>NC_080094.1:13757500-14494375 GCF_950005125.1 Chionomys nivalis | reverse complement strand
AAAATAAAAATAGAAGGACTGGAGAGACGGCTCAGCAGGTAAGAGCTCTTGCTGCTCTTCCAGAGGACTCAAGCTCAGTTCCCACCCTCAGAGGGAACTCCAGCTCCATAGGCACCAACGCATGCGTGCGTGCACACACACACACACACACACACACACACTCACTAAAGATAGAGTTACCATATAATCCATCCATTCCCATTCTGAAATTGAGAGAGCTGAGCTCAGTGATTGGAGCATTAGCTCACTGGTAGAGCAAGCACTTGCCCAATGTTTGGTCCCAGCAATGAAATACAATCGCAAGGGGAAACGAAAGCAGAGGTTTGTTTGTTTGCTTGTTTTTAGTTATAAACTGATTGGCCCAATAGCTCAGGCTTCTTATTAACTCTTACAACTTATATTAGCCCATTATTTTTATCTGTGTTAGCCACGTGGCTCGGTACCTTATTTGGAGGGGCAGTCACATCTTGGAAAGCAGAGCTTTTGAAGGAATACTTTTCCCTACACGTCCAGCAGCGTTGCTCACAATGACCAGCCAGAGAAATGGCCCAAGCGTTCACCTGGGATGAATGAGTGACCAAGCCTAACATAAACTCACAACAGGACAGACGCAGTGCAAAACAGAGAGGAGAAAGCAAGAAATGGCTCACGTTTACCGACTTTATGAGGAGAAACGGAACTACAAGTACATAAGTATCAAACGGTCGGAGATGAGAAAACTGTGCGGACAAGTGAGCTTTAGGGTGCAGTCGGGACTTCTTGCCCAGTGGATTGTCTAGGTCCCTTCAGGCTGCTCTAACAAACTGTCATGAACTGCACGGCTTATAAACAGCAGACTTATTTTCACAGATCCGTAGACCAGGAATCCAAAACCGAACAGAAAATCTAGTGTCTGTGGCTTACCTTTGGGTACACAGACAGTGCCACACGGTGGAAGGACAATTTCTAGTGGTCCTTTCCTACGAGACCAGTTCCATTTACAAGGTCTCCACCCTCATGACCTCATCTCCTCCCAAAGCTCCCGATCCCCAATACCCCACATTGACTCTAGGATTTCAACAGAGGAATTGATGGGGTGGGGGTCCACAAGACTCAGACCACAACACTGTGATTTATAGCAGAAGAAAAAGTCAAAATGATTACCAAGGTGTCCCTGAGGGCTGGGACTGGAGCTGGGAAGATGCCGAGAGCTTTTCACATGAGAGTCTCCCGTGCTGTTTAATGTGCTATTGTGTATGTTTAGCAGTAGGGGGTGGTAGGGACTGGACCTAGAGCCTCGTGCATGGTAAGCTATGCTCCGCCACTGTGCTGTATCCTCAGCCAGCTCTTCACTTTTTTAAAATCTTGAGACAAGTTCTCATGAAGTCATCCAACTGGCCTTGAACTCTGAGTTCTCTTGTCTCAGCCTCCCCAGTAACTGTGACTGCAGGCCCGACTTCCATTTGTTGTACAGATGTTTGCAGCCATCTGTTTCAATCAGTACAACTCTGACTCACATCTGCAACCCTGCCGTAGCAGGCAAGTGTCTTCTTTACTTCCCTGGTTTCATCTTCCTTGCGTACAAAGCAGAGCAAAGCCCTTTATCTCCTGGACCCTTACAAGCAAGGTGTGATAGTTAACTTCATTGCCTTGACAATATTTATAATCACTTAGGAAACAAGTCTCTGGGCATGCCTGTGAGGATATTGAGGTGGGAAAAACCTCTGTGAACACAAACTACACCATTCTATGGCTTCAAACTTCAGCTAAACAAATAGGAAGCAGCGAGGGAACTTCAGCATTATCTCTCTGCTTCTTGATTGTGGAGCAAAGTGACCAGCCACCTCACACTTCTGTACTGTGACCAGCCACTCACTCTTGTGTACTGCGACCAGCCACCTCACACTTCTGCACAGTGACCAGTCACCTCTCACTTCCACAATGTGACCAGTCACTTCACACTTCCGCAAAGTGACCAGTCTCTTCACACTTCTGCTGCCACACCTTTCCCATTGTATCTTTAAGACATGATAATAACCTCTTGCACTGATTTTTCAGGTAATTATCACAGCAATAAGAAAAGTAACTAATTCAGAAAATTAGCATCAGGAGTAGAGTTGCTGGTGGTAGACCTGGTCAGGTTTGCAGGCCTTTGGAACTGGTTTTGAGGAGGAATGTGTAATATTTGAACCTGCAAGCTAGCGAACCACCTGAATGCCCTAAGCAGATCAGAAGGCAGACTAGACTGCTGAGAGAAATGTGGACAATTGATGTGGGATTCTCCTCTGTATGCTGTGAATACCATTGGTTAATAAAGAAGCTGCTTTGGGCCTATAAACAGGGCAGAATAGAGCTAGGCAGGAAAACTAAACTGAATGCTGGGAGAAAGAAGGCAGAGTTAGTGAGAAGCCGTGTAGCCAATGCCGGGGACAGATACCTGCGCTGGAGCCACCAACTGAAACTTAGCCGGTAGGCCATGACCTCGTGGTGATGCACAGATTAATAGAAAAGGGTTAACCAAAGATATGAGTTAGATAGCAATATGCCTAAGTGATTGGCCAAGCAGTGATTTAAATAATATAGTTTCTCTGTGATTATTTTGGGACTGAGCAGCTAGGAATGAACTAACAGCTTTCCTACAGCAGACAATGTAGGCCCAACTTATGGGAGTTCAGAGATGGACAGGGACCCCCCACTCAAACCTGAATCAGAGGTCATTTATGTTATTTTATGGCAAGGAATTTGACTGCATTGTCCCTCTATCCTGAAAAATCTGAGTGAAACTGGATTTAAAAGCAATATACAGATTTACTTGTCAGAGAAAATTCCAGAAGCAAGTAACATCCAGTCTATGGAATGGTTACTACTTACTTACTATTTACTTACTCTTAGTCAGATCTACAGTGAGAAAGAATAGAAATATACAAAAAAAAATATGTAATTTGGCCAAAAAAGACACATAAGCAAATCTAAATTTGCTAACAAGGTAGGCATGCAGAAACCAGCTGTAATCGTTACAGAGTTCATTCAAGTCCTAAAGAGAAATCTGGAGCTCTGCACTAGGACACTAGGAAGATGCTCTGGGGCAAGACTCTACCCTCAAAGCTTCCAACATGATGAGTGATGCTTAAAAGAAATCCCACACTAGCTCAGAATTGAGAAATAGATATTTATTTAGGGGTAAACTCAAAATTCAGAATTCTCTGTCTGAACGCTGGACAGAGATCGAATCCAGCAATCCAACAATACGAACAAGCAGCTAGGGCAAAGGAAGAAGGGGCAGACGCAGGCTCTGCATCAGCATATATGGTCTAAGAGGCTGGGCCCCGGTAGGTGGGTAACCACAAGCCGTAAGATTTCCTACAGCAGGAGAAAGCCTGGATTGAGAGCGTGATGGAAGAGGCTCCCAACAATGTCACTGGGAAATTTTTCCCAGGTTCAACCAGTACAATACCCAAGTCACTACAGTGGTAGTAGAAGGGAACCAAGTTCTCTTTGGAGCTGACAGAACTTGCATTGTCCATGTGGCGCTAGTTTTGTAGGCATGTAGAATACAGTGCTGATGCAGTCACATAGGTTTGCGCCGAGCTTCCAGAAAGCCGTGGAGGCCAGATGATGTGTAGCAGAGTCATAGTTGTGGGGACCCACAGTTGCGAGCCTGTTCCACCTGGATGGAGGGCAGAGAGTTGCAGCTTATTTATTTTTCTCTCAAAGTTGTTGACAACAGGTGTGGCTACAAATGAGAGATTCTGACCTGGGGTGTGGTTAGTCAGTATTTCGGGTGGAGAGGTGGATCCGTTCCACCTGGACCAAAGGTCAGAGGAGTCAAGTCTATTTCTTATATCATGTTAATAAAGTCTGTTGCATTCTCCCTCCCATTGGGGGTGAAATATATAAGCATGTGGGGAATAAATGAGGCAGTTTCAGTATTCGCTGAATGTCCCTCCCGATGCTGTTCTGTGTCTTACAGCTCTGCTCCTTTTGCTTAATAATTCTAATCCTCGTGTTCCTACCCTGCTGAGTTTTGTTGAAGCTGCTCTTTGATGCACAGTACCAGCAGGAAGTCTCTGGGAGGCCATTGTATGAGCTGTGAAGGTAAAGGGCTAAGGGCCGTGGAGGTTCTAGGATGTGGTAGCTGAAAGGTCCATAGGATGCTCACTGAGGGAAGCTGTGGGCACAGAGAGGACCCAACCCAAGAGAGAGGCTACACATGCTCCAGGCAGCGGAGCCAAGGAGCAGGGCTGTCTGTCTTAATTGCTCCTCTATTGCTATGATAAAACACCATGACTAAGGCAACTTATTAAAGAACGTGTTTATCTGGGTGTCATGGTTTCAGAGAGTTACAGTCCATGGCCACCATGGCAGGGAGCATGGGAGCAGGTAGGCAGGCAGGCATGGGGCTGGAACAGTGACAGAGAGCTTACATCTTGAGACACAACCATATGACGGGAAGAGCTAACTGGGAATGACATGGGCTTTTGAGACCTCAAAGACCCCCCTCCCCACTGACACACTTCCTCCAACAAGGTGGTGACACACCACCTCCTAATCCTTCCTGAATAGTTCCACCAAGTGGGGATCAAGCCACCACACTATCCAGTTCTCATTCAAACCGTCACACTGTCCAAGTCCATTTGAGTCCAGAGGATGCCACCGGGAGCCCACAAGAGCTGAGAGTCTGGTGCTCGCTCTGCTCTTTCAGTCTTGATTCATCTGACTTTCTTTGCTAACTTCCTGTTTCCGCCTCTTAGAATGGAAATGTTTACTCTTTACTGCTGTATGTTGGAAGTGTACAACTTGTTTTTATATATCGAGGCTCACAGATTGCCTTCAATCTCAGGAGAGACGTTGGACATCTGAATGACATTGGGCTGCTAGAGGTTGTGGACACTTTGAGCTGTGCATTATGAGATGAACAGGAGAGTCAAGGTTGGAATGTTATGATTAAGTGATGTGTTTATTTGTCAGATCAGCAAGGGTGAACTTGTGATGTCAAGTTGGTGGGGGTTTAGATCACTTAGGAGACATGTACTGGCATAGCTGTGGGGCATCCATAGAGAGGCTTAACTGATGTGGGACGGTCCACCCTGAACAGGGGCAATCCCATTCACTGACTGGATAAAAGTGAGGAAGGAAGTGAGCACCAGCACTTGTCTCTGCTTCCTGACTGAATACAATGGGACCAGCTCTCTGTTCCTTCCTCACCATGATGAACTGGCTGTGTGAACTGTGAGGTAAAATAAGCCATTCCTTGAGTCACTGCTGTCCGGCATGTCATAGAAGCAAGAAAAATAACCAGTATTCCAGTTATTAGTTAGAACCACATGTGTCAGGAGCCTGGCATCATGACTGGCACATGACAAGCACTGGCTAGGTGAATGCCACCCAAACTGACTTCAGACCTGCTCTGTGTGGGAGATGTCCGGGTCCTAAGTCATGATGTAGAGGCAGTGACCTTAGGTACCTGGAGCCCACCCAACCTTCTGCTTGTGTGACAGCTGAGCCCGTGTGGCTGTGGCTTATGCCTGACCGCAGGAGGAGTCGGACTGCTGGGCTAGGCCTGGACTGGACTCTTCACTTTCAGGCCAGGTCCTGCTGGCTGCTCCTGCCACGTCTGAGTCATCCGTGGTGCTTGGCACAGGACACAGGGAAAAGAGAGCCGTGGGGGAAGGCATTCCCTCCTGTGCAAATTGCTCCTCTTTGTACTGCAAGTGCAAGGTGTTCACATAGAGGTCAAAAGTATCTATTTTCCTTAATATTCCTGGGAAAGGAATGGGACAAATACAGGGGTGGGGTGAAGGAGAAAGAGGGGGGAGTGTTGCCATCTTGATAGCAGAAAGGCCTTCTGATTACAGGAAATGGTCATCTGGGGACGGCATAAAAACAGCCTCTGTTTATCTATCAAAACCAGCAGAAGTTATTATCAGAAGTACCGAGAGATGGCTGAACAGGTGGGCCAGGTACTCAAGGCCATGATCTGAACGTCTTAGTGCCCTGCAACCGTGTCTCCTCCCTTCCTCAATCTCATCCATGCTCTGCCAGTTCCCTCCCTTGGGCTGTGCCCCCAACTGGTCTGTCTGAACCTAGCTTTGTGGCCTCCTCCAGGCTGCCTCTTGCTCTCTGGCACGTCACACCATGTCTTCCTGAATTGTATTTAACGAACTGTGTCAATTGCCCTTTGGAGCCATCTGTTTGTCCCAGTAAGACTGGAGGTCATATCCTGGCCTCTGCTCGGAACAGAAATTCAGAAAGAATTGTGCTTTCTTCTTCTTCCTCTTCCTCTTCCTCTTCCTCTTCCTCTTCCTCTTCCTCTTCCTCTTCCTCTTCCTCTTCCTCTTCCTCTTCCTCTTCTTCTTCTTCTTCTTCTTCTTCTTCTTCTTCTTCTTCTTCTTCTTCTTCTTCGTCTTCTCCATGATGTTTCTGAAATGTTTTATATTCATTGTCTCAAAAGTAAAAACAGAAACTTCCACATAAAAATAAAAACCCCAATGTCTGACTTTCCTTGACAAATCGGAAACCAGGCAACTGGGCTCTTTTCTCTGCCCTCAGAGCAGTGCCCTTGTGAGAAGAGTGTGCCTTCTCCATTGTTCACAGTCCCCACCACACCCTACTATCTCCCTGGCAAGAGAGCCTCGTGCCGAAGGCTGCGTGTCACCATGAGCGCATTAGTGGTCTCTCTTGCACTGGATTGAGAAAAAAGCTAGCGGTTCCCTTTACCCATGTTTCTCCCTCACATTTCAGATTTCTCTCTCAGGACTCGGTCCTGCAGGTGCCTGGGCTTCTCTCCCTTGGGCCAGGGATAGCTGACCCTCAAAGACAGAGTTGGAGCCTTGCTTGTATGTGCAGCTCTGACAGCAGATCTGATGCCCTCTTCTGGCCTGCAGGCAGACACACAGACAGAATATTGTATACATAATAAATAAATATTAAAAAAAATTCATTATGTAGAAAGAAAGACCTAGAACTTCTAGTCCTTCTGCCTCTACCTCCCTCCCAGTGCTGGCATTGCTGGCATTGCTGGCATGCACCACCACACCTGATTCATGCAGCACTGGAGACTGAACCTGAGCCCTGTACATGCAAAGCAGGAATGCCAGCAAACCAGCTACAACCCATCCCCAAACTGCTCTGCTTAGGTGACCTTCAGGCAAGCTCATCTCCCAGAGTTTGGGAGTCCATGTTAGACAGGTGAGAGTAGGCACTCACTGCCCTCATCCAGGCCTGGCATCCTGGCATCCTGGCATTCAGGTGGCTTGCTGGTCTGTCTGCACAGGTCAAGGACCTACAAAGTCACCACTGACTAGAGCTCCAGAACCCAGGTCCCCTCCTCCCTCCTCCCACTTAGCCCTTCAACTCCCCCTTCCCTTCCCTTTATGGATTTTCTTCTTCTTTCTCCTGCATGGCACTTTTAATGAGTCTTAGATCAGTGCCCCCTGGGAGAAGCTGCAGATAGTCTCTGGGATGCCCTCAGTGGTTTTGCAAAAAAATCATTCGCTCTCTGACTCAGTTTTACTCAAACAAAGCAACCCAGAGCATGACTTAGGTTTTCATCCCAGAAACAGAAATGAAACCACAGTTAAAACTTGCCTTATCTGTCTTTCAACATTCTAGTTGGCTGTCAGGGACCCCCTTTTTTTAAAGATTTATTTGTTTGTTTGTTTGTTTATGTGTGCTGGAGTTTTGCCTGCATGTACGTCTGTGCAAGGATACCAGATTCCCTGGAATTGGAGTTACAGATAGCTATGAGCTGTCATGTGGGTGCTGGGAATTAAGCCCAGGTCCTTTGGAAGAGCAGCCAGTGCTCTCTACTGCAGAGCCATCTCTCCAGCCCCTGTCAAGGCCTTTTTAAATTTATTTTTTCCTTTTTGTTTTCTGGTCACCATGATACTTTAGACAGGATTTAAAACTGCTCTTTGAGTGTAGTCAATGCTCGGTAAGCATTTTTTGGGCGGGGGTGGAAAGATGGAAGAATAAGCGACGGGATAATCTGCATTTGATGGATGGTTGATGGAGGAGAACGGAAGACCACCATGTGCACTTGTAAAAGGGAGCGGATGCGGCTTTATGTGCTTTATGCACCGGTGCCACCTGCTGGACATAAGTTAGAATACTAAGTCAATTTCCGCTGCAGGGACGGAAGAAAAGGCAGGCCTATGAGTGAAAAGGAAAGAACAAAACAATCCCATCTCCTCTGCTCTGGATCTCTTGGCTATTCTATCGATATTATTAGCTTTTTCAAGCATCATTTTTTAACAAAATAATCATAATATTGCTTGTTTGTAGCACTGGACATATGCTAGACACTGAGTTAAACATGTGTGTCATTGTTCATTGTTCAAAGTAACTGCAAAACGCAGATACTATAATTAGTGTAGCCTTAGATACCAAACTCTTGAGATTCACAGAGGCTTACAGTGCTTTAGAATGTTTAGTACAGCATTGAAGATCGCATAGATAGTCTGTCTTGAAAAGGACAGAAAGCCAGGTCCACCTCCCATCAGAGTGTGATGTCTATGGGATTCCCAGAAGGAAGACTGCAAGATGCGGATCTGCAGGTGGGAAGCCTGTGCCCTCAGCAGGTGCCAGCTCATACCTGGTGTAGATGGAACAGGGATGGCAAGGAGGCGGGACCTTGACTCGTACATACATCACTCCTTCAGAGATGGGCTTGAATTTGGCCGGTTGCTCTTCTTGTCTGAATCAGTTCCCTAGACAGCCCCAGCTAAGAGCTACCATCAGCCGGTACCCGACATCCAGGCGAATAAGCCTGAGTCCTGGAGTGGCAGATTGGGGCAGTGCACCACAGTGCCCTTAACGAAGTCCATGCACCTCTCCTACCTGCCCAGTGATACATTGCATGGCTCAAAGCAATTCGGGTGGCGTGAGGGTAACTGTTACGCTGACAAAGACAGTTATGGATTATGGTTTTAAAGAATTATAATGGAGACAGTAAGATGGTTCAATTGGTACAAGCACTTGCCGGGAAAGTGACTATCTGGGTTCAATCCCCAGAGCCTACCTCGGAAGGAGAAAACTGACTCCTGTAAGTTGCTTGTTATAAGGAGCGGTGGTGGGCTGCTTCCGGCCACCCAGCTCCCGCACGGCTAGCTTTACCCGAAATAATTACACGGAAACTGTATTCTTTTAAATACTGCTTGGCCCATTAGTTCTAGCCTCTTATTGGCTAATTCTCACATCTCGCTTTAACCCATTTTTAATAATCTGTGTCTCCACCTACCTAATTTTCTGTCCTATTAAAGGGCCAAGGCAGTTTCTTTATTTAACCAATGAAATCAACACAAAACAGAAGACTCCCACATCAGTTGTCCTCTGTCAATCACACAAGCATGATTTGTACACACACATGCACACATGTGTATGCATACACACATACATAAGCACACAAATAAAATAATTTAAAAAGAAAGATTGACAATGGTCTGCCCATATCCACCCAGTGAACTCGTGAGCCAGACACATTCTACCACAATAACCAATGAATCTGGGTGAATTTGCGGTGAAGGAATATATGGATAAAGAAGGAAAAAGTGAAGTGGCCATGCAAGTGACTGGTGAATTCTTCAACATTTTCAAGTAGTAAAAGAAAACTTTAGCCGGGCGGTGGTGGCGCACGCCTTTAATCCCAGCACTCGGGAGGCAGAGGCAGGCGGATCTCTGTGAGTTCAAGACCAGCCTGGTCTACAAGAGCTAGTTCCAGGACAGGCTCCAAAACCACAGAGAAACCCTGTCTCGAAAAACCAAAAAAAAAAAAAAAAAAAAAAAAGAAAAGAAAGAAAAAAAGAAAGAAAACTTTGAACCCCATAAATTAATACATTAGAGCAACTGATTAAAACAATTGTGTTGTTGTAGATTAATTTCCTTCCTTCCTTCCTTCCTTCCTTCCTTCCTTCCTTCCTTCCTTCCTCTCTTTTGTAACAGAGACTCTTAATGTAGCCCAGAATGGCCTTGGACGCCTAATCCTCCTAGATCCACCTGCCAACTGCTGGGATTACAGGCGTGTGCCACCAACCTTGCTAAACTGTTTGAAAACAATTCACTCCGCCCATTCTCCTCCTTGCCAGCCTACAGCTTAGGGCCAAGCCCAGCCAAGCCTGCTGAGCCCATGAAGATCAGTCAACTTGCTGAAGCATGAATGAGAAGACATGGTTGTTAGTGTGTGTCACTGAACCTTGAGGTGGCCTGTCATACCTCAGCCTCCGACAGGTATGAGTTTCTAAGATTTTACAGAGTAACATAGGGATGTGTTGGAGCTAGTACTGTGACTTTTCTTTTTCTTTTTTTCTTTTTTGGTAAAGGTTATCTGTAGAACTGCTCCTTCTAGATGTGATTCCTGTGTTTTCATACAGCAAAAGAATTGGGCCAGGCACCTTCCTTTCCTTTCTTAAAACTAAGAATATTTTTTGTTTTTCAATGATTTTGTACATGTATGCAATGTATCTTAATCACAGTCACCTCCATTTCCCCTCTCCCACTCCCCCAGACCCCTTCAACACTCCCCACCTTCACGCCCATTGCTTTTGTTTTGGATGCCCCATTTAGCCTAGTGCCACCTGTATGTGCACAGGTGCTGCACCAGCCTCCAGAGCACGAGAACCCACCAGCAGCTGCAGTCCTAAATAAAAATGACTCCTTCACATCAGTTCCTCATAGTTCCTCGTCTATGACTAGGACCTTATATGCCTCTCCTCCCATTCATGCCACAATGTTGACTGACCGCATCTTCTGCAGGTAACCACCGGTGCATGAATGACCGATTGCATCTTCTGCAGGTAACCACAGGTGCATGAATGACTAACCACACCTTCTGCAGGTGACCACAGGTCCATGAATGACTGACCGCACCTTCTGCAGGTGACCACAGGTGCATGAATGACTGACAGCATCTTCTGCAGGTGACCACAGGTGCATGAATGACTGGCCGCACCTTCTGCAGGTGACCACAGGTGCATGAATGCAAGGGTCCTGCCATGTCCATCCTCCTACTCTTATATTCTTTCCACCTCCTCTTACACCTGCTGTCCTGTTTAGGACTGAGCACATAAGCAGGCGCTTTGCTTACATCTGTGGCAGATACTACAAAGTGGCCCCTAAGAAAACTCTCTTTTCTCTTTTACAAAGCAATGAGAAATCCAGAGTCCCTGAATTACTGAGATATGGGTTAGGGAACTGGAGAGTTGACTCACCCATTTATAGTACTTGCTCTTGCAGAGGAACTGAGTTCGATTCCCAGCACCCACACAATGGCCCACACAAACCATAACTCTAGTTCCAGATGACCTGATACCTCCCCCTGACCTCTGTGGCATCAGACATGCATGCAGTGCACATACATACATATAGGCATAACATTCATATGGATAAAAAATTTAAAATGCAAAAAAAAGTTTTAAACAATGAGACTATAGGGGCTGGAGAGATGGCTCAGAGCTTAAATGTCGGCGTACAAAAGAGTCCCACAATGGCCCAAAACAGAATATAACAGAGGTTTATCTGGGGATAAACTCACAGAAAGAGCAGCGATCCGCAGCCCTCTGCGTGCGCGGGGAACTGGAACCAAATCCAGCAGCCAAGAGGCCTGCCCACACTTTTTGTCTGCATTTATAGTACATGAGACCATGCCCAAAGTGAGGAAAGCATCCCTTCGACCATCCGCTCCTGTTAGTGTTTGGGCATCTGTGCTGGCCTGACCTAGGGGTATATGTCCTCAGCTGCAGCCACTAAGAGCACCCCCTGTGCACAGTCACTATGTTCCCTTTTAAAAGGGCCCTGCCCACCTCCCATCACTCTCTCTCTCCTTCTCTCTCCTTCTCTCCCTGTCTCTGTCTCTCTCTCCCCTCTTCTGCCACTCCTATCCCTAAAGGCCAGTCTCCCCTCTCCCCTCCCCCTTTTCCCATTCACTTTCCCCCAATAAAGACCCCTCCACCTGAGCTCTGTTGCATGGGATCTTTCTCTCACGTGCCACTTTTTTTAAATTACATCGCCTGCATCAGATAATGTTATAACCAAGTGATGGAACTTGTGCCCAAACCAACGCTCTCCATCCGCCATGATTGCCAGAAGAATCTAACTCTCCACAAACTTCTGCGTCGTGGCCCCGCTCATCTCTCTAATGAAGAAGACAGCCAAGCAGCAGATTGCATAGCATAGCTGCAAGGAAGTCTGGGGAAATTAATTTTTTTTTAATTCAAGCAAAAGCAAAACACAAATATATAAAGTAAAAGTTAAAACTATCACTGAACAATTTAAAATGTTTGAGGGCTTAAACAGAAGAAGTTCTCACAGTTCTAGAGGCTGGGTGTCAAAGGTCAAGGTGCTGGCATAGCCAAGTGAGGGCTCTCTTCCTGGCTTCCAGATGATCACATTCCTACTGCATCCTCACATGACAGGAAGAGAGAGAGTAAGTGGGCATGCGAGAAAACATTTAAACCCATGCCAATCACTCCTGAATGAAGAGTTGTTAGCAGTTTGACCAAGCATACTATATCAGTTACTTCATTCCTTTCTGGGACAAAATGGCTGACAAAAACAGCTTAGAACAGCCAGGCGGTGGTGGTGCACGCCTTTGGTGGCGCACGCCTTTAATCCCAGCACTCGGGAGGCAGAGACAGGCGAATCTTTGTGAGTTCGAGGCCAGCCTGGTCTACAAGAGCTAGTTCCAGGATAGGCTCTGAAGCTACAGAGAAACCCTGTCTCGAAAAAAAAAAAAAAACACACAGCTTAGAAAAGGAAAGTTTCCTTCAGCTCGAGCTCCAGTTGATTAATTGCATCCAGTCAGGGAGCAGAGGGCAACAAATTCTATTGCCCAGCTAGTTTTTCTCCTTTTTATTCAGTCCAGGGCCTCCCCCCACAGAATGATGCCCCCTACATTTAGGGTCACTCTTCCTGCCTCAGTTAACCTAATCAAGAGGCTCCCTCACTGACATACCCAGAGATTTGTGTCCAAGATGACTCTGGATGCTGCTGACAGTTTAATATAAGTCATCACGTATGTAACAATTGAGTTTTAGGATGGGTATGGTGATACACACCTGCAACCTTACCACAAAACGCTAAGCAGGAGGATTGCCACAAGTTTGAGGCCAGCCTGGGCTACATAAGTAATGCCGGTACAGCCAGAAATGCACAGCAAGACCATCTCAAGACAAACAAAAAGGTCTTAGAATCAACAAACCAAATATACCATTTTCAATAGCCACAAAATGGTGACAATCCTAGGGTCTTGAAAATGTGCCAGACTGTTAAAAACAAAACTATAAATTTTTACTGTAAAACCGCACCAGAAGTTCTCTGTACATTACCTTTCTGCGTATGGAAGATATAATACCAAAGGGAAACTGGTTTTCCCAAAGTGAATCCACACATACAACGCAATTCCAAGAAAATCCTTCAATATCTTCTAGACTACCTGGAAATCTGATTCAAGCCTGTGTGAAACAGTAAATGTTCAGGCAGAGCAAATGCAGCTTTGAAAAACAAATAGAACAGAAAAACCTTGCCAGATACCAAATCTCACAAAATACTTTCAGTAATTAAGTCAGTACTGAAATTTATAAATGTTTCTGTGAAACCAGAAGCCAGAATGTGTAGCACAACTAATAAAAACTCAGAGACAGATATTGGGGTTCAAGATGAAGATCAGAAAAGCAAAGCAGCCAAGCCACTAGAGAGATCTTTCCTCTACCCAGGCTCAGACAAACAAAGGGGGGATCCTGTCCTCAATGTGCCTGCAGCTTGCAATGTTCTCCACCAAACCTCCTACTGCAACTGTCTCCTTCTGCCTTATATTCCTCTCTCCACCCAGCCATGTCGCTCCTATCTCTACTTCCCTAGTGCTGGGATTAAAGGTGTGTGACCCCAAGTGCGGGGATCACCTTTGTGTGAGCTCTGTTTCTTTTTTAGACAGATTCAATCTTGTGTAGCCTACGGTGGTCTTGAGTCCTGGGATTAAAGGTGTGTGCCACCACTCCCTGGCCTCTAGTGGCTCAGCTCTGCACTCTGATCTTCAGGCAAGCTTTATTTATTAAAACATAAATAAAAATATCACTATAAAAATGCACACATGGGGCTGGAGAGATGGTTCAGTGGTTAAGAGCACTGCCTGCTTTTCCAAAAGTCCTGAGTTCAATTCCCAGCAACCACATGGCGGCCCACAACCATCTGTAATGAGATCTGGTGCCCTCTTCTGGCCTGCAGGCATGCATGCAGGCAGAACACTGTATACTTAATAAATAAAATTTTTTAAAAAAAGAATGCACATGCCGGGCGGTGGTGGCGCACGCCTTTAATCCCAGCACTTGGGAGGCAGAGGCAGGTGGATCTCTGTGAGTTCGAGACCAGCCTGGTCTACAGAGCTAGTTCCAGGACAGGCTCCAAAACCACAGAGAAACCCTGTCTCGAAAAACAAACAAAAAAAAAAAAAAAAAAAAAAAAGAATGCACACATTGGATTTAGTATATGTTACCTATTATCTCTGTATGGCAGAACAATGGACTATAAACAATGGGTCAAAGTCCTAACAGTGTTAGAAAAATAAGGGGCTATATTGATCCTTTGTGAATAGGAAGGCCATCCATGAACATGATGCAAGACAAAAACTATACAGGAAAAGACTGATTAAATTATCATCTCACAGCAGCTGTGGTTGCCTGCACAAGATCCATACAAGAACAAGACAGTCAATGTTTCTGCATTGCTGGGAGACAGATTCACGAAGCCCCAACTCCCAGCTGAGGAACTTTTGGCACATGATGGCTGCTGGAGGAGGGAGAGTCAATGTTCTCTAGGGTATGGCCCCTGGTAAGGTGACCATACCCCAAGGGTGGGCCTGTACCCGTGTGCTAATGGACACCATTGATTGGACTCAGTGTCTTGCTTTTAAAATAAACTGAAAACATGAGAAATTCTCAAAGAGCCAATAAAAATGTATTTTAAATGTAAATAAATAAACTACTATTTTGAAATTTTAAGCCTTTCAATGACAAAACGACAACACAAGCAGAAAACAAGTCGTCTTTCAAACTCAGGTGGCAAAGCACACGCGCAGACATCAGAGCAAGGGAAACGCTGTAAAACAGGGAACAGCTAGTAAATGTGAGAGGGCACTGACTGCGCAATGATGGGAGAACGCAACGTTATCATGGACTGAGCAGCGCAAACTAAATCTTCGTTGAAGTTCCACTTTTCACCTACGATACTGGAAAAGGGCTGAAGGCTTTCTCTGGAGGGATGAGGAGAGTGTGGGGTGAACACCTCCTGGCTGCCTCTCCATATTCGCTCTTTGTCTTCCTCGTGTTCCTCTGTGTCCCAGGAGGCAGGCTTGTGTGGACAACATCAACAGATTCTGCTGCCATCTGGTTGAGGTCAGCCCAGTAGGAGACAGAGGGAAAGGGTGACCTAAGACATTTACTCCCATAGCTCCTTTCCCTGTGGGGCCACATTGCACTGGTTTCATCTCTCCCCCAACTTGACTCTTTTCTACCACATTCTATGTGCTCCTTGCTCCCAGAGCTTTTGGAAGAGTGCTAGCCAGTCTGACCTGCCCCCCTCACACCACCTTGTGCATTCTCCCAGTGAGCACAAGGAGACTGCATTTAGTTTGGAGATGAGTGAGCCCAGAGCCAACAGATGCCTGTCCATGAGCACATCACACACACACACACACACACACACACACACAGAGGCAGATATCTGCACAGAGGGTATGTGGAGGCCGTTTGCAACACCCTTGTTTACAAGAGTCAAAAATTAGAAACTGATTAAATGCCTTTACACAGAGAAACAGTTAAACAAAATTTATTGGTAAAATAACTATATTCATATAGCATGGCATGCTATACCGCTGATTAAAAAGGAGCCTGGATCTACTTGTATAACAAAGAAAGACTTGAAACATGTTAGTACATGAAGAAAGACCAGAACCATAATGAATTACACGAGAGCTATCATTTCCATAGCTTCATGTGTTTCTCTGCTTTTCCACAAGGAAAGATTATATATCCCCACCCCACCAAAGGCAGTCAGGTGTGGCCTTCAGATTTGTTTTGAGTGACAGTGATGTGGGAGACTTCCCACCCATGTCCAGAAACACAGCTGAAGCCAACTCACAAAAATATGTGCAGAATACAATGTAAGTAAGAGGCTGGGGAGATTGCTCAGTGGATAACGCATTGTCTGTTCAAGTCTGGTGGCTGGAGTCCCAATCGCCATCATCCACATAAATGCTGGGTTGGTAATGGCCGCTGCCTGTTACTCTTGGCCTTTGGAGGAAGTGTCAGGGGAAAACCCTGGGGATAGTTAGCTAGCTAGAGTAGCCAAATCAACCGGCTCTGGCTTTAAGTGAGAGACCCAGCCTCAGTGAATAAAGCGGAAAGCGATCAAGGAAGACGTTGACACCAACCTCTGACTTCCGCATGCGCATGCCCCTCGCATGCATGCACACCCTCCCTCAACACACAAAGGCAGAGACCTTCATGACTGTGAAACCCTGAGGTTTGGGGGATGTCTGTTACTGCAGCACAGCCTCACCTACAACGGCTGGTTGACCCTGCTGTATACTTGCTCTGCAGTTCCTTCTGGATCTTTTGTAACAAACACATTGGGGGTGATGATCACAGGGGACTTTTATATTTATTTTCATTTTCTTACACTGAAAATATATTTACACATCACCATATAATAAAAATACATCACTTAAAAGGAATATAGCAGGTGTTTCCTTACTTACAACGAAATGCTAAAAAATATCATTCTTAAAATACATACATAAATGCCCTATAAATTATTGGTCCTTCCTGCCCATCTGGTGCTCTAAAGATGGAGACTAGAGGCAGAGAGCTCTGTGAAGCTTCTAGAGAAGAGGAAGTCCTGCAGCATGACAATGTCTTGTCAGTCTCTCTGCAGGTAGGAATCTACAGAGCCTAGACACACCGGGAAACTTATTTCTGTCTAGCTATCCTGAAATTGAAACATGGGTTGGATTAGAATGTTCTTTAAAATTGCATTTTTAATTATATATATGTGAGGGTGGGTGCACATGAAGACCAGAAGAGGGCGGTAGATCCCCGGGAGCTGGAGTTACAGGAGGTTGTGAGCCACCCAACATGGGTGCTGGAAACCAAATTCAGGTCCTCTGGAAGAACAGTTGGTGCTTTTAACTATACCAAGTCCATCTCTTCAGCCCTCAAAATCTTTTATTTATTTTTATATCTGCAATGTTTAACTTTCCAGTGACCTCATTTTCATGACCAACTCACTTCAGGTAATCTAGGAAAATGCTGGTCTCCTCAGCTCTGCATCCTCTTGCCTAGCAACATCGGTAAGAACTACAAAACTCTTGTGGGTTTCTGAGTCCTCGTGGGCTTCTCTGAATTAGAGAAGACAGAACTAAAAGACCACATACAAACTGTTGTGTCATCAGCTACCTTGAAATTTCAGCTTCTCTCCCAAGCAAAATGGGCAGCCCTTCTCATCACCATAACTGCCGAGCACATACGGTGACAGCCTCAGAAGCAGCAGCGGCAGCTCCGACTTCCAGTCATAGCTTTGGTGACTTGGAAACAAGAGTGTCCCAAGACTACAGGTCTTGTCTAGAGTTCACAAGACCTAACTCCTTGGGTTCAAGAACTTCCTGCTTCTAATACCGAGGATGGTTCCCATGTTCATGCCTTGAATGCAATGTGGCCAAGTAGAGGGGAAAAGAACATCCAGACAGTAGACCATGAGACAAAAAGATGGAAAGCCAGAGGGTTAGAAATCAGAAAACTATCCCATGGGGCCAAATGTCTGAAGAGTTTAATTCCCAGGAAGTGAAAATATGGAAACTAGAGAGACAAACAAAAGATATTGTCAAAATACAGAAAATACAGTTCCTCACGGGCACAATTGCAGAAGTGCACAGGACGGATTTTCTCACCAGGTGAGCAGAAGTGCCCGGGATGAATCTTCTCACTGGGCAAGCTCACTGAGGAGCAGCAGACAGTGCTCGTCCCCTGAGATGGTGCAGCAGGAAGTCTGGAATTCCACCTGCAGAGGCTCTCAAACAGGACTGAACTCTAATTGAGTCTCTAGATAGCATTATCAATTTATAACAGGTTCAAAGGGTGCTGTCATATTTTCAAACACATTGAGGACCTGAAGCTTCAGCAGTCAAATCCAGATTCTACTCCAACAGTAAACCACACAGGGAAGGGAGGCGGGATGCCTACTTAAGGAATCCAGCATGAAAAGCCATGTCTGAGATAATCAGAGGAACTAGACCTAGCTTGTGTAAAAATCACTGTCAGCTTCCTTACATGCGACAGTAAGATACATGAAGCCCATTTTTTAAGTTTTCATCTGTCAGAGTTGTCTAATGTACAAAAATTGCTATAAAATACTGCTTACTCATCAGAAAAACAAGCAATAGAAACATGTAGGTTTATTCTATCCTTCTCTGTTTGGTGCTTACTTAGAATTATCATAATTTTTTTTTTTTTTGGTTTTTCATGACACGGTTTCTCTGTAGCTTCGGTGCCTGTCCCGGAACTAGCTCTTGTAGACCAGGCTGACCTCGAACTCCCAGAGATCCACCTGCCTCTGCCTCCCGAGTACTGGGATTAAAGGCGTGTGCCACCACCGCCCGGTCATAATTTTTTTTTTTAATGAAAAGCAAAGCGCAACAAAGCTTGTAAGCCAAAAAGAAGAGGGCTGAGTCCTTGGCCCAGTGGTAGAGTGCTTATCTGTGGGCAAGGCCCTTGGTGTAGGCTGTGGAAGGACCTGAGGTCAAACCCCCAGAAAGCCAATGTGGTATCACGTGTCCATAATTCCAATGTTCCCATAGCAACATAAGAAGCAGAGGAAAAAGTGTGTTGATGTTCACAGACACAGTAGCCTGGTTTACACGGCGTGGAACAAGAGACACTGACTCAGGCAAGGTGAATGTTGAGGACCAACACCCAAGGCCTCTGACCTTCACTACTCTCTCTCTCTCTCTCTCTCTCTCTCTCTCTCTCTCTTTCTCTCTCTCTCTCACACACACACATTGACCCTTGGCTCTAATACACACACACACACATGCACAGACACTTGGTTCTAACACACACACACACACACACACCCTTGGTTTTAACCTGCGGGTGGCAGGGCAAGGTGGTTTAGGAAAAAAAAGGAAAGAAAGAAGGAAGGGCAGACACTAATGGATATTTCAAGGCCATATTCTAAAATACCATTGAACATAAGTTTTCGAACAGTAGGTCCAAAAGAAGCTTGGGGACACGAATAAATAGTTTGTTACAAAAGATCCAGAATCAGTCAGATGGAGATGGTGGTGGTGCACGCCTTTATTCCCAGCACTCGGGTGGTAGAGGCAGGTGGATCTCTGTGAGTTCCAGGCCAACCTGGTTACAAAAGCTAGTTCCTGGACAGGCTCCAAAGCTACAGAGAAACCCTGTCTTGAAAAACCAATAATAAAATAAAATAAAATAAAAAATAAACCCAGACTCACAAAGGGGACCAGTGAGTAAAGGCACCTGCCACCAATTATGATGGCTAGAGTCTGAGCGCCAGGACCCACGCTGAAGGACAAAACTCACAGAATTCTGTGACTTTTCCTCTGGCCTCCACAAAGTGCCATTCATACAAAATGGCATTAGCCCTAAATACATACACACACAGACACACAGACACACACACAAACCACATAAATGTGAAAACACCTTTTAAAAGATCATAAAGGCAGCCAGGTAGTGGTGGTGCACGTCTTTAATTCCAGCACTTGAGAGGCAGAGGTAGGTAGTTCTCTATAAGATTGAGCCCAGCCTGATTTTGAACAAAACAAGTTCCAGGACAGGGAGGGAATCAGATTTTGCCACAGCAATACAAATGCTTGAGAAATGTAAGAATAATGTCATCACGGTTGTGGTGGCCCACCCTTGTAATACCAGCATTTGAAAAGCAGAGACAGGCAAGCTGAAAGCCAGTTTCATCTACATTAGTGAGTTCCAGGGCAACTTGAGCTACATAGCAAGACCTTCCCTGAAACAAAACAAAACAAAACAAACAACAACAGGAAAAACAAGTGTGGTCTCCTGTCATTCCGGCATGGAAGAGGGTTGGAGTGTTGGAGAATCAACAGTTGAAGGTATCAGCTACGTAAGATCAGGCCAGCCTAAGCAGTTCAGTGACCCTTGTCTCAAAAAGTATAAAAGGGCTGGGAATATAGCTCAACGGTAGAGTTCTTGTGTGAGGCTCCCACTGTCAATGTTCTGTACTTAAGGAAAGGAGAAAGTTAAATTAGGGGGAGAGGGTAGGGGGAATTTAATACTTATTTGTTGGATGGATTAATGTGCTGGAGAGAAAACATGGTACACAGAACAGCCCTCCGAAGATGTTCACGCCCCACACTGCCATCTATGCGTGTATCGTGCTGCATGACAAAGGGTCTTTGCTGATTATTGAGATACAGTCCCTTAAAGTAGGGAAGAGCATCCTAGACTAACTGAACGAATCAAACGTGATCAGAAGAGCAGCCTACCCACAGGAAGCCTTAAAAGCTGAGAACTTTCTCGGCTGGAATGACAGAGGGCAAAAGAGGAAGGTGGAGAGATGACGTAGAGTGCCAAGTGCAAAGATCCCAGGCCCCTGTTGTTGGGCTGGGGTGGGCGTGGAGAGGAATAGTCACAAAGGAATGCAGACAGCCTCCAGGGGCAAAGAACCTGGAACACAGCCCAGAGGGAAGAGGCTACAGGAATTTGAACTCAAGCCACAACCTCCTGAGCCTGGAAATGGATTCAAATCGAAGATCTACAACACTTAACGATTGTTCCTCAGCTGACACTCAAAGCAGGGGAGGGGATCCAACTGACTCACACCGGACTCATTCTTATCTCCTGAACCACGAGATAAGAAACAAATGGGTTTCGGGACTAAAGGTGTCAGTGAGTGACACAGCACTTGCTTAAGACCTTGTATTCCCAACACTGTCAGAAAAGATAGGGAGGGGGAGACAGAGAAACAGACGTTTTAAATTTTGCAAGAAATCGTTGAAGCAGCAGTAAGAAAAGTCTTCGTTTCCTTCCTGTATCTGGGATAAAACACTCTGGCGAAAGCAACTTAAGGGAGGAGGGGTTTTTCTGACTCACAGCTCAAGGTACAGTGAGTGTATAATGGTAGGGAAGTAAAAAGGAGCTTGAAACAACTGTCATCTGTTGGCGGAGGCTGTCCATTCGTTACCAGCTGCTCACACCCGAAATAACTACACAGAAATTGTATTAATTAAATCACTGCTTGGCCTATTAGCTTATGCATATTTCTAGCTAGCTCTTACATTTTAAATTAGCCTATTTCTAATTATCTGTTTATCGTGGCTTGGCTGTGGCTTACCAGGTTCTGGCTGGCAGCTAGTATCTTTCTCCCAACCCATTGACTCCATCCACTCTTCCCCTACATCTTTGTTCAGATTTCCTACCTGGCTCTACTCTGCTAAGCCATTGGCTGAAAGCAGTTTTATTCATCAATCAATAAAAGCAACACATATACAAAAGGACTTCCCACACCATCTCCCTTTTTTATGTGCAAATAAAAAGGAAGGTTTCAGTTTTAACATAGTAAAACGACATGCAACAAAACAGGTATCAAGCAAGAATTACAGCCATGGGGGCTGGAGAGATGGCTCAGAGGTTAAGAGCACTGGCTGCTCTTCCAGAGGTCCTGAGTTCAAGTCCCAGCAACCATGTGGCTCACAACCATCTGTACTGAGATCTATCGCCCTCCTCTGGCGTGCATGCATACATTGAGGCAGAATGTTGTATACATGATAAATAAATAAATCTTTGAAGAATTACAGCCATATATTTATATCTACTTTATCTTTTATTATAACTAAGGAAAACTATAACTATCTATTCTTCAACTCCATCAAAGACCCCAGAAGGACACAATATTACCTAAGTTAGCAGGAAGTACATTGTAAGCAACCTCCAAAACTCTAGAATTGACAGAGATATCTCACTGCCTGGACAGTCACTCAAAGTTCTTCTGTGACATTGGGGTACCCATTTTCAGCCTACAGGCCCATAGTATCCAGCAGACTTTTCCATAAAGCAGGAAATTTCAAAGACAGTTCCACCTATATTGGCAGCTTGTCAGTCACCCTCTTCTGTGTCCTGCAGAATGTCTGGCAGACTCCCTCATGAAGCAGAAACCCCAAAGGACTGCCTTACCCTTAGGCAAGTTCAGCAGTCATTTTTCTGTGGGTTCTGCGTGTCCAGTTCATAAAGTATAACATTAAGCAGTCCAGGAAAGAACAGTTTCATGTCCAAATGGCTAACAAACTCCATAAGGAGCCTCTTCAATGCCCATCTGTCTCTTGAAGTAATTGATGCTACCAGGAGCAGTCTCACTGTTGAGAAAAGTCCCAATTTCTTAAACATTCTAAATGCCATATTCTGTAGGCCTCCAAAAAGTTTGAAGACTATCTAACTGGAATACATCTCTATACATCCAGAAAACCCAACCGACATGACTACAAGCTTGGCTATCACAGATGATTATCTATTAACCTTTATTTCTTTATTATACACTACATTTCTAAATGAACTGCACAAACACAACACCTCAATCAAGAGCAGAAATACACATTACAAAACTGACCCCAAACCTGCATCAACAAACTAAGATCGACACCAATGCAAAGTATTCATCTCTATAGTATATCCCCCTTTACATGTAAACAAACATTTATAAAAAATCATTTAGGGACTTTGGGCATTGTTGTCTAGACTACTTCATGCTGATTGAGGTCACTGTTATTCAGGTCTGTCATGGAGTATTCTGTGTGGCAGGTCCATCTCAGTCCTGAAGCCATCATGGATGTTGGACCACCTGGATGTTTTAAGGGGTCTTGTTTGATCAAACCACATTAGTTTGGAAGGAATCCACAGGTTCTTATCTTCTGTGGAAACAAAAACAGAACTTCTTTTCCAAAGCAACATATCCTTAGACCCAAATTTTGAAGTCAAGATACCTTTAAAATATATGTGTTGGTTTAGCTTAGCAGTTCGTACAATAAAATGTCTCTCTGTACTTAGCTCATTCACAGTCAAAAATTCAAAGAAAACACAATAAATACATAATCCAGACTCTCTATGTATATTCCACCTTCACGTGGCTTATTTTTTTTACTCTATTACTGTTTTTATAAGTTTAATATTCATTTTATTATCTTTACTCCTTTAATCTATGACTGTTTGTACTCTTTTATATTATAGCTATCTATACTCTTTTTCCTCTCTCTCTCTCAAGCCTATGTATATTTATCCAACACTGTGACCTATTTATAGATCTTTTCCAACTGGATTCATCTTTATTGTGTGTATATCTGTGTGCTTTTTTTTCTTTTAAATATTAAGTGTGCCTGGCTAGGACCAACTCTACGGCCTTGCCTGCTTGCTCAGCCCTGTCTAGGATGTTAGAGGCATGTTTGCTGCCTCTGAGAGTCATTCTCTCTGCCCCAGATCCAGGGTCACAGCAGGTCTGAGTCACCATTAAGCAATTTGTAACACACTGCTCACAGACCCCATTTAAGTGCTTGGCTTCCTGAAGGAGCCAGAGCTGTACGTGCAACTATCATGAACCAGGAAGCCACCGTTTCTTGAAGTTGCATAGTTTTGTTTTTGTTTTGTTTTGGTGATAATGCTGAATCAGGAAGACCTCTCTTAAATGAGCTGTGGTACCCATGCTCACCCATCCCCCCCAAAAAATGTGGCTAAACTTTGTTTTTTGTGTGTGTCTAGAATTTTTTATAAGCTCTATCAGGTTTTATGTGGCTTTAGCTGGCACACATTGATGCACCAATCTGTTGGTGAAGGCTGCTCATTTGTTCCCGGCTGCCTAGACCCAAAATAATTACATAGAAATTGTATTAATTAAATCACTGTTTGGCCTATTAGCTCACGCATATTTCTAGCTAGCTCTTACATCTTAAATTAACCCATTTCTATTAATCTGTGTATCGCCACATGGCTGTGGCTTACCAGCATTGTTCCAGCTAGCATCTTTTTCCTCTGGCAGCTACAAAGCATCCCACTGACTCCACCCACTTTTCCCCTACATCTTTGTTCTGATTTCCCACCTGGCTCTACTCTGTTAAGCCATTGGCCAAAAGCAGCTTTATTCATCAACCAATAAAAGCAACACATATACAGAAGGACTCCCCACACCAGGCATCCACAGTCGGAAAGCAGAAACCACAAGGATGCCCAGTTCTTCTCTTCATGTGTATAGTCCAGGACCCCAGCCAGGGAATGGTGCCACCCACAGTGGGCCGGTAATCACACTTAAACTAAATTAACAGAGATAAACCCACAGGCATGCCCAGAGGCTCATCTCCCAGGTCAAGCTGAAAATTAACAGTAACCATCACGCAGGGCGGTGGTGGCGCACGCCTTTAATCCCAGCACTTGGGAGGCAGAGGCAGGCAGATCTCTGTGAGTTTGAGACCAGCCTGGTCTACAAGAGCTAGTTCCAGGATAGGCTCCAAAACCACAGAGAAACCCTGTCTCGAAAAACCAAAAAAAAAAAAAACAAAAAAAACAAAACAGTAACCATCACAGGAAACCAGCAGGGGTAGGGAGTGACTAGTGAGGCCTGAAGGCACTCTGGCCTGCTGAGCATGATTGGCAGGGCTACAGCAGCCCTTGCCCTTCTCCTCCCACCCCACCCCCATTCCCTCTGCCTTGCCAGAAACCATTAGATAACATTCCTAAAGCTAGCCATCATGGTCTATTCCCTTATTTGGTCACTTCCTCCTCCTGAGGCTGATTACCAAGGTCCAGCTATCAAAGTATTGAAGCTCAACAATCAAAAGCCCCTTTTGGCTCAACTAATTGACATGCTCAATTAAAATTAAACACCTCATCCTAACACAGGGTTTCCCTTTTACCTTTATTTTCCTGTGTGCTATGTCTGACTCCCTTCTATCCAGAGGCAGCTCTTTGTCCCTCTGAGACAAATACCCCTTGCCCCTTTCTTCCCTCTCCTTTGTTCCCTCCTCTTCTCCCTCTTCCTCTACCTCCTGTTTTTGTCTCTTATCCCCTGCCCTCTGTCCCTGTGGAGCAAATAAATCTCCTTTGTGCTGAGAACTTGGTCTTGGAGTCCTGAGATGACACTTTTCCCTTCCATGAGAATATGGAAAATTGAGTAAAGGAACAAAAGCTTTGCTTCTCTTTAGGACAACAGAAATTTGCACAATAAAGAGAAAGCTACCAAGGAAATATAGTGAGGCACAGTTTTGTTTGCCTGTTTTCAGTCACTCTGCACATAAGTGCACACATGTAAACACTGAATATGGACTTGGCTAAAATTATAATATAATTATTTAAGTGGGAGTCCCCCTGTGTGCTGTGATTACAATTAATGAATAAAGAAACTGCTTTGGACCTATAGCAAGACAGAACTTAGGTAGGCAGGGAAAGGTAGGCTGAATGCTGGGAGAAAGAAGGGCAGGGTTAGCAAGAAGCCATGGAGCCATCACCAGAGTCAGACATGCCAAAACTTTGCTGGTAAGCCACTGCACGTGTCAATACACAGATTAATAGAAATGGGTTAAATTAATATGTAAGAGTTAGCCAATAATTAGCTAGAGCTAATGGGCCAAGCAGTGATTTAATTAATACAGTTTCTGTGTGATTATTTCAGGGTTGAGCAGCTAAGAATGAAACTAGTGGCTTCCTTCAACAAATTACTGTGAAAGAAAGAGTGTGGAGGAGGCAGAAATTGGTATTTACCTGGGAGATTTGTTTTAGGTCTTTGTTTTTTTTTTTTTTTAACTTGGGAGAGTTGAAGGAATATTATGTGGGGTATATAGGTAAGAAATTGAGCATTTAACAAACCACTCAATAGAAATTTCCAAAAGCATATGAGTTGTGAGCTTGCAGACAAAATGCATAGTTCTGGAATAAGTAGCAGAAGGGACCAACTCAGAGAAATATAGGGGTACAAGAGACTTTTGAAAACATACATCATAAATCAGACCACAAATGTGCGTGAGTGTGTGTGTGTGTGTGTGTGTGTGTGTGTGTGTGTGTGTAATTTTTCCTTGGGGGATAGGGATGTATCTCAGTTGATAGTACAAACCTTGGATTCCCAGTATGGCATAATCAGGCATGGTGGTACATGTAATCCCAGTAAGAGGATGAGAAGCAAGGTCATTCTTGGCTACATAATGAGCTCCTAGCCAGCCTGAATTAGAGACCTTGCCTTGTATCGTAGTTAGGGTTTCTATTGCTGCAACAAAACACCATGGCCAAAAAGCAAACTGGGGAGGAAAGGGTTTATTTGGCTTATGTTTCCACATTGCTGCTCATCACCAAAGGAAGTCAAGACAGGAACTCAGGCAGGAGCTAATGCAGAAGCCATGGTGGGGTGCTGTTTACTGGCTTGGTACCTATGGCTTGTTTAGCCTGCTTTCTTATAGAATCCAGGACCACCAGCCCAGGATGGTGCCACTCACAATGAGCTGGGCCCTCCCACATCAGTTATCAAACAAGAAAATGTCCCAAAGCCTTGCCCACAATCAATCTGGTGGGGTCATTTTCTCAACTAGGCTTCTGTTAATCCCAGAAGTACTGGTTATTCCCAGTCGAGAACAGGACCACTACCACAATTTAAAGTCAAATTTGAAGCAAGCTTTGGCCAGGTGGATGTGTTTTGGTCAGGTTCGTCTCTGGGTTCCCAGAAAAATGCCCCCCAAGTCACGGTTTGCAGCAGCTTAAGTATTCCCCCTTTAGGTCCAATCAGGAACAAGCATACATCCTGATGTATTTTCTGCCTGTGAACCTCCCACCCACATGTGATCAAGCACATTCAGTGTAGATGGGACAAACAGACTTGTTTAGGAGAGTGAGAATATGTGACTTGTTATCTCCCATAAACAATAGCTTCCAACATTTCAGGAACTATCTGTCCTTGCATAAGAAGCTTGCGGATCATAGACATTTTCGTTTCATGGATCTCTAAGTATGGTAATTAAAACTTAAAAGGTAGTTTTGGCTCTCACAATTCCCTCTTCCCAATGACTCTAGCTTGTGTCAAATTAACATAAAACTAATCAGCACAGGCTCTAACATATATATATATATATGTATGTATGTATGTATGTATGTATGTATGTATGTATATGTATATATATTAAAAAACAGCAGGAGGCCAGGCAGTGGTGGCTCACACCTTTAATCCCAGCACTTGGGAGGCAGAGGCAGGTGAATCCCTGTAAGTTTGAGGCCAGCCTGGTCTACAAGAGCTAGTTCCATGAGAGCTAGGACTGTCACACAGGGAAACCAGCAGGAGGCCGGATCAATGGCTCAGCAGTTAAGAGCACCTGCTCCTTATAGTGGGCCAGGGTTTGATCCCCAAATCCAACATGGCATCTTACAACCGTCTATAACTCCTCGACCTCCAAGGGTACCAGCTACATGTGTGGTACACAGACACACAAGCGAACCCTCATATACATAAAGTAACATTGAATAAATCTTTTAAAAAATAAAGTAAGCTGGCGTGGTGGCACACATCTTTAATCCCAGGAGGCGGAGGCAGGTGGAAATACGTCTGAAGTCAGCCTGGTCTATAAAGAGATACAAGTTCCGGGGCAGTCAGGGCTACACAGAGAAATCTTGTCTGGGGGGGAAAAGTAATTAATTAATTAAAATTTTTTTAAATCAATGTTGATTTTATACATAAAACTGTAAAAAAAACAAAAAACAAAAACCAGGAAGCTATACATGCTTCAGACTCTACAATCAACAGTAATGCAATAATACTGCTACAAAGCCACACTGTTCCCTGGCCGCAGTTCACAGATGAAGACAATGTTTATGAACCACCAGCCAACCCACCATGTAAAGTTTGGAGTTTACTGGATACCACCTTTGGAATGGCAGGCAACAGGCAAAACTGTTACAGTTCTTTGGCCGAAGCCTCCCCGGGGGTGTGTGTGGGGGGGAGCCTCGGTTTCTGCTGTCATTCAAATCCTTATGACGTCACCAGATCATATTCCTCAGGAGGTAGGGGGGCCATGGAACCTACATAATGATAGCTGATCATTACAACTATTGGATTCATAAATGGACAGATGCTCCTATTCCTGATTTTACTCATTTGGGGGTAGGTGCAGCAGCCTCTGCACCCAGCATAGGCTCGGATGTGGGCGCCTTTTCTGTTCTCAAGATGATTATGAGCTGGGCATCTATTAACTTGTACAAAAATCTAACATTTAGCTTCAAAGTGTTGTGCTTTTTTTTATTATTATTCTCCTCTAGGCCAATGAAAAATTCACTAGAAGGACTCCCAATTTCTGCTCAGATTGGATGTCAAGATCAGAAGGTGTGATTCCATCTCCACAAGAAAAGCAGAAGCAAACTGAAGGTGGCAGCTCTTCTCAGAGCCTTTAGAGAACTGGGGGAGTTTCCTTGGAAGGGAGGCCTCTGCCACAGAGAACACGGTGATCTGGAAATGAAGAAAATGAGGCCGAGGGGGAAATTACTGAAAATGGGAGTGATTAGAGAGCCACAGAAACATGGCTTGCCGGGGCAGCCTTCACTGGGCACAGTCAATAACGTGTTTAAACCGTAGCTGGGAGTCACTGGAGGCTGAGTGTGGCTTCCCATCCCCAGAGCGCTCCACAGTGAGCCCAACCCGCTTCACCACAAAAATCTAGGCGAGAGGAGAGGAGAACATTTCCTTCACTTCCAGATCACCGTGTCCTCTGTGGCAGAGGCCTCCCTTCAAGGAAAACTACTTTTGCCAGAGCCTTATCTACCCGGCAAAAAGTCAATTAGACATCTCCAGCCTCCTTCAGTTTCGTGGCTCACAAAAGAGAAGAGGCTAAAATATATCCCGAGGTTACAGTCTAGGGACTCCAGCCTACTAAAATGCATACCCCCCCCACACACACACAAGACTTAATTCAAGGATTATAGAAAGCTTCCCATCACCGGAACCTTCTACAGCATTAAGGTGCCTTCAACATAAAAACAGGGGATTACAACTGAGAAAACTGCAAGATGTAAGCTCTCACTCAAAGGAGTTTCCAGGGAAACTTAGACAAGGGAGCCAAATTGAAGAGAAAATTAAAGCCTTTGACATAGTTACAGTAAGCAGTAAACACAGCCTAACTCAGGCTGAGAGATATAAAATCAGCACAGGCCTGTTTACCTCAGTTTCTATTACACAATACATCATGTCTGAGTACTAGAAAATTATAAGGCAAGTTTAAAACAAGAAGGAAAAACCCTGAAGATACAAAGCAAGAGCTGGGGCTATAGCTTAATGGTAGAATACTTGCCTTGTATGTGTGAGGCCCTTAGTTTTATACCTACAACTGCACAGTGTGTGTGTGTGTGTGTGTGTGTGTAACAGAGAGAGAGGCAGAGAGAGAGAGACAGAGAATCATAACCAGACTCAGACATGGCAAAGATGGCATTTCTGAAGCAGGAATTTAATATTACTAGGATTAGTATTCTAAGGGTTCTAATGGAAAGAACAAGCGACACATAACTCTAATGCTGAGGTGTTCAGGGGAGATGGTTGGCCCCTGAGGCTCACTGGTCAGCTATCCTAGCCAACCAATGAGCTCCAGATCCAGCAGGAGATCCTGTCTCAAAAACTAAGATGAAGAGAGATGAGGAGACACCTAACACTGACCTCAGACCTCCATACACACCTGTAAATACACATGCACACCCCTGCACAAGCCAGGACACATGAGTACATACATACAACACACACATATCCCACGCACATTTAGACACAACCCTATTTGTTTCACCAATAAATTAGCCCTTGCTGGGTGTGGCAGCATGTGGCTCTAGTCCCCCATCTGGGGTGGAAGCAGGAGGCTCAAGGTCATTCTCTGATACCTAGCAAGTTTGAGACCAGACTGGGCTACATGCAACTTTGTCTCAACAAAAACAACAAAAATGGATCCTCAGTGGATCCCAGTGAAAATTTAACCCCCAGTGGATTGCAGATCTAAATGCAAAATACAAAATTATATGACTTCTGGAAGAAAACACAAAGAAAAAACTCTGGGTAACCTTGTGCTTGCAATGAGTTTATAGATACAAAAATATGAGCCATGGAGGAAATCAAAAGGTAAGTCTTAGTTCATTAAACTAACAAAGTCCTGCTCTGGGAAGCTACTGCTAGGAGAGTAGAAACCAAGCCAGAGAAGAAGACAACCTGCAAAACACCCATCCGATACAGACAGGCATGCTGGATCTACAGAGAAGCCCAACATTCAAGGGCAAGAAACCAACAACCCAATTTAAAATGGATAAAAAAAGAAAATAAACAAAAGAACAGGTTTTGCGTGTGTGTGTGTGTGTGTGTGTGTGTGTGTGTGTGTTTGGGGGCGGGTTATGGCTCAGCAGCTAAGAACATTACTACTCTTGCAAAGGACCCAGGTTTGGTTCCCAGGACTCACATGGTGGTGGATAACCATCCACAACTTCAGTCCCAAGGATCTGAGGGCCTCTTCTGGCCTTCATGGGTACCAGGCACGCGTGTGACATACATACATGCATGCAGACAACACATAGGGAATAAAAATAAATAAATCCTTTTTTTAAGGGAAGAAAAGGAAATTGACACTTGTAATAAAGAAACACATGATAAATGAGACTGTGAAAAGGTCTCACTAGGGGACTGTAAATTAAGACAGTAATGAGAACCAAAGCACACTAATCTCAGTGGCTAAAATCTAGAAAACAAATCAACTAAAGTCTGCCATACCAGATACAAGCATGCTCAGGAAGAAGCACTCTTGCTTGCTGGTGTAATATAAAACATGTGGCCACCTTGAAAGATACTTCCATAGCTTCTTAAAAAGTCAGACATGGCTTTGGGGCTAGGGAGATGGCCTTGTCCATAAAGTGTTTACAGAACAAGTATGGTGACCTGAGTTCAGATCCCTAGGACCCATGTGATAATCCAGACGCAGCAGGACATATTATTAATCCTAGGACTCTGGAGATAGAAACTGGAGGATCCCTGGAGCTCACTATTCAGCCAGCCTAGATCAATCAGTGGGTGGCAGCTTCAATGAGAGAGAGAAAGAGAGAGAGAGGGAGGAGAGAGAGAGAGAAAGAGAGAGAGAGAGAGAGAGAGAGAGAGAGAGAGAGAGAGAGAGAGAGAGAGGGATGGCTCAGTGGTTAAGAGCCACGGAAAGGAAAGCAATGGGAAGGAAGCCAGTAAGCAGTATTCCTCCATAGTGTCTGCTTCAGTTCCTCCCTCCAGCTTTCTGTCTTGACTTCCTTCAATGATGGACTACATATAATGTGGAAGTGTAAGACTGATAGAGTCCTTCCTTTCCAGGTTGTGTTGGTCATGGAGTTTTATCTCGGCAGGAGAGCAGCAAACTGGGATACACATCATATTTCACCTTTGAATCTGTCAGTGGTGGCTTGCTGACCCCTGGCCTAGAATGCAGAGATGGCGAAAGGACTCAATCCATGCAACCCGTTAGCAGGCACCAGGGGAGGCCTGACAAAGAGCATGTCTGTTCATTCCACATACTGGTGATGTAACCTGTGGTGTAATCATTATAAGCCTCTAACCCATTAGGCTACTTTCTAGATGGGGGCATGAGGCAGGGCTGTCACATTAAAGCTAGTGCGATCCGAACAGACTCTGGGTTAGTGACTGGGCTTTGGGCCACCAAAGACAAATTCCCATAGGGTACTTGTGGTATTAAGAAACCCCTCCAGTATTCTAGTTCAGTGGTTTTCATTAAAATCCTTTTTAAAATGTTTAACATTACACAACACACTCTCAATCTTGTTCAAGTTAAAAGTCACTGTGTTTGGTTCAGGACATGTGATGAAGTCTGAGTCTTAAGAACAAATGTCTGTACAACCAAGGATGTCAATGAAAATGGCCCACAGACTGGGAGAAGACCCTTATACCCTGGAACGTTTGTACATATATACCCAATCTAAGCAAACAGTCACTTTACTCCGTGGTCTCAACTGCCACATGGAAATATGGTCTGCATTGTCAGACAAGGTAGAGAAATGTGAGGTTTTTTTTAAGTTGGCAACTGGACTGGGGCTATAGTCAGTAGGACCCTTGCCAACACGCATGATGTCTAGGGTTTGATACCTAGAACCCTATAAACTAGTATTGTGGCACAGCCCTGTAATCCCAACCCTCAGAATCTGGAGGCAGGAGGATCAGAAAGTCAACTTCACCCTTAAGATGGAGGCCACCCTGGGCTCTATGAGACAGAAAGGGCAGCAGTGGTGCAGGAGAGCTGGCTTGGTGCTTGCAGCACTTGCCTCGTGCCTGTGAAGACTGGATTCTGCTTCTCAAACAACACAGAAATACCAGGTGAGACATGACTCCCCACCTCTAGTTCCTGCCTTGAAATGCAGAGGCAGGGGAATGCCACAAATGACTGGTCTGGGAGAATCCGATACTGATGAGTTCTGGGTTTGATAGAAAAACCTTGCCTCAATGAAAAAGGTGGAAAATTAGCCGGGCGGTGGTGGCGCACGCCTTTAATCCCAGCACTTGGGAGGCGGAGGTAGGCGGATCTCTGTGAGTTCGAGACCAGCCTGGTCTACAAGAGCTAGTTCCAGGAAAGGCTCCAAAGCCACAGAGAAACCCTGTCTCGAAAAACCAAAAAAAAAAAAAAAGAAAAAAAAAAAAGAAAAAGGTGGAAAATGATGGAAAATGATTCCCAACATCAAACTCAGCCCCCCCCACATACAAACTTACACGAAAAAGAAAAAAAAAGTCAGCATAGTTGGATAGTTTTATGTCAACTTAACACAAGGTAGGGTCATCAGAGAGAAGGGAAGCTCAACTGGGAAAATGTCTCCCTTAGATCAGGCTGTGGGCAAGCCTATATGGCATTTTCTTAATCAGTGATTGATGGAAGGAGATGGTGCCATCCCTGGGCTGCTGGTCCTGGGTTCTATAAGAAAGCAGGTTAAGCCAGTCAGTAAGCAGCAGCCTTCCACGGCTTCTGCATCAGTTCCTGCCTGCAGGTCCCTGCCCTGTTTGAGTTCCTGTCCTGACTTCCTTTGATGATGAGTGATTTGGATGTATAAACCATATAAAAAACCCTTTCCTCCCTAAGTCACTTTGATCATGGTGTTTCATCACAGCAACAGAAACCCTAAGACAGCAATTATCTCAAACTGTTTATAGACACTGGCACAGTACATTGGTGGAATAGGGCGCTACATAAATGAATTGGGGTACTGAGGATCGGTAAGGACAGCTTCTGGGGAGCTCTGTCACATTCATGGAACTATAGGTCTGAGCCTACAGTTCCGGACACACTTAGAATGACATTGAAAAAAGATCACTTGGTACTTGATGGGGGCAGGGCTCAGAGTCAAGCGGTGAATTAGAAGTCTATCATTAAGTAAGAAAGAAATGACAAAAGCCTTTTTGTTCTTTCTCCTAGAGATTGTAAGCTTCAAGACAGCAGGGCGACCGTCTGTCTGGGCCCTTGCTGTATTCTCCAGCATTCAGAAAGCTGCCACACAGAAAGCGAAGAGTGCTGATAGTTATTTTGAAGGGCTAGGTTTAAGAGTCAACAGGCTTGACTGGAGAATTAATACATTCAGGTATTGGCGAAAACCGTCTAGGGAGGCCCGGAGTTCTCCCTTTGAGGTTTTCTTATAAATGATATTTGGGGACCAGGGAATCTCAACGAAGAAAGGATGTACACGGGTTGTTTTCCTTAAAACCTTCAGGATGTTCTGTTCCTGACACTTGATGTTGCTTCCTCGGTCTTGGGAAGGAACAGTAAGTACCTTTTGAACTGAAATATGAATTAACTGGAAATGTAGGGCTGAGCCATTTCTGTTCTCCTTCGGTTACAAGCAATCCCTAAGCGCACAGCTAATAGAACTGCTAGCGACTCCGATCCCGTGAGGATTATTTTCAGGGTGGGGTGGAAACATATGACCCCGAACCTGGACCAAAAATGCTCCAAGCTTCTGAACCCTCCGTCCTGGAGCTCGCCCTGTTCTCACACATCCCAGCCCTGGGGCGGTCACCTCAGCTCCGCCCTCTCTTCTTCCTCCTCTTCCTGCTCCCCCACCCCACTTCCTTTCCCTGCGTCCGCCCCCTCCTCGCTCCCACCCAGGCCCTGCGCCCTCCCACGACCGCTCCCTCTAGGCCCTCCGTGACTTCCCCTCCTCCCGGCTATCACCGCCCTTCTCGGGAGGACGGGGCAACCCCGTGCCTCGTTTACCCAATGAAGAGCCGACTCAGGGTGGGGCGGGACTTGGGCTAGAGCGGAAGTGGTGGCCGGAGCGGAAGTGCAGCTGCCGCCACCGCCGCCGCCGATTCCGGAGCCGGGTAGCCGCTGCCGCCGCCACTGCAGCTACGGTCGCCGCCACCGCCGCTGCCGCCACCACTGCCTGAGGAGTGGGCCTGGGAAAGACGTAGTCGCCGCCCTCCGAGCTTCCCGGAAGCGCCTTTTCTCCCTACAGTCCTCCACGGTGAGTGCGGCGCGGCTCCCAGGGGCCCCAACGCGAAGCCCCTTCTCGGGCGGCGGCCGCGGCCCGTCTCGCCACCGCCCCTCCCCGCTTCCGGCCGGGCCTGCGCCTCCGCGGGAAGCCCGGGCTTCTCTCTCGGAGGGCCATACGGGGTGCGGCCGGGCACGGCTGGGCACGACTGGGCTGCGGACTCCCCTCGGCAGCTCCTCTGCTCGGCGCCGCCCCTGCCTGCTCCCCTCGGGCCCGGAGCCATCCCTCTGGGCCTGTCAACCTCGCTCCTTTGTGGCTTTCAAAAACTGCAGTGTAGCCGAAGGCGAGCGAGTTCCCCCAAGCCGCGACGCCCCTGCTGCGCTCCCCTGGATGAGTAAGGGTTTAACCTTGGCGACAGCTGGGGCGAATCCCTCTCCCACTTTGCAGTAAAGCTGTTTCATCATCGCTGGTGTGGGAAACCCTGCTGGACTCGAGATTCTCTGACAGCAGGGTTGAGGTTTGAATCTAGAAATGGAATTGTCTGAATCGTTTTACTGACTCAAACTGGATTCCCAGTGGGGCGGGGGAAGAAGGTCAGGCTGAGAATTGAGGCTTCTCATGCTATTTTTCGTCATTTTACGGCCATAATCTCGTGTGTCTGCGCCCCGAATTCCTCCATACATTTTTGTTTGTTGGTTTTGTCTTTTACTATTTGAAATTTGTCTGTTGGTGGGGAAGGAGTGGGCAGGATGTGGACCCTTCTCTTTCCAAGATGAGCGCATCTGGGTCTATTGCAAATGGAGAACTTGCGTGCAGGGAGGATTCCAAAGGTGGCAGCATTTATGAGCATTTGCCAACCTTTCTGTAAAAATACGTCTTGTCCTTGCCTTCAGTACATTCTCTCTGGTAAGACCAGATAGCATTCGACCCCAGATTTTACATGTCTGGTGAGGGAGGTGGAATCTGCAAGATGCTATGAGTCTGTGATATCACGGGCCAATGCAGAAAGGTGCAACCCTTAGGAGAATATGAAAATTATATTTCTCGCTGTATCTCAGGTGTTTCTGTGAAACCACACACATACAGGGTATAGGACTGAACACGTGGTTACTCGGCGTTTTACATTTAGCTGCTGAGAAATTATACAAATATTTGACTCTTGGTGGATTTCTTTTTGACTGCCTCCACCCAGCTAGCCTCATTTCTTAATTTTTTTTTTAAAGAATCAATGTTTTTAGTAGCATATAGCTGGAGAATATTGGTTATTTTTTCTTCCCCACCCAAGTTAGAATTTTAAGCATGGCCTTAGAAATGGAAGATTGAAAATCCAGTACCAATTGCTAAATTATTTTTCCTACTTTTGCCTTCAAACAAGATGAGAAACCATCTTACAAATGAAGTCTTTATGAGAAATGAGGTGATTGGCCTAAACCACGCACCTACTTTCAGATTGAATATCCTCTCTCATCTGTGGCAAGTATTTATGGACTGTCAGCCCCAGGAGTATGGCTCTTACCCTGTTATCTTCTGTGCGTTTCCCATCATGCAGTGCTTGTGCTGTGTTGAAGCCATTTTAGACTTAGAGCTGTATGGATCAGGGAGGCAGCCTGTGTGAAACCAGGCCGAGCACATTCCCATGATGCTTGTTCCCTAGGCAGAGTCTCCAGAGATTTGGGCTGCTGCAAAAAGTGCATTTTTTTCCCACTTGGCTGTGGATCCAAAAACAGAGAGCTGAAGTTGATATTAGGTAAATTTGATTCGGTTCTTTCCCTGTACTGTTTCCTAGCAGTGATCATCTCTGGTTTTTAGCTTCCCTATCTCCACAGTTGTCTGAGACCCTTTGTAAACTCTTAAGTTGTTAAATATAAGCCTTTGGTTTTGTTGCATTTTAATGGTTGAGTTCACTTCTTTCTCCCTTTCTGATAAGACACAATCTTGTTTTGTCCACTTGCTATTAAAAATGATACATTATATAACTTTACATATAGCAAATCCAGTTTTTCTCATCTGTGCTGTAAAGTGTTCCCTCTTCCCCACCTCTGCGTTACGTAGCCCAATCTAGTCTCAAGCTCACTGCTTCAGTCTTCTCTCTGCCTTAGGAGCTGGGTTTACAGGTGTGCACCTCTGTACTGCACTGGTAATACAACATTTGGATGTGTGGTGGCAGACTGAATTCAAATAAGTTTCTGGGATGCTTATTTCTTAATACAAGTAAAATTAATAAAAATAAATTGAACATGAATGGATATATACTATGATTACTGTGATGTTTAAATATATGTATATATTGTGTCATGTTTAAATAGCCTATCTCCTCAGACATGATTTTTGTTTTTAATTCTTCAAGGCAGGGTTCCTCTAACAGCCCTGACTGTCCTGAAACTCACTCCGTAGACTAGGCTGGCCTTGAACTCACTCAGATCCACCTGCCTCTGCCTCCCGAGTGCTGCTATTAAAGGTGTACGCCACAATCGTCCTGCCAGACATGATTTCTTTGTGGTGAAAAATAAAGTCTTTTCTTTTAGCCCATTGAGAAACACAGCACACAGGGTACATGTTAGTGTAGTCAGGGTACAGTGCACAACACAGCTGAACTTGCAACACTATGTAACATAGTGGCCATTGATCAGCCTTTATCTTTTAGAGTTATTATCAGATTTTTGACTGTACGTGAGTCTACATTTAGATTAGGTATTGCATATGTGCCTATAGACAAGTACAGAATCTACCCATTGTGACTTAGTCGATAGCCTCTAAGGATCATCAGGTTAAATGGTCTGTGATCACACTATCTCCACTTGTAGCACTTTGTATGTGCCAGGCTTCGTTGTAAAGCACTTTAAGCATTATTTAGTCTTCAGCCAATGAAAGGTAAGTACTGTTAGCCTCATTGTATAGATGAGGAAACTGAAGTGGAGAAATTAAAATTTGTTTTCAAGGAGACACATACATGTAGCACAGAATTAACCGCTAAAATCAAGAATTATGCCTAGGTCGTTTGACTCTGGGTAATGATTTGAACAACATATGTATTCCATGACCACCTTACTTTTTTGTACCTGCATCCTGTTAACGTGTTGAAGCTGTAATTTCATCTGTTCTTAAAGGCGTATGCAATGCTGTTCTGGTGTAGGGCAATATTGCTGGTGAAAGCTGCTGAAGAGTCCAGTGTTTGGGTACTTGCTTTCTACTAGGGAGGAAATCCATCAGGTACTCTGCAGAAAATCACCCTAGGGTCTGGTTTACTTTTAGATTTTAGCTATAGCCATCATTTAGTGTTACTTATACCACTTTGTAGTAATTTAGGTTCTTATTTTGTCTGGGAGAAGAAAAAGAGTCTGTCTCTTCCTGTAAGTAGGGAGAAGCTACTAACTTACTGCATCTGTAAAAACTGTGCTCCCTGCTCTTTCAGTGGCATCAGGCAAAAGCTTTGTCAGCAAGGAACCTTAGAAACTAACTTCTTTGTAAACTGAAGTTTAAAAGATCCTTGGTTGCCCCAGCATGACTTTGCCTTTAATCTCAGCACTTGGGAGGCAGGGACAGGCTGATCTTTATGAGTTTGAGGACAGTGTGATCTACATAGTGAGTTTCAGGATATCTAGTGCTGCACAGCAAGACTCTGACTCAATAAATAAATAAATAAATAAATAAATAAGGGGATCCCTGCTTTATCCATTCACCTAAGGACATGAGAGTTCACACTAGAGGCCAGGAGAATATAGTTACATAATGACTCTTTTAACTTTAGATCTGTCTTCACTACATGAAAAGGATTCTAGTGGACCTGTGTTTCATAATGAGAAACAGTTGGAGGTAGACTCAGAGGGGATTTTCCTAAGGAGAACGTTGAAGAGATACGGATTTAAAGTACTTTTCTGTTCTGTGATATGTCTGCTAAAAGCAGCTTACAAGGCTGCTTTCTGGAGGACAGTTAGATGTTTCTGATACTTGTAATGAGATGAAAGTGAGTGACGGCCTCACAAAAGCAAGCTATTCTGGGAGATTGTAGGTAAATTTTTTCCCCTTCAAGTTCTGGCCAGTTCTTGATTATGTAAGTTTTTCTATTGTGGTTGTTTATTTCATTGTTTTCCTTAAAGACTCAACTAGAAGAGTTATTTCTGAATGGCCATGACAAACAGATGAAAAGCCAAATGAATTAGTTACTGTTTGCCTTCATGAGGAGAGCCTTAACACTAGAGCTCGTGTGAGTATAACGACTGTAATAAATTATTTCTTCATCACAATTCACAGTTATACATCTAAGTGTTGGGAATCATACCTTATCTTAGAAAGAAGCATTTAACTTCAGAATTAAAGTTGAGGGGCTGGTGAAATGGCTTAGCTGTTAAAGGTGTTTGCCACCAAACCTGAGATTGAGGTTTGATCCTGGTACCCACATAGTGAAGGAGAGAATCATCTCCCTCAATTGTCTTCTGACTTCCATATGCACACAAAAGAAATGTCAAGGGAACCGAAGAGATGGCTCAGCGGTTAAGAGCACTGACTGCTCTTCCAGAGGTCCTGAGTTCAATTCCCAGCAACCACATGGTAGCTCACAACCACCTATAATGAGATCTGGTGCCCTCTTCTGGCCTACAAGCAGGATACTGAATAAATAAATCTTTAAAAAAAAGAAATGTCAACAACTTTTTAAATTAATATGTGGACTCAGGAGACAGCTTTGTTGGTAAATGTTTACTATGCAAGCATAAGGATCTGTGTTTGGTCCTCAGCACCCACAGGAAAACATGTGCTGTGCATCTATAATCCCAATTCTGGGAATGTGGAAACGAGAGTGCCTGGGACTCTGTGGCTGGTCTGAGAGAGATCTGTCTCAAATACAAAACATCAACCCCCCAAGGATAGCTCCTGCAGAGTGACACTCAAAAATTGACCTGTGATTTCCACACATACATATTGAGCTAGATTCCCAGCTCTGCCCTGGATAGCTAGCTGTGTGACCCTGAGTAAGTTATTCTTTACATGTGTAAGAGGAGATGGCGCCACCTATCTCACAGGTATCTAGTATTGTATGAATTGATACAAATTCCTAAGTGCTTTATCCATTCAGCAGACCATAAATGATAGTGTTGTTACTTAGCCTTTTAGCTGTTCTGGGGTTTGTATACTTATGTATGGATATTGCTTGAAAATATTTTAGGGACTTGTTGGAATCCAGTTTGAATCTCTCTTTTAATTATTTATTTTTATTTTATGTGCATTGGTGTTTTGCCTGTATGTCTGTGTAAAGGTATCATATCCACTGGAACTGGAACTACAGACAGTTGGGAGCTTCCATGTGGGTGCTGGGAATTGAACCCATGTCCTCTGGAAGAACAGTCAGTGTTGTTAACCACTGAGCCATGTCTCCAGTCCCCAGTTTGAATCTCTTAAGTATGCTTGGTAGCTGAAAAATTAATAATCAAAAAGACTAGTGCTATGTCTTTTTTTTCCTTTTTTTTTTATTCTTTTTTAATTAAAATTTCCAACTGCTCCCCGTTTCCCATTTCCCTCCCCCTTAGTGCTATGTCTTGAATGAGGTGAGGTAGTACTTTGAAAAGTCCAGCTGGATATGGTGGTTCACACCTCATAACCCCAGCATTCAAGAGGTTGAAGCAGCGAATTGCCAAGAGTTTGAGGCCAGGCTAGGCTGAATAGTGAGTTCCCAGCCAACCAAAAACAGTAGTATAAAGTAGACTGTATATGCAGTCTGTATTTTATAGGTCAAATGTGACCTGCCTGCTTCTGTCCACATAGAAAATAACAGCTTGTTCACTTTTTTAAAATTCATCAATGATCGAATGGCTTGAGATTCAGTGTGGTGGACATGGGATAATTAATAATCTGGATTCCTAACTTAAGCTTACAGACCACTGTAGGTGCCAATAAAGGTGTTTACAATAAACTCTGAGAGTCATATTCTAGAAATAAGCATAAGTAATTAACACATGCTAGCCTTTTTAAATCCTTAAAGAGTTGTTCTCTTTATTAAGAGAAATGAGGTGCATATTGAGTGTCCCTTACTCATTGACCATTAACTTCTGTGTGGAATATGTTGTCATTGCCATTGACTTGAGTGCTTGCAGACTCCTAACAAGGTAATCGTGAACTAAATATTCCTTTTAAATGACTGGGTTTGTTTGTATGGCTATAGATGATTTATACCTTTAAAATTATTTAGCAATGGGAAATACTGTTTATTACCACTGATTCCTACAGATAACATTAAACACACAAATCCAAGACCAGAGCTGGGGTCTGGGCCTGGGTTACCTCACTTAGTGCGGTAGTTTGCAGTTTCATCCATTTTCCTGTGACTTTTGTTATTTTCTTCACAGCAGAGTAAAATTCATTTCATGTAAATATGCCTAGTAGATGGATGCCTCGGCTTCTGTAAAGCAGCAGAGTTAATATGGACGTGCAGGGTGTCTGGAAAGATAGACAGCAGAGTTAATCTGGATGTGCAGGGTGTCTGGAAAGATAGACTGGTGAATCGTATTGAGTGGCTTCATTATAATGGTGGGGTAGCCTTTGAAGTCTGTTCATAGGGTACCTTTATCAATCAGAATTAGCATATGTCTTTGGATTGATCACTTATAGCAGCAGATGAGTTTATTGTTGTGCATGTTATTTATTCACGTTGGGACACACCACTTAACACTGGTGGGGTTTCTTGGTTGAGTTTGGTGTGGGTGTGTCTTTTGCTTGTTTTTCAAGACAGTGTTTCAACACTGGTGGTTTTTAAGTTAAGTATTGGTTCGTTGGGCATAATTAGTAAAGATACTTGAAAACCGATGTGAAAGATGGGGCCTGGGCATGCTTGTAATCCCAACACTAAGGGCATAGGAGGCAGGAGTACAGGAATTCAGTTCAAGGTCGTATCACAGTTTCATAGGGAGTTTGGGATCAGCCTGGGCTACCTGAGACCATCTCAAAACAAACAACAACGAAACTCCACAACTGCTGTGGAAGGAGGAAGGGATTTTGTTTTTTTCTTCACAGTCAGTGTTTGCTGAACATAGAACTCTTGTGTTTTAGATATGCTGTTTCTGTTTCCAGCAAATACTCTGTACATGTTTGAATGAAATTAAAGTTTTACAAGACTACATTTTGTGCGTGGAATGGCAGAGACATTTTGGAGGAGGTGTGTTCATGAGTAGTTTCCTTTGAGAGCCAGGAGTGCTTCATTTGTTTCAGGATAACACTACCCACCAGCTGACCCCGACTTCTCCCTCCCTCCCAGGGTAGGTAGCTTGGCATGCTCGCTTTTCTTCAGCTGTGCTCTGCTTTATGGTGCTGGGGCTGCTGCAGTTGGTGCAGCCCCACCCAGTCACACTCAGCCCGGAGTTCCTTATTCCCCACCATCTCATAAAAGGAGCTAGGGCACCCATCTTTTTTAAAAGATTATCTGTCTGTCTGTCTGTCTGTCTGTCTGTCTGTCTGTCGTGTGTGTGTGTGTGTTCTTGTGATACACATGGCGTCCCACCCCCAAGGACGTCAGAGGCATCGGTCCCTGGAGTTGGAGTGACAGGCAGGCAGCTGTGAGTGAGCTCCAGAAATGAATTCTGGAAGTCAGACTGATGCCTTGTAAGAGCAGTATGTGCTGTAGCTTCTCAGCCTTCACTCCAGTTCCAGAATTCACATCCCTTTAACCTCTTCTCTCTGAGTGTAGTTGGTTGACTTTCCAAGGAGATTCGGATGTGCTGCCTTGTGTTTTTGTCATAGTTTAGCTTGAGTATGGGGCACTCTGCTGGGGGTTCTTTTCAAATCCTGAGTGAATTTTCCGAAGAATTCTTGGACATACTGGTTACTTGTGCAGGTGATCCAACTCTGAACTGTAGCATTTTGTTTGCCTTAAGAGACAGAATTGCTTGTCTGTGAACCTTCCCTCTGAGCACTGTCTAAGCATCTGGTGTGTATTATCCTCTTTGTCTGCTCTTAATGTTTACTTTTAACACTGCAGAAACAGGTATTAGAGTGTGAGGAAATCACTTCATTGCTTTATATAGTTTCCTATTGGTTCTATGTAGGGCTTTCCTGAAAAGAGAACCATGTTTTCTATAAAGTCAGGTGATTCTTGACATGTGGTAGATAATGGATCCACATTTTAAAATATTTGGGTTTTTTTTGTTTTTGTTTTTGTTTTTTGCTTTTTCGAGACAGGGTTTCTCTGTGGTTTTGGAGCCTGTCCTGGAACTAGCTCTTGTAGACCAGGCTGGTCTCGAACTCACAGAGATCCGCCTGCCTCTGCCTCCCGAGTGCTGGGATTAAAGGCGTGCGCCACCACCGCCCGGCTGTTTTGTATTTTTGACACAGAGTTTCTCTGTGAAACAGTTCTGGATAGCCTGGAACTCACTCTATAGATGAAGCTGGCCTCGAACTTGCAGAGATCTGTCTACCTGCCTCTACCTCCCAAGTGCTGAATTAAAGGTGTTTCACCACCACCTGGCTCACATTTTAAATTTTTAAGAAGTTATTACACTCAAACTTACTCTTTTTTTTAATTGATATTTATTGAGCTCTACATTTTTCTCTGCTCCTCTCCCTGAATCTCCCCCCCCCCTTCAACACTCCCCCAAGGTCCCCATGCTCCCAATTTACTCAGGAGATCTTGTCTTTTTATACTTTCTACTTCCCATGTAGATTAGATCTATGTAAGTCTCTCTTAATGTCCTCATTGTTGTCTGAGTTCTCTGGGATTGTGGTTTGTAGGCTGGTTTTCTTTGCTTTATGTTTAAAAACCATCTATGAGTACATGTGATAATTGTCTTTTTGTGTCTGGGTTACCTCACTCAAAATAATGTTTTCTAGCTCCATCCATTTTCCTGCAAAATTCAAGATGTCATTATTTTTTTCTGCTGTGTAGTACTCCATTGTGTAGTAGTACCACATTTTCCTTATCCATTCTTCGGTTGAGGGGCATTTAGGTGGTTTCCAGGTTCTGGCTATGACAAACAAAGCTGCTGTGAACATGATTGAGCACATGTCCTTGTAGCACGATTGAGCATCCTTTGGATATATACCCAAAAGTGGTATTATTGGGTCTTGAGGAAGATTGTTCCTAATTTTCTGAGAAATCACAACACTGTCATCCAAAGGGGCTGTACCAGCTTGCATTCCCTCAAGCAATGCAGAAGTGTTCCCTTTTCCCCACAACCTCTCGAGCATAAGTTGTCATCAGTGTTTTTGATCTTGGCCATTCTTACAGGTGTAAGATGGAATCTCAGAGTTGTTTTGATTTGCATTTCTCTGATGATCAAGGATGTTGAACATTTCCTTAAGTGTCTTTTAGCCATTTCAGATTCCTCTGTTGAGAGTTCTCTGTTTAGGTCTGTACTCCTTTTTTTTTTTTTTTTTTTTGTATTGGATTATCTGATCTTTTGGTGTCCAATTTCTTGAGTTCTTTGCATATTTTGGAGACCAGACTTCTGTCTGATGTGGGGTTAGTGAAGATCTTTTCCCATTCTGTAGGCTGTCGTTTGTCTTGTTGACCATGTCCTTTGCTTTACAGAGCTTTTCAGTTTCAAGAGGTTCCATTTATTAATTGTTTCTCTCAGTGTCTGTGCTGCTGGGGTTATATTTAGGGAGTGGTTCCCTGTGCCAATGCGTTCAAGTGTACTTCCCACTTTCTCTTCTGTAAGGTTCAGTGTGGCTGGCTTTATGTCGAGGTCATTGATTCTTGGACTTGAGTTTTGTGCATGGTGATAGATATGGTTCTGTTTTCATTCTTCTACATTTTGATATCCAGTTATGCCAGCACCATTTGTCAGACTTACTCTTTTACAATTGAAAGTGTTCTCTTTTTTGAAAATATTGTTAATGCTTCTAAAAGCTGGTTCCCATATTCAACTTTTCTTTCTTTGTAGTAACTTTTTTAAAGAATATATAGATGAGTGTAGTGATCGTCTGTTTGCTTGACCATTCTGAAATGACTTCTCTAAATTTTGACTGACCTCTAACTAGAAAATGTCCCTTAGAAAAAGCATTAGCCAGAGGAATGAGATTGGCTCACATGTAGTCTTAGAGCATTGGTTAGCTGAGTCAGCACTTCTTTTGTAGTCACTTTAGTATTGCATTTTGAAATGTTCTTGTGATCTCAGCACTGGGAAGATGGGCAGGAGGATGTAGAATTCCAGGCTACCCTGGGGTTACTTGGTGAGAACCTGTCTGAAAACACCAACAAGGGTTGCAAGTAATGACTTGGCCAGTGTGCCAAGTCTCTGGTGGATTCCCCAGTACTGTTTCTTCTTCATAAAATTATGGAGTTGGGGGTTTGCCCACAGAGGTTAGAAGACAGTGTCTAATCCCCTGGAGCAGGAGTTCAAGGCAGTTGTGAGCCACTGGATAGGGTAACCCAAGCTAAGTCCTCTGAAAGAGTAAGAAGTGTGCTAAACATCTGCTTTACAACCACCACTCCCAGTAGCTTTTTTTTTTTTTAACACTTTTTATTATTATAAGACAAAATAGGCTGTTCCTCTAGTGCCTATCACAGGCTGTGTTCTTAGGAATGGACAGGGTTTTAGAGTTCCAGGTCCTGGGCCTCGTCTGGTCTGTCTGTGTTGTGACTGAGACATGGGATAAAATGATTTTAAAAGTAGGAGATAGTCAGGTGTGTTGGCACACATCTGTAATGTGAGCACTTGGGAGGCTGAGACACATTGTGAGTTTCAGACCCTGTCTCCAAAAGAAAGAAAAGTCAATTTTAAAAATAAGGATTATAAAAATTTGCCACCTAGAGATAACACTGAAATTACTACCCTTAGCGCCACCCTCCCCTCCTTTTTTTCTTTTGGTGTTTTGAGACAGGGTTTGTCAGGGTAACAGCTCTGACTGTCTTAGAACTTGCATCCAGGCTGGCCTCAAACTCACAGAGATCTCCCTGACTCTGCCTTCCAAGTATGTACTACCATTGCCCGACTACCCTTAGCCATTTTGTGTTGACTTTTCTAATCATGTGTGTATGCTCTTTAGGAACATTTTAGGAAAGTACTTTGTGCCCCTTCATGCACAGCCCTGTACATCTTAAATTTATCTTTCTGTACAGCTTTCTTGTGAGGCTCATGCAGTCTGTACTGTTGACTCTTCTTTATTAAGCATCTCTCTACTGTTGGATATTTGAATTGTTTCCAATATGTCACTAAGCATTTTGTTACATTTATTAGCAAATGCCTGCCAGTCTTGTATCTTGATGATTCCAGTGGCCTAGAACAGACAGATTGACACCCATCGTTACCATGTGGGTGTTCTGAGAACTTTTGTTCTCATGCATGTCGGTGCCTTCCTACTGGCTCACTGCCAGTCTAGAATGCCCTCTGGTAGAAAGCAAATAAAGGCTGTGACCCTCATTGAAAGTCTGAGAAGAAATGCATGCCCTTCTGATAAGCTGCCATTGCCTACTAATTCCAGAAAAGTCTGATTGGCAATCGCTAAAACATCACTGTTAACATGTATGTCCATTTTGAACTCACTGAGAGAATGAGTCTCACGTTAACATATAACTACTTTCTGTGCAAAGTTCAACCCAGACTTACTTCCTCCTTCCTGGTTTTTTTGTTTATTGTTTTGATACTGGGGATTGAACCCAAGGCCTAGTATGCACAAAGCAGGTATTCCTTCACTGAGCTAACACCCTTAACATTTTTTGAAATTATGTATTTTTTAAAAAGTTTTAAAAAGTTTACACTTTGGGTTAAAAAAATTATATATGGACACTTGGGAAGAACTAAGGATCTTCAGATTTGTTTGTGCAGCATGTATTTCTAAGAAAGATCTCATATCTGTTGTTCTTTAATGCCCTGTTCCTGGTGTTCACAGCAGCTCTGCCAAGGGAGATTCCATTGTCTGCTTTGTATACTGTAAGGCTTGAGTTTAACAGGATCCTTTTCTGTGTGATAACAGAATGAGCTTTGACATATGGTGCCTGTTTTCTTTCTGTGTGTTCTTTGTTCTCCCAGTCATGTGTGTTCAAAAACTTAACAGATGCTTACTTGAGCAGTCGAGGCATTACATGTGAATCCTTCCTTTGAGAATAATGTGTGGGGAAATCAAGTAGTCTACCATAGACCAACATAAAGAACCTGTGTAGCAGGTTCCATGTGTATTGAGAGTCCTGTATCGTAGACCAGCATGGACTATGTAGCCCTAGACAGGTGGATAGAGTTTGTATAGGCGGGAAGCAAAGTATCCAGCAGAGCAGTCTAGACGAAGAGACCTGCATGCTTGAGCAAGGTGCTTACAGGGTATTTGGGAATGTGTACCTGAGACAAGATACCTGTTGAAGATCAGTGGATCAGAAAACCTCACAGGCCATGTTCTGAAGGACTTTGAAAGGTTTAGACTCAAGTGATGAACTAACTAAAGGGGACATTGCTGGGGTGGAAGAGACTTGAAGTCCTGAGTTCAAGCCCAACCAGCTTTAAAAAGATAGGTACCAAAAGACAAGTGAAACTAACATTTTTTAATATTCAAAATATCATGGTTTCAAAGGGCGGCACTAAATTACATTTTCTAGTGGCCGGTGACTATTGGAGCATCTTGGGAAGGGCAATGTAGGGGCCATGTGAAGGAGAGCCTTGGCCTAGTGAGAAGACAGAAAAGCAGACATGAAGATAGCTGTTTTGATGGAGGACATGTTATGAAAAGAGGGGCTTGCTGTCAGTTGCTGCTCTTTTCACTGTTCTACTACTGCCCGTGGCAAGGGACCGTGGAAACTTTTAATCAGGAAGTGTCTTTACTGGGAATTTCAGAGGATGGGCCTGATATCAGAGATGTGAACTAGCTAGAGGTAATGGTGGATGTCACTATCGATGGAGAAAGAGGAACTGTTTCATTTTTCCTTGTCTGTGCTTTCCTCCAAACTACTAGATGTTGTGTAACCCATTTCCTGTTGAAATTGGCCTAGCTGCTCCAAAATCCATGTTATATAAGTCTAGAGTTACATAAGCAACAGGCATCGGGACCTTTATTTTAATGTGTTTTCCTGTTTCTTTGTATGTATAATTGAAAGTTTTAGAAACTGATAAATGAGTATCAGTTTTCTTTTTAAAGACATACATTTAGTCTAAGGTAACATGATGGTTTTTAATCTCAAAGAACTCTGTGACAATGTCAAAGAATCTTGAAATAGTCCCAAACCAAGAATGGATCCATTTGAGTTCAGATTTATTTATTTTTATGTATATAGGTGTGTATGTATACCTGCATGTATATCTGTGCCCAACTTATGTGTGCCTGTTGCCCACAGAGGGCATTGTATCCCTTGGAATTAGAGTTGTAGATGGTTGTGAGCTACTGTGTGTGTGCTGGGAATTAAACCCAAGTCATCTAGAAGAGCAGCAAGTGCTCTTAACTGACGAGCCATCTTTCCTCCCGAAAGTTCTTTTATGTACTGCATGTGCAGTGTAGCAGAGTCACTCGGGAACTTGGGCTAGTAGAAGATCACCCTTTGAGGACCATCCATGGACTTTAGGACTGCTGTAACTGAAGAGGGGCTAGGACCTGTACTTAGTGTGTTCACAGTTTGGGCCTGGAGAATTCTCATTTCTGCTGACATCTCATCGGTAGAAGTACTTGCTGTTTGACTCTTAGCTGCTGTGGGATGCTGGGAAGTGGACGGTGAGAAGACGCTTCTGTATTACTGGGTGTTGAGCTAAGGCTGCTTTTTAAGAATAAAATTTTATGTGTATGGGTGCTGTCTATATGTATGCCTGTAGAGCACATGCATGCCTAATGCTTTCCGAGACCAGAAGTGGGGTGGCCAATCCCATGGAACTGGAGACACAGGCAGTTTTGAACTGCCATGTAGATGTTGGGAATTAAATACAGGTTCTTTGGAATAGCAGGTGGAAGTGAGTACTCTTAACCTCTAAGCCATCTCTCCAACCCCAAATTAAGGTCACTTTTTAAAAAGTTAAAGAACCTGTATGTAGCATAACTTAAAAACAATTGTTTCAGGGGGCAAGGGGACTGTCAAGATGGCTTTGGCAGGAAAAGGAGATTGCTGCCAAACTTGATGACCCAAGTTCAGACCCTGAAACCCACATGGTGGAGGGAGAGAACCAGCTCTGACAGTTGTCCTCCTTTCCCCACGCATGCCCATGTGTGCACTCCCATGTGCATGCACACATAAGCAAATGTTTAAAAGCAAATAGTTTTTAAGTAATTTCTGTATGTTGGGAAGGATGAACAAGCTCTAGAATTGGACAGGCCAGCTAGAAAGCCTTGACGCCACTGTGTTCTACTTGCTTTGCTGTTTTGGGTACATCATTTTCTTTAATTGTGTTTTCTAAGAAGGTGGAAGGATTATTGGGAATATTCCTACCATGTAGGATTGATGGTAACAATTGACCAAAATGATTTAAAGGCCTCGGCCCAGTCCTGACTCTGTAGATATTCAGTACATGTCCACATTCTTGATGGCATTGGGGGGTGTGCTTCTGAGAATGTCAGAAACCTGACATTGCATTCTCTGTGCTCTTGCTGTTATAGGAATGACCATGGACAAAAGCGAGCTGGTACAGAAAGCCAAACTTGCTGAGCAAGCTGAGCGCTATGATGATATGGCTGCAGCTATGAAGGCTGTAACAGAACAGGGACATGAACTCTCCAATGAAGAGAGAAATCTACTCTCTGTTGCCTACAAGAATGTGGTAGGTGCCCGTCGTTCTTCCTGGCGTGTCATCTCCAGCATCGAACAGAAAACAGAGAGGAATGAGAAGAAGCAGCAGATGGGCAAAGAGTACCGCGAGAAGATAGAGGCTGAGCTGCAGGACATCTGCAATGACGTACTGGTGAGGGCAGCGCTTCTGCTTTTCACATCTGTCTCTAGGCTCCACGAGTGGTCCAGATACAAACTCTAAAAACAGCTTAGGAGAGAGTGGAGGTGTTCCACTATACTCCAAAGCTGAAAACCATTTGTAATTTATCTAAAGGATGTAATGTAATTTTTATCACTCTTTCTTGATCAGTTCATCTTTTCTGAGATGTTTTCCTTCTCTGAAAAAGACCTGCAACAAACAGGAGCATTTCATCAACATTCCTCGGGTTTTCTTTAGATATTGAGCTTAGATGGAGAGGGTAATCAGAAAGGGGCACTCAGTAGTAGGCTGCTTTAGTAGTCTCGGGAGTGAGTTGTCTAGAAAGGAAGAGATGTCAATGTAAAGGCCCTTCAGCCTCTCCTTGGTCATGCTCTCACAAAGTGTAGAACTTTGATATTGAAGGTTAGGCACATCTGCCTGCTGCAGTGTACAGTCCAAAGCCAAATCAGAGGTGCTGTCGGGCTTCTCCTATGTGTTATATACACTACGGTAGGTGGTACAGCCTTCTTAATACATCTGGGGTTGGATGGGAAGATTGGTTGCCTATCCTAGAATACCTCATAATTATATTCTTTCCCTCATATCTGGAGCCCACTGGGAATGTTTATTTTCTATGTGAAATCAGGTAAAAATTAACTGAAGGCTGCTTTAAAGGGAAAGGGGAGTTAACACGTACTGATTTCCTTCTTTCCTGTGGTATGTCTCTCCAGATTACTTCCTTTGACATCTTTTGAAAACCAGTATAAAGCTTGTCAGCTGTCAGGCAGCACTCCTCACCCCTAACCCATAGGAGTTACACCCTCTGTCTGTACAATATTTTAAAGCTGCCTCTTGCATACTCTTGAGACTGATTCATGAAATCCTCGATAGCTGAGCTTTGCTTTGAGCCTCTCTTTTTTATTAGATTCTTGGTATAACATAAGAGTTTCATGGTTAAACTTGTTGCCTGTTGGTTGTTTGGGGGTTTGTTAATGGTGCACTAATTCCTGAATGTTAGGTACATCTGGTATTCAGATGAAGTATGGCATGCATTCCAAAGGCAAGAGAGTTCCATAATTCCTGAAATGTAGACCAGCTTTTAAGAGCCTCTGAAAGAATGTGAAGAAGAGCATGGTACTTACTGCCTCTTAACCAGTTTTTCAGGATGCCACATTCTAAAACAACTCTTCGAAAATATTGCTCTGTATACGAAGCTTGGACTCCTTCAGAACTACTTTTGTTGTAAGCATAAATGTTTAAAGGAATTTGTTATTAATAATAGAACTAGACTCTCTGAGTGCTTACTACGTGCCAAGCAGCGTGTTAAGCACTAAATGTACGTTACCTTGCTTGTCCTTATAACTGCCTTAGAAGGTGGCCATGCTGGTCTCCTTTCCCCTCCCCACTGTACAGCCAAGGACTCTGAGGCTTGGGGTCCTAAGTCTCTCCAGGGTCGTGTGGAAACACAGTAAGCGTCAGAAGGTTTTCTTCTCAGGTCAGATGAATTTTAAACTTAGTTCTTGGCTGTTTTGTTCTATTGCTGCTTTTTTTTTCTTTTTGCTTCCCAGAATGGAAAGACCCACACATACTCACAATTACAGAAGTAATACAAGTGTAAATGGGGGTTTTGTTTGTTTTTAAGAAACGATAGAGAGTTACAGAGTAAAAGATCCTTCTAGTGTTATACAGAGAAGCATTATTAATGGGCTCCTCCAAGGCTTTCCCCATGTTTTGTGTGCATGCACCCACGCTTATTTTAATATTAAAGTGATGCTTTTGTTGATGGTCCTTTCCATTTAGATTTGTGTTAGCAGTGTAGTTCTGTGCCATCCTTTTTACATTGCGTTCCACTGTAGTGGCTGCATTATAACCAGCTCTTACAGTGTCAGAGTGGCTTATAACTCGAAAGTGCAGGGGTCCGCTCTTAGGACTTGGCTAAACAGTATTTAGCAGCTTGAATGAAAATTGGTTGGGTTTTTCTCTTTGTTTGTTTAGGATTTTTTGTTTTTAGCCTTCAGAAAAATCAGTAGTGGTAGTGCATATCTTGAATCTCAAATGTAATTTTAACATCTCAGGAGCAATTCAAAATTCTTGATGTGAATCACTTTTTAGGAGCTGTTGGACAAATATCTCATTCCCAATGCTACACAGCCAGAAAGCAAGGTGTTCTACTTAAAAATGAAAGGAGACTATTTTAGGTATCTCTCTGAGGTTGCATCTGGAGACAATAAGCAAAGTAAGTAAAGTTTTTTAAAAAATGCAGTCAGTAGGAGGGCTAATATTTCATAATAAAATCCATTTTTACTATATCTACTAAGATCACAATAATGAGAATTTCAGATGTCACAGATTTGTCATGCATGGGGTCACGGAGTTAGCAAATCTCTTTATATAATAGACAGATATGAAGGGTATTAGAAGTTTGGTATGTATGTATTTGATGACCTCTTACCTAAGAATTGATGGTTCTCTTTTTATAGGAAAAACTGGAAAATATAGTAGTTCACCTTGGCCATGTCTTTGTTTTAGTTACTACAACTGTAGTCTGAATTCTAAGTGGAAAATTCCAAAGATATATGAGCCATAAATTTTGCCCCGAGTTACCCTGTATGGACTAGCCACCTATTACTTTACCTAGTTGCCATATTGGTTACTTAATTGACTCTTCTAGCATGGTACTGCTTTATGTTCAAGTCATGCACTGATTTCCAGAGTACAAGCTTACATTACAGTGGTTACAGTGTATTTGTGGAGCTGTTCTGTTAATCTCTGGAGTACCTTGAACACTTCTGATAGATTTCAGCACTCTCTAGTTTCGGGTATCTACAGATGAACAACACTACCTACCGTGTGAGACTGCCACAGGGGTGCATTTCTTTCAGAATATGGCTTACTGTGATGTGATTTAGCTGCTTTACTGACTGCTGTGTGCCAAGTAATTGGGGTTGCATTATCCTCTTAGCACTTTGAATTTGAGTGTGAGTCTCACATTTTTCCAATAAAAGAAACCAGGGTTCATGTACCGACTTTTTGCATGCTCTAGTCCACATACTGGGTGAGTTAAGTTGAGAATTTGAGCTTCTTTTTGCTGACCTTAACCCTCATTGTTTTTTTCACTAGAATATATTTTCTACAATTAGTCTTATGGAAGGCTGTATCTGTATTTCTTGGCTGCTTTAATAGACTTCATCATAATTGTCTGTTTTCTTCCAAAGTATTTAATATAGTGCTTAGCATAAACATTTAACAAATATTTAAGTTGAATAGTGAAAACATTGGCCTTTATTTTGATAGCTCATTTGCTTTAGACTTGTATATTAAAGTAACTTGTAGTGGATCCCATCTGTGATGCAGAAGCTAACCCTTTTTATCTTCTTTCTAGCCACTGTGTCGAACTCCCAGCAGGCTTACCAAGAAGCATTTGAAATTAGTAAGAAAGAAATGCAGCCTACACATCCGATTCGACTTGGCCTGGCGCTGAATTTCTCAGTCTTTTACTATGAGATTCTAAACTCTCCTGAAAAGGCCTGCAGCCTCGCCAAAACGGTGAGGCTATTTCTAAGGACTTCCTTCTATTTTATGAACAGTCCTCACTGCCTTGGATTTTTAAACATTTTCTGGGGAGTCAGGTTTTAGGAAATAAATATAGAACTGTTACTTGGTGCTTTTATGTGAATATATGTTAACTTTTGTTTTGCTTTGTCTGATTACTGTTGGGGTCTTTGGTAGAACCTTCAAGGTAAAATGGTGGTTCTCAACAAGCTTTAGGCATTGCCATCTTTGTGCCAAGATAGGAAAGACATAATGAAAGAAATGAGATCCCATTTTGTGTTTGTGTGTGTGTTTGTTTTGTTTTGTTTTTTTGAGACAGGGTTTCTCTGTAGCTTTGGAGCCTGTCATGGAACTTGCTCTGTAGACCAGGCTGGCCTCGAACTCACAGAGATCCGCCTGCTTCTGCCTCCCGAGTACTGGGATTAAAGGCGTGCGCCACCAGTGTCCGACTTGAGATCCCATTTTGTTTGTGCTGTATTACTTCCGGTCTTTTTGGGGGAGCTTTCTCTCGTATGCATGAAACTTTAATTTGGAAAGGGTGCCTGCAGTGATTTCTACAACTTGAACCTCTGAGATAAATCAAGCTTAGTGAGGTGAGCTTTGCTGTTCTCCCCTTTGACCTTTGTGTTCAGGCCTTTTTATTTTAAACAAAAATAGAAACCACTTTGGCAATTAAAAACTTGAGTGAGCTTATAGACTAAATGTGCTAACAGTAACACTGTTTATCATTGCTGGTTGGTGCTTTAGATGTGTTATACATTTGAAACAGCTGGCAGATGTGAGAGGAGATCAGGCCGATTCCCATCCTCTTACCTGTAGGAAGGGTAGCACTAACGCTGAGATTGTCCAGATCTTTCTAATAGCTCTTTGTTTTAGGCATTTGATGAAGCAATTGCTGAATTGGATACACTGAATGAAGAGTCTTACAAAGACAGCACCCTGATCATGCAGCTGCTCAGGGACAATCTCACTGTGAGTACTCTGGAGGCTGTTCACCTAGTAATCCACTGTTACCTGGAATTTGAGTACAGTTTACATTATTAAGTTAACCTATATCTTACTGCTGACTTGATGCCTTTGCAGTCATCGTCTATAGTAATGAGGAATCTGAGTAGTTGAGTGAGGGACCTGGAAATAGGACTGTGGTTCTCAACCTGTTCTTCCAGAGGACCCAGATTCACAGCACTCACATAGCAGCTCACAACCATCTGTATTCCAATTCTAGGGGGCGCGGTGCCCTCTTTTGACCTCCTAGGGCAGTAGGTGTATAAATGATGCACAGACGTACATGCAGGCAAAACACCTATACATGTAAAATGAAATGGGGGAAAATGTTGTGGTTGAGGTAAAATATACTGGGCCACATCTTTTTTTTTTTTTTTTTTTTTTTTTTTGGTTTTTTGAGACAGGGTTTCTCTGTGACTTTGGAGCCTGTCCTGGAACTAGCTCTGTAGACCAGGCTGGTCTCGAACTCACAGAGATCCACCTGCCTCTGCCTCCCGAGTGCTGGGATTAAAGGCGTGCGCCACCACCGCCCGGCTTACTGGGCCACATCTTGAAGAAAATTTTAAATTATCTTTTATTATAGCTTTCTGTTTTCTTTTCTCTTGCAGCTATGGACGTCAGAAAACCAGGGAGATGAGGGAGATGCTGGAGAGGGCGAGAACTGATATTGTCATGCTTTGTGATCTGTCTGCTGTCACTCTGTATCCTCCACATTATAGCCCTTTGTGCGATAAACAAAAACAAAAAAATCGAATGTTGACTTTCGATTTCTCACAGCCTAAGCCTAGCAAAAATGGTCCCTGGGATAAACAGCTGGTATTTGTACCTAAAACTCAAACTGGTCCCTTAAATGCCACGGCATTTCTGAAATCTTGACTTTGATCAACATTGACAAGGATTATTGTGTGTTTAATTTTTACAAACTGAACACTGTGATTATGGGGTTTTGTAACTTAGCAGAGCTCTTACTGGTAGGAAAAATAGACCTGAATTATGTTTAACTTTTTAGAAAGTTTAATCTGATATCCAAATAGTTACTGAAAATACAATTCTGTTGTAAAGTTGTACAGAAAGTTGTAGAGATTCTGTTATGATGCCCGACTTAGGGTGAGATGCTCACCATCGACATGCCGAGTTTGGTAACTACCTCTGGTTGAGGGCTTACCGACACTTGATCAGTATGGGCTCTTGCCACTCAAAAGTTCATGACCACAAATATCTGCAATGTCTTCTCCTAAGGAAACTCAAAACCTGAAAGTGAAGTTCTTTGGCTGATAATTGGGCTGTGACACCACAAAAAAGGTCCCATGCACATACACATGAGACTAAACCCCTTTACTATAGCAGTGTGTTCCTGATTAGCAACTTGTGAAAATAGAGTGCTTTTTCTGTTACCCCCTAGCTTAAGGAGAGAAAAAAAGCGCGTGTATCTTCTGAATGGCCATATGAGTTTGCTGGATAATTCCCTTAAGGTTAATGTTCTGTGGAGATGGTCTCTCACCTGAGGAGCACCCAGAGTCTTGGGGTTCTTCCTAGCTTGGAGGGCGGGAACTTTCAGATTTAACATTCTTTCCGTCCTGACGCTGACTTTCTTTTCCTCTTTAAATTTACAGCTTTCTGCTTCCTTGTGTGCTTTCTTTTGGAAGCCTTTGTTTGTCGTTACTGTCCGGACAGGGGCGAGGCACTGAGCACAGTGGTGAGCAAGCCTTACTTTGGGGTGCTGGGAAAGAAGGCCTGCCCGCACGGCCCCCCTGTCCTCTCCAGTTCTCAGCACAGTTGTTCTTCATTCCATGACTCGAATCGAAAAAGTATTTTTAAGTATCCATGACTTCTCCCTATTGCAACAGCCCTAATAATGCTTGTTAGTGCCTGTCACCAGATCCTCCCAGTGTACTCATCCAGCTCAGTTCTCAGACATGTCTAAACAAGACCCCAGAACACAGGGAAGTTGCATGGACACTACAATAGAGAGAACCAAGAACAGCCAGGCCCGTCGTTGTCACAGTATCGCCCCCTACCTTGACATTCCATGTAGCTGTAGAGTCAGTTTGTTTGTCCATCTGCTGAAATGAGAAAAGAATTCGTGCACTGGTTTAAAACTAATAAAAAATTAAAAAAATAAAAACCACCAAAAAAATCCCTTGTTTCTAGCTGAACAAAAATTTGCAGTTAATCTTGGCGCTTGACGATGCAGTAGTGGGTGTGGAACCAAGCCTGTCTGTGCATCTGGTAGCTCTTTGCTCTTTTTTTTTTCTTTTTTTTTTTCCCTTACCAGTATTCTGCCTAACGTTTGCTTCTGTGGTGGTTATATTTGCCTAGCAAGCACACCTGTGGTTGTGGAAATAGTATAGCAAAAAGAAAAAGAAAACCCCAGTTACTGATGTACTAGATTTCGTGTGTGTCTTTTAAACATTCTAGTTTCACCTTACACGGAGTAATCAGGAAAATGTAAAAACTCAAAAGTGAAATAAAACATTTTATCAGTTAGTTGCCTGTGGATTGATGTGTCACCACTATCTGTCACTCTCAGGGCTATTCTGAGCACACCTATTTTGGGCTTTTTTAAAAAAATACTTTTATTTAACCCTTTAGAGCCAGCAGTAAGACTGTGTTTCTGTTAGGTTGGATGTGATCCTTGCCACCTTAAACCAGAGCAGGTGTGATCAGTTACCTGTGCAAGGCCTGCACCAGAATGGGCACGTTGTTTGTCTTTGTTTCTTTTTTTGAGGGAACGGGGCATATTTCACAAGATTACGTAAGCACTTTGGCTGGCGACAAGCACAGATGGCAGCACTGCTGGTGGCATAGCTGCTTTTAAGTGGTACAGGGGACTTGACAGTGATGCAGCTGCCCTTGAACCTGCACAGGCTCCTTCCTGTCAGTATCCCAATAAAACTTAACTAGTTTGCCAATTGACTTGGATGGAATCCTTCCTTTCTTTAGTCTCTTAGTATCTTCCCTATCTGTAGTAAATAGATCTGTCTATATCTCCTAGGATAAGGCATACAACTGAGCCAAGTGTCAGAGGAACCCCCAGGTGACAGTTTTCATCTGTAACGGGGTCTGCCAGGTAAGGGATGTTCCCCCCTCCCCAAGTAGCTGGTGGACAAGTATGTTACAGTCCCTGAAAGCTGTGGATCAGGAATGTAAGCAGGCAGTTGTGTGGCCTGTGTTGTAGGCAACAAGACATGCAACTGAGGCCACACTGTCCGCCCAGGGTAGCTTTATAGCGGAGGAGTTAGAGTGGAAAGAATGGCTGTTACCTACTGTTAGCCTCTGTGAGTAAATGGGAGAAAGGGAAGGAGAGGTAGAGGGATTGCTTGTCATACAGCTAAGAAGTGCAAATTGAGTCTGTTTCTGGAATCCAAAAACTTGGGAAGCCATGGGAAGAGTTGGTAAATACAAAGGAAGGGAAGATCCATGACTCAACATGCTGGTGACCTTAGAGATGGTTCAGTGGAGGAAAATGATAATCAGAATACTCTGCCTCTGAACAGCTTGACTGGGAGGGACTGAGGTGGCTCCATGGGAAAAACAGACAATGTATCTGCTGCTGGACCTGGGGACCTGTCATGGCGGAAGGAGAAGAGGGAAGCTGTCCTCTGACCACACATACACCCTGGCGTGTATGTACCCATATACACACTACAAACAATAACGACAAAAAAGGACTAAAATAAAAACTTTTTTAACCATTTGTCTTTTGAGACTGGGACATGGGTGGGGGGTGATGGGGTGAAAACTCTTAATTGTAGGTGCCATGAAATAGAGATTGTCACTTGTCCCTCCTTGAGATAAAAAGTATAGTCTGAGACAACGGAATCAAACTATCAGCTTGTATAAACTGTTAGGGACGTTTGGTTGTTTGTTGAGGTGGTTGTGATTATTAGACACTAGAAGGCAATAGAAAAGGGCAGGCAGTACTGAGAACTGGGTGTGAAGGAAATGCATGCTGCATAATTCACCTCGATAAGACTGTTGACAGCAAAGTGAAAAGCTAATTTAGCAGTGACCTCAAGACTGGTCTGGGCCTTTAGGTTTTCTGATAATAGTAGGCGACATGACCTTTGTAATGTAGGAGAGGCCAGCAGGTCTGTGAAGAATAGCATGCACATAGGATTAGTGAGTGCTAAAAACCTCGAGGACTTGGGGAAAGGAAACCCAAGGAAGGTCTTTGGTAGTTGCTTAAAACCAAATGGGGTCCTATTTGTATTGATTGAGTTGGAGTGACAGGAAACCAAATTTGGTGTTTTTGAGCCTTTAAAACGGTAGTTCTCAACCTGGGGGCCACAACCCCCTGGGGGAATTGAACACCCCTTTCACAGGGAATCACCTAAGACAACTGGAAAACATTTACATTACGATTCATAACAAGCAAAATTACAGTTAAGAAGTAGCGGTGAAAATTTCATGGTTGGGGGTCAGCCACAACTTGAACTCTATTAAGGGGCTGCAGTGTTAGGAAGTTTGAGAACCAGCTAAAAGGAAGGCTTCAGAGCCAAGCGTCAGCTAACTCCGAGGTGTGAACATGATGGCAGGGAGGGTTGGGGGTGGTGGAAGATGATCAGAAGTGGCCAAGATTAAAATGAGCACACAAAGGAACTAGAGGCCTCGTGAATTGCACATTTATCTGCCCCTTATTAGTGTGTAAAACACGGGCTATGGTACATACTGGAACTAAATGTACCTTGGCAACCCTCAAAGGTGCCAAGAACTAAGCAGCACTGAGTAGATTGAGAATGGTACAGGTAGGTGTCCCTGCAGACCACTTGGGAAAAGTTTCTACTTGGTGTGAATTTTAAGGCAGACATGTCTGGTTGGGTGAAATGAGAGCTGTAAAGTTTGACCTCCCTTCCGTGGGCAATAAATAACCAAATAGGCTGCCCAGGGTGCGTGTGACAAAGCTACAGGAACCAGGACGAATTTTTAAAGGATAAAGTATCCAATCAGCAGCAAACAAACACTCAGCTGCCCAGTGTGGCCTGTAAAGAAGCCAGATGGAGGCTGGTCATGGTGCCATGCACCTTTAGTCCAAGCACTTGGGAGTCAGGAAACCATCTTAGTCTCCATAGTGAGCTCCAGGACAGCCAGGACTACATAAGAGACCTTATGCTGCAGCAGCTGTATGGGTCCATCGAGGTGGCTCAATGGTGGGGGCTCTTGTTTCCTGGCCTGAAAACCTGAGTTTGATCTACAAGGCCCACCCACATGGTGGAAGAAGACAGCCAACTCTTCAGATGTCCCCTGACCCTGACATACATGCCAGTGTGCACATGCATGTATGTGCATAGACACACAGAGTGAATAGGTTAACAATAAATGATGTTACAAAAAAAGAGCCAAACAACTCATGGGTAATGGCTGAATTACAAAGAGCAAAATAGAGAAATGCCATTCCTGGCCACACTGCTGAACCCAAAGCTGGTCTCTTGAAGAAAACAGTGCAAGTGGTGAGATTTCCCTTTGCCAATACTTGCTTCCCTATTCCCCTGGCTGCTGTATCCCCAACCAACTCTCCCTTAGTAGGAGCAGCCTTTGGGTGCTCTATCAAGGTTTCCTCCAGAGCCCCACTGTCACGGGATTGTTAGCACGTTCAGGGACAAAATCCTGGATTAATGTACCTTCAAAATGTTCATGCTTGGGCTAGAGAGATGGCTCAGAGGTTAAGAGCACTGACTGCTTTTCCAGAGGTCCTGAGTTCAATTCCCAGCAGCCACATGGTGGCTCACAGCCATCTGTAATGAGATCTGGCGCCCTCTTCTGGCCAGCAAGCATATAGACAGAACACTATCCATAAATAAATAAATTTTAAAAAATGTTCATGCTCCCTTAAAACTTTATAGTTCAAGCCGAGCATGCCCATAGGCACTCCTGTCCATCACTTTAATCTTAAAATGTGTTTCAGCATCTTAGAAACTGAGTGTGCTTAGGAGGGGGCCGCATCCTCTTGAGTAGCTATAGTCTTGTGTAAACATGCTTCCTTCATCCAAGGACAGCATTGCTTTAGGTTACAAGTCTGTGGTCACATGATGGTACTCCAGGAAGATGGCTTCATTATATAGATGATATGGTGCTAGCCTCGAAGCGTTTTACAGATAGATGTAGAAACACCTTGAAGATGTGCAAACCAAACCTAAGGAAGAAAGTGGGATGTTAATCCACACAGTGTGAGGTCAGCTGAGATTTTTTTTTTCTTTCTTTTTGAGACAGAGTTTCGAAACTTGCTTTTTTAACTCACTGAAATCCTGCCTCTGCTTCCCAAGTACTGGGATTAAAGGCATTTGTCACCACCGCCCAGCCATCTGAGAAATTCTTAAGAATTTTATGGTTGGGTAAGACACATGATCCCTGACAAGGTTATTGGCCGAATTCCGTAGTATTTTCTGGACATGATTGTTGTTCTCAATGAACTCAAAGCAGCTATGGTGTGCACAAGGTGTGCACAAGATCAAGCCAGTTGGCATTCTAGCACAAATGGGGAGGGGTGTGAGCCCCTTTACTGCTGCTGGGGAGCTATTGACAACCATGCTGCTAGGAGAGGAGTCAGTTTTGCTTAGGGGTGTGGTCCCTGGAAAATTGACCATGCTCTAATAGATGGCTACAATCCCATACATATATTCATAGCACTATTGAACTCAGTGGGTTATGAAAGGTGGGGGGAGGCATGAAGTCAGGAGGGGAGTGAGGATTATGAGTAAAAGACATTGGATACATGTATGAAATCGTCAATGAGTAAGTAAAAACTAAAGAAGCTGAAAAGATGGCTCAGTGGATAAGAGTATATGCCCTCACAGAAGGCATGAGTTTGGTTCCCAGAATCCACATTTAGTGGTTCCAGCTGCTCAGGACCAACAGCTCTGACCTTAATGGGTGTATGCGCTCATATACAAATATCTACATAAAAACACACACATAATTTTTAAAAATAATCTTAAAGCTAAAACAAAAATAGTTTTAAATAATTCTCTAATAGCCTGTGCCTAAGAATGTAAAACATAGCTTGGTGGTGGCACACATCTTTTTCCCAGCACTCAGGAGGCAGAGGCAGGCGGATCTCTGTGAGTTCAGGCTAGCCTGGTCTATAGAGCAAGTTCTGGAACAGGCTCCAAAGCTACAGAGAAACTGTCTCGAAAAACAAAAAACCCAAACAACAACAAACCTAAAACAAATATGAGTGTTTGGGAGCTCCTTTTTGCTGATGCATTTTTATCTCATTTTTGTTCATTAAGAAAGACTTATTTGTTTGGGCTGGAGAAATGGCCCAGCAGTTAAGGAGTACTGGCTGCTCTTCCATAGGACCCAAGTTCAATTCCCAGCACCCACATGCTACAGACAGCCCACAACTGTAACTCCAGTTCCCTGGGACCTGACATCTTCACGCCAATGCACATAAAATTAAATAAATTTTTTAAAAAGACTGTCTAGATGCTAGATTTGAAACAAAAAGACTTGCTTGCTTTTATTTCAAGTGTATGACTGACTGTTTTGCCTGCATGCATATATGTCCATCATGAGCATGCAGTGACCCTGGAGGCCAGGAAAAGGTATAAGTACCCCTGGAACTGCAGGTACAGATATGGGTGCTGGGAACTGAACTTGGGCCCTTTGCAAGTGGCATTTCTGTGTCCTGCCTTCCTATCCTTAGAACTTGATTTTTAAAGAAAAAAAAAAAAAAAGAGGGCAACCCATGTGGAATTCTTTTAAAAAGACCTAGAGGCTTCTGAGGAAGTTCCAGAGGGCTGCAGATGGGGGCTAGGCAGAGCCGACCTGAGCAAGCTGTCCCAGTAGGATCCTGGCTCTAGTCATGGAAAGGAACAGACATCTAGAGTCCACCACTAAAGAAAGCAACTAATGCCAGCCATGGACAAAGCATCGCCACAGCTGGAATCTGCCGCTGGTTCCACTTCAGTACCACTAAAAGCAACTTCTCCAGCTAAGGATAGAGTGGAGAGCCTCGTGGCCTAACCCGTGAGGGTGACCCAGCATCTGGCACTGCAAAGGCAGTCTACACATTGACGGTACCACTCAGTGTCTGCAAACCCTGCCGCCGATGCCATCCAGGCTGTGCTGAGATCCTCTCCAGCCACTAACTCTCCCTCTCCTGATAACTCAACCAAGAGTCAAGCTGGAAAAGGTACAGAAAAGGATGCTCCCCACATCTGTAGATTCCTGGTACAAGCAAGATGCTGCCCCAACTAAGGTCACCAACCAGTAATGGTGCCTGCTGCAATGCAAAGAACAAAGGTGCCAAGTGACTAGAGAGGAGGGGAGGAGCCACGGGCCTGAGGGCAGAGCAGATGAAACTCATCCTTCAGCTGTCTTCAGAGGCTTGACTCGAGGTGGCCCAATGGGTCAGGGGGAACTGCGGGAGCTGAACAGCCACAGAAAAGAGCAGATTTGGAAATACATAATACAGTTAAGTTAAATATGTATAGTATATAAATAAATAATTGTATATGTTTATAAATATAATCAATATATAAAACATGCCCATTTAATATGTGACACAAAAGCAGAGCCCATTGTGGTTTCCTATGTAACAGCCCACAAGCCCCAAATTGTCACATGCAGCCTTCAGTCCCTTCAGACACAAACCCCTCAGTGCCGAAGGAGAGACTGAACCCGGATGAGAGAGAAGGCTTTTCTGGAGGCAAGATAAAATTGTTTGTGTGCAGCTGCTTGTGTGTGCACGTGACTGTGTGTGCAGGTGCGAAGGTCGGAGCTATCTATAGCTCACCACCTGTTTTGAGATAGTTTTCTTATGCTGAGCCTGAATCTGCCTGTGTTGGCTAGATCCGCTGGCCAGCAAGCCCAGGGATCCACCTGTCTCCATCTCCTCCGGGCTGGGGTCACAGGTGCCCATCGCCATTATACTTATTAGCTTTTACGTTGACTTTGGGGATCTGACCCTGGGTCCTCCTGCTTGCATAGAAGCACTTTACCCACTGGGCCATCTCCCCAGTCTCAAGCTATAAAACCTTGAAACAGTATTTCCGTAAGAATCCTCTGGTTTGTGCCTGGCAGTGGTGGCACACGCTTTTAATCCAGCACTTAGGAGGCAGAGGCGGGGGATCTCTGAGTTCGAGGCCAGCCTGGTCTACAGAGTGAGTTCCAGGACAACTAAAGCTACACAGAGAAACCCTGTCTTCAAAAACAAAAACAAAACCAAAATTCTCTGGTTTGTACTGAAACCTCAAAAAGTCATCTCCTTTAATGGTTCCCAAGAGGGAGTGGTCCCCATTTTATAGAGAGAGAAAATGAATGACCTGAGGTTCAAGTCTGCACTCTGCCTCTTCTAAACAATTCCACCCACGACTCCTCTTGACAACCCTGCCCCAAGCCTCGCTGACCTGTGGCCTTCCCCCTAAGGCAAGGTAGGCGATGACAGCCACCTGCGCCTTTCCCAGCCTGAGGACTCCCAGGTGGGTGGGGCTGGGCGCCGGGATTGGCTTGCAGGCCTGGTAAAGGCAAGGAGCTGACAGAGTCAGGACGACTGGCAGAGCCCCACTGTGACCACCATCGCGATTGCCAGGCCCAGTGCCCTGCGAGCTGGGGCTGCTTGGTGACCCACTTCTGGGTGCCCTGCACACCATGGACCCCAGTGGCCAGGGCTGTGCACTCTCCTCACTCTATGTGGGCGATCTGCACCCCGATGTGACTGAAGCTATGCTCTATGAGATGTTCTCCCCCATTGGCACTATTCTGTCCATCCGTGTGTGCCGGGACGTGGCTACCCGACGCTCCTTGGGCTATGCCTACATCAACTTCCAGCAGCCTGCTGACGGTAAGTCCCAGAGAAGAATAAGACCTTGCTTTTAACATCCTTGGGCAAAATAATGTACTTTTGATAACTGCCACCCCAACTGGAAAGCTGGCAAGTTTATTTCAAATGAACTTCTATTATCTAAATAACAGTGGTTTTCTATCTTTTAGGTGGAAATGGTCCTGTGACTAATTGTGGGTATTTAGTATTATAGATCCTAGCCAGGGAAGATAGGGCAGCCTGCATTTTCATCTTCTGTATCATAGTTAGGGAAACTGAGGCCCACAGACAGGAAGTTGGAAGGCAGGCATTCGGAGAATTGGCAGTTACTGCTGGGTATACTGGTTGTTGCCGGGTGACTTTGGTGTTAAGTAGACCTGGATTAGGAACCCAGGATCTGTGTGACGTGGAGCAAGTGGCTTACCCATCCTGAGCTCAGTTGCCTGAGCGAAAGGAGAAGCAGAGCTCTGCCTCCCTCCAGGGGTGGTTACCTAAGAGATGGAGAGCACCTGGGAGGACGCGGCCCAAAGCCTTGCAGGTGGAGAGTGCGGAAGCCTGGGGTTCCTGCCCTTCGGTGTAGCCTGACATAGGGCCTACACCAGGTGCCTTACCTTTCAGATCCTGGCAAAGCTGCCTCCTCTCGGCTTTGTTGGCCCCTGTTGGGTGAGAGGATTGATTGGTAACTGTCAACTGACCCCGTCTGGGCTCCGTGAAGAATGGAGGACCAGGGTTAAGAACCATGGCAGGAACATGAATTTGAGGCCAGCCTGGGCTACATGTTGAGACCCTGTTTCAAAATGAAGAAAGATTCCGTAGTTTCAGGCCTCCTGGGTGAGTTGGGAGGTTTCCAAAGTCCAGGATGCTCTCTTCCTCTACCACACCCCACGTCTGCCTCCTCTTGCCCCTCTGCAAGGCTCGTGAGTGAAACAGGAGCTAGCCCTCCGGGCCTACCCATACATGGGACATCTGATCTGTAGAGTTTTGTTCCCGGCTGGGTGTGTTAGCACTGGATGCTCACAGACCTCTGTGCTTGCTCTCCTCCATCCCCTCGGCCACCTCTGTGCCTCTGAAGCTAGCAGGGTCTCTGAAGCAGGCAGTTGCAGCATTATCTGGAAGAAACAGGCTGTCCAAGGAGAAGGATGCCATTTGCCAAAGGCCTGTTCTCTGCGTAGTACAAAGCGTGCCATTTGTTGCACGCTTTGCTTTCCGGCCTGCCTGAATGCCTGGCATTTGGTGGCGTTGCCTCCGTTAGTGTGGGAAGGAAGGCACCTCACTCACAGGTGGAGTGAGGGACTGGGGACGGGGGTTTGCTTCCCCTTCCTTACATGCTCGTCCGTGCAATGCCCATTCAAGGCTAGAATAGCCTGGCTCTGCTTTTCCAAGCTTCAGTCTCTGCGTCTGTAAGATGGGGATCCATGCTGCTTGTTGAGAGACGACCTTTCTGGAGTGTGTGAGGAATGCCATGTACAATAATCCCTTCAGCTTTAATCCACCTGAGTCTCCAAGCGCATCTCTCAAGGGAGACCCAGATCATGGCTGTCCTTTCCTTGCTCCTACTCAGCACCGTGGAGACTTGGGGTCACAAATGTCACCTAACTTGTTCCTTTCTCTCCTTGCCTCCTCCCCAGCGGAACGGGCACTGGACACAATGAACTTTGAGATGATCAAAGGCCAACCCATCCGTATCATGTGGTCCCACCGAGACCCAGGGCTTCGAAAGTCTGGTATGGGCAACATCTTTATCAAAAACTTGGAGAATTCCATTGATAACAAGGCTCTCTATGACACCTTCTCCACCTTCGGGAGCATCCTCTCTTCTAAGGTGGGTGAGCCCCTCTAGTTGAGTCGGTTGGCGCCAGAGACCTCTGTGTTAGAGGGATACCACCCGGCACCTCGCAGGCTGTGGGTACAGCAAGCACTTGGCCGTTAGCTGCTCATGGTTTTATCTTCTTATGACCACTAGAGGTCGCCCCCGTGCCTGGTAGCCGGCTCCTGAGATAATCACCCATATAGTTTATTTAGTTTATGTGGGCTTGGCCGGCTGTCAGTTGAAACATCTGGGTTTCGTCCGTGTGGTCTTCCATGCTCCTGCAGGCTAGCCCAGGTCTTTCTCACAGCTGTGCCAGGTCTCAGACAGCTAGGAGTAAAGATTCACAGGCTACCTGTAGCTTCAACTCAGAATTGGGACCCCCTTTATTCCTACTGCTCCCTAGAGACCAAAGCCAGTCCCAGACCAGTCCACATTCAAGTGAGCATTAGTTAACAACCACAAAACAGAATTAAGTGTATGGTTATAATAAAGGTATTAACTGGGGACATTGCAGCAATCAGCAGCCACATCTTGCTTCGGGCTTCCCTTGCTGCTGGAGATGAAGCATGTCATGGCCAGTCCCCACCACGGCTTGTTTGTAAGACATTTCTTCTATTAGAACATAAAGTCCATCTGAGTGGCAGTATTATTTCTCGTCACGGCTGTGTCTCCGAGTCTGTCTTGTGTTCAGCTTCCTCCATGCACGAGCAGACCCAACTCTCCCCCATCATGACGTGCAGTAAGTACTAGACGGATTACGGCTTTTGCAGGGTTCAGTTTAGTTCTCTGACCTTATATATGAGGCTGTGCAGGACTTGACTGCAGGTCCATGTGTTCCAAGTAGAGGGCTAAAACCTGGGTGTTATGCCTCGGATGTTACTGATGATGGCCAATGAGATCCCCAGAGGTCTTTAGGGGGGCAAAGGCAGAGGTACCATAATCTCTGGGTTTGAGCCTTTTCAGAAAACCACTATGAGCCAGCTATAGTCCCTGAGAAGCTGAGGGTGGGAGTCAGCATGGTTGAGTCTGAAAGACGTTGAACTAAAAGTGAAACGACCATGCTTAGGGGTGGAGAGGTAGAGGAGTGTGTGATGGGTATGAGACTGAGGACTGTATTTATTTATGTATATGTGTTTGTGTCTGCTTGTCTCTATGGACACTATGTGCAAGCAGTACTCCTGGAGGCCAGAAAAGGGCATTGGAGCCTCTAGACCTGGAGCTCTCCAATATGGGATTAAACCTAGGGCTTCTGAAAGAGCAGCAAGTCCTCATAATCACAGAACCATCTGCCCAACTCCATGAGCAATGCTTTGGATACAGGATTTGTTGTGCAGGGCCTGTCAGAGGAGCCTCAACCTGCCAAGCTGACAGACTTTTGTGTATGGCTGAAGCCATTGGTTGTTAAAGGACCTAGTCACAGTTGAGTTTTAGGAAGAGCAGCCCAGCAACTGGCATGGAGATGGAAAGGTAGACGGTGGCACTGAGCTGAGCCAGGTGGTGGTTCTGTGGAATTGGGGTCATGGTGACTTAAGAAATGGGACCTAAGTCCTTAATTCAAGTTCATCAGGAGCTGAGAACCATCAGAACTCTAGGTATGTTTTTGTTCTCTATTTCTGCCCTCTCAACTTGAACCAGATGCATTACAGAACAGGTATGGAATGTTCTGTTGCAACATGGAGGTGAATTTGCTGTTAGAATAGTAGAGGAATTGGTAAAATTCAAAGATAAGACCTGGCATGGTGGTGCATGTCTTTAATCCCAGAACGCAAAAGGCAGAGGCAAGTGGATCTCTGTGAGTTCAAGGCCAGCCTGGTCTGCAAAGTGAGTTCCAGGACACAGAGAAACCCTGCTTGAACCACCCCACCAAAAAACAAAACAAAACAAAAGCAAGCCCAAAATAACCAACAAGCAATATAAAAGAGAATAAACTAGACACTTCCCAGCCCTGGTCACCAGGAGTAATCACCGTCAACAGTTTTGTGAGGTGGGCACAGGGGCACACACTTGTAATCTAGCACTTGTAAAATGGATGTAAGAAGGATTTCAGTCTGGACTAAAGAGCAAGATCCTGTCTCAAAAATCTCCCAAACAAACAAAAATCAACTAAAATAGGTGTGTATGTGTGTGTGTGTGCGCGCGCGCATGTGTGTGCGCATGTGTTTCAAAACTTCCTACTTGTAGATCCCACTTTACTCCAAATAGACTTGATTTCTGCCTGCCCCTTTTTTTGATTGGGTGAGGGTTTCTAGACAGGGTTTCTCTGTGTGTAGCCCTAGCTGTCCTGGAACTCACTCTGTAGACCAGACTGGCCTCGAACTCACAGAGAGCTGCATGTCTCTGCCTCCTGAGTGCTGGGATTAAAGTTGAGCGCCACCACCGCCTGGCTGGTTATCTCTTTCAAATAACTATCAGCCTCATAACCCACCACATTCTCTTCAGCCTGTCGCCAGGCAACTGTACACAGCTTCTACAGCCGGCCTCCTGGGATGTTCACAGTATCCCCAATTTGCTATCAGAATTAGGGGACAGCTGTGGGGTTGAATTCCCAAGTCCACTCCTCCTTATGCTGTCATCTCAAGCAAGTCCCTCTAACCCTCCATTCTCCCATGCTAAACTGGGGCTGTTAGGGAGTCTCGGACTCCCCCCAGGTGGAACCCAAGGTCTAGTAGTGGCTGGCAGAGCCTGTCACTGAGCTCCATCTACCTGTCTTTTATGCTCACCAACAAACATTCGTATGCTGGTCATTACCCCCTTCCCTGAAGTCCCTGTTGAGTGGTCTCTCTGTCATTCCTCCCTGTGACCCAGGTAGTATATAACGAGCATGGATCGCGGGGCTTCGGCTTCGTACATTTTGAGACTCATGAGGCTGCCCAGAAGGCTATCAACACCATGAACGGGATGTTGCTGAATGACCGAAAAGTGTGAGTTCCCGGCCCTGTGGAGAGGTGGAGGCTGAAGGACGGAGCTGTGCAATCAGGAGTGTTGCTCTTCTGACTGTCTAATGGGTACAAGGTGCTGGGCAGAGCTCTTCCCTTGGGGTGTAGTTCAGGAGAGTGGCTCAACCTCTCGGGGATGCTTTCCTTCTGTAAAGTTGAAGTCGGTAGGCATCAAAGGACTATTCTAAGCAAAGGATGAGAATTCTAGAGGGAATAGCTGATGGCCAAATCATGGACAGGCTTGATGATTTCATCCGTCTTTCAGTCTCCAGGTATGGCTGCGGTTTCGTTCCTCTCTCTCTCTCTCTCTCTCTCTCTCTCTCTCTCTCTCTCTCTCTCTCTCTCTCTCTGTCTGTCTTGTGTGCTCTTCCCTGGGATCTGGGCAGGTGGGAAGGCAGGTATGTGTTTGGACAAGCAGCAGGCCTGTCCAAGCTTGGTATCAACCCTCTTCACAGATGGGAAAATTGTGCTGCAGGTCCGGAGAGAACCTCTCGTGGGCTGCTCCTCGATGGCCCAGCCACCACACTCAGTGCTGTGGAGGGAAGGCAGCTTTTCTGTTTTCACAGGGGTCTCATACTCTACAGCTGGAGATGCTCTTGAACTTCCCATCCTCCTGCCTCCACCTTCTAAGTACTAAAATCACACATGTGAACTACTTTCTTTTCTTTTAAGACTTAGTATGTATACAGAGTTCCATCTGCATGTATCCCCTGCAGGCCATAAAAGGGCACCGGATCTCATTATAGATGGTTGTGAGCCATCATGTAGGTACTGGGAATTGAACTTAGGACTTTTGGGAGACCAGCCAATGCTCCTAACTTCTGAGCCATCTCTCCAACCTGACATGTGAACTCACTGGAGAGGAAACTTTGAGTTGCCAGAGGCATTGGGTTGTTTGATTTGGAGTTTCTCTGGGGAGGGTCCTATCTATTTGATCTGGAGTTTCCCTGGGGAGGGTCCTATGTACTGATCTTACTACTTTGTTCTGAGGTTTCCTGGATTCACAGATATTAATGACAACCACTTCCCTGTATGGACCACTGATGCTTGCTGTTCAACTCCTGGTGTTTGTTCCAACCTATTTATGACATATCTGCTCCATCTACCACCTGCCTTTGCTATGCCTGGCATTTGTTAATCAAGAATTCTTTTCAGCCAAGTGCAGTAGAGTGTGTCTATCATCCCAGCTACTGGAGAGACTGAGGCAGAAGGATTACCTGAGTTCAGGAGTTTCAGGGAATCCTGGGCGACATAGCAATAGCCTCATATTCTCTCTCTCATTCCCTCCCTCCCTCTCTCTCTCCTTCTCCCTCTCTGTCTCTGAAAAAAAAATTCTTAGATGTGTTTATGTAAACTTGAACATTTCTAGATTTTTCCTCTCCTTTTTGGCTATGCTTGAACTTGAACTTGGGGCTCACCCATGCTAGGCAAGTACTCTACCACCAAGCTACATCCCAGCCCAGAAAGTCCAGATTTTAAAATGAATGTCATATTTAAATGATGTCAGTCTATCTCCTGTCCGTCACCAGTGACCCTGGCACTGACCGTGTCTGCCTAGCTCTCCTTTGCTTCCCTGGTACTCTCTCCCAGCTTGTTCAGTGAATAAGCAAAGTCCCCATGGCGTGAATTGGACCCCAGATTTACAGACATGACGCTGAGGCTCAGAGAGGTTCAGTAACTTGCTTAGGATCATACAGCTAGGCAACTGAAGTGAGATCCAGACTTGTGTCCAATTCAAACCCATGCTCTTCTTTCCTGTGCTCTCAGCTTCCCAGTCGAGAGCATTTATTCTGTATGCATGTGTCACTAAAGTTCCTGTAACCTCATACAAGGTGGAGTTCTGAAATATAGCTTCTTGCCTAATGAAAACAGCTGGGCTCTGGACACAGTCAGTCCATGGAGTATGACCCTGCCTGGGTTCCCAACAACAGACAGGAAACTGAAGGACAGCAATCTGTCCAAGTGACCCAGAGTTGCCAGGTGAGCCCAGATGGGGATGAAGGGGTGATGAACCTGGCAGCTTTTATTCTGTTGATGTATCTACAGCTTCGTAGGCCACTTCAAGTCTCGACAGAAGCGGGAGGCAGAGCTGGGGGCTCGGGCCCTGGGGTTCACCAACATCTATGTGAAGAACCTCCATGTGGACATGGATGAACAGGGCCTCCAGGACCTCTTCTCCCAATTTGGTGGGTGTGTTCCCCAAAGGAGAAAGGGGAACACTATTATTCTTCCATGCCCGGGTCTGGTGGGAGGAGGGCTTCCCTGGGATTTCCTGGGAACTTATAGGAAGGAAGGGAGCATGCTGGCCTTTTCCCAGCTCCCTGCTAAGCCAGTTTGGTCTTTCCTAGGAAAGATGCAGAGTGTCAAGGTGATGAGAGACAGCAATGGCCAATCCCGGGGCTTCGGCTTTGTCAACTTTGAAAAGCATGAGGAAGCTCAGAAGGTGGGTGCCTCCATGGCCCTGCTCCTGTAAAGAGGCACAAACCCACAACTGGGAAGCCAGAAGATTTTGAGTGGGCCTGTTACGTGGAGGGCAAGAAAGTACCCTTCCTGGCCCAGGATGCAAGGACCAAAGGCGCTAGCATTATCTTTTCTTGTTGGCTTCTAGGCCTAGAAGTTGAAAGAATTGAATATTCAGGCAGGGAAGAGAAAGTCTTCACTATATATAAATATTTACTAATAACTGGCCTCTTAAGAAGCCTCTTCACCCTCAAATATTTCTCCCCACACTGGTTAAAAAATCCTAAACACTGAATCAGTATGCATTTGGGTCTGACTTCTGCTGCTTTTTGTGGATAAACGAATGGGAATTTGGTTCTCCAAGTGCATTACAAAAAGAACCTGGTTGGTTCCTCAGTGTTCTGGCAGAAGATGCAGGATTTTACACCATCTAACAGGTTTGTGCCATTTAAGAAAAGAAAAAGCTTGGGGCTGGAAAGATGGGCCAGCAGTTAAGAACACTTGTTGTTCTTCCAGAGATCGCTGAGTTCAGTTCCCAGCATCCCCATCAGGCAGCTCACAATTGACTACAACTCCAGTTCTAGGGAAATGGCACCCTCTTGTGGCCCTCTGGAGACCTACCTACCCACAGGTGGCATACTCACACACAGATATATTCCATACACATGCATTAAAATTTTTTAATGTTTGAAAAAAAGATTGATGCAGCTGACAGATGGTTAAGAACACTGTGGTTAAGAACATTGGCTGCTCTTCTGAATGACCCAAGTTCAATTCCCAGCATCCACATGACAGCTCACAACCATCTATAACTCTAGTTCCAGGTTATCTGGGCACCCTCTTTTGGCCTCTATGGTCACCATACACAGACAGAAATGCAAACACTTCTACACATAAAATAATAAATAATAATAAAAACATTAAAGAGAAGTTGATGGTATTTTTTGAGACAGGGTTTCTCTGTGTAACACTCCTGACTGTCCTGGAACTCACTCAGTAGACCAGGCTGGTCTCGAACTCACTGAGATCTGCCTGCCTCTGTCTTACAAGTGCTGGGATTAAAGGCGTGTACCACCATTGCTTGGCCTATTCTATTTTTAGAAAATAAAATCTTAGTCAAAAATTTAAAAATCCAGCTGGGCAGTGGTGGCACACACCTTTAATTCCAGCACTTGGGAGGCAGAGGCAGGTGGATCTCAGTGAGTTTGAAGCCAACCTGGTCTACAGAGCGAGTTCTAGGACAGGCTCCAAAGCTACAGAGAAACCCTGCCTTGAAAAACCAATAAATAAACAAATAGTTTAAAAGGTGATTGTCCTGTAAGTGGCCTTTCCCTGGAATGAATTATTCCCAGAGAGGAAGGCCAGCCTTGCAGGTGTCCTTTTCTGGCCCCAGAGGCAGGACTGGGGACAGGGCCACATCCACACAGTTCACCGTGTGCCTGCTCCTGCTCTCCAGGCCGTGGACCACATGAATGGGAAGGATGTGAGCGGGCAGCAACTGTATGTGGGTCGGGCCCAGAAGCGGGCAGAGCGGCAGAGCGAGCTGAAGCGCAGGTTTGAGCAGATGAAGCAGGAGAGGCAGAACCGTTACCAGGTGAGGCCAGGCCTCATGGAGGCTGCAGCTCCTGTCTGAAGGGCGGTTGGGAGTGGGGCACTCTGAATGTGACTCCTTCCTCTAGCCACCCTCCTTCTAGAAACGTGGCTCAGGACCAGAATCAGATGAGCTCTGGGATAGGCATCACCACCTGGATTGTAGACCAGGCTGGCCATGATCCTCCTGTCTCTCCCTCCCATGTGCTGGGATTGCAGTCAGGAGCCACCACGCCATACAAGTTAGCTAGTTAAAGTTAATAGTCTGACTTTTTGGAGATGAACCTCTTTAAGTTTTTTTTTTTTAAATATTTATTTATTTATTATGGATACAATATTCTTTCTATGAGTATGCCAGCAGGCCAGAAGAGGGCACCAGACCCCATTACAGATGGTTGTGAGCCACCATGTGGGTAGCTGGGAATTGAACTCAGGTCCTTTGGAAGAGCAGGCAATGCTCTTAACCGCTGAGCCATCTCTCCAGCCCCCTCTTTAAGTTTTTTAATGAGAGTTTTAGATTTTATGGAGAATGTCCGTAGTATGCATGCATGTATGCATATGCTCACGTACATGCATTCATATGTAATAGTTCTCAGTGAGAGACTGCTTTCTTCTTGCTGCAGAGACACTTGAGAATGTCTAGAACTTTCAGTTGTCACATTCCAGGGGCAGGGGATGCTGGCAAGCCTCCTGTGGTGGGCAGCACAGTTCACACACAAAGAGTTGGCCCAAAAGGCTGTGCTGCAGTTTTGATATCGCTAGGATGGGGCTCAAAGTTTCCTTATCTTAGGGTTGATGCAAGAAAGGGCTTAGAGTCGTGTCTGGCAGCAAGTAAGATAGTTTGTCGTGCAGGCAGATGGTGGAGTGGCAGCTGTCCTGTACTCCGTGACTGAAACAGAATTGGCCGGTCAGGCATTCTGCCTACAGTCATTCCATACGGCCTCCTAGAGAGCTGTGTGGCTGAGCTTGAGTCTCACCCAGCCTGCTCTAGGTCTGAGGCCGCCTTCTGTGGTCCCCGCATGTGGAAGGGAGGCTGAGATCTGTGCAGGCGTGTGGGAGCAGTTGTGGGCTTTAGACGTTACAGGAGCTGCAGTAACTGGGGACAGGCAGGCTGAGTGGCTACATGAGGCTGAGCCCTGCACGTCCCTTGTGGCCCTACCAGCCACTGACCCCACTCCAGGCAGTCTGGGACAAGAGGGGAAGGGGCATTGAGCAGTATCCCTTCTTCCAGGGTGTGAACCTCTATGTGAAGAACCTGGACGACTCCATCAACGACGAGAGGTTGAAGGAAGTTTTCTCTGCCTATGGAGTGATCACCAGTGCTAAGGTGAGAACCACAGCATGCCCTGCCCTGCCCTTCCCGCTCTCACCCCTGCAGAACCACCAGCTTCTCACCCTTGCACACCCCCAGCCTCCTGCTTGGCTTCCAGGGACTTTGGGTTGAGTTCCTCTTTCTGGTTCTGGCCCACACCTTTGGAAGTCTATCAGCAACCTTGTCTGAGTGGGATGGGAAGAAATTAAACATATTCTCTAGCTGTAGAGCTGGGCTTGATGCACTATAACCTTATTTCATTCAACATCCATAGATACCATATATGTCAGGTTCCAGGAACTTACCCTATTTCCGGGCCTTGGTTTACCCATCTGAAAAGCAAGCTGTCACTTGTCCCTCTTCACTCAATCTTCCTCATTTGTTGAGGTGACAAATGGCCGTTCTGCCCAGGAGTTCCATGACTGTGAAGGAGGCTGAGTCTGTCTCATTCACAAGATGAAGGTGAAGCGTGGCCTGTGTGGTTCACAGCCCTGGCTTCTCATCCATGTCAGACAAGAAGCACGGAGAATTCCAGGGCATGACCTGAACATCTGACTTTCTTTTTTAACTTAAAACTTTATTACATTTTATTATATTTGTGTAGGTACACACATGCCTAGAGTTCAGAGGTCAACCTGTGGGAGTCAGTTCTCCTCCTTCCACTGTGTGGGCCTGAAGGATCTAATTCAAGTCATCAGACTTGGCAGCAGGGGCCATGACCTGCTGAGCCGCCTCTCCAGCCCCAGGGACTTTTGAATTTATCAAAGCAGCCCAGGTGATTGTAAGATGGCCCAGTTTATTCATTTCACACCAGGCTCTGTGGCAGCATATACAGATAACTAAGCTGTGGTCCATGTCTTCAAGGACTTTACAGTCTAGTGATGAGGTCAGATGCATCACTATTGTGAGATGGGAGGCCTGGACTGAGGGAGAACTCATTTCCTAAAGTGCTTGCCTTTCTAGCACGAGAACCTGTTCTAGCCTAAGATCACAGGTAAGATAAAAGGCCAGGTGTGGTGGCGTGGCACCGTGTGCCGTGGTGTAGCGACGTGTGAGGTGATGCGGCTCTGTGTGGTGGCGCAGCATGTGAGGTGCTGCGCTGCCTTGTGAGGCGGTGCAGCTCTGTGTGGTGGCGCGGCACTGTGTATTGTAACCCCAGACAGGCAGATTGCTGGAGCTTGCTGATCTGTCTGTCAGTCTCTCAAACTTGAGACCCTGTTACAGAACAAAGTTGGATATCACTTGAAAAATGATACCCATGGTTGTCCTCTGGTCTCTGTAGACACATGCATGTTAACCTGCACACATATGAACATGTGTTTCTGCACATGTGCACACACATATGCATACACACAGATGATGGGAGGCAGTGCTGGAGATAGAGATGCAGGGCTCAGGGAGAAAGGAGAAGGCTTCCTGGAGGAAGTAGAGATGGTCTTTGGCTTGACTATGAGGAGATAGGGAACAGGGGTAGGAGGGGGATTTGTCTAATTTTTTAGATTTATTTATTATGTATATAGTGTTCTGCCTGCATGTCAGAAGAGACCATCAAACCTCATTATAGATGGTTGTGAGCCATCATGTGGTTGCTGGGAACTGAACTCAGGACCTCAGGAAGAACAGCCATCTGAGCCGTCTCTGCAGCCCCAGCAGATAGATTTTCAAAGGGAAGAATAAAGTTAGTAAAGCCTGAGTGGAATTTACTGTGAACTTGCTAGTAGCTTATTTACAGCAGGCAATGTACTCACCTTCGTTCATTTAATTTTTATTGCATTTTATATAAAATAGAAAACATAGAGCCGGGTGGTGGTGATGCACACCTTTAATCCCAGCACTAGAGAGACAGGCACAGCTGGATCTCTATGAGTTCAAGGCCAGCCTGGTCTACAAGAGCTAGTTCCAGGATAGGTTCCAAAGCTACAGAAAAACCCTGTCTTGAAAAATAAAAAACAAAACACACACACACACACCTACATCTGCTAACAGAAATTCTTAACAATATTTTTGCATCAAGACTTCTGCTCCCTGAGTTGGAGAGAGGGTAAGAGCACTTTCTGTGCAAACATGAAGACCTGAGTTCAAATCCCCATAGCCTGTGTAAAAACCTAACTCTGCTAAATATGTGCTTGTAACCTCAGCACTGTGTTGGTGGACACAGGAGGATGGCGGGGCCTGGCTGGCTTCCAGCCTACCTTCAGGTACAGCGAGAGATTCTGTCTCAAAGGAATAAGGTAGAGAGTGATAGAGCAGGATGTCCAACATCCTTTTTCAGCCTCCGTGTGCACACGACACACACATGACACACATGTGCACACACCCCCGCATGCACACACACATGCAATGTACACACCCACATGCAACACACATGCAATGACATCTGGTCCTGATGAGTTTTTGGTCCTCTTCTAAGAGTATTTTGCTTAGAACAAAATTAATAAGATTGTCAGAGCCGAGCAGTGGTGGCGCACGCCCTTAATCCCAGCTGTACCTCCCTAATCAGGAGTCCGGTGTGAGCCACAAAGTCTCGTGAAATGCAGGGCATACAGTAGGCCTCAGCAAACGAGGAGAGTGTGGTTCTGGTTCGTCCCCCTATCGCAGGCTGTCACAGGATGTGCTCAGTGCTGGATGTGGTCCCAGGGGAGAAGCTTGTATCCCAGGAGTCATGCTCCCCTGCGCCCAGCAACCCTTGTCTTGTCTTGCTTTTAGGTGATGACAGAAAGTAGCCACAGCAAGGGGTTTGGCTTTGTCTGCTTTTCCTCTCCAGAAGAAGCAACAAAGGCTGTGACCGAGATGAATGGGCGCATCGTGGGCACTAAGCCTCTGTATGTGGCCCTGGCACAGCGCAAGGAAGAGCGGAAGGCCATCTTGACCAACCAGTACAGGCGGCAGCTGTCGCGCCCTGTCTTGAGCTCCTTCCAGCAAACTACCAACTACTTAGTGCCTGCTGTGTCCCAGGTGACAGTGTGCCTACAGCTCCCACAGGGGCATGGAACTTCACAAATATAGGTTCTGTTGAAAACACCTTGAGCAGGCTGCTCCAACCCCTTGAAGTCTCACTAGCCCCATCTTTAAAGGGGCAAAGCATGCTATCTTGTCTTCTAGTCTGTGTGTGGTTCCTGTGTGTTGTATGGAAGGGACTGTGTGGTTAAATGAGTTTGGGAGGTCTTACACTAAGTACTGAAGCCTAAAGTAGGGTGGTGGTGGCACACACCTTTAATCCCAGCCTTCAGGAGGCAGAGGTAGGTAGATCTCTGTGAGTTCAAAGCCAGCCTCGTCTACAGAGCAAGTTCCAGGACAGCCAACATTATACAGAGATACCTCTGTCTCAAAAAAAGTAACCTTAATTGCTTTATTGTATACATTATCTTCTCCATTTATGTCAGAATCCATTGGCTCTCCTAAACAGCCATAGTGCTTGTAGCGTTTTCCCAACTCAGACAGATGCGTCTGCACCTTGGCATGACCTGGCTGTTCGTGTTCTGAGGAGCATGGCTAGCGGAATGACACCCTAGAACTTAGAACAGTGGAAAGATATGCATGACTGAAGACCACTGGCTTGGTAACATCCTTCAGCAATTGGTTGTGCTTTCAAGACCTGGAGTAAGTGACATACTTTATCTAGGTCATTGAGCTAGGGTAAGGAACAATGGTTTAGGGATAAAAGACACCCTGAGATGGGAGAATGGAGCACTCACGGTAGCTTTGTAGGCCTGAGTTATCTCCTGCAGGGGATAGTGCAGTTCTTGCCGTGGTGTCCCCGAGAAGATGCAAAGCGCCTCTCACCTTGGGTCCTCTTCTCCCACAGTCTACAGCACCGGCCATGTACTATGGTTCTGGCTCTATGGCTCCCATACAACCTGACCCCAGGTGGACAGCCCAGTCACATGGACATTCATGTAAGTGACCCAGCCTTTCTATGTTCAGCAAGCCTTGTGGGTGTGAGCCTCAAAAGAAGAGGCAGTATAGCAGGGTGGTGGTGGTGCATGCCTTTCATCCCTGTGCTTGGGAGGCAGAGGCAGAGGATCTCAGTGAGTTCAAGGCCAACCTGGTCTACCAAGTGAGTTCCAGGACAGCCAGGGCTACACAGAGAAACCCTGTCTCAAAACCCCTAACCCCCCAAAAGGAGGCAGTCTATAACTCTGGGGCCAAGCTTCACTTTGCATTTCTCAAAGTTGGTTCCTTCCCTCCTCTGAGCCTCAGTTACCCCTTTCCAACTTGGGACCCTGTGGCAACCCTGACAAGGACACAGTGTGGCTATTGTCGGTTATCTCCAAAAGTTACTCTGATCTGGGGCTGAAAATTCTTGCGGAGCCAAGGGAAAAAATGAAAGAAACTCCTTTGGCTAAACTGTTGCTGAGTGGCCTTCTAAGCTCCAAGCTTACACTCAGGTCTCTTGGGACTAAAGTGTAGAATCAGAACTTCAGGGCTTGGAGAGATGTGAGTGGGTTTCGTCATTTGCAGGTTTCTATACAATCTCCCTAGAGTTCTTGGTGTAGGTAAATCGACTCTCTTTTTCTGCTGTGAATTTCTAGTTCCTCCCCAGCCCTGGGAACTTCAGGCCACAGTGTGCTGCTTTGACCATAACCCAAACCCTCTGTTTTTCTCTGTGCTGCCTGCCCTCCAGCTGCCTCAGTGGTCCAGTCTCTAAGCACGATGCAGCACTCCTATCTTCGCCTGAACAGTGCCTGCCAGGCCTCCAGCCATATGCCTCACTTGCAGAGCGTAGGTGAGTGCAAGTGAGCAAGGCCGGGATCTGGGATGGAAGGGGGTCAGTGGGGGAGCAGAATCTTATCCCTGGGGCTGGCAGTGGAGGGGACTTTAGATCAGGCTCCGTGGGGACTCTGCTTTCTTGGTGAGCCAGGCTAGCTTTGGAGGCTGTCTATAACATAAATGACTGTGGGAGTCACTTTGTGCCCCTTGCTGATTGCTATCTCTCCAGACTTAATCTTTAAATAGGGATACAAATAGTAGGCCCATTGTTCTGAGGGTTGGTGAGTTCCCAGATGGGAGGATTCGAGTCTTAGTAAGTACTGAAACTGCTGTGGCTCGAAGACAAGAGTATCTGTTGGCCAGTATCCTCACATCTTTGTGCAGGCCCTCCGTTCAGCCCTGGGGCTTCTTCAGGGATTCCGAATGAATGAACCAAATGAAATCCCTGGTCTTCTGTTGTTGTCAGGCTTCAACATACATGCTCCTTGTTATATTTTTCAACTATAGTAAAATATGCACGATATAAAATTTACTGCTTTATTATTTTTTAAAAAAATTATTTTTATTTTCTGTGCATGAGTGTTTGCCTCCACGGATGTATGTGCACCATATGCATGCAGTACCCACAGAGGCCAAAAGAGGGTGCTGGATACCCTGGAATTAGAGTTACAGTCAGTTGTCTGTTGCTATGTGGGTGCTTGGAAGTGAATCCCAGTACTCTGCAAGAACAGTGAGTGTTTTAGCACTTTCTTCAAACGTTTTATCTGTATGTGTATCTGTGTGAGGATGTCAGACCCCTTGAACTGGAGTTATAGACAGGTGTGAGCTGCCATGTGGGTACTGGAAATTGAACCCCGGTCCTCTGGAAGAGCAGGCAGTGCTCTTATCCACTGAGCCATTTCTCCAGCCCCGAGCATTGCTATTTTTAAGCCCATAGTTTAGTGGCATCCAGTGTGTTCCCACTGCAGAGTATGAACAGCAATATTTTCCCGCAATCGCCTTTAAAGCCTTCTGGCTTATAAAACTGGACTCCCCATTAGCCAGAGTTCTTCATTTTATCCTTCCTGGCCCCTGAAAAAAAACACCATTCAATTTTTGGCTCTTTGAATTTTCAGTGGCTCTTTGCCAAAAGGCTGAGAAGCAATTGTCTCTATGAATTTGAGTATGGTTACTTCATGCAAGTGGAATCAGACTGTCAGTCCTTTGTGACTGGCTTTCACTTAGCAGTGTCCTCAAGATTCAGGGATGTTCCAGCATGTGGCAGTTCCCTGCATACGGAGATTCACCTGCTGATGAGCACAAAAACTGAGCTCTCGTCCATGTGAGCTCGCTTCCACCTGTGAGCTCTCACCCATGAGTACTGCCACTATAAACACGGATTTACAGCTCTCTCCTTGAGACCCTGCTTTCAATTCTTTTGAGTACATATCCAGAGCTGAAATTGATGTATTGTATTTCTATCATTGCTGTCTACCCGACATTCTTGTCTACAGTACACAAATGTCTTTACTGCTCCACCAAAATTTGTTATCTACTTTTTTCTAAGTGGCTACTTGAAACTTTCTTCTTCTTCTTCTTCTTTTTTTTTACAGTCAACATTGGTACTCAGACTACAGGCTCAGGTGGGGAGGGATGCTCTATTCCAGGCCAGTCTCTCCTGACACATAGAGGACCTTCATCTGCACACAGTGCCCATGGGGTAAGCCTGCCTGTTCATTGTGGTCTCCTGGTTCATAACTTTGGCTAAAATGTTTTATCTCTGGCATTTGCTTTTCTTGGCTTATAAAATTTCATTTACTATTATGTGTAATAAGTCAAAGAGCATTCCTACTAACAGGGGAGAAAGAACCATGGTCACATTTCATTGGTTGCAAACTTTTTGTCTAGGTTATTGCCAAAATGAATTTGAATTTCCTGTGAGTATCAGGAGAAGGAATTCTAAGAACACACTGAGTACTGAAGGAATGAGATTAAGCTTCAAAATAGGACTAAAAAAATGTTTATTATAATTAAACAAAAGGCTATGCTTCTCTTTATTCTCCTCCAAAGGTTTCAAATTCAACATTATTGAAGCATGTCTAGAATTTCAATATGTCTTGTTCTAATGATTTCTTGCAAAACGAACAATAGTATTTAAATAGCAATACCTACTTTTAAAGTTAGCAAGACGTAAGAGGGCTGAAGGAGGAGGCAAGAGTTCTAGGCCAGCCCAGGTTACCTAGTGAGTTCTAGGCCATCCTGAACTACATAGGTCTTGTCTTAACACACATGCGCACACACACGCACCACTGAGATGCATGCTTACTGCTGATGTGTTCGCAAAGCTTGTCAAGAAGAGTGCTTTATTGGGCTCAGTGGTTAGTGAAGTGTGGCTGTCGTGTGACTGTTTTTGAAGGGCCTTCACTGGGTCACAGCATCTCTGAGCGCAACTTTGTCTTCTAGTCCATGCCCCTGTTAGGGATTCTCTGTCCCACCTGATTGTGCAGACATTGCTTCCCTCTTCCAGAACCTTTCCTGGAGGTTTATGTTCACCTGATGGGGTAAGTGTATGAGGCCTTTCCCATCCATATGGTTAAGGAATGTGTTCCTGGCACCATGTGCAGGTCCAGGAGTCGGCTGTATATGTCCCTGGCCATCAGCCTCTGACTGTGTCCATGCTGGCTGCCGCACCCCTGCATGAACAGAAACAGATGATTGGTGAGTGGCTGGCTCCCCCATCCTGGGGCAGGTAGGAGGGCTGAGAGCTGCCTAGCTTGCCGGGAACAGCTTGAGTGAGGCCAGACTTGGGAGCGAGGTAGTTTCATCTCAGCTGCCTTACTAAGCCTGTGCCCTCTTACCTTAGAAAACTAGTGGCTGGTGCTCCCAGAGCTTTCTCTAGCTGACACGGACTCTAGGTGGGAGATGTGGAACAGGGCCAATAAGCAGAGTAGGAGAATGCTCTTGGGATTCTACTGGGAAACAGTCCAGGGTGGTCATTTCATGTCTTCACACCTCTTCCAGGGGGTGCCCTGGTCAGATTTCACCTGTCTCCTCGCGCCCACTGCAGGAGGTGGGAAATAACCATGCGGTGGGTAAACACCGGTGGTTCCCTCTGAACTCGGAGCTCCAAGTGCCGTTCCTCTCTAGCCCTGGAGGAGTTTCTGACAGGCTCCAATGAAAGATGGCACTCGTGGGGACTGGGGAGATGGTTCAGTAGGTAAGAGTGCTTCCTGTGTAGGCTTGAGGACCTGAGTTTGAATCTCTAGGTCCCATAGAGAAGCTGGTCATGGCTGTGGGCTCCTGTAACTCCAGAGTTGTGGGATGAAGACAGGAAGACGGCAGGAACTTTTTGGCCAACACGCCTAGCAGAACAGGCAGCTTCAGGGCCAGTGAGGGGTACTGTCTCCAGGGAATAAGGTGCAGAGGGATAGAACAGGATACCCGATGTCCTCCTCCAGCCTCGGACACACAGACCTGCACACACACATACCACATGCACGCACACACCACGCACGCATGCACATGTACATGAATGTGATGTTGGAACCTGTTCCTGGCCGGCACACTCTCCGAGACCATGCAGACCTCGAGCCCCTTGGCTGAAGGCCCTCATTGCCACTGCCCCATTGTTTCCTTAGGTTACCCACTAGGTTTTGTCACTTTATGTCCCTCAACACAGAAGAAAATTACATACGCCTAATGTCTGTAAACAGTGTCACTCTTTATGGGAAGACCTTTCTACACCCACGTAAGCACCCGTACTCTGGAGTGCCCCCCCATACGTTGTCAAGTCGGACAGACACCGAAACTAGGTTGTACTGCTAGAAATACCTGATGGTGTGTGTTTGCCTCCCACACCCCGAAGTCTCAAGTTGAGCCTTACATCCTGTCTGGAATCCCAGTGTGTCCAGTGAGAACAGCTTCCCCCAAATGGAATCTTGAAACTTAACTGACTTTGCTGTAGATCTCTTCACATATAATATTCCCCTTGGCCCTTCAGATTGTCCTCTGAAGCGGGTTTGCGATGCTCACTTCATAGAGGTGGAAAGAGAAGCTTCCAGTAAGGTTAAATGACACAGCTTGGGGTGACAGGTTCTAGGGCGAGATCCCAGACACCCTCATTGCTTCACTCCATGGCTGCCACCACTCCGGGGTGCTGTGCTTTGAGGCAGGCGTGTGCGTAAGCTCTCAGGTTGTTCCACACAGGGGAGCGTCTCTACTCCCTCATCCACGATACCTGCGCCCCACTGACTGGCAAGATCACAGGCATGCTGCTGGAGATGGACAACCTGGAGCTTCTGTTTTTGCTGGAGTCCCCAGAGTCCCTCCATGCCAAGGCAGGTGGAGGCTGGGTGGCAGCGCAGCAAAGAGGAAGGGCTGTTCTCGGTAGCTTACGGCAGGCAGTTGACACCAATCTGCTGGATTTCGGACGAGCTCTGTGTAGCTCTCTAGTGAAGCTTCAATACAAGTAGCCGTGTTCTGACTGTAGAGTCATGTCCAGCAGTGGTACCTCTGAGAAGGTGGCAGTGGGGCTGGGGTCCTAGGCGTGGCAGAGTACGAGGGCTCCATGAATCCCTTACCATGCTGAGGCAAGGGAAGTCATGGCTCTTCTGGGGCCTTATTGGGCAACTGCTCTAAGCCCCTCTCTTTCTTGTGTCCCGTAGATAGAAGAGGCGCTGGCAGTGCTGTGGGCTCATCAGGAACTGGAGTCAGCAGAAAGCAACAGGAACTGAGCACAGTGGGTGGCTGGGGGTGGGAGGACCCACGGCAGAGCAGCTGAGTCGCTGTCAGGAGACCCTGGAGAACACCCCACGGAGGCTGACATTCAAATACTCGCTGTGATGTGTTGGTGGCTTAGGAGTTGGGAGAAGCTGACCGAGTCACAGGAGACATGCACAGTAACTGGAGTGCTCTCATGCCAGGTGTCTCCCAGGCCTCAAGGTTCACTGGCTGGCTCTGTTCACTCATCTGAAGGCTTAGCCTGCTGCGAGTCAGTCTACCTTCTTAAGACTGGGTGTCTTATATACTTTGGGAACATTTTTTTTCCTTTCCCCACTGAGATTGGAACCTGCACTCCCTTGACTTTCTAGTATAGCATTTCTGCTCGTGGTTCTAAGGTCCTGTGAATGTTAACTTATTTCCTGACTGGTCTCTCTGTTCTCGAGCTTTAGATGTGGAATGAAGGCTGGACAGTGTCCACTGCTAATTTTTTTTCTTTTGTATATTAAAAAACGCTGCAAAATCTGCCTTGCCTCCCAGAAGGCTTTCTTGTGTCTGAGGGAGGGTGGGGCAGAGAAAAAGAACCCCAAACAAGTGCCGAAATACACAGACAGTGTGCATATTAGATTAAGAGCCCTACAGGGAGCTGAGCTCGGGTATATGAAAGCTCCAAACTACAAACTGGCCATCAACAGCAGATGGTTAAGTGGGGACCATCATGCAATGGACTGAGCAAATGGACTAAAGCTCCGGGCAGCCATATCTGAAGTATGTGGCATCTCTGAAGGTCAAGTAAATACCACAGAAGTCAGCAATTGCGTGTAGGTCTCAGCTGACCAAATGCTGGGTAATGCAGCTAGGAATCCCATAGAAATATACTAGATTAACATACTCGATTTAGGGTTTCCACCCCAAACTAGGGAGCTCCCAAGGTTCTTCAGGGAAGTTCGTGCTCACCTCCTTAAGGGGTTCAGACCTCAGCTCCTTGTTTTCCCCATACCCATGTGCCCAAAGAGCAGTGGTGAGGGTACACTGGTTCATCGGTACTGTCACAAGTTCACTAGAACAAACCCAACATGGTCCTGCTATTCTTTGTCCCCCTCCCCAGTGAAGGCTATTTTAAACTCTTCACACCTCCAGTCTTCAGTCCACTGCTCCCCATGCAGCTTCTCCCCCCTTCTCTTCATATGCTCAATGCTGGCATTTCCTTAGGCCTGACCCTCAACTCTTCTCTTCTCTTCTCTCCATGTTCTTCTCCATACCTAATTTACAACCCCTATTTATTTATTTATTTATTTATTTATTTATTTATTGTGCACTAGTATGCATGTCCATGTGAGGGTATCAGATCCTCTGGAATTAAGAGTTACAGACAGAACATAATCCACCATAAAAACAAACTGAAAAATAAAAACCACATGATTATCTCATTAGATGCCAAAAAAGCTTTTGACAAAATACAACACTCCTTCATGATAAAGGTCTTGGAGAGAGCAGGGATACAAGGAACATATCTAAACATAATAAAGGCAATATACAGCAAGCACACAGCCAACTAAATGGAGAGAAACTCCCAGCAATCCCACTAAAATCAGGAACAAGACAAGGTTGTCCACTCTCTCCATATCTGTTCAATACAGTTCTTGAGGTCCTAGCTCAAGAGAGCAGTAAAACACCAAAAGGAGATCAAGGGGATACAAGTCAGAAAAGAAGTCAAACTCTCAACTATTTTACATCAGCGACCCCAAAAATTCATCTAAGAAACTTCTACAACTCATAAACACTTTCAGTAATGTAGCAGGATACAAGATTAACTCAAAAAAATCAGTAGCTCTCCTATACACAGATGATAAATGGGCTGAGAAAGAAATCAGAGAAACATGACCCTTCACAATAGCCACAAATAGCATAAAATATCTTGGAGTAACTCTAATCAAACAAGTGGAAGACTTAGAAATTGAAGAAGACAAAAGAAAATGGAATGATCTCCCATGCTCTTGGGTAGGTAGAATTAACATAGTAAAAACGGCAATCTTACCAAACAATCTACAGAATCAATGCAATGCCCATCAAAATCCCAGCAAAATTCTTCACAGACCTCAAAAGAACGGTACTCAACTTCATGTGGAAAAGCAAAAAACCCAGGACAGCCAAAACAATCTTGTACAATAGAACTTCTGGAGGCATCACAATCCCTGACTTTAAACTCTAATACAGACCTACAGTACTGAAAACAGCCTGGTACTGGCATAAAAACAGACAGAAGGACCAATGGAACTGAATCAAAGACCCGGATATTAATCCACACACCTTCAAACACCTTATTTCTGACAAAGAAGCAAAAAATATCAAATGGAAAAAAACATATTTGACAAATGGTGCTGGCATAACTGGAGATCAACATGTAGAAGAATGAAAATAGAACCATATCTATCACCATGCACAAAATTTTGATCAAATGGATCAAAGACCTCAACATAAAGTAAAGCCAGCCACACTGAACCTTACAAAAGAGAAAGTGGGAAGTACACTTGAACGCACTGGCAAGGAGACCACTTCCTAAATATAACCCCAGTAGCACAGACACTGAGAGAAACAATTAATAAATGGGACCGCCTGAAACTGAAAAGCTTCTGTGAAGCAAAGGACATGATCAACAAAACAAAACGACAGCCTACAGAATGGGAAAAGATCTTCACTAACCCAACATCAGACAGAGGTCTGATCTCCAAAATATACAAAAAACTCAAGAAATTGGTCATCAAAATAACAAATAATCCAATAAAAAAATGGAGTACAGACCTAAACAGAACTCTCAACAGAGGAATCTGAAATGGCTAAAAGACACTTAAGGAAATGTTCAACATCCTTACTCATCAGAGAAATGCAAATCAAAACAGTTCTGAAAACATCTTTCACCTGTAAGAATGGCCAAGATCAAAAACACTGATGACAACTTATGCTGGAGAGGTTGTGGGGAAAAGAGAACACTTCTGCATTGCTTGAGGGAATGCAAGCTGGTACAGCTGTGGCGATTTCTCAGAAAATTAGGAAACAACCTTCCTCAAGACCCAGTAATACCACTTTTGGGTATATATCCAAAGGATGCTCAATCGTGCCACAAGGATATGTGCTCAACTATCTTTATAGCAGCTTTGTTTGTCATAGCCAGAACCTGGAAACAACCTAAATGCCCCTCGACTGAAGAATGGATAAGGAAAATGTGGTACTATTACACAATGGAGTACTACATAGCAGAAAAAAATAACATTTTGAATTTTGCAGGCAAATGGATGGAGCTAGAAAACATCATTTTGAGTGAGGTAACCCAGACCCAGAAAGACAATTATCACACATACTCACTCATAAAACAAAAAGCAAAGAAAACTAGCCTATAAATCACAATCTCTGAGAACCTAGACAACAATGAGGACCCTAATAGAGACATAGATCTAATCTACACGGGAAGTAGAAAAAAAATCTCCTGAGTAAATTGGGAACATGAGGACCTTGGGAGAGGATTGAAGGGGAGGGGAGAGGCTGGGAGGGGAACAGAGAAAAATGCAGAGCTCAATGAAAATCAGTAAAAAAAAAAAAAAAAATTACAGATAGTTGTGAGCTGCCACGTGACTACTGGGATTTGAACCTGGGTCCTCTGGAAAGGCAGCCAGTAATCTTAAGCACTGAGCCACCTCTCCAGTTCCCTACAACTCTACAACCCCATTTTCAATTTTACTTAGTTGAGGAAGCTCCTGGACCACAGATCTTATGCCCTATCTACCCTTAGTTCTTAAGACTCTCAGTAACAAGTCCAATTCACTAAAGCCATGTTAATGGCTTAGAGCTCCCTGTCCCTCTGGTTTTGTCTTCAAGTCTTCTCAGGAAAGTCTCCCACCGTCATTCTATTCTAAAACCAAGGTCTCCCTACTCACTGTCATTTCCCTTCTCTCATCCTCCATATGCAATCCATCTCCCCTCCTCTTCAATTCTTTCTACCTGAAACTAGGTAATATCACTCCCCACAAAAATTTGGTGACCTGAGTTTGACACCTGGAACTCATGAAAGGTAGGAGAGAAACAACTTCACAAAGCTGTTCTCTGATGTCCACAGGTATAGACTGTGCACACACATGCTATTACACCCACTATGTGCACATTTCAGGCATTCACCTGTTGATGGTTGTTTATGCTGATTCATTACATCTTGGCTTTTGTGAATGCTGCCACAATAAACATGGACGTACAGTTGTCTCTAAGGAGTGGTAACTGCTAGGTGTTTTTTTTTTCCTTTTTTGAGATAGTTTAAAACTTTTTTCAGATTTTTATTATGTATAGTGTTCGATCTGCATGTATGCCTACTCGCCAGAAGAGGGCACCAGATCTCATTACAGATGGTTGTGAGCCACCATGTGGTTGCTAGGAATTGAACTCAAGACCTCAGGAAGAGTAATTGGTGCTCTTGACCTCTGAGCCATGTCTCCAGCCCTCAAGACAGGTTCTACACATATCCCCAGAACTCTCTGAGGGACCTCTAATTTCCACAGCGGGTAGCTTCCCCCTTTACTTTTTATGGTGCAGGGTCTTGAACCCTGAGCCTTGTGCATGCTAGGCAAATGCTCTATCACTGAGCTATATCTCCAGTGCTTAGCTTTTTCTTCTGATCTCAGTTCATGCTGTATTTACCAGTGGACCTTTACCTCATCATTGGAGGCAGGCAAGACAATAGTTGAGTGCTGGACAACTCCACGATGCCTAAGTCAGGTGCAGCTTTATACTCAGGCAGCTATCTGATTAACCATCTTCTCACAGGGCCACTGCCCTGAGAGCAGGGACCGATCTTGTTACCCTGTTTCCCTTGAACTATACACAATGTCTGGGCTGTTCCAAAAATTTGCTTAGTAAACAGATGAATGTCCAAAAGTCAGTGGCTGTTTTTTTCATAGACCATTCTATATTATTAAGGAAATAAGTGAAAATATATTTAAATTAACATTTCTTTTACAGGGTTGAAATTCAGCAATAGGAAAGGTACATGTAAGATGTTGCTTGTTTTTATTTTCTATTTTGTGCTACAGTCAATATAGCACAATTTTTATCACTACTGAGTTTCTGGTGCAAGGCTGAGAAGACAAACGTGCAAAAGCCGATTGTACAGAAGAAGATCTTTTAATGCAAGAGCAACACACAGTTCAATAAGATCAGTTCAATCAACAACAACAACAACAACAGCAACAACAACAAGAACAACAAAGAAGCCTGAGGGGCTGCTGTTGGGGAAAAGGTCAGTTCCTGCTCAGACTGGAGGGACACGAATCTCAAGGAGGCCTCTCTCCCCATCCCAGGAGGAATTTGGGCTCTTTGAACCATAGGTAGCTCCATACAGAAGGCAACAGCACAGAGCCTCCAAGGGTCAGGCTCTGCCTTCCCACAAAGGGCCTGACTAAAGGCACTGGGGCTCAACACAGGACACTGTGCCAAGGACAGGGTGCAGACAGCAGCTGTACCCTTGGGGAAATGGCAGCCTTGGAGAACCAGCTCAACAGGCCGCTTCGGGTGTAGGTAAGCCAGCACTTTAGCCTGTCAACACTACCCTCCCAGTTCAACTAACTGAAGAGGTGTGCTATCTTGGGGCACCACAAGGGCAACAATCAGTCTGCGGCACATCTGGGTCATGACAATCGCCAAGTACTTTGTTGACAAGGACCAGGCAGAAGCAAGGGGATGAGCCCAGGGCTGTAGCTTCACACTTTAGCTCCAATGGGGACCTTTCTGAAAAAAATGTCCTGTGCTTGTCTGTAAATGGACTTAATTTGAACAAGCGAAGCTTCTCAGGTGGAAGGCTGCTACCTCTCCAAGGGGCCAAAGTGGGGTTGCTTTTGCACTCCCTTAGGGGCATGCTGGGTTTTGGGGACAGATGCAGGGGAAGCCCCTAGCTTCTCTGGGAAGGTCAGGTAGAGGGTTCCTGTTGCCCTCTTGGGGTTTTAGTTCATGTTCTGGTTGACTTCCTGCCGTAACTTCTGTGCAGGGCCATTCCTGGGTTCAATTTGTAGGAGGCTGCTAATATCTGCAAGGCTGGATTTATAGTCCTAGGAGAGAGAAAAGAGAAGTTGGGAAGGGACCGAGGAGGTGAGAACAGCTGGAGAAGCAGGAGAATGTTTCCAACCCTAGATTGGAGTCAAGGCAGGGCCCGGGAGACAGAACACAGCAAGTGCCAGCACCAGCATACATCTCTGCAGTTACGGCTGGGCCTCTGGGCAGGGATCCTTTACCTTCAGGGCCTTGTAGGCTTGAGCCCGTCTGTAAAAGGCCTTCACATTCTTCCCGTCCAGCTTGAGGGCTTCTGTGCAGTCCTTTACTGCCTCCTTGTACTGTTTCAGGACCAGATGGCAGAGCGCTCTGATGTGGAAAGACCATTGTAGAAGCTCAGTCACTTGTGGATCCCCACATGCAAGATGGAGGCAGCTGGGGATGACCTGATTTGCTAAGCACCCATTCTGTGCTGTTGCTTTCCACTAAATCCTCTCAAGTCTTAGCCTTACCTCCCCAGACAGAGGCTTATGTGTGCATGTGCTGGGCCTAGGGAGAACAGAGGTGTTGGATCACTTGGAGTTAGAGTTACAGGTGGCTGTGAGCCACCATGAGGAAGCTGAGAACTGAAACCCGGTCCCCAGGAAGAGCAGCCAGTGCTCTTAACTGATGAGCCATTTCTCCAGCTCCCTAGCCTTTTCTGCAGATGCAAAGGCTATGAGAACCTTCATTACCGGCTTAGGAGTCAAGGGACTTGTCTAAGACCTACTAGTGAGGGGCAGAGCTGGAGTTCAGACCAGTGGGTCTGAAGGAGCCCTGAGCCTGGCCTTGCACACTTCTGCTGTTCACCACCTGGCATCAGGGGCTTTAAGCAAAATCTCCAAAGCACTTCCCTCAACAGAGAAAAACAAGTGCATGAATATTAATCCTAATTAACTGTGCAAGCTGGTGTTTCAGGGATGGAGTGCAGAGATGTAAGCAATCACTTTGGAACAATCAACAGAGTACAGGTCAGCACTGGATAGGGTCCACAGCACTGTGTATCAACTAGAGAATTTAAATGCGTGTTTAAGGTACTTACATGTTTCCAACTTCCCATACTTTGAAATGTCTCACAATAAAATGTGGAAAATACCCACTGTGATTTCTCATCATCCAAGCCTGGTCCTTTCTTCAAAGACAACCACTAGAAGGAAGCCGTCACCTTGGCCCCTCACCACTGATTCAGTGGCCACAGAGCACTCACTAGTTGGAATTTGTTTTACCAAATACCTCTCTGCAAGTATTTTCACTGTTTCCAGCATGTTAAGTATAGAATGCCGCAGTAAACTCCCTTGGGGAGGAGGCTGCTAGATCAAGAAACACCAATAGTTCAAATTCTACTATTGCCAGGCACTCTGAAGAAGTTACCAAGAATCTCTTTTCCTATAACTGTAACAAACCTGGGCCTCAAATTTTAATTTCTGTGAAGATGGAAGAAAATGGTATTTTAGTTACTTTTTTCCTGGTCCTGCTGGGCACAACACCCAGGGCGTTGTGTTGGTTGCTATAAACATGAAAAGCTGAGCATCTTTATATAAGGCATTTTCATATAAAACCAAATCTTTCTATAAGGTATTTTCATATAAAACCAAAGCTACCCAATTTATCCTTACTACTTCTGTGGGGTTTTCCTTCTGCGCTGTAAGGTTCTCCCACAATTGTCTTGTTTTTACATTTGACTTGCGTTCTTCTAAAACTTTATTTAAAAACAGAGAATTTGTATTTAACCCCCACATAGCCAACCCAACCTTATTTATTGAATGAATACCTCTTCTCCCCACACTTAAACCAAATGTTCATGTTTTTATTTTTTCCTGATAAATTTTGGAATCATCACAGCTAAAATGCAAACACAAAACAAAAATCTAACCAGGCTGGAGTACAGGTCAGTGGCAGAGTGCTGGCTGGCCTTGCATGCATGAGGCCCTCAGTATGATGCCTGGCACTGCACCCCCACCCAAGGGGAAAGACCACTTATTAAATGAGCATATTATAAACGAAGGAAAGTGGAGCCAGATACATTTGTTTAAAAAACAGTATGTAAACAAAATTCTTCCAAGCCATGGTAAAAAGACAATATTTGTTTAGAAGAATGAGCTAATGGGTATCTTGGAGCATCAAGGCCAAGGAGCTTAGAGAAAGGAGGGAGCTGATGCCACAAACATGGAACAAGTGGATCACAAGCTTCCTTTACAAGTTAGCCTAACACAGAAAGTACCCTGGTTCAATCAGCTCAGAAAGTCACAGGCCCAAATTTGATCCAAATTTAAACTAAAAGTTCTCTTTTCAACTCTTAAGAAGCAAAACCAAACGTGAGTGAGCTAAATCTACTGAATTTCTTATACTATCTCCTGTGAACAGGGTTTCCACGGTTCACTGAAGAAACACTAGCTGATTTCAAAAAGCTGCCTCGGCCTCTGCACAAGTGTTTCAGTAGGTGCATCAAAGCACCCTGCTATAGTGTGAAACATGATTCTTAAATTTTCTTCAACTAAAAAATATTGTCTGTGTACATGATATGTGCACGTGGGTGTGTATGCTATGATGTACATGTGGAGTCAGTTTTCTCTTTTCACCTTTATTACATGTGGGCTCTGGGGACCAGAACTTGGAGACTTGTGTGGCAAGCACCTTTACCCGCTGGGTCATCTCACTGCCTGGAAACACGTTTTATCTTAAAAGTTTCCTAAGGAACAACGAAGTTCTATCTGATCAAAGATTTTTGGGAAAGATTTATTGTCTTTGTGTCTGCATGTGTTTATGTGTACCATGTGTGGGCAGGTGCCCAGGCAATGGAAGTTATAGGTAGCTGTGAATTGTTCAATATGATGCTAGGAACCATGCTCTTTACCTCAGCCAGCTCTCCAGCTCCCAGATTAAAGATGTTCTATATTGGCCAGGCAGTGGTGGTGCACACCCCTAATCCCGGCGCTCAGGAGGCAGAGGCAGGCGGATCTCTGTGATTTTGAGGCCAGTCTGGTCTACAGGGTGAGTTCCAGGACAGTTAAGGCTGTTACACAGAGAAACCCTGTCTCAAGCCATCCCCCCAAAGATGTTCCATAATGAATGCATGTGGGTATCGATAATAAATGTGTGGATGAGACAGGGCCTCTTGCTGACTATATCTAGCCTCTGACAATACAACCAGTGGGTTTCACTGAGGCCAGATTCCACTTCTGCACCACCATGTAAAGGCTGTCAGAGCTTAGACAGTGCCTTGATTTTCTCAACTTTAAAAACCAGTAATACCTGTCTGCTACCTACACCGCTGAGCATCAGTGTAGAACAGTTAAGTCCCACTCAACAGTGTGTGTGTGTGTGTGTGTGTGTGTGTACACGCGTGTGCCGTCTCTGCCACCTACACCACGGAGCACCAGTATTAGAGCAGTGAGTCCCACATAAAGGGGGAGAGGTGTTTTGGCTCCTAGGCTTTCACTCTCACTGCTCCCCAATAGCAGTTCCTGCTGCAGAGCCTGCTACAGGCACAAGGGTCTGCACTCAGTCAGATCGTACCCTTTCTTCCTATTCTAGCCAGACAATCAGGTACTCCACTCGCTGGGCTCTAGGCCAGAAGGGACAGAAATAGGTGGGTAAGAGCGTCCATGGGCAGAGAGCAGGCAAGGGAGCTGTGTTGACAAGAAAGCTTAAATTCTGGGATGAGGGCTAGGACAGATAATGAAGACAACTGTTGAGCTTCTCTTTAATCCCCACCCCTTTATCGGTGCCACTGCCAATTCCTTGCTCAGTACTGAAGGAGGTGGGAATGCACATGACTACCTGAAAAGACCCAAAGCCTCCACAATCAGGAGTCCAAGTATTCTCTGAGCTTCATCCCAATCCCTGGAGCCCATGGGAGGCCAGCACTCCCCCAGTGAGCCACACCCCAGCCTTCAGAAAAGCCTTTGGAGAATCCCCGAGGCCAGCAGCTGCGCAGAAGATACCTGTTGCTGTACGTGGCAGATTCCAGGCTACTAAACAAGAGGCTTTCACTGTACTTCTCAATAGCTTTCTTATGGTTGCCCTTCTTTACAAGCTCATTGCCTTCTTCCTTCAGAACTTTGGCTCTCTCCATATCCCCAGCAGAAGGCACTAGACACAAATTCAGAGAGGAAAAAACCATGGATCAGGGGCTCAGATGAGATTGGCATCATCTGTTTTAAGCCAGGGACTGCCTGGGCGGCTGTAAACCATTCTTTCTGACTACTCGGTCCTCTAATTAGTGGCTTCTAGTCAATTAAAGGTTTTCATTAGAAGATGGAGACTTACAAACACACACATGCATATCATATACAAGATAAAAAGCAGGCCAGGTTTACTCAGCACTGCCACTGGGTAGCTGGAATGTTCTGCATGACCCACTTAACTTCAGTACCTCAGTTTCCTCCCCAGTGTGAAGGGCTATGTCAGGATCAGCTGTGAGACTAATACCAAGAAGTGAAGAACAGCCTACAAACTTAATAGAGGCATCCAGGAAAGGAAGGCTGTGCCTTCTAGGTTTCAGAAAGGGGCTGAAGAGGGCTTGTCCTGCTTTGCTGTGAGTATCCACTTTCACCTGCCACACGCAGCTCTGCTCCAGCCCTTAAGGGGAGAGAGCAGAGAACAAGGAGAAATCCACGCTGCTCACACTACAGTGTTGTAAGGTCCTTTGTTGTGTGGCTCCAATTAACTGCCCCAGTCTCATTCCACAGCATCACATTTAATCTTTAAAAACCATCATGGTAAACAGTCAATATTTACAACCAGGGCAAAGTTGTGGGAATAAAATTAGCGCCCCAACACATCCCCTGCTTAGGAGTTATTACTAGGACCCAAAGCCCTGTGGATTCTCCTCAGCTCATCCACTCTTGAAAGAAACTATTCTGACTCTGTGCTTCCCCCTCCCATAAGCTAACTATCCCAACAATATAAACTACACCTATGGATACAAGTTTACCTATAACCCACTTGCCATGGAGCTTCATAGAAGGAAGCAAGTATTTCTAAATAGTCATTTATGGCTTGGTTGTTTCCCCCTCAACATCCTATTCCTGAGATTTGTCTGTGTTAATACACGGACATGTAGTTGATATATTTTCACTCCCAAAATTCCAGGAAGGATTTGTCCCTTGTTTGTGGAGACCTGGGTTATTTCTAGTTTTGTTCTGCTATTACCAAACATTCTGTGGCGAACATTTTGTAGGGTGGATGCATGCCGACTCAGTTTCACTTGGGCTCTGAAATATTCTCCCCACACCTCACAGCCATGTTTATTTATGCATTTCCCTTCACTAGTTCCTTCCATTGCCTCTGCCCCCAATTATCCTCCCTAATGACCTCATCCTTTAAGCTCCAGCTCAAGATATCACTTTTATCACCTGCCCCAGTGTGAACCTTGACTTCTCGATTTAAACTTCCCAAACACTAATAATTCCATGGCACCTGCTTTTCCTCCATGTATCATAAAGCATCATCACCATAACTCAGTTTCTCACTAGGCCAGGAGCTCCCCTAACGGTCAAGTTGTCCCCTGTGCTCCACTGCTTAGCAAAGGGCCTAGAACACATGGTTCAGTGATCTAGAGGAACAAATACAGTCAGGTACCTGAGGCCATCTAGTTCATTAGCACTCTGCAATCTCCTCCAAGTGGAAAGCAACTACCTGGCTCTCACATGCTGTACAGGGAGCTTCCTGCAGAGAAGAGTCATGAGTGCCCTCTTCCACTACCTGAGACTAACTTATTGATAAAAGAGCCCTATCCCTGTCCCTTCTGTACTCCCATCTTGACTCATGCTTGCTAGCCCGGGACAGTTCTCCTGGACCATTAGTGAGAGCTTCCCAGCAGACAATCTCCTGCAGCGGTTGCCCAGCTCTGTCTGCTTATTCACCCTTCTCCAGGGTCACCCAGGACAAGTACTTTCAGGGAGGCAGCACTTTCTAGTTATGGGGATGCTCCAAAGGAGAGGGGGCTGAGATAGTTATAAAACTTCATCTCCTGGTCACAGGAGTCGGTGACCAATTAATAACACCAGGACATTCGGAAAATAAAAGCTAAGTACATAGGATAAAGTATCTTTTAAGAAGTGAGCTGAAAAAACAAACAGAAGAACTAGTGAGTTGTAGGGTAGGTAAAAGTGGGATGAGGTTTGGAATGACACGTATAATTCTGAGCCAATACATTTTTTTCATTATTTTGCCATGTTGGAAGTTCCTGTTCTTGTAATCAAAAACATTCTAAGCAACACACTCCAAGTACTGCTAGAGAATGAGAGCTAGCATGTGCACCTGTGTGCCAGGCTAGGTTTACATATCTTGTATTACTTAAGCCTTTCACTGATGACATCACTGTGCAGTCAAGGAGACAATCTCTAAGAAGCTGGACCTTTTAATCATGTTTTTCACTTCATTTATTTCCTAAAAGCTAAATGAGGCCAATTTCTAGAAGGCGACTCTAAACTCCTTAGAAAGAGCTCACCTCTGCTCTTTGTAGCTGTAGTTTCTTTGGATTTGTTTTTAGCAGTCTCTTTGTGATTCTCCGAAGGCAAGGAATTCCATCTCTTCTGGGCTGAAACAGGCACCACAGGAATAGGGGGCAGCTTCAGGCGCCACTCAGGCCCAAGTGAGTCCATGAGAGCTCTAGTGATTCTGGAAGAAGAGGCGGAGTCACTGGTGGTGTCTGGTCAGGTCACACCCAAGGGACGGAGGCTCCTTCACAAGGCAGGGCATATTCCCCCGTTCCCCATCGTATTTCTCACATGCTCTAGCAGACGAAGAGTCTACTACCCATCAACTCCTTCTTAGATCTGACACCACACGACACTTTCCCTTAGTCTGGCTGCCATACGTGAATTTTAATGTCCCCTGCTACTTGTTTTTTTTTTTCTTTTTTTTTTTCCGAGACAGGGTTTCTCTGTGGCTTTGAAGCCTGTTCTGGAACTAGCTCGTAGACCAGGCTGGTCTCGAACTCACAGAGATCCGCCTGCCTCCTCCTCCCGAGTGCTGGGATTAAAGGCGTGCGCCACTATCGCCCGGCTCCCCTGCTATTTGTTAACAGCCGGGCGGTGGTGGCGCACGCCTTTAATCCCAGCACTCGGGAGGCAGAGGCAGGTGGATCTCTGTGAGTTCGAGGCCAGCCTGGTCTACAAAGGGAGTTCCAGGACAGGCTCCAAAGCTACAGAGAAACCCTGTCTCGAAAAAAAAAAAAAAAAGATAAAGTTTACATATACACCACCTCCAAGAAAGGATCCCATTAAAAATACACACATATTTTCTCAATGAAACTAGTACAAAGCATGCAAACACTTATTTGCTTACTGTTCAGATTTTAAGTGTCAACTTTAGCCCATTCAGCAATATTAAAAATCGTCAGTGGTTCCCATTTGCAGGCTAACATGGCTGGTGAGCTCTGGCTCTCTCCCTCCTCTCCATTCCTATTGTGTGTCACACCAGCTCTGGTCCTCGGCTAGCTCAGTGGTTGGGTGTTTGCCCAGCACATACAAGGCTAGGTTTGATCCTCAAAAACAAGCGAGCATGGGGGCTGGAGAGATGGCTCAGCGGTTAAGAGCATTGCCTGCTCTTCCAAAGGTCCTGAGTTCAATTCCCAGCAACCACATGGTGGCTCACAACCATCTGCAATGAGGTCTGGTGCCCTCTTCTGGCCTGCAGGCATACAGACAGAACATTATATACATAATAAAATATTTCAAAAAAAAAAAAAAAAAGCAAACAAGCTCCCCCCTCTTGACTTTTATTATGCACATCTTTCCTCTGCTTCCGTTTCCCATTCCTACTATGGAGATCTAGCTAACTCCTGCTTATTTCATTTTCAACTTAAAATGGTGTTCTTTGCCCATGATGTCCGTGTTGTTAATGGAAATGGATTTTTGGCACCTAGCACATCACATCCCCTGGCTCTCACCAGGACAGTGTTTCCTACATGAGTGAACAAAACTCCTACAGCCATGTTCCTGTGTCATAAGAATGAAACCACACAAACTGAAACTACAACAAACTCAGCCTCTTGCTAGGCTTTGGAGCAGTTTCCTGCTTGGCTCAGCTATCCCAATTCTTTGCAACCCTATTCCCTAACATTTTTCCAAAGCATTCTTCCTTATACACCAAATAAAAACCCGCCTGCCTGGGTGCTTGAGATGGTTAACCTTAATTGTTGGGGCTGGAGAGATAACTCACTGAGTTAAGAACACTTGTTTAGTTTCCAGCACCTACATGGTGGCTCACAACCACCTGTAATTCCAGTTCCAGGGCATCCCACATCCTCCTTTGACCTCTGAGGGCACCAGGCATGCAAACACTCATACTCATAAAACAAACAAACATGATGCAGAAACTATCAACTGATAGTTTCAACCAATCACATTTAGTTAGGGTGTGGCCACCTAGAGCCCAGGTAGAAAAACCTGGGGATGCAGGTGCCCCCCGGACCTATCGGATTTCAAAACTCCCATTCTTATAGTGTAAGTTTCCCCTCTTTAACCATTAAAGTATTCCTGTTACTCTTGAGCTAGCCTGGTTACTTATCATACCGACTGAATTCGCAACACATCCTCAATTGTCACCTTGATGAGATCTAGAACCAGCAAAGGAACAAGAGTCTGGGTAAGTCTGTGAGGGATTATCTTGATTAGGTTAACTGATGTGGGAATACCCACTCCCTCTCTGTGCTTGGGTCCTAAACTGCATACAATGGAGAAGCCAGCTGAGAATCAGCATTGACCACCTGCTGCTGCTGCTTCTCCTCCTCCTCCTCTTCTTCTTCATTTTTTTTGTGGCTGGAGAGATAGCAGTGGGTGCGGGGACCGAGACCCCCTGCTTCTTAACTGCAGGTGCAATGTGACAGTTGCATCAAGCTCCTGCTGCCATGATGGAATGGATCCTTTAACTTGGGCCAAAATAAGCCTTTGACCTTTACAAGGCTTTTGTCAGGGTACCCTATCACGGCAACAGGAAGAGCAGTTCAGATAGTGTTCAATCATCCCTACTTCTCTCCTGTCACACAGAGCCAACGGTTCCATGTAAGTTCTGGGTCCCATCCCTGCTTCTCTCAGGGAGCTCACCCGGGCAGGGCAGCACCTTTCTCTTCCACCTGCATCATGTCTCCCAAGTGACTCCTCCCCTGGACATCTGTTACCACCCCAGCTATACTGCTGTCTCCCTTCATAATGACATCACTACTGTTGGAACTGAAGTGCTTCTCTCAGCTTCACTAGTGACTTCACTGTGAAAAGCACAGTCTCCTCCTTCCCAGCCATGAATTTCCTGCAGCAGCCTGTGCTGGCCACTCCCATACTTAACGCCACACTGACTACACCGAGCCTGGGCAATACTGACTAGTACTCCTGCCGAGGCCAAGAGCTGTGTAAGGACAAAGTTACGTCTCATGCAGCAGGTCCTTGTGAAAAGTTTGGCACAGAGCTGGTAGTGTTCAATGAATGACAAAAGACTCAAAGAGAAAACTGGGTATTGACAAAAGTCAACCAAGAAACCAAACATAGACCACATTAGATTATTACTCTGGGGCTGGGCTTTCTAGCAGCCCACATGAAGGGGAACCATGATCAAATATACAAACAAGGATCTAGGAGAAAAAAACTAGTCATGGCTCAGGAGACCAGAGAAATGCTTTCACACTTACAACATCCCATCCAGCAGCAGTCTAGCTCCTGTGTCTCTTACTCTCCAGTTAGAGTTAGCACTATGAACACAAGTGGGGTCTTAATCTATTTTCAATTTTGCTATCCTCCACTGAGCCTCCTACATTAAAAAAAAAAATCTCAAAAATATTAGTGCATGAATAAATGTGCACATGCAGACAAAACAACTATCAGTCTCAGTAACTCTGACTTCACTATTTTTAACTAAGTATATTTGTATGAATCTGTCCACTGGAGTGAGTGCCCATGGATGCATCAGTCACTTTGGAACTAGAATTATAGAAGGTTGTGAACTGGGCAATGTAGGTGCTGGGAATTGAACTCAGGTCCCCTGCAAAAGCAGCAAGGACACATCTGCTAAATACAGCAGTAGACTATCCTTATATACTGTCGACAATATTAAGAGTTTTCCAAGTCTCTGGGGCCAGCCAGAGCTACATAGTGAGACTGTCTCCAAAACAAATAAACAAACAAGACTTTTCCCAATAAATGGAGCACAAGAGATGCTTGTCATGTAAGCATTAGGGCCTGATTCTGACTACTGAGCACTTGAATAAAAAGCTCAGCATGATAGTGTATGTCTGTAATAATCCCAGAGAGGCAGACAGGAGGGTCTCTGGAGGTTGCTGGCCAGTTAGTTTAGCCAAATTGATGTGCTTTGTCAATGACAGACTGTCAAAAAATGTGGTTGGGAGTGATAAAGGAAGACACCCATCAACCCATGGCCTCTACATGTACACACACGTTTTTCAAGCACAGTCAAAGGGACCACACTCAGAAAACAACTGAAGTAGCCCAAGGCCAATCAAGGGAGCTGGTTCCATGTTCTATGGAGAAGTTCTACAGTACACTGGGCTTACCTGTTGATGCCTTCCAAGGCTGATGCCACACTGTTATCAATTTGCAGCACAGTCTTATAGTCGACATAGGCCAGCGTGTACTTCTCCAGGGCTTCATATGCAGATGCTCTTCGCAGCAAGGGTTTGATGCTGAAGGGAACCAAGGCCAGCGCTCTAGAACAGGATGCAAAAATGTCACCTGTCTGCTAGACCAACAGGGTTCCCCAACAGTGTACTGATTCAGGCAGGGTCAAATGCTGTTGACCCTAATTTCTGGCAGAAAGACATTATTTCTAGGATAGGTAGGGAATCCTCAACTTAGACGGAAAGGGAAAGAAGACAGAGAACCATTTAATGGAAGTTATGTGTATCTGTGTCATTCTCCACGCCCTCCACCCCCAGCCCAATGAAGAGTAGAAGCCTCACAGTTTTCACACTGTGGTCTGCACTGTAACTATACTACCAATAGCCATGGGACCCTAGGCAAATCACTTTATCATCCCAGTCTTTGGCAACTCATTCTGCTCTGGGAAGGAGGATAAACTTACCAACAGAGTGAATACCCTGTGAAAGAGAAAAAACCTAGCAGACTCCACGAGTGTGCCTCTCTCCCTATTCCTCCCATGCATGTAAAACAGCACCACATCTAGGATTAGCCAGATGAACCCAGTTAGCAGACTAGTTTATGCTAGCTAGTTCAGCAATGATGAACAAAGGCTAGCTGGAAGAATGGGATAGGAAAACTATCCAATGTCCTGCACAACTGTTACTGACAGATTTTTGCTTCTTTCTTTCTCTTGCCCCTCACCCACTACCTCCTTTTGAGACAGGGTCTCACTATGTAGCCCTGGCTGGCCTGGAACTCATATAGAACAGGCTAGCCTTGTTCTCACAAAGATCTGCCTGCCTCTGCCTCCTGAACACTGGGATTAAACGTGCCCCCACCATTTCTGCTTCTTTAGATGGTTGGTTAACACCTGTCCCCTTTTATTCTTCCCTCCCACATCATCCCAGGAAAAGACCTGAACAAGTCAGTCCCGGTAACTGTATCTTACCTCACATCAATGTCACAGAGGCTTTATGCCTTCCTCTAATTTCCTATCCTACACTATTCTCAAAAGCACCGAGCCAAAACTCAAAGACAAGCACCAAGCCAAAACTCAAAGATAACAAGGACCTAGTAGGGTCTGTCATTCTAAATGGCCTGCTATGGTGGGATTTTTCCAAAGAAGAAACCTGGCTTGCTCTTTGAAAACCCTCAGGCATCCCAGAGCCTCCCCGGGCACTTACGAAGTACAATCTTTGATGCAGTCTGTGCAGTTCCCATCCTTCAAGTAGCACGCTGCACGGTTGGAGTACAGAACGCTTTCTTCCTCGGGGTCTGCAGAACCTGCCCAGACGGAGGCAGGAAGAGCAAGATCATGAGTTAGGAGGGAGATGTCAGAGGACACAGGGATGCATCTCACACCCGGAACTCTCTAGGCTTTGGGAAAAGGCAGCAGAGGTACTGTAGCCTAATAAGGCTTCTATCAGGAAGGATAGCACATTTGCCATTCTTAAGAACCTTATTTATTCCTCATTAAGCACTGAACTTGGTACCAGAAATAAGGACTAACATGAAACAGCTGGCTTCTTGCCTCAGAGAAAGCAATGCCTAATTACTTGGGTGTGTGGCTAACTTTATTATAGAAAGTAAATAAAGGACAGTAATAAATGCCTGAAAGAGGGAGTGACCCAGAGTTGGCGGGAAATGCCAGGTAGAGAGCAGTTAGTTAAATCAGGAAAGACTTTCCCAGAAAAGTGGTAACAGGGCTGGGCCTGCCAAGTCTTCTGGCAACTCAAAGTGAACTACCCAAAAGGGACAATTATCAGTCATTTCTCTAAAGCCAATGCTTACTCTCAGCAGTCACAGAGGCTCAAATCTCTCACTGTAACTATAATCATTTGAGCTTTTAAAAATTTACTTTGTGTACGTGCGCTCAAGGCATGCATATGAAGGTCAGAGGACAACCTGAAGGAATCAATTCTCTCCTTCCACTACGTGGATCTGAGGAACAGAACTCAGATATCAGACTTGGCAGCAAGTGCCTTTACCTGCTGAGCCACCACACAGACCTCCGATTTTCACTAAAAATATTTTTTATTGAGAATTTTGTTAAATGTATTTTTATTTATTTATTTATTTATTTATTTATTTATTATGCATACAATATTCTGTCTGTGTCTGCAGGCCAGAAGAGGGGACCAGACTCATTACAGATAGATGGTTGTGAGCCACCATGTGGTTGCCGGGAATTGAACTCAGGACCTTTGGAAGAGCAGGCAATGCTCTTAACCACTGAGCCATCTCTCCAGCTCCCTTGTTAAATGTATTTTGTTGTTATCAGCCCCCACTGTCCCCAACCTCCTGAACTCAACTGCACTTCCACACTCCCCAACTTTGTGCTCCCTTTTTTTAATCCCTGCGTTTTCATTTTTCTTAAAGTTTACCTTTATTTTATTGGTGTTTTGCCTGTATGTATGTCTGTGTGAGGGTGTTGGATCTTGGAGAGACAGTTGTGAGCTTCGAAGTGAATACTGGGAATTGAACCCAGGTTTCTAGGAAGGTCAGTCAATGCTCTTAACTGTTGACCCATCTTCCAGTGCCCCTCCCTTGAGTTTCATTTTAAAAGAAATTTTCAACTACATTTTACTCATTAGCATGGGTCACAAAATACTCCAAAACATAGGAAATAAGAAAACAATTAGTGGTGACCAAATTAACTCCTAGGTATATAGTTCAAAAGGCCTTACCGAAAAATTCAATTTAGGCATTAACTGTATGATATTCGGTATTCACTACTTTAGCAAAACTACTTGTTCCCATCCTAATCCCCTTTTCTGGGTCAGGCCTCACTATTCAGGTTGGCCTTGAACTAGCAATTCTCCTGCCTCAGCCTCCCAAAGTACTGGGGTTACTTGATTCATGCCATCACACTTGTTTCTTTTCATTTCTTTCTTTTTTTATTTATTTTTTTTAACTCAGAACAAATTGTGTGTGTGGTGGCATAAGCCTTTAATCTCAACACTCCTGAGGCAGAGGCAGGAGACTTCCATCTGACTATGTAGAGAAAACTAGCCTTCCTGTTCCACCCTCCTGAGTACTAGGGTAACAGGGGGCACCTCCACACCCTCACTCACTCGTTCATTTACTCTGGAGCAAGGTCTCACTATGTAGCCTAACTGGCCTGGAGGACGCTACATAGACCAGGCTGGCCTCAATTTTATTTTTGAAATGGCTAAAGCTCCATCCATCCTCATCTTTGTCCCTGTGCTCTCTTTCCCTGGAGGCCAGCACAGTCCCCAAGCTACTGTGTGAATTTTCAAGGGCTGCCCATTTTAGTACACACCATTAACAGATAAGATACAGTATCATTAAAGTGTTTCCCCAGGGGCATCGCATTGCATTGTCTATCCTTTTGTAACTTGCTTCAGGAAGTACATTACCATGTTGCCACTTGATATCTTTCATTCAATACTAACAATAATGAACATAGTAAGTTTATATCCCTTTCTCTTGGGCCAGAAAATATAGAAGTAAGCCTTGCCATTTACAAAGTACAAGCACTTAAAAACCAGTAATCCATCAAGTCAGCAAAGCACAGAGTTGCTCAAAGCAGCAGGTGTGTGTTGGGAAGGTTCTTAGACCCACAAATGGTCTGGGCAATTAACTCAACCCTTCTGAGCACTTGTGTGCAACTACATCTGAAGGCTTCCCCGTAACCTTTTTTTTTCTTTTAAATAACTTATTTATTTTTATTTTATGTGCATTGGTGTTTTGCCTGCATGTATTGTTTGACGGTACTGGACACCTAGAAGTGGAGTTACAGACTGTTGTGAGCCTCCATTTGGGTCCTGGGAATTGAACCTGGGTCCTGTCAGTGCTCTTAACCACTGAGCCAGCTCTCCAACACCCCTCCCTTCTTAAGGCTAAGGAAACTGATCTGAGAAGTCAAGAGAATTGCCAGCATTCTCACATAGAATATCAGTTGTAGGATCAGAACAAAAATCCGAAAACAAGGTAACTATTTTAGGGGGTCTCAGAATGAACTCCCACAAAAGCTTAGCTTTTCTGGGCTAACAGTGATTATATTTATTCAGGGAAGGGGGCTCTGAATTAAAGAAGGCAACTTCAGAGTCCTCGGCAACGTCATGATGTGGGGCTGACATAGCGCGAGGAGCCCAAGGTTTCCAGGGAGAAAAACTGGGTAGCTTGAAACTATAAAAAAGAAGAAATGTTGAGAATTTATGGAGAAGTCTAGCTAATGATTAAAAATTTGGATTGACTGGCCAGGCAGTGGTGGCACATGCCTTTAATCCCAGCACTCGGGAGGCAGAGACAGGTTGATCAAGGCCAGCCTGGTTTAGAGAGCTACTTCCAGGACAGAGGCCAAGGCCACAGAGAAACCTGTCTCTAAAAACCGAAAAGGAGGTGGGAGGGCTGGAGAGACGGCTGTGGGTTGAATACATGCATTTTCAGAGGACCAGAGCTTGGTTCCCCCCATCCACACCAGGCAGCTCACAGCTGTACCCCAGTCTCAGGCGAATGGTATTTTATATCCATCATTACCCTCCCCCACATATGATTAAAATAAAACCCAAAACCCCTGAATTCAGAAACCAGACAAATCCATAGTCAAATCCTGGAGCTGACGTCTTCACTGGGCAATCCTAGTCAGGCAATTAACTCCTCTAAATTTCCCATCTACAAGTGTCTAATCGATTTGAACATGGTGAAGATGAACAATGAGAATATCTAGACAGGAAAAACACTCAACAAACACCATTGAGAAAATGAGAATGAGGACTTAGAAGCTCATACTGTTTCATCTATCTGGATCCTTTCTGATGGTTCCCTACACCTGGGATGCGCAGTGTCCAAAGCATTAGACGCTGAGTTTCTCACGGACATCCCCTCAAATATCTCTTGAGAAGCCGTCCATGATTTCCTTTGTGAGGGATCCAACCCCACCACACTACCTTGTCCTACTAGCTCTCAGAGGTCTCGTCTACTTATTCACAAACACTTGACAACTGCCCCCACGAAGTTCGACCCTTGAAAGGACGCCATCTCGTCACATCCAGTCAGTATACGAAAGGTGTTCAACTGAATTGTAAAATAAATATATGTGGGTTGGAGGGCGTCAGCTACATCCTCAAGGGTCAGAGGGAGGCAGGCCTGAGTAACTTAGGATACAAGCCAAGAGGACAATTAAAAAGCAGCCGGAAAAAGAGCCAAGTAAGTTTTTCATAGGATGCTAAAGTGGGGAAGATGCGGGATTGTGGTGGGAGAGCCTGGAGGGCGGTTGGCCTGGGGAAAAGACCCAGAACACTAGGTCAACGTGAGGCCAGGGCGCTGAAGCGGGTGCGTGACGCCTGCAGGCCCGGAGGGAAAACGAGGGGCGGGTTCCTACCTCGCGCCTGCAGCAGTCGCAGCGCGCGCTCGTACAGCGCCGAGGCCTCGGCGTACTGGCCGTTGCGGAAACTCTGGTTGCCGGCAGCGCGGAGCTCTTCCACAGAATCTGAGAGTTTGGGGGCCATCCCGGGAGACCAGCAAACAGGGACCACCTCCGTTCCCCGCAGAGTAGTGCGCAACAGCTTCCGGCCGGAAGCGGAGGCTGCGTGCCCTTAAGGCCCGCAGCCTACTGGCCTGGGGGGGCGGGGAGCGGGGCTAGATGGGGGTCGCAGCTAGGTGGCGAGGAACGGGAGGAAGCGCTGGATCAAGCCCTGGAGGGGGCCTTGTGTGGAGGTGGGACTAGGGGAGAGGAAAGCCCGAAGGCTGAGCCGACGTGAGACCCGGTGCGGGGGATGCAGGTGGAGGTCGCAGGCCCGGAGGGGAAACGCGGGGCGGGTTCCTACCTCGCGCCTGCAGCAGCCGCAGTGCGCGCTCGTACAGCGCCGAGGCCTCGCCGTACTGGCCATTGCGGAAGTTCTGGTTGCCGGCGGCGCGGAGCTGTTCCACCGACTCTGAGACTTTGGGGGCCATCCCCGGGAGGGCTGGTAAACAGAGACCAACTCCGTGCCCAGCTACCTAGTGCGCAACAGCTTCCGGGCGGAAGCAGCTGCTGCGTGCCTTTAAGGCGGGCGGCTGCCTGGTCTCGAGGGGCGGGGCCAGACGGGGTGGGGCTAGTGGCCGGTTGGGGGGGCAGGCGGAAGCGTGGGCTCAGGCCCTTAGTTCTGGCCTCTCATTGTTCTCCAGGGGTGGGGCTAGGAGGGGCGGGGCTAAGAGGATCGTAGGCGGGGCCTTTGGGAACCAGGCCCTCTGCGCGTGCTCAGTCTGGGATTCGTGCTCCACGTTTCTTTCGTGATTGCGGAGGCGACCATGGCTGGGTCTCAGAAGGAGACAGGTTGTTATCCTTCGTGGGCCTCACAGTTCGGAGGGCCCGGGAAGCAACTGATCCACGGCCAAAAGAAGATGGACATTTAATCAGTAGATTAATACTATGAAGAAGCAAAGCGCAGGGTGATGGAAGGCTAAGGCCGTTGGCTCCCGGCGCCTTCGAGGACTGCATCATTTATACACAGTGAGACTGATGAAAAAGACCATACACACGAAAAGAATACAATGCACGTCCGAAAAAGGAAAAAAAAAGAAGAAATTAATAAAATCCAAAGCAGCCAGGTCTGCTGCTCAGGTCTGTAATCCCACCACATGGGATTCTGAGGCCAATATAAATGAACCGTTTTAAAACAAAACCAAGAAAACACAATTATAGTAAATGACGTGGAGGCTGTTAGACATGAGCAGGCTAAGGAAAGCCTTTGAAGGTAAGTTGAAACCTGAAATGTAAGGCATAGGATTCCAGAGAGCTGGAAAGTACCTGGCATCTTGTGGACCATAAAATGAATGTGTGAACACAGATGAATCAAGCTCTTCCATGGTGGCTGACTTCACTTTAAAACAATAGGTTTTAGTAGGCGTGTATCTGTGTGTGTTGGGGGGGGCACCTGTAGTTACATAGTGTAACTACAACAGGAGACTGCAACAGGACTGTCAGGAATACCAGGCCATCAGGGCTATAATAGCAAGAGACTCAATAGCAATGAATACACACCAATACATGCTAATTAAAAACCAAAACAACAAAACTGCTAGCAAGCAAAATATGCCCCAATTTGGCCCAGCATGGTGGCACATTCTTCCAGCACTTGGGGGACAAGGAAGGGCAGGCGGGTCTCTGGTCTGTGACACGCCATCCATGGATGTATACTGAGATACTATCTCAAGCAAATCCCTACAAAGAAACCCAAACTAAAAACAAAACAAAAAGCCCCATAGCCCACAAATGAGCTGTGAGGGCACAGTGAAGAAACCACGGAAATCTGTGAGCTTTTCTCTATCTGCCACCAATTTTTTAGTCCCGCTTGAGCTTAGCCTAGATTGTCAATTTGGACCAAGTCAGTGGGTCTGCTCTTTTTGGGGGTGTGACAGATCCAAAGGAAACCCCCATCACCCAAAAGGGCAGGCCTACTGACTAGGTCCAAGATGACAGTTTAGGCTCAGCTTGTGCTGAATATTGTCAGGGTAAACAAAAGGATTATTGGTGGACTGGTGTATTCCTCTGGAAGCGAAAGGAGCCGCTTCCATTATCTTCCTTTGCCTGTGCAAAGGCTACCCGTGGCTCTCTGTTGACAGCAGCTGTGGTTACACATCAAAGCCCATAGGGATCCTTGGGTCCTTAGTAACAGGTACCTGTTATGAATATCACACCCCCCCCCCCCCCCCCCCCGCCACTAGCTAACATCATGGCCCTTGTCATCTCTGCTGTGCTAGCTCCTTGGCCTTTCCAGATTCAGCTAGCTCACCCCCCTCTGCGGCAGCTCTGCTTTCTAGTAACGGTAAGGTCGGTTTCTTCCGACCCGCAAGTCTCTATTTTTTTCTGCCCCCAAGAAATAGTCCTAGCCTGTCTGCTTTTTCTCTCCGTTCTGGATTCTTTCAGATGTCTCTGGCTGTTCTTATCTACAATAAAAAACTCCTTAATCACGGAGCCGACATTTCTGTGGTTTTTTTTTCCACTGCGTCCTAGCTTACAGGGTGCTTTGGGCTTTTCCCTCCGGCCCTAGAAATAGTTCAATTCTCATCAAGGCCATGCTTTGCTAAGCCTCAGTACCCTTAGAAATTGGGGAACCCTCAGGCAATCAGGCAGAAAGTACTCCGTCCAAAGGCAAGGAGAGGCTGTCGCTAACACTTGAGCCACTAGAGGCCGCCCGAGAGGCGCCGCTGCGGTTTCTAGCTTCCATATGCGCGCCACAGTACCACGTGATCCACGTCGCTCAGATTTCCCCCCCCCACCCCGCGCCGCTTCCGGTAGGGGCGGAAAGCGGAAGTGTGGGAGGGTTTGCAGGGCGGGCTTCGGGAGGATGGAGCATTGAGGCGGTCTGGGCGGCTGCCGGCAGCACCATGGAGACCGTGCAGCTGAGGAACCCGCCGCGCAGGTGAGGGGCCGTAGGCTAAGAGGAGGAGAATTGGGTGGGGAGGCATGGCGCGAACTTGCTGAGGGGAGACACCCGTGTGTAAGCCCCGGGCGGAGAGGGACCCGCGAGACAGGAGACCCTGCTGCAGGATCACCTGCTGAGTGAGGGAGCGTCCGCTCACCGGGTTAGAAAGTGGGTTTGGTCAGAGGGAGCACTCTCTGTGGGGGCACTCTTCTGGGCAACCTGCGGACAAGTTAGGGAGACACTTGCCGAGGCCGGGGGAGGCCCCCCCCCCGAAGAAGAGACTTGAGGACTTAGCGTCCTTAATGCTGAGGGTGAGTGAAAGCGAACCCGCTGGGGATGAGCGAGGACTCACTGGGAGGGTCCTGAGTCCCACAGACCGTGCGGTGGGGAAAGATCTGTTGCATTGCTTCTGAGGGAAAAGTCGGTAAAAAATTGGTTGGAGGTCCCATGGCTAGTCAGAGGGTTAAGCGGGAATCTTGTGTTCAGGTGGTCCTGTCCAAAGTCAGTGCTCCTGCCTTACTGTGGAAGTACCCGAGTTTTGTGGGTCTAGGAATGGAGAGAGGGTTGTGGAGGGTAGCGTTCCCAGGGGTGTTCTGGGTGTCATTCCCATGTGGGGGTGATGATGGTGGTGTTGATGGGGGTGGAGGCTTTTGTTGCTGATGTCCCGAGTGCCTGCCTAATTTTCTTAATGTCCTCCTCTGCCTTCCAAACCCAAAGTTGGGACATAGATAAGGAAAGAAAATACTTGAGGCTGGCTGGGTAAGCTGAGATCCAGTAAGTAGAGTTTAGACACAGGAGATCCAGCCAGACTGTCCTTTCCAGTTTGTCTCAATACTATCAGCTCCAGATTCTAGAAGTACCTGGGATTGTTTTGGGTCAAGATGACTGACTCCAGGAAGTCTGTGCTCCTGGACTGGTTGATGTTATGGGTGTTGGACCACTCCCCCTCACCTGGAGAAAAGAGCCTACAGCCTGAGGGAGTCATACTTCTCTCGGATGCAGCTAAAAACTTGGGTTTCACAGAGAAGACATTTGACTTCCTGTAGCAGAATGAGCACGAAAATAGGAAGTGTTTAGAATAAGGGAGTGCCCGGCAACTGAGAGGTGAAGGGAGGGGTTGGAAGCCTGGGGAGCCCTCTTGGGGGTTGTTGGAAGTACACAAAGCATGGAATAAAACAAACAGCATGTTAGTGTGGTGTGCTGAGACTGTAGTAGCGACTATCATTAACTACATCCACAGGGCACTTGCAGGGTGCCAGGCACTGTTTTAATTGCTATCCATCTCACCCGTTCAACCATATGACATTGCTGGTGCTTGGTCACTTTTGAACTTGTTGAAAATGGTATTTCTGAATGGACAACTTACTGACTCATAAGGAGGATATCCTTGCATCCCTGTTTCACAGATGATAAAGCCAGGGCACAGACAGGCAGGTCATCTGTTAGCTGCTCCCTAGCTGGTAAGAGGCAGAGTTGGAATTATAATGTCTGGTAATCTAGTTCAAAGCCTGGCTCTTATAACTTCCCTACTCTGACATCTCTCTGAAAGTTACCTGCTACTTTGGGTCTTTGTATATGTTTATCTCAACAGAGAGTTACCCTATGTGTACAGTCAGTAGCCACTAGATTCGTTCTTTCTCTTTGGCTCCTTTCCTCAAATACCTTCATTTAATTAAAATGAGAATTGGGAATGTGAGTTTTGTTTCTCTCTTTGTGTTTGGTGGTTTTAAAGCAGGGGTGATATTTCTGTTATTGTTTTGACTTTGCTCATCCTTGTATCTTTTGGACTTTTTATTTTTAAATTGTAATTTTTTTAAAAAGGAATTTATTAGCCGGGCAGTGGTGGCGCACACCTTTAATCTCAGCACTCGGGAGGCAGAGGCAGGTAGATCTCTGAGTTCGAGGCCAACCTGGCCTACAAAGTGAGTTCCAGGAAAGGCTCCAAAGCTACAGAAAAAAAAAAAAAACCCTGTCTCAAAAAACAAAAACAAATAAACAACAACAACAAAAAAAAGGAATTTATGTATTTACTGTGTATATAGTGTTCTGCACCAGATCTCATTATAGATGGTTATGAGCCACCATGTGGTTGTTGGGAATTGGACTCGGGTCCTCTGAAAGAGGATGAGCCATCTTTCCAGTCCTTACTTTTTAATTTTTTTATTTTTAGTTTTTCAAGACAGGGTTTCTCTGTATAACAGTACAGGCTGTTTGGAACTTGCTTTGTAGATCTGAGTGCCTCTGCCTCCGGATTGCTGGCATTAAAGGTGTGTGCCCCTACAGCCCAGTTTGCCTTTTGGATTTTGTGCGAGAGAAAAACATTGCAAGCCCGAATTGTTTTATGATTGACACTGTCTTGTTCATTGTAACTAGTGAAATGCAGGGCTTTATTATCATCAGTGTTAACTGGCTTGGGTTGCCGTGACGAGTACCACACTTGTATGGTTTAAACAATAGAAATTAACTTTATTTATTTGCCGTTCTGGAGACTGGAAGCTTGAAATCAGGTGTCTTTGGCTTACAAATGGCCATCTTTTCCCTACATCTTTATGTGGTCTTTGCTCATGTCTGTCCCTGCCCCCACTTCTTCCGCTTACAAAGTCACTTATCTCCAGTAACAATCTCACATTCTGATGTTCTTTGAGTTAGAATCTTAATGTTTGTGTGAAGGACAGGGCATAGTTAATTTAGTTACCCTTTTGTTTGTTTTGCGACGGGGTCTCACACGGTAGCTCAGGCTGGCCTCAAACTCACTAGCTGCCTCAGCCTCCTGAGTAGCAGGCAGGAGCCATTGGACCTGACATCTTTGTTATTAAAACTTTTCAGTTTATCTTTTATTTTTGCTGTAATCTGTGAAATTCTGTTAGAGGGATAAATATGCATACATATAGTGGGCCTCTGGGAGTTCTGACATGGGATAGATGATTGAGAATCAGCCAGATCTGAGCACCACTTCATACTGTTTCTCGTATTTGGAAAGATACAGATGTCTTCTTGAGAGATTCGGGTGGTGTGCTGCTCAGCCACCTCAGTGCAGGAAATACTCTTTGCATTCATGAGCTTGAAGTGCGTGCGTGACTCAGGGACTGATGATGGATGGTGTCTTGCAGGAGTCAGTGATTTTAAGACGTAAGTTACCATTGGGTAATGGTGTAGTGGAAGGCTTAGGGTGCATTCCTGGGATGCTGGCCATTCTTGTGTCGGCTGACTTAGGATAGGGACATCACCAACATTTGGTGCATGTGTAATTGTATTTATTGGCCAGGCCTGTTCATTAAGTAAGTAAAAACTGGTGTGGAATGTCACCTCTGAGTGAACTTTATCCCAGTTTCCCAAAGCAGACCATTTGGGTAATAATCCTTCTTGAAGATTCAGTCACTTAGCAGATGTTTTGTAGAAATTTTATTTGTTGGTAGCCTACTAGTTATCATTTTAGATGCAGTTTTATTTCAGTGCCCCTTTAATCCCAGCCTTCTGGAAGGCAGAGACAGACGAAGCTCTGAACTTGAAACCAACCTGGTCTACAGTGCCAGTTGCAGGACAGACAGAGCTAAGAGACCCTGTCTCAAAAAAGAAAAAGAAAGAAATCCTATTTTGACACCACAGAGAACATAGCATGCTACTCAAGGTCATGTGATTGCCACCCCTACATTGGTTGATCCATTTGGCAAATATCTTCTGACCATCTCTTGGTTTTTTTGGCAACATAGATAATAACACTTATTCATGTTTAAAATGTTTTAAAAATTCTAGATGCAAAACAAAACTCCCACATAGGTTGTCTAGAAGAGCACTGTGAGCATTTGTTTAAAGTTTGTCAGTCTTATCTAGTCTCTCAACTGTCTCTAGGGCCCAGGCAGTTTCCTTTGTTATTCTGTGGACTCTGAAATAGCGACTTTGACTTTTGTTACACTACAAGAGTCAACACTTGAAAGAGAATCAGATCTCCTTTATATAAGCTGTGTTGAAGAGTTTATTCTTGATGAATGAGGTATTGTCCATTGTTTATACAGCTATGATTGGGGATTTTACCAAAAAACCCTGGCATATTAGCTGTTTGCTTTAGTTTCTGAGGTCGTAGAAATATCACTTCTGAAGTTTAAAAGGAGTTTCACTTCAGCGCTTTTGTTTTGAAGCTGGGAGTTTTTTATGAAGTCATTGGGATTTCAATTTTAGGGTCTTTTGAATCTTCAAATGTCAGTGTAGCCAGTGTATTTTGTAGCTCTTCAAGTCAAGGCATTAGCTTTCTGTGGTTCTCCATTTCTTATAAAATTCTGCAAGATTGTTTCTTTGAGGTCACAGCTTGTTGGTAGTTAGTTGTACTTCATGTGGTCAGGCTTTTTTGTTTGTTTTCAATTTTATATTCTGGTTTTTCTATTTTTATTTAAAATCATTTCTTTTAAGAATTGGTATTGTTTAACTAGTTCAAGCCTTTTTCTGCTCAAGAAATTTACGATGTGGCTGCTTCCATATTTCACCAATTTCCTGAGCTGTCTTTTCTTTGTTGTCTTTTGTAGCTTCAGGAAACCATTGTGTAGAACACATACACACATTCACACACAAACACACACACTTGCTCCACAGCAAACTCTTTAAGCCTGTTAAAATGTTTTATTACAGGCCTCAGAGCTTTAAATTTGCAATGTTGCCTTTTAACCTCCCCAGTGTCTTATGATTGTCTAGTGCTGCTGCAGAGTCTGAGATGCACAGGAGTAGTGAATGACTCCTTCGCTTCTCGGCGCTAGTGAAAGGTACATGACTGGCTGCTCATGGCAGGAAGGTCTTAATGAGACTTTTAAACTCCCTGCAGTCAAGTCAGTTTACTTTTGGGTCTGTATAACTGTCTGCTTCTGTGTTACCTATGGAATTTAATGGGTAGATAAAATGACCAAAACATTGCCAATAGAGGGAAAAGGTCAGCTAGTCCAATTCAGGCATAAATATACAGTCTTTCATTTAAATGTCTTTTTGAAGAGGTAGCTATGCCAGTTAAATTCATAGAAATAATTTACCTAATGTTTGACTCTATACTATAACATTTTAGTCACATAATTCTTTATTTTCCATAAGTTTTCTAATTGTAGAGAATTTGGTCCTCTTAAGGTAGACTCAACCACTATAGGGCAGCTTCTCTCATTAGAAAATTCATATGTATGTTGAACTGAAATTTGATTCTTGGCAGCTCTTCATTTTGCTCTTTGGGTGACCCAGCAAAAGTAAAATCTCACTCTTAAAAGAGCCAGGGATGCCGGAGCACACATATAATCCTAGCCTGTGAGATGGCAATCCTCAAGCAAGAGGATTTTAAGTTTGATGTCAATCTGGGTTACAGTAGTGAGAGTCTGTCTTAAAAAAAAAAAAAAAAAAAAAAAAAAAAAACTCTTAGCTTGTCTTTACTGTTAGTTACCAGTAGAGAAAGTAGACTTTGTAGAGCAATCCCTAGAACCGTAACTGTAAAATAAACAATGCCCTTTATTTGTTAGTTGTAAGACACATTTTGTGCTTATATTCTTCACCCACAGGCAGCTGAGAAAGTTGGATGAAGATAGTTTAACTAAACAGCCGGAAGAAGTGTTTGATGTCTTAGAGAAACTTGGAGAAGGGTGAGTACAGATAGAATCTATGTAGACTGCTGGGTCCGCCTTTCTCTTGGCCTACTAGCTGAAGGATGTGAGCCTCTCCTGGTGTAAAACTCAAGCCTGCACTAAAGAAAACGCCACATATCGGCATTGTTCCAGGGTGTGTGGGAGGTGCAATACTGCTTGCAATGCCTTTTCAGTCTCCCCGTTACTAAATTTTGTGGTTTATCACTAGATCTAGTGATTTTCAGTCTCTTTAATGCTGTTTTTATTGTTTTCTCTTATAGAATCTTTGATGTGTATGATTTTATGTAGCTATCAAAAAATGTTAATTAGATTATGATTTATTAAGGTTTTAAAAAGTCAGCCGGCAGAGGCAGGTGAATCTCTGTGAGAGTTCGAGACCAGCCTGGTCTACAAGAGCTAGTTCCAGGACAGGCTCCAAAACCACAGAGAAACCCTGTCTCGAAAAACCAAAAAAAAAAAAAAAAAAAAAAAAAGTCAGCCGGGATGGTGGCCTGTACCTTTAATTCCAGCACTTAGGAGGCAGAGGCAGGTGGATCTTTGTGTGTTTGAGGCCATTTTGGTCTACATAGCAAGTTCCAGGATAGCTATATAGTGAGGCCCTGTCTCCCCAAAAAAAGGAAAAAGGAGTTAGACACAGGCAACTTTATATGCTGATCGGAATTTATGATGAGTATTTAATTATCAGTCAGTAAAAAAATTACAAAAATTCAATGTTTTTGTTGCAGCATTGTGAAAAATAGCAAATAAACTAAGAACTGTTTATGTCTTCTCAGAAGATTCAGCATCTCAGGTTGTGAAACAGTGGGCTTCTTAAAGTGCCGACTTCTGGTGGAGGTTCTGAAGTGCTGTTGCGTGGATGTGGGTTGTGACTGGTTTTCTTAATACAGTAGGACATTGCATCAGAGTTTCTTTTTTTGGTTTTTCCAGACAAGGTTTCTCTGTGTAGCCCTGGTCGCCATGGAACTTGCTTTGTAGATCAGTCTGGCCTTGAATTCAACAGAGATCTGCCTGCCTCTGCCTCCACCATCACACTTGGCTATATCAGAGTTTCTTATATATATTTCTACATACCCTTTTAATTTAATTCTGTGTATTTATTGCTTCTTTTGTAGTGATCAGTACATTAAAATACTAGGGATATCTTAAGTGTTTAACTTTTGAATAGATAATAAATTCATGTGATTCAGAGATAGTTATTGCATATATAAATAGGCATTGTTGTTTATGAAATTTTAATCCCTCTGGAACACTTCTGACTAATGACTGACTGATGAATGCTTTTTTCTTTTTGTGTGGTGCTAGGGATTGCGCCCAGGTCATACGCATTCCTAGGCAAGCTCTCTGCGTGAGCAAAGCCTCCCCTTCCCTCCCTGTTTGAGAGTTTAGTGTTATTATATTTAAACACAGATCTGTAGTCATGACAAATGCACTTCTGGATTGCATGGAATAGATTCATGGATTACCTCCTTGTTAAAAACATTAGTCTTCAACTTTCTGTTAGTTGAAAAAATACTCTTTGGGATCCATCAAAAAATCGAGCAGAGGAAGGAAGAAAAAGAACATGAGTTGTGACTCCCTGGGACAAGCCCAAGATGGTGGAAGATTGCCAGCTGAATGGCACCAGTAAAGGTATGCAGTGGCCACAGCACTCCTTATCTTTTGCCTGGGGTCTGTAGCTTTTGCTTGGCATTCTTGCTATTCTCCTGAGGCGATTAGTCCATGCCCCTTAATCTAATAATGTTCACAGATAGCTTTTGAAATATGTTATAGATTGGTGGGCATAATTGTATATGTAACCAGCTTTTTTTTTATTTTTAGTAAAAGCATGCTAGAGTAATAACACACTGAAGTCACACAGAAATGGGTTAAAAAGCCTTGGTATCCTATTTGTTAGCATAGCAGATGAGCTTATATTTTCGATTCTCACATCCTTCATCTACAAAGTAGAAATAATACCAAATCTGTTACATGGTGTCATGGAAAGTATGACATGACCTGATGGATGTAAAGTACTGTGGTTGTTGCTCAGTAAGACACAGCTATTGTTTTTGAGTGTATATGCTGAAGCATTTTTCAGACCTTAAGTCAAATCCAAGATAAATCTTAAGTCTTAAAGTACAGTTAGGTATTCTTATCAGGGACCCTGCTTGCTGTGCTTGATTTAGGAAATATCAAAATTATAGTTGGAAAATGTCAGAAATAGAATGTGGGGAAAAACAAGTTAACTATGTTTTGTTTTTAAATTGTGTTTAGATACGGATGTCTTTAGCAAAGAACTTGGGAATTTCCCTCTAAAGAGCCTTCCTCATGCTGCCGTCTCATTGGACTTTTAAATGACACCCGACACTTGGATTTTTGTCATCCGGACTTAATGAACCTGGACAGGCTTCATGGAACAAGCGTGATACTGAAGGACAACCTTCCTTTTATGTACTTCTCGGATGTGATGCACACCGTCTTCAGATGTTCCTTCAGTGAATGGGTTGCGAATTCTCGGGAACTTGTGGCCTGTTTTCAATGTTAACCCTGCTGGAGAATTCTGTTGGGTTCTGGAACTGTGGTCATGCTGTTTTGAAGAAGTCCTGTGGCTCTGTGTCAGGACAGAGTCACAGCCTGAGCCAAGAGGAGTGGAGCCTAGCATCCTTTTGTTTCTGTTACTTCTAAATTTTACACATTGGCTCATTTTTTTCTTTTCTTTCTTTCTTTCTTTCTTTCTTTCTTTCTTTCTTTCTTTCTTTCTTTCTTTCTTTCTCTTTCTTTCTTTCTTTCTTTCTTTCTTTCTTTCTTTCTTTTTGTTTTTTTGCAGACTTAGATCCTCATGTACGTTAGGCAAGTGCTCTGTGATTGAGCTACATTCCCAGCCTTCGTCTAAGTTTTTATCATAAAGTAGTAACAATTTATTCTCCTATTTCCGTAGCTAATGAGTAGTGATGACTAATAAGACTTGTGCCTGTTTGTGTTGGTCTCAGATACTGTTTGTTTCCCTCTTTCTGCATTCACGTCTACTTTGATGGTTATGTGAAACAGCCACTTCGTTATGTTCATTCTCTGAAAGCTAAAGCTCACTGAATCTTTTAGTTAGCATTGTAGGAAATTGGGTCCAAAGGGACTTGCGTGTATGTGGAATTTTAGCTATTTTTATTATTTTGATGGAATACCTGATGAAAAAAACTTAAGAAAGAAGGAAACTGTCTCAGTTTGAGAGTGTGCAGTCCAAGATGGAGAAAATCGTGGTGGCAGGCACAGCCTGCAGCTGTGGCAGTGAGAGCCTGGGGCGACTAGGGAACTAGATAGAGGAAGTTCTAAGGTGGGGTATGAACCTCAAGGCGCACCGCTCACCAGCGTACTTCCAGCTTTGTCCCACCTTACAAAGGTCCACAATCTCCCTAAACAGCATCGTCTTCTAGGGACACATGAGGCTGTTGGGGACATTTCACTGTCAAACCATAACCTTGGACATGATTGTCAAAGCCTAACTTCTTCAGATTATGATCAGAGTGATACGTGGAATCATGAATCTTTGTTCATTATTCACCTGACCTGTAGGAGTTTCTTTGCTATCAGGATAGTGTGGGAGGTAGGGATATTGTTTTGGTCATGAACTAAACAAGTCCACTTGGAAAGTTTGCTTTTCATTCCTAATGCATAAGAATAATGAGTAAAATCTCTACTAAATATTTAATTGTAGGGCAAAGGCATTAGCTTATTTGGTGAATAAACTATAGTAGAATTGTAGACTAATAAAACATGGAAAGCTGTGAGAGCTTTTCTCTGAAGAATATTGCTGCAGTGAAGGCAGACTTTCAGAAGCAGGCTGTGGGGAAAGTGCAGTGCCAGTGCCCGAGGGGAAGAAGAATTTTGCACCCAGCAGAACTTATTCCAGCATGAAGATATTTTTGTACACACAGGGTCTAGAATCTCAGAAAGGCCTCTCTGTGGACCGCAGTAACAGAGCACCTGCTAGCAGTGGCTAACTATGATGGCATTTAGTGTCAGACTAATAAATCTCCCACAAGTGGAGAGTTGACTTGCTAATGGTTGGTCTGGACAGTTCTTATGGTCACAAGATGGTAATATTAGTTTCAAGTGCCATCCCTCTTGAGAGTAACCAGGGCAGGGAGGAAAGTGACACATGAAAATAGCCCTATGTCTTTGTCCTACCCAGGAAGAAAGTCTTCAGCGTTCCCGCCATCCAGTGGCTAGATCTAGGTTAGATTTTGCTGCTGGTTCAGTCACCGGCAGAAGAGAAGTGGAGTACCGTGACTGGCAGAGCCTATCACGATTTCCCCAAGGACTAACACACTGCTATCCCAATTGAGAGTTATTTTAGCAAGGAAGAAAGGGCAGTGGCTGGGTCTCCCACACATGTCAGCAGTTGTGTTTCTGTGGTAAAACAGGATTTGAGACTCTTGGAGCATCTTTTTATTCCTTTTTACGTATAAGAGCTTCAAATAGAACTTTTTTTTTTCTTTTTTTTTTTTTTTGGTTTTTTCGAGACAGGGTTTCTCTGTGGTTTTGGAGCCTGTCCTGGAACTAGCTCTTGTAGACCAGGCTGGTCTCGAACTCACAGAGATCCGCCTGCCTCTGCCTCCCGAGTGCTGGGATTAAAGGCGTGCGCCACCACCGCCCAGCTTCAAATAGAACTTTACATGTGCTCCACATTCATAGATATTTCTTTTTTAAAGATGTATTTAAAATTTACTTTGACATTGAGATAATTCATTTTTGTAAGTGGAAATGTTATTTTGACATCTTAGGTCACTTTTTTTTTTTTAATTTTTTTTTTTTTTTTTTTTTTTGGTTTTTCGAGACAGGGTTTCTCTGTGGTTTTGGAGCCTGTCCTGGAACTAGCTCTGTAGACCAGGCTGGTCTTGAACTCACAGAGATCTGCCTGCCTCTGCCTCCCAAGTGCTGGGATTAAAGGCGTGCGCCACCACTGCCCGGCTCTTTTTTTTTTTAATTTTTGTTTCACCAAGGTAGTATGTAGGAACAGATGTGTTTGGGAAACTTTATTTTAGCTTTTTGAGACAAGTTTTCTCTGTGTAGCCTTGTCTGACCTGGAACTTCTTTGCAGACCAGGCTATCCTTGAACTCACAGAGATGCACCTGCCTCTGCCTCCCAGGTGCTGGGATTAAGGGTGTGTGCCACCACCTCCTGGTGTGCTTGGGAAATTTAAAAAATGATTTTCTCATATTTCACTGAGAGCTGCCCTGGACATTAATGAAAAAAAATGTATGCAAGATTCTGGTGGCATCTCACTTGAGTACCATAACTGTCTTGTGAGGGAGTTTGTTGTAGTTTTTTTGGTCACCTTGGAAATGAGACAATGTAGGCACAAGAGAGCTAACTCAGGTATTTACAACAATGTGTAGCAGTAGTGGGACGCAGTCTTCCCTCCTTAGATTCTAAACCTGATGTTCTTGTAGCACCCAGACTAAATGAACATAGAACCTTGGTTTTAATAAGGAGCTTTTCAGGGAAGATGAGACAGAAGGCAAAAAGATTTGCATATGTACCATTCATCTGATACTAGCATGAAGGAGGCTTAGGTCTTGGTGAGTTTGCATAGCATGTGAGAGGAATAGGGCAGAAAGACAATGGCTGTAGGAAAACACATGTGTTGATGTGGAGAGAAAACAAGCATTGTGTTCAGAGTTCGAATCTTAAACTCATAGCTTATGTGACCTTGAGTAAATAATGTGACCTCTAAACTGTTAATTTTTACTTGTAGAATAATCACTTCTTTTTCTTTAATTTTTAATTTTCAAAGGATAGGCCCAGATGTATTTTTTTATAAAGCAGATATCAGGGATGGTGCATAGAAGCTGTTACAGTCATTTGATAATCATAATTATCAGATAGGCCTGATAACTCTTTGGGTGCTGGGGTTAAACCCAGTACCTTGCAATGCTAGATAAGTGCTCTTCCTCATATGAACTTTTAGGGTGCCATCTTTTCTCTCAGGTACTTAAGCCATCTCAGTTTTGCAAATGTAGTTAAACTTGTTAGCGTTAGGCACTTGGGATAGAAAGTAGACCTGTGGGTTGATTGTGCTAACCTGGTCTTCTGTCTCAGTGCTGTGGCTTTATAAACGGTCTCCTTCCCCAATCGCAGGTCTTATGGCAGCGTGTACAAGGCTATCCATAAAGAGACTGGGCAGATTGTTGCTATTAAGCAAGTGCCTGTGGAGTCAGACCTGCAGGAGATCATCAAAGAAATCTCCATAATGCAGCAGTGTGACAGGTAAAGACTCGAGGGATCCTTTGACGGAATGTGTTTACTGGGATCATATAGTTTGACACCTACAGACTGACTTGCTGAGATGTTTGCAGAAGGCTGAGGTCAGTGGAATCACTGTGTATTATCTGAAAAATGTGAGAAAGCTTATATGTTTTTGTAGATAATTGCAGTTTCCATTTTTGTGTTTTTTATCAATTAGTTCCTTTAGAGATGAGGAAGAAGAGAATGGTCCTTTCTTTCTTCCTCTCTCTCTCTCTCTCTCTCTCTCTCTCTCTCTCTCTCTCTCTCTCTCTCGCTCTTTTGCTTTCTTTTGGGAAAATTTTCTGCAGAGGTAGCTGAGATAATTCAAATACCTTTTAGCCCTAGAAACCATAGAATATCATTTTGGTCTATAAAAAGGGAATATTTGTTTAGGTATTAACCGTTCTTTTTATTCGAGTCAAGAGTTCTTAAGTGTTTTAATTTTGAGGAACTAAGATTTGTCAAATGCTATAAGCAGGAAGTTGGCCCCAGAGTCAACCACAGAAGAGCACGTGATCTGTGTGAAGTTCCATGACAACATGAGTTGGCCACTGATGGAGCAGGCAAACCTAGCACTGTCTAGATGTGAGAGACAAGTAAGGTTTGGGCAGTGCTAGGTCTGGGGAGTTGGAAGTGAGGATGGAGAGTTTTGCACTTGAGGTGTCATCTGTCCTGGGACCAGTGTTGTGAGACCAGTGTTACTTCCTGTTTGTCAGGCTTCAGCATTCAGTGGATTATGTGGGGGCAATGAATCTTGTTATTTTACAGGGACCTTAAATCTCCCCAGCTTTGAAGTACAGCCACCACTCCTCTTCTTCCCATTGTATTTTTTATTTTGTGGTTATTGTTTACTGTTCAAAAGCCTCCATTTTTCCCCCCTGACTGGGTTGGTCAGAATTAAGTTAGCAGGCCGGGCGGTGGTGGCGCATGCCTTTAATCCCAGCACTTGGGAGGCAGAGGCAGGCGGATCTCTGTGAGTTTGAGACCAGCCTGGTCTACAAGAGCTAGTTCCGGGACGGGCACCAAAGCTACAGAGAAACCCTGTCTCGAAAAATCAAAAAAAAAAATAATTAAGTTAGCGGTTTTTGTTTTTCTCTGTATGATTTACTTTACTCAAACGCTTTTTAATTGGCAAATTGATACTGTATATAAAGAGTGTGGAAATGCTTCTAAATAAAGTGGGTTTTTTTTCCTTTTTTTTCCCCCCTGAGACAGTGTTTCTCTGTGTAACAGCCCTGACTATCCTGGAACTCACTCTATAGACCAGGCTGGCCTTGAACTCAAAGAGATCTGCTTGCCTCTGCCTCCCCAGTGCTGGGATTAAAGGCATGCGCCACCACTGGCCAGCATGTTTTTTTTTTTTTTAAAGATTTATTTTTACTTTTTTATGCGTATGCCTGCATGAATGTATGTGGACTATGAGTGCCTGAAGACAGTGGAGACCCAAAAATGGTGTGAGAGCCCTGGAATTGGAGTTATAGACAGTTGTGAGCTGTCATGTGGTTGCTGGAATCAGAACCTGGGCCCTCTGTAAGAGTATTGTGTGCTAAGAAGTGATGCTTTGAAGATCCTTCTCTGCATTCAGCCTTCTGAGAAAAAAAAAAGACAGGGCAGAATCCTTGTGTTCTGGGAGTTTGTTTGTTTTGCTTCTTTTATTTTTATGTCACTGACTTTTGAGTAAGGGGAGGGTATAGGGGACTTTTGCCTGATTTACTAGAGAAAAGCATCTGGAGTAAGAATATCAGAAGTTGGGGAGCAGTTGGAAATTTTAATTAAAAAAGAATAAAAAAAAATCTGGAAAGAAAAAAAAAAAAGAATATCAGAAGTTTCCCTCCATTTTCTGGGCATTCACAGGCTAGGCTTGTATAGTTCACGACAGCACAAGGCTGCATAGAACAGATCCCAGCAGTGTGTTTGGGCAGTAAAGAAAACGGCTGCAGGAGGAGAGGGAAGAGGGCACACAGGATGATTGTGAGCCACAGGGACTCAGTTACCTGTGCTTTGACTATTTTCCTTCTGTCCTTGTCACTGGCATATGTTCAGGAAGCCAGGGTAGTTTTAGCATCTTTGGTTGCTATGCAACCTGGTTTCCAACAGCAGTCCTGCTGTTAATGCTACAAATTGTCAGGGCAGACTTTCATTTTACTGGGGTGTTTGAGTTCTCAGAAATTTAAGACCTAAAGTTCCAGTTTTGATATTAAATATTCTTTCTTTATATTATATAGTGATGATTTTGTTAGTCCCAATTATATTATGACTTTGGGGGGGGATTGCTTTCTTTTTGGTAAAATCATCATTGTTATATATCCCTTTCCATGTCTCTTTGGGGGTTTAACTGTGATTACTTTATTGTTTTATAGCTTATCTCTCTCTTGTAAACAGGACACGCACATACACACAGATGCATAATTTTTTTTTTGTTTATTTTTCGAGACAGTGTTTCTCTGTGTAGCTTTGGAGCCTGTCCTGGAACTCACTCTGTAGACCAGGCTGGCCTCAAACTCACAGAGATCCGCCTGCCTCTGCCTCCTGTGTGCTGGGATTAAAGGCATGCGCCACCACCGCCCAGCAAGCCACATAAATTTTATGTATATGGGTGGTTTGCTAACATGTATGTCTGTGCACCACTTGCATGCCTGGTGCCTGAGGGTAGAAGAGGGCGTCAAATCTCCTGGAACGGAGTTACAGACAGTGGTGAGCCACCATGTGGGTGCTGGGAACTGAACTCCAGGTCCTCTGGAAGATCAGCAAGTACTCTTAACAGCTAAGCCATCTCTCCAGTCCCAGGACATATTAATGTTACTTATTAAATATTCCTCCAACATGTTCCAGGGACTTGTGGTGCCATTATTTCTTAAGTTTCCTCATATTGGATGGTCATTTAAATTGTATCTATTTTCTCTTTTATTATCATTCTGTGTTGGTAGCTAATTTTTTGAGAATCTGTGATTATTTTCTGAGGATAAATTATATACTTATACATTTCCCTTGTTTTGAAGCTGTGTTATTATTCTTAGGAAAAGTGATCTAATTTCAGGTTCTTATCAGGAGATTGCTGTGTTAGTTCTAACTAGAAATAATTCAATTTTTGAGATGTGAAATTACTTTTCATGCATTGAACAGAACAAATTGAAATGTTTAAAGGGTGTTCCACTAATTTGTGTTGTGTTTCTCTCCAGCCCTCATGTAGTCAAATATTATGGCAGCTACTTTAAGAACACAGACCTGTGGATTGTTATGGAGTACTGTGGGGCTGGTTCTGTATCGGATATCATTCGGTTACGAAACAAGACGGTACGTTTACCTCCTAAAAGGGCTGCTGGGTCAGCATTTTTGCCATCTTTTGTCAGGCCTTTTATTCACATGCCACTTCTTCACCTAGAGAAATGACTGTCAGATGCTTCCTTTTCCTTGGGTCTTTGCTCCTTTTTCCTCTCCTCCTTCCCACCTCAAACAAAGACAGGATCTCAGTATGGTCTTTTACTTTTGATCCTTCTGCTCCAGCCCAAATGTTTGGATTGCAGGACTTTGGTACCATGCTCAGTTCTCTCTTAAATGTGACAGTTTGATATTGACTCATTCCAGTGATTTTTGTTTACTTAATTAGGTGAAACAATTATCAAATCATGGTTTGGTGATGAATTTTCATTTTTTGAGATAGGGGTTTCATGGTGGACAGTAATCTGGAACTGACAATGTAGCCCAGGCTGGCCTTGAGCTCACACTCCCCTTAAGTGATTCTCCTTACCATATCTGGCAGTTATAGGATGACTTTTTAAAAATATTTGATTTTTAAGAGTTATGTGTCTGAGTAGGTTTGTGTATATGAGTATGGGCACTCATAGACACTGGGTTCTGCTTACCCTACAGCTGAAGGTAAGAGGCAATTAGGAGCCCCACAGTGGGGGTAGTGGGAATCAAGCCTAGGTCTTCAGGAAGAGCAGAGTGCTCTTTTAATGGCTGAATCATCTCTCCACCTCTAGAATGAGTTTTAAATGTTTACTTTTAGATTTGAATTTGTCTTCCTACCAAGTATAGCCACAGAATATTTTTTTCTACTTGCTGTTTAACAGGGTACTATAAAAGAGTAGTTGTTGTGCAAGCTAGTTCCAGGACAGGCTCCAAAGCTACAGAGAAACCCTCTTTAAAACACACACACACACACACACACACCAAAATCAAAACCAAAACAAGCAAACAAACAAAAAAAAGTATTGTGCCTGAGATTGTAGGATTGGACCTAAGAGTCATAGATTCTAGTTTTTTGTTGCAGAATACTGCTGTAGGCAGTAAGGTAAGAGACCACAGTGTATGGTCTATGATGGTGTATGGTGCTCTTATGGCAGTACAGCTTCTAGTAGGGAAACAGTAAGCAAATAGGTGGCAGTTGGGAAGGAAATGCGAGGTAATGGGAGGTGCTCTGGAGATAATCAGTAGGGATGGTGATGGGAGAGTGGTAAAGAGTCTTGGTGGGCAGAGCAGCAGGAGCAGACTCTCCTGCAGGGACACTGTAGGTAGGAACCAGCCAGTGTGAAGACTCCAAGGCTGCAGTGTGTTTGGTATGTTTGCAGCCACTGGAATGGGGGATTATACAAAGGGGACTTTAGGTTTGAAAGGTGGACAGGCTTGATGATGTTGGGTCTGGTAGGTCATGTGGCTACCAGACCCAACTGATGGGTGAGTGTTTTCCAGGTACAGAAGGAGCATGTCTAGATTCTAAGAAATGAGTGAGTCATCTGACAGGCTGTTTGAAAAACAGCTCTAGTTTCTGTGTAGATTTTTTTTTTTTTTTTTTGGTTTTTCGAGACAGGGTTTCTCTGTGGTTTTGGAGCCTGTCCTGGAACTAGCTCTTGTAGACCAGGCTGGTCTCGAACTCACAGAGATCCGCCTGCCTCTGCCTCCCCAGTGCTGGGATTAAAGGCATGCGCCACCACCGCCCGGCTGTGTAGATTGTTGAAATGGGAAATTTTAGGTCTCGGGTGGTTTTGGTTTGGGTTGTAAGAATGGGAGTGGGCATCTCCATGTTAAGTATTTGGAATGTTGTAAAAATTAGCTTAAGTATGAAAAAGTATACTGTAAATCATGAAGTATTATATAAATTATAAGATGGGACTGTATTGAAACTCAAGTTATAAATTTTTGTATCATATTGTTTCCTTTTCTTAATTTACATTATTGGAAATTTGTATGTTTTCTTTATTAGACAGTAAGTTCTTCAGCCAAGAATAGTGCTCTGACATAATATATATTTTTAGTTCCAAATGGTCAGTTCTAAAAACATGTATACAAGTAACATGCAGATGGAGGAGGTTATAGTTATGTTTTAGGAATATTATAAATATGTATATATATTATACACACACACACACACACACACACATATGAACATAACAACAATGATAAAAGAGGCCAGACACGGAGAGCAAAGACTGAGAGGCTTTGGAGGGAAGAAAAGGAGGGAGGACATTGATATATTATAGTCTCAAAAAGTGAAATAAATAATTTAAGAGATGTTGAAACCTTGACTAATTTTTTGATTTAAAATTGAAACCCCAAGGGGCTGGAAAGATGGCGCAGAGGTTAAGAGCACTGACTGCTCTTCCTGCAGTCCTAAGTTCAATTCCCAGGAACCACATGGTGGCTCACAACCATCTGTAATGAGATCTGGTGCCCTCTTCTGGCCTGCAGGAATACATGCAGGCAGAACATTGTAAACATAATAAATAAATAAATCTTAAAAAAAAAATTGAAGCCCCAGGCTGTGTGCAGCACCAAGTTGTTTCTGGTCTCTCAGCAGTCTAGAATTAACTCTGTTGGTGATTTCTGTAACTTCTGATATCTTAATACTAGTTTATTAGTCTAGGTACTTAATTATTTTGCTGTGTGTTATATAAAAACTAGTGTGATAGCCTTCAGCCACAGGGAACTAGAAATATTGTTTAAGGTTGAAGAATTATGACCACAGAAAGATATAAAATTTTTAAATATGTATCATGATAGAACCTGTCTCAAAGAAATGATCATGGTGGAATGATGATACAGTGTTCGGTGAGGTTGCCCAGGCTGAGAGCCACAGACACCACACACTCTCTCTGACGCAGGTCTGTTCTGATGTGGATTGTAGCTTCTAATGTTGAGGAAGTGCTATCCACATGGGGTGGGGGGGGGTAGAAAAGGGCCCATGAGAGGGGAAAGCCTTTATTTTAAGCAGAAAATTACTGTATAATTAAATATAGGTAGGTGTTAGATGGATTTAAAACCTAAAAAATTCATGATTAAGGTCTTACCTCCTGTGAGAAATTTTAAATTCCTGATTATGTTCTTTTAGGAATTGCTGTTCAAGTTCACTTGCAGGTGGCTTTCCTCTTCTGGTTATTAGCGCTGCTGCTGCTGTGGCATTCTCTTTTTGTATATTTCTTCATGTAAAACTACTTCCACTGGATTTCATTTTTGTTCTTGTTTGGATTCTTTTCCTCTTTATTAGTTCTCATTATGCAAGTTTAAAGCTTGGACTAAAAGTAAAGGAAAGTGTGCCAGAAGTACAGGCTGGGCCTTGCTAATCCTGGATCCTCTTGTCCACAGCTTACTCCTGAATGTGGGTTGTTTGCCAGACCAAGAATTAAGTGAGAGTTGGATGGATTTTGCTTAGAATTTGGGTGTGATCTGCAGAGTCAGCATCTGGTCTGATCAGAATCCTGTGCTCATCTTCAGCAGTCAGTCACTCTAGCCCAGTGGTTCGCAACTCCCTAATGCTGCAACCCTTTAATATAGTTCCTCATGTTGTGCTGATTCCCAGCCATACAATTATCCCATTGCTACTCCATAATTGTAATTTCACTACTGTTATGAATTGTAATGTAAATATCTGATATGCGATTCCAAAGGGGTTGCGACCCACATTGTTCTAGAACTATTTCTTGGTGCTTGGGATACAAAAGTAAGCTAAGACATTTTTTAATGGCATGTATGTCTGTATTAAGGAAGACTGCATAATATTCAGGTTGTCTCCGTGCTGACAAGATAAGGAAACAGAATGACCAGGTGTGGAGAAGGAAAGTCCTCTGCTGTTCTGATGAGTAGACAGGCAGTGAAGAAAACCGGAGTACAGATGTGTAGATGAAGGGGAGAGCCGTAAGGTAGAGGGAACACGCAGGGAATAGGAGAGAGAGGGACCGGAGCGTGGCCAGAACAGCTGTGCGTCAGTTTGGGTGTAACTGCTCCCTTTTCTGATGTGGTGTGAACAGGGTTGAGACTTCTTACTGTTTTTTTTGTTTGTTTGTTTGTTTTTTAGTTAACAGAAGATGAAATAGCTACAATATTGCAATCAACTCTTAAAGGATTAGAATACCTTCATTTTATGAGAAAAATACACCGCGATATCAAAGCAGGAAATATTTTGCTGAACACAGAAGGCCATGCAAAGCTTGCAGATTTTGGAGTCGCAGGTCAACTTACAGTAAGTAGAAATGGTGACTGGTACCAGTACTTTAGGCTTCATCTCCAGAAGGCAATTTCATTGAGTGATTGATTTTATGTGTGTGTGTGTGTGAATGAGTGAGTGATATATGTTCATGTATATGCCTGTGAGTATGTATGTGCATATTTGTGTTGTCTGGAAGCCAGAGTCCATGTTGATTGTCTTTCTCAGTTAGTTGTTCTCCACTTTACTTTCTGAGACATGAGATACTGTCCTTCACTGACCTGGAGGTCATTGATGCAGATAGGGTGGCTGGCCAGTATGCTCCAGGAATCTGCCTGCCTCTGCCTCTGCCTCTCCAGTTTGGGATTGCAGGTGTGTGTTTTAGCATCTGGCTTCTTGTGTGGAGATGGAGAACTGTACTCAGGTTGTCATGTTTACATGCAAATGCTTTACCAACTGAGACATCATCCCAGCCCCTACTTATTTAAAAAAAGAAATACTTAATCTAATTGTGTTAATACAAATTTGTAGAATTTACGAGTAGATTACCAAATAGCTAATAGGAGTTTTAGATCTTTTCTGGGGTTTGGGTTCATGGTTTAGCTTGTATAAAAATGGAAACTAAAGTAAGACATGAATATTAATTTAATTCTAATGCATCAGGGACATAAAGGAAGACAGATTGGAGCAGGCTGCTTTCCTTCAGCAAGGCAGAGAACCCCAGCCAGCCTCCAGGCAGTTCAGTCACTGTGCTGGAAGAACTTCCGCTTGCTTCAGTGCTGTCTCTCGCTAGTGCTTGCCAGGGAAAAGGAAAGCTGTTTAAAACAGGAGGACTAGAATGATCTGGCTTTGTAAAATAATCAACTAAATGTAAATGTCTGTGCAGAAAAATATTCTACGTAGATCAACACAAGTCTCCAACAATATCATGCCGAGGGTTTTCTTGGTGAATATTGAATGCTTCACCATCCCTTCTCCACAGCTACAAACTGTTTTGTTTGTTTGTTTTTCTGAGACCAAGTTTCACTGTAGCCATGACCAGGCTGGCCTTGATAGAGGTCTGCCTGTCTCCATTACCCAAGTACTGGAATTAAAGGCGTGCACCTGGCTCCTGTCCAACTTTTTAAGTAGATGATGTCCAGTTTCTTTCGTCGGTTATGCTTCTGGTGCTATAGCTAAGACATCATGACCTTGTGCAAGATCTTTATGTGTTTAGTGGTTTTAGCTCTAACATTTGCTTTGAGATGAGTTAATTTTCATGCCTTGACGTAGGTATCCAGATACATTCTTTTGTGTGTTGATAACTGGTCATTGACCATTTCAATCACTTGTTGCTAAACCGTTAGCTTTTCTTTTGTTGAATTATGTATTAGTATTTGCTGGAAATCAAGTCTGGGTTTATTTCTGGAACTTTGGTTATATTCTGTTGTCCTGTATGTAGGTCATTATTTCAGTACTTTACTGTCTTGACTTTTACAGCTTTGGTTAAACGTGAAACCTTCAGTTTTGTTCTCCTCTTTTAAGACTGTTTTGGTTCTTCTGGGATCCTGCATTTCTCTCTGAGTTTTAGATTAGTGGTTTATTTTTGTAAAAGAAATCATTGGGATTTTGGTAGATACTGCGTTGTCATAAGTCAGTTTTAAAATTACCATCTTTTTATTAAACCATCTAATTCATATACCCAAAATATTTTTGCACTTACTTACATCTTTCATTTGCGCTAATATTATCATTTTACAGTAAGCATTTTGCCTTAATTTGGCTAGTTCATTCTTCAGTGGTTTGTTCTTTTTTTTGATACTATTTTAAGTAAAACACTCACTCTTTGTTTTCAAATTGTTCATTGTTAGTGCATGCGAGTGTGGTAGAGCTTTTTTTTTTAAAAAAAATAAATATTATGTATACAGTGTTCTGCATGCATGTACGCTTGAACACCAGATCTCATTATAGATGGTTGTGAACCATGATGTGGTTGCTGCGAATTGAATTCAGGACCTCTGGAAGAGCAAGCAGCCAATGCTTTTAACTGATCCAGATTTCTGGATCAGTTAAGTCCTGCTGAGCTTGTTTATTGCTAGTTTTCATTTTTAAAAACGTGTGTGTGGCCGGGCGGCGGTGGCACACGCCTTTAATCCCAGCACTCGGAAGGCAGAGGCAGGCGGATCTCTGTGAGTTCGAGGCCAGCCTGGTCTACAAAAGCTAGTTCCAGGACAGGCTCCAAAGCTAGAGAAACCCTGTCTGGAAAAACCAAAAAAAAAAAAAAAAGAGAGAGAGAGAGAGAGAGAGAGAGAAATTGTGTGTGTGCACATGTATGTGTACTTGAAAGTTCATGTGTGTGAATATAGGTTGTGAGGCCTTGCCTTCTACTTTGTGTAATGTTTGATACTGGGATGTTTGTTATTCCTGGTGCATATACCAGAAGTTCTCTTGTCTCTACCTCCCGTCGTCTCCCACTGGGAGCACAGGGATTACATATGCTCTACCAAGTGTAGCTTTCACTGGGTTGGAACTTGGGTCCTCAGGCACGTTACTGTCTCCAGCTTCTATTGATCACCCCCATCTCCAAAGAAACCCCTCAAACTTCTACAGTGAACATGTATTGTTTTGCTAAAGAGAACAAACCAGAAAGTTTTGTGTTTTTTTTGTTTGTCCATTTGTTTTTGGATTTAGAGTGCAGCTGTAGTCTGTAATGAGCCAGCTGGGCTTCCAGTATTGCTAGGTCGGTGTGGCTTCACACTTAGCATAGAAATGCTCTAACATTTTTCTTGATTCACAGTGCTCCCCCAATTTCACTGTCAGGGGTCCTCAGTTTCTCTCTCTAGGGAGGGAGTACATATCCAGTCTAATGTAGATCAAGCAAGGGAAGCCCTTTTTCTTCATGTGAGAGCTGCTTTGTTTTATTTTATATGGTTCATTTAAAAAAGGTTTTATTATTTTATTTATTTATTTTTTTTTTTGAGACAGCGTCTCACCATAGCAAGGTTTGCCTGGAGATTGCTATATAGACCAGGCTGTCCTCGAACTTAGAGAGATTTGCCTGTTTCTTTCTCCCAAGTGCTAGGACTAAAGGCCAGTGCCACCACAGCTGTCTTATTTTTATTATTTTTGTTTATGTGCATGCATATATTCTTTATGGGTACATGCACCTGAGTGTAGGTACCCTTGGGAGGGAGGTCAAAGGTGTCAGAACTGTGTGGAGTTGTCGTTACAGGTGTTTGTGAGCTGCCTGATGTGGGTGCTGGCACTACACTCAGGTCCTCTGACAGAATAGGAAGTGTTCTTAATTGCTGAGCTCTTCCTCTAGCCATCCTTATTTTGTATATATTGATTTATTTTTGTGAAAGGGCTTTGCAGTGCAGCCTTGGCTGGCGTGGGTCTCTTGGTTCCCTTGCTTCAGCCTCCCGATGCTGGGACTAGATAGATGCCTGTGCCGAGACGCCTAGCTTTGTGAATGCTTCAGAGACGGGTGAGATACACTTTTATCATCCTCAGTGCCAACAGTTTCTAAGCCATTTGGAAGGGTCTGTGCTCTCAGTTTTCCTGGTGACTGATTTGAGTCCTTTTGATGTCTGTTCAGCTAGTTGCTGCGTAGCTGGCCATCTGCTTCTCAGCTTACAGAATTTTGTGGTTTAGCTTTGCGCTTTCAGATGGTTCTGGGAAGAAGTGAAAATAAGATGTATTTGTCCCGTCTGTCATCTTTAACAAAAATCTGTATTTAGTTTCTTTTTCTGCTTTGGAGACAGTCTTCTTTAGCCCAGGCTGGCCTCAGACTCCATCCCTCTGCCTCAGCCTCTCTGGTTAGCAGCACATGATTGGCTCTCGCCCAGTTTCTGGTGCAGCTTGGGTTTTCATGTGTGAATGCTCCATGATTCCTTGAACGACTCCTCCTTTTGTACACTGGGTGCTTGCTGATGTTGTTTTCATAGTTCCTACCACCACAAGACCCTTCTGTGCTAAACATCAGGATACTTGCGTTTTAAAGCATTTCATTGGTTTTGTCCTTAGGATAATGTCCTTTATGTCGTTTTCTTTTTTCTTTTTGAATATGTGGTCTTACTATGTAGCCCTGGTTGGCCTGAGCTTGCTGTGTAAAACAGGCTGACCTCAAACTCACATACACTCTTGCCTTTGCCATCCACGTGCGTGCATCGTCATTCTGGGCTTTCTTCCCACCTTCTTAGGCACAGTCTCATCCTGCAGCTAAGGTTGGCCTGGAATTTACTGCTGCCTGGTCTTGAAATTGTGACAGTCTTCCTGCCTCAATCTTTTGAGAGCATTTGGATTACAAGTGTGTAAGTGGAGACTGCACTTTCATTCCTGGCCAGACGTGAATATCACACAGAAACTATATTAATTATAACACTGTTTGGCCAATAGCTTAGCCGTATTCCTAGCTAGCTCTTATATCTTAACCCATTTCTATTAATCTGTGCATCACCACGAGGGTATGGCCTACTGCAAAGGTTCCTTTGGCTGCTACATGGTGTCTCCTGACTCTGCCTACTCTCTCTGTATATCTCTTCCAGCCTAGCTATATTCTGCCCTGTCATGGGCCAAAATAGCTTCTTTGTTAACCAATGGTAATAAAATATATTCATAGCATACAGAGGGGAATCCCACATCACAAGTGTGAACTAATACCCATTGAAAAAAATGTATTTATTGGTCACAAGAGATGGTTCAGGTGGTAAAAGCACAAGCTTACAAGCCTGACAGCCTGAATTCCATCCCTTGGATGTGTGTATGTGCACACATTCTCTTTCTCTCTCTCTCTTTCTTTCTCTCTCTCTCTCTCTTGCTCTCTCTCTTTCACCCCCCCCCCCATACCACACACTTAAGTTTATTAGAAGCGTGAATACACCCCCCCGGCACTAATAAGTTTTTTAGAAGGGTGAACACACACACACACACACACACACACACACACAGAAATTTGTTAGAAGCGTCAACCCAAAACTAAGACATTGCTAAACTGTTAACTCCTTTGCTTGGTTGAAATGGCTCCCTTTGTTCTTTGTCTTCTACTTTGATATGGGTTTAAGAAACACAGAAGTCTCAAATTTGTATTTTAAATATTTATTTTTGTGTGTGAGTGTGGGTGCCTGTGGAGGCCAGAAGGAGGCACTGGAGTTACAGGTGGTTGTGAACCACTCCACATGAGTGTTGGGAGTCAAATTCAGGACCTCCTCCTCCTCCTCCTTCTTGACAGGGTTTCTCTATGTAATAGTCCTAGCTATCCTGGAACTCACTCTGCAGACCAGGCTGGCCTCAAATTCACTGAGATCCACCTGCCCTGCCTCCCAAGTGCTGGTATGTGCTACCACCACCTGGCCTGATTTCTTTAGTGAGGTGTATCATTATGTCTTGGGTATTGCTTTTAAATATGTTTCAAGTACAAGGCATTTTTAAACAATGTTTTTATATGATTCTTCAGACTTTTAACAATATATTTTAATTGTATTTTTTCCCTTCCCTAATTCCTTCCAGTGTTGACTGAGTTTTTCTGTCCTGCTCAGTTCCCACAATCATTAAGTCCCAAAGAAATCACACAGAGGTCAACATTAGTTATAAACTGATTGGCCCATTAGCTCAGGCTTCTTATTAACTCTTATAACTTATATTAGCCCATTATTCTTGTATATGTTAGCCACATGATTCAGTACCTTTTTCAGCGAGGCAGTTACATCTTGCTTCTTCTGTGTCTGGGCCAGGACTGTGGGCCAAGCTTTCTTCTTCCCAGAATTCTCCTGTTCTCATTGACCCACCTCTACTTCCTGTCTGGTTTTCCTGCCTATACTTCCTGCCTGGCTACTGATCAGTCAGTGTTTATTTAAAATATAATTGACAGAATACAGACAATTGTCCCACACCATTCCAGATTCTCTTCCACCTCCCTACCCACCCAACTACTGCTACCACTTCTTCTTTTCTCTGTCTTAAAAATGAAAGAAAGAAAACAAAGAAACAAAAACATTAGAAACCATGGAGTCCAGTTAGTGTTGAGCAGCAGCTACTCCTGAGCGTGAGGCCTGCCCTGAAATGTAGATGATAGACTCAGTGTCACTGCATTGAAGGAAACTGACTTTCCTTCTCTCTGCAGCTGTCAAGCGCAAATAGTTTCTTGGCTGGGGTGGGCCATTTTCCCGACCTTCTGCATGTGGTCTAATTGTGGTGGATCTCTGTTAGGTGCAGAAGCTTCCCTGGCAATGGTCTAGTGATACATTGGTCTGTGGGTGTAGCAATGCCATAGGAGTTGTTTTATTGCTATGTCCATTTAGCAGAATAAAAGAAATAAGTTTCCTCTAGGGTTAATGACCTATCTAGTATCTAGCCTCAGGTTCTTGGCCTCATTAACAGTATCGGGTATGGGTTCTATCTCATGGAGTGAGCCTTAATTAAAGTTAAGAGAAAAGGTAATTGGTCATTTTCATAATGTTTGTGCCACTCTTGTACTACAGGGCATAAGCAAAGCATTTTTTAATTTTCAAACTGTTTTCTTTTTTCTCAGTAGTTTTCATGCTTTGTGTTGGTCTCCCCTTCCATTTTAGGATACGATGGCAAAGAGGAATACAGTGATAGGAACACCGTTTTGGATGGCTCCTGAAGTCATTCAGGAAATTGGGTACAACTGCGTGGCAGACATCTGGTCTCTGGGAATAACTGCCATAGAAATGGCTGAAGGCAAGCCCCCATATGCTGATATCCATCCAATGCGGGTAAGGAAACAGCCAGGTGGATGATCAGTTACTGGTTATCAATAGAAAGTTAGTGCAGCTTTCTTGGTTACATTCCAAACAAGAAGTGAGCTGATTTTATACCATGATAAATGCTACCATAGCTGATATTCTTCCCTGGCATTAAATCTGAATCAGTCATTAATCTGAATCTAGTCCATTCTGCATTCTAGAGTGTGCGTCTTGATAGTCTCCTTGAAGGACATAGATGATAGAAATGTGTAGATTGACTTAGATATTATATACATTACATACACTTTTAATAGCTTAGGCAACGACATCTTTAGCTCTCCATTGAATCATTTTCCGTGGCTCCCCATCGGGTCTCCCGGTGTCAGACACCACCTACTGCAGTGTCTTCTTCAGTTGCACTGACAGCACCAACCACCCATTGGTTCACAGGTTGCCTTTTTCATGCTTGGTCTCTGTAACTGTTTTGGTTTGTGCATCCTCAGACTCTATCAGGTGCCTGTGTTCTCTCCAGCCTGCATCCTGTGCCCACTTACGTACGGCATTATGGCTCACAGGCTGCACCTCCCCCAACCTTTCTCAGTGCCAATACCCTAAGAATTTCCCAGGTTTTACTTATTCCAAGAACACACAGCTCTCTTGAAAGACACCCCCCGCCCCAGTCCCAGAGGCTCCACAGCTTTCTTCACCCCCACACCAGTTTTTCATTGTCTTTAATTAACTCATTCTTTCACTAAAAGACTTGAGATATTTTTAAAAAGTTTTGTTTACCCAAAGACAAATTCCTTCCTTTTTTTTTTTTTGTGGGACTAAAGAGTCAAGGAGGGGGGAGTTTATGTGGTCATTCTTTTAGATTTAAAAATACAGCTTAAATTGTCTAATGCAGAGTTTTATCTTTCATAAAGTAGGGGTTTCCATCATTTAAATTTCAACAATCAGTAGTCTTTATAAAGAAAGATTTATTATTTAATTATGTGGTACCCTAGAGGCCAGAAGAGGATGTCAGAGTCCCTGAAGCTGGAGTGTAAGTGGTTGTGAACTGCCTGACATGGCTGCTGGGAGCTGATCAGCCCCTCTGGAAGAGCAGTATGTGATATTAACCACTGAGCAATCTCTCCAGCCCTTAGTAAGAACCCCAGACTTTGTAAAGTAGAATTTGATTGTGGTTTACTATAATAGCTTGGTTCTTAGTTTCTCTTTTCTGCGGAGTGAGGATTTGAGGGGCTGGAAAGATAGTGGCAGAGCTCCTGCTTGTCATCCCCAGGCCCTGCATTCAACCCCAGTACCACACACATACACTCTCTTTCTCCTCACCCCCACGCCCCACACTCACACCTTCACACATGATTAAAAAAACGAAGATTAAGCCGGGCGGTGGTGGCGCACGCCTTTAATCCCAGCACTTGGGAGGCAGAGGCAGGCGGATCTCTGTGAGTTCGAGACCAGCCTGGTCTACAAGAGCTAGTTCCAGGACAGGCTCCAAAACCACAGAGAAACCCTGTCTCGAAAAAACCAAAAAAACAAAAAAAAAAAAAAAAAAAAACGAAGATTAATTGGACAGTAGTGGTGCACTCCTTTAACCCCAGCACTCAGGGGGCAGAGACAGGCAGATTTCTGAGTTCAAGGCCAGCCTGTCTACAGCGTGAGTTTAGGACAGGTACCAAAGCTTCACATAGAAACCCTATCTCAAAAAAACCAAAAAAGAAAAGAAAGACCAACGAAGATTAACGAATATCATTTGGTTTGGCTTGAGGCTGATAGCTCCCTTGTGACTTTCGGGACTTTGTTGATGATCTTAGAGTCATCGCTGACATGCATTGGTGACTTTGAAGGAGAAGAGTTTAACACCCACGAGGCTGAAGTTGTCTCCAGGGTACAGGTACTCATAGGTGGTGCCTTTTCACATTGAAACCCACTTGATGTTGTTATCCCAAACTTGTATGAGGCTGAAGAGATGGCTCACTTGGTAAAGTGTTTGCCTTGCAAACTTGAGGACCTGAGTTCATTCTCTAGCATCTGTATGAAAAGCTTTGTGTGATGATGTGTGTTTATAATCCTAGCACTGGGAGAGAAAGTCAGGCAGATTCCTAGGGCTTCATGGCTGGCTGGCCTGCCTAACCTAACCGTTGAGTTCCCGGTCCCAGTGAGACTCAAAAACAAGATGGATGGTTCCTGAGGAGCCGCACTCTTGTTATTTTTGTTACTAGCGGGGATTGAATTTAGTGTCTCATTTATGTGAGGCCCCACTGAGCTACCGGCCCCTCAGAAGTGACATTTGAGGTTGGTCCTTGATCTCCATGCATGCATGCACACATGCACGCACATGTACTTGCACTCATACCTGTGTGAACACGTGTATTACTACCACACACATACACACACACAAGGAAAAAGTGGGGTTTTTTTTTGTTTGTTTGTTTGGTTTTGAGGCGCATCATTAGGTTTAGAACAGGACTGCATGTGAGCGAGGGAGGGAAAGGGAAGAAGAGCAGGTCTCTCTGGTCTCTGTACTCCACGTGAACACACTTTATGTTTGGGTGAGTAGAAAGTCATCTTACCAAACAGATGTAGTTGTTTGTATTGGACTGCCATTTTCATTTTATCTATTTTTTTTTAAAACTAGGCAATATTCATGATACCTACAAACCCTCCTCCCACATTCCGTAAGCCAGAGCTGTGGTCAGACAACTTCATGGATTTTGTGAAGCAGTGTCTGGTAAAAAGCCCTGATCAGAGAGCTACAGCCACTCAGCTCCTACAGGTATGTGTCACCTCTCTGTGCTGTCTCACACTGCTAAGTCACTGGCTTGGACATAGGAATGAGGTATAAGACATTCCGTGCTGCCAGGGAAGTTTAAAACTATTGAATAGAAGGACATAGAAAATATTTAATTTGAAGAACATAGTGGTAACAAACGGAAGTGTATCACGAACGAGTTTAGAATTAAGAGCAGTAAGAAGCTCAGAAACATTTCTCCTACCAGGAAGAACAGTAGGTGGGTAATAGCTCAAGATTGGTGTCAAGTCATAATAGGCCAGATGTGCGTGTGTCCCTGAAGAGTGGAAGGAAATGACCTTGAGTACTTTGCAAGTACAGAGAACAATGTGATGTGGCGTTATTGCTCTTCTAAGGGTGTTGCCAAACCTACCCAGATGAAATGACGGTGACGGAGGTTTATGGAAGAGCCTCTGTTCTGCTGTCCCACCATGTGCTGAAGCACCCTTCCAGTCTTTAGAGTACTTAACAAAGGCTTGGAGACCTTTGCCCTGTTGGTGATGGGAAGCAGGGATGTATTGTCCCTGTAAGGAGGAAACATGGGTTACTACCAGACTAAGTTTGGATATATAGGCAACTCCTGCAAAGAATTTCTCTATGTAACTTTAGCTGCCAGGGTTTCTTGTTGCTCCACAAAGGCAGGAAAAACATAAGATGGGGCTGGTAAGGTCTCGGAGGGTAAAGGTGCCTGCTCCAGGTCTGCATCCTGAATTCAGACATTGGGACTGATGTAGTGGAGACTGACCCTTTCAATGAAATAAAGAAGAAAAGGCCCTCAAGGTGAGACAGAGAGCAATGGCACAGGTCCAAACGGTCATCTGTCTCCTTAGAGTCATGAAGTGGGTGTGGCTTAGTTGCTCTAGGTGTGAAGAGAAAAATTAGACCACTGATTCATATGACAAATGCGGCCAGGTTTCTACCATGTGCCATGCACTGTTTGAAAATAAACTTGTATCTCTTGTTCTCTGTTTTACTTAAGCACCCATTTGTCAAAAGTGCCAAAGGAGTGTCGATATTGCGAGACTTAATCAACGAAGCCATGGATGTGAAACTGAAGCGCCAGGAAGCTCAGCAGCGGGAAGTGGACCAGGATGATGACGAAAACTCAGTGAGTGGCAGGCGTTGTAGTGGCTTCAGGAGTAACTGCTTGTTAGGTCATGATGCCCAGCACTTTGTCCCAAGTCTCATTCAGTGTTGCCAGACCCCGGATGGGTCTGTGCTTGCTTGTTACTCAGTGTCACTCGAGACAGTTACGTTTGACTATTTTGCCCCCATATTTTTTTTCCCAGTTTATCTTTTTTAGAGGGAGGCAGGGGAGTTATCTCCCAGCTTGGAGGCTTGGTTTTCCCGAGCTCTTTTAAAATTTTCATGCTGTATTCTGGAATCACTCACCTTTTAGATTCCAGGGGTACTTGTGTCTGTGCTGCTGGAAATCGACCGAGAAGGAAGGGAAGAAGGTCCTTTAGGTTAGACACGCAGTTGTCACATGGTGACTTTGGGATCATCTCTGGTTAAATACTTGCTTTTCAGTTCCTGAGGTGTGCATGCAGCCTGGGGAAGAATCAAATCCAGGAAAATTTTTGCACCAAGATGAGTAACAAGAGTTGAGAAAATTTAAAATCTTTTAAACAATTAGCTCCAGGCTGAGTTTTTTTGTTCATTTGCAGGAGGAAGATGAAATGGATTCTGGCACAATGGTTCGAGCTGCTGGTGATGAGATGGGCACTGTCCGAGTAGTCAGTACAATGAGTGATGGAGCCAACACTATGATTGAGCACAGTGACACATTGCCATCACAGCTGGGCACCATGGTGATCAACACGGAGGATGAGGAAGAGGAAGGAACGATGAAAAGTGAGGCTCTGTCACCTAACTGATCCAGATATAGGTTCTCCTGGCTCATGTGGTCTTAGCCCTGGGCCTGTTCTGTTGCCATAGCTAAGTGCCTTACTGGAAGAGATCTGCTTAGTAGGTTGTGTTTGGAGGACTGTGAGGAGCAGGGGCTGTGGAAGGATTTGCTTTTGAACCCCAGTGGCTATTCTCTCACTGACCATTGTCACTGAAGGGGTTTTCCTGAAGGAGGGCATATACGTTGTTTTCATACATAATTCATCTCCGTTAATGAGATTTGAAGTGCTGTACATATCTACAATCCATTCTCATGATAGTGTCTGTTTAACCAAGACAGTCAGTCAAAGATGATTGAGCAGGTTTAAAAATCCTGTCACATCTCCTCAAAAGAATCCTCCCCCATCCCTGCTGTTTCTTTTCTTCTTTCTCCTTTCCTTCCTCCCCTACTCTCCTTATCTCTCCCTTTTACTTTCTTTGCTGGTTATTAAACCCCTGAGCCTCACACATGCTAGGTAAGCACTCTGCCACTGAACTGCACCCTACCACTGCTCTGTCTTTTGAGACAGGGTCTTGTATGTTGCCTGGTTTTCTTTCTCTCAAACTTCTGGGCTCAAGCTGTTACCTGTGGTCGGAGTCTAGGCTTGGTGTCTCCAGGCTTTTGCCATTGTGTTCAGGAATGAGATAGAAGCGCACATAGATTGCAGAGTAGTATGGCAGCTGTTTAGGCAGAGCACGGGTCAGAATACACTGCAGGAGAGTGGTAGGCCGTAGAAGGCGCAGTTACTGCCTCAGGCTTCTTTCTGTGGGAGCCTAGAAGGAGGAGGGCCTGGTTTCTAGGAAAGTAGTTTGGGTGGTTCTGTTATGATTGATAGATTCGTTTATATGATCATTTCCCCCTACTGTGCATGTGTCTTTCTCTAATGCAGCTGAGTTATAGGGGAGTCCTGCCTCCCTAAAAGTTCATTTGAGGACACTCTTGTGCCTGGCTGTGCATGAATCAAAAACTAGTGCAGGCCAGATTTGCCTTTTCTTGTCTTGTGCTTGGACATGAGAAAAATATGGCTGCATAGTGTTTGTCTAAGTTTGATGGTTGTCAAGGAGAGGAGAAACCTATTCCATTGTTCAGAGTAGGGTGTGTGTACCCTGGTCAGATGGGGGTCTAAGTTGCTAGCAGGTTGCTTGGTGCATTTTACAGAGAGGGGTGCGTGTGAATAGCAAGCGCAGGTAAAGGGCCTACCCAGGCTGCCAAGTGAAACGAAATGGAGTCCAGGCTACTGAACTCTTTCTAGTACTTGCCTGCCTCTAAGTGCTTCTCTTGCCTCAGCCTCCCAAGTAGCTAGGATTATAGATGTGTGCCACAGATCTGGATTTGCCTTTCTCTTTCCTGCCTGATCCTTCCTGTGACTGGCCTCATTCCTGTGTTCGGCTCCTCACTTAAGAGTCTTGCACACTACCTGAGCTTATAGGTCAACTCATAGAGGGAATAATTTGGGAGCACAAAATATTGACTGAGGAGGATAGGTTCAATTTAGCCAAAACTTTGCATCAGTTTAAAGACGTGGGTCTTGTTGGTTATCTTCTTTTCTTCCCGTTAACTCTCCACCCCATGCTAGGGGTCCAGTTCTGGGCTCCACATGTGCTGGTCTACTGCTGAGCTCACCTCAGCCTCCACTTAGAGTACTTAAGCTTCTCTTGTAACTCAGGGAACGGCAAACCAGTCCCTAGGCCCATCTAGTTGGCTCCCTGCTTTTGGTGGTAAGGCTCAGCTGCAGCACAGCCACAGCCATTCCGCTGCTTTGGTGCCTCTGTACTGAAAGGCTGCTGCCTCCAAGGCCTAAACTATCTTCTGTCTGCTCCTGTACAGACAGAGGAAAAGTTTGTTGGCTAGTAGAACACTGGGTTTGATCTCTAGGGAGGGGGCACAATTAGAAAAACAAAAATGACCAAGCAGACCTGGGACTTTAAACCTAAGTGGAGAGGCCAGGCCATACTGGAATGGCTTCCCTGTAGGATCTGGATGTCCAGCAGTGGCTGGCTGCAGACTGGAGAGGTGGAGAACTGGATAGTGCTCAGTTCCCACAGTTGGATGTCACAACAGTCCCAGGCTGGCCCTGAGGGCCTGGAAGATTCCTAGAGACTTATTGGTCTTTAGTCCATGTTGAAAAACCCAAGAAACTGGAGTCTGATGCCAGTGAGGGGTGGCAGTGATAGTGATTGCAGCAGCAGCGGGGATGGACAGGTGTGCCAGTAAGAAGCAGAAACAGGCTGGCAAGAAGACTGCTTTCCCCTCAGACCTTTCTGTGTTGGGCTGTCGGGTGGTGCCGTTTCCTTTAGTCAGTCCTTTTCGTAAATGCCATCACTGACAGACTCACTGTTGTATCTCTTAGTTGATCCCAGATGCCGCCAAGCTTAGTGAATGAAATGAGTTCTAATACCGGGGCAAGCTGAGGGTGTTGTCAAAGTACAGTAGAGGGTATTTAACTTGTGCTGGGGCTCCTTATAGAGCAGCTGCAAGCTTGGCAGCAGGCAGGCAGGTGGAGGCACTCTGGCAGAGGGAGCACTTCACACAAGAGCCTCACCAAGAGCTTGGTGAGTTGAGGAGCTCAGGTAGCCTCTTGTAGCTGAGAGGGACATTTGCAGGGCAGTGTTCCCAATTGTCTCTTCTGCTCCTCACCTTTCAGGTTATGGTTTGCATGGCAATCACTAAGGTCTCGTTTTCAAAGGCAAAATAGTTAGTTCCCTTTGTCTGGTTAGGAGCTCAGATTCATTATCTCTGAGGCTGTAAAGGAGTGGTATTGTTATTTATTGGTAGATTCATAAATTGATAAAACTTCTGGAATGCCTTGTGTATCAGGCTTTTAAAAAGTTCAAATCTGGGGCTGGAGAGATCGCCCTGCAGTTAAAAGCATTTTCTGTTCTTCCAGAGGACCTGAGTTCAGTTCCCAGCACCCATATCAGGTGGTTCTTAACCACTTGTAACTCCAGCTTCATGGGATCAGTAGCCTTTTTGGATGTTGCAGACACCTGTAGTCACACAAATAGACCTCTTGCTGTGTACGCATAATTAAAACTTAAAAGAAAAGGTCAAGCCGGGTGGTGATGGTGCATGCATTAAATCCCAGCACTTAGGAGGCAGAGACAGGTAAATCTCTGTGAGTTCAAGGTCAGCCTGATCTACAGAGCGAGTTCTTGGACAGGCTCCAAAGCTATACAAGAAACCCTATCTCAACAAAAACAAAACAAAAAAAGGGCAAACCTTTGACCCAGTAAATTCCACTATTAGTGAACAGGCCCAAGAAAATAATTAAAAATAATAGATAAATTATATTCAAGAATTTTTTCAAACATGATTTTTATAGATAGAATACTGTATATACAAAAACATTAGGTACAGTCCCAATCCTTAATCGAAATCTGAAGAGAGAGGATGTTAGCTAATTGTACTTGTCTGAAAACATATTGGTAATTCTTGTTAGCTTGTAGAAAACATGCAGGGCAGGGAAGACTCACCTGTTATTTTTAAATGAGGATTCTAGTAGAATTTCTCTTGATCTCAAAGATCAAGGTCAAATTCCTGTGTTGGAATTGTTGTACTTCTTCTATGCCAGCAGAGGGAGCTCTGTAATAGGCTATGAATTGAAATTGTGTTCCCATTCATGCTGTCAAGCCAACTGATATCCTTTCTTTTTGGATCAAGGATATTATATATGTACCTTTAAGTATACATGTATATTTTATCTTATGTGTTTGGGTGTTTTGTCTGTGTATGTATATCTGTGCACATGTGTGCCTAGAGCCTGCAGGGATCAGAAAAGGTTATTGAATCTCTTGGAACTGTAGTTACTTTGAACTATCACGTAGGTTCCGAGAGTTGAACCTTATTCCTCTGGAAGCCAGTGCTGTTAACTGCTCGGTCATCTCTCCCTTCTCACCTTTATTTTGAGCCTGTTTGGAGTTACCACAGCAACACTAGCGTGTTGCCTTTATTTCATTTAGTTAGGGGATTGAACACTTGGCAGAGCTGAAGTCTGAGTCAGCCAGCGCACTCAGCACAGTGTCTTTCCCTCCGAGATCTCTTGCAGGCTCTGGTTGGAATTGGTCTTGTTATTCTTCAGCATGGTGCCACACATAGCTTTTTAAAATAGCATCAGTCTACGTGGTCCCAACCAAATAATGGAATAAAATTTCAAAACAAAATAGCTCGTGCAGAACTTATTTTGGGGGAGCTATACTATGTATAAAAACAAGTGTTAAAGATGCTTTATAGCCATTTGTTGTTTGGTACATCCTGGTTTTGGTTTTGAAAGTGCAGCGGCTGGGACCTCTGGCCTTGTGCATGTCGGGTGTGCAGTGCTAAGCTGCACAGCGCCTCACTTTAATCTGGCTTATGTTTATATTTAAAGCAGCAAGGGTCATGAGTAACCTTTTACTGATTGCAGAATTTCTTTGTATTTGGATATTGACTTTTTTGGCATATGGATTGTGCAGTGTAATTATTTTACCCTAGCTCATGGCTCTTGCTCTTAGCTTGGCAACCATTCTTTTTTTTTTTTTTTTCTTTTTCTTTTTTTTTTTTGGTTTTTCGAGGCAGGGTTTCTCTGTAGCTTTTTGGAGCCTGTCCTGGAACTAGCTCTTGTAGACCAGTCTGGCCTCGAACCCACAGAGATCCGCCTGCCTCTGCCTCCCGAGTGCTGGGATTAAAGGCGCGCGCCACCACCGCCCGGCCTTGGCAACCATTCTTAATAACTGTAGTTTTCATGACATCAGATTGTTCTGAATTTTCTCATACTGTATAATTTTTGTGTTCTTTAAGAAATATCTTTTTACCTAGATATCGTAAAGTTAGTATATGTTTCAACAATAGTTGTAAAGTTTTACTATTCACAGTTGTTCTTTATATATCATGAGTTTCTTTTTGTTTATACTGTGAGCTATAGTCATCTGCTCTGTTCTTTCCATTTGAAAACCTTATTTCTCCACCACATCTAATTGTGTGGTCAGTCACCTTTCCATGTCTTCTGTGCCCATTATCTAAAATAGATTCCTTGTTCCTTCTTTTCTTTTTTCAAAATATTTATTTATTATGTATATAGTATTCTGTCTGTGTGTATGCCTGAAGGCCAGAAGAGGGCACCAGACCTCATTACAGATGGTTGTGAGCCATCATGTGGTTGCTGGGAATTGAACTCAGGACCTTTGGAAGCGCAGGCAATACTCTTAACCACTGAGCCATCTCTCCAGTCCTCCTTCTTACTTTTCTTTACAGTACAGATTGCTCCTTGAAAAAAATCTCATGTCAATATCAGGATCAGTGTATCAAATTTTGCAGAATACCACCGGGATTTTACTTGATTGCTCTGAATGCATAGTCTCTTTAGTCAGGCAGAGTTACTGTCTCTTCAGTATTAATTCTGTCAATAAACAGTTACTTGGTTTATCTGTCATATCTGTAGAAACTTTATTCACAGACATGCTCTATATGTATGTGTGTGTGTGTGTCTGTCTGTATTTTTTTTTTGAGGAGGCCTTTTTATATAGCTCACGCTGGTGTCGGCTTTCAATCCTCCTGCTTCAGACCTCGTGAGCATTGCAACTGTGGGTGTGTACTCTCATGCCTAACAGTTCTTCTGTGTGTGTTTGCTCGTGTGTAGGTCAGAGGTCAACCTCAGGTACTGTTTCTTTTAAAACTATTTTATTTTTAGTATTTAAAATTAAGTGTATGTGTGTGGGTATGTGCATTTGTACAGATGCCCCAGGAAGTCAGCGACTTGGATCACTTGGAGCTGGAGTCACAGGTGTTTGGTTTTAAGTCACCTGCTATAAGGACCAAACATGGATCCTCTGAGAGAACAGAACATGCTCTTAACTGTTGAGCCATCTCTCCAGCCCCATCTTGTTGTTTTAAGACTGATTCTCTCATTGGCCTAGAATTCAGCCAGTAGGCCAGGCTGGTGGGCACTGAGCCGGGGGTTCTGTGGTCTCTCCTGAGGTCACATACCTGCACAGTGCCTGGCTGTTTCATGTGAGTTCCAGGGATTCAGCTCAGGTTCTTGTCCTTGCTTGGCAAGCACTTAACTGATTGAGCTGCTTCCTCAGCCAGCCTACCACATTAAAATAGTCTATTAAGCTACTAAATTTATTTTCAAAAATTACCCTTTTGTTTATTATGTGTACGTGTGTACATGCACACACGTGGAAGTCAGAGGACAACTTGTAGTAGTTGGCTCTTCCCCACCATGCGGGTCTGGGCATTGACATGAGGCTTGTGGCAAGTGTCTTTTCACTGGGCTCCAGATCTTCTGTTTTCAATGCTGGGGTTTTGTTTTTTGTTTTACTTTTATAGATGATTTGTTGATGTTTTTCGGTGGTTGCTTTATTCATTATCCTATGAGATTTGAAATTTGTAAGTTTCCTTTTTTATTTTTTACAGAGAAGGTCTTGTCTGTGAATTATAACTTTAGTTTTTTTCCCTTTTTGATCCATGTGCCCTTTTTTCTGGTTCACTTAGAGCTGGTGTAACCCTGTTTGATTTTCTTGCTTACAAGTCTGATTACCAGTAGCTTTTCCCTTAGCTCTAGTTCAGTATCACTCCATTATCTATGTGGTACATGTGGTCTTTGTTTCCTTCTCGTTCACCCTGTTGTGCCAGGCATTGACTCCAGGGACCTCATTGCACTGCTCAGGCGGTCTTCATGGAGCTGCATCCCAACCTCAGATAACCATTTTGTTGGTTAGAAACAGAGTTTCCTTCACTGTGTATCTCCTGCCAGCAGCCTGGAACTTGCCATATAACCCAGGCTGGCCTCAAATTCAAAGTCCCCTTGCCTCTACTTCTTGAATTATGGAATTATAAGCATGTGCCACTATGCCTACAAATTATTCAGAAGTACTTCTTCTTTTTTTTAAACTACACGTGTGAAATTTTAAAACTGCCCATTTCAATTACAGAGAATTGAGGTTGAAAACATGGTCTACATGGTAATAGTTCTTTGGTACTTTTTGAGACATTTGTGGCTTGGCATATTTGTTGTGGATTTTTGTCAAATAGTCTCTGTGTGCTTAAACAAGATCGTATTTTCTTCTTTTGAAAATGTTTAAAAGCTCTGTGTATGTGTGCTGTAAGCCATGTGTGGAAATTAGAGGAGAACTCTTTTAGGTTCTGAGAATTCAGCTTAGGTCGATAGGCTTGCATAGCAAGTACCTTTACCTAGTGGGTCGTCTTGCCAACCCAAGAGTGTGTGTTTTCTAGTTGTTTGTTACAGGAATTTATATCTAGTAAACTTAATTTGTTGATTACCTTTAAATAGCCCATTCTCCACCAATTTTTGCTACTTGATTTTTCAGAGACAAAAGTAAACAGCAATAACAGAAAAATTTGGAAGAAGGGTATTGGTCTGTTTTGTACAACCATATAGCTTAGCAGTTTCGTGCTTTTTCCCTGTACGAGGAAATGACAGGTCTAAGCATAGCAGGTCTGAAAGGTAATGGATTCCTGTCTGCTGAAGACTTGACACTAGTGCTTCTCCCTCTCAGTGCTCGGTGGAGCCTGTCCAGGACGTGCATGTAAACTGCTCTCTCCTCCTCTCCAGGCTGATTTGCGGTGGAGGTAGAAGGTGAAATAGTATTTGCTGTGTTCTCGTCCTTGGCTCGGCCTTTCCAGTCAGACCCTGTGAAGTGAGGGGAGTGAGGTGATTTCTTCTTAAAATTTGCACTTAATTCCCAGTATTCTAACTTGCCCCCCTAGAGCCATAGCTACACTCCCCTCTTTGAGACAGAACTCCAAAGCATAGCGGCCTGGCTAAATTCACTCCTGTGTCTGTGGCATCTGTTGTTGCTGTGTTTCCTCCTTTAGAGCCACAGGCCGGGCTCTTGTTGAAAAGATCTCATTCCAGCACTGTCAGGCACACAGTCAGCTGCGTAAGAGAGGGATTCTTGACTTGCGGCCCATGTCTTTCCACCTGCGCTGTCTGAAGGAAGTCGTTGAAGCATTGTCCTTGTGTTGTCCTTATCTGTCTTGGATGTAGCACCGGCAACCATGGTAATTAGAATGTCAGCCCTGCACGTGTCTTACATCCCTTTTACAACAGGAGCTTCATTGTCTAGTTTCTGATTGCCTCAAAACGCATCAGCGAGAACTCAGTGCTTGCATGTACCTGCCCTTCTGAATTGGCACCACAAAAGGTTCTGGATAGCCGAGCTGTTACATGCAGCAGAGTGAAAAGCTGTAGCATTTACTTGCGTTGCTGCTATGTTTCTGAAGGAGGGAGGATGAAAGAAAAACCTGGAGTGATTTTTGGAATCAGCCTTTGGCTTGGAGTATATTTCTGGTGTCCTAGGTAGGGCCTCCTTAGGGAGGCCATTCCCCCTTTGACCCTCAGTTTCGTAAACTTTTAGAAAAATAGGGCACAAAAAGTTTTATTTTGTAGTTTTGCCAAACTAATTAATATAAGGTGCTACATATATAACACTTAGTGTCTAAATGCTCAAAGATGAAAGTGTTATAATAAGCATTTATTTATTCAGAGAGGGAAGGAGAGAGAGAGATTGATTCCCTGGCAATAGGATGATAAGATGATAGCTGTTTTAAGAACTAGTTAAACAATTCAATACACAAGATGGCAGATTTAAAGAAGGCTGGCCTTTGGGTCCCACGAGCCTTCTTCTTTTATGAGGCTTCTAACCCTCATTTTAGCACTGGCATTCATTACTGGCCGCCTTCATTCCCATCCTTGAAAGGCAATCTCCCGGGGAACTGCTTTTTTATGAGACGCTCCCTCCTGGGTGAGCTTTACAAGAGAAAAGTAGACATCTTGGCACTTAAACTTTTCTCACAGTTTCACAAATAGCTCAAGGTCATCCTTGCAGAATGGAGACTAACTCCTAATTGTTTGTGCAGTTACTCTTATTGTGTCCACATGTCGGGCTCACTTTTATCTTTGGAAACCATTAACATTCTTCATTTCTTTGGGATGAGCCAGAAAACACAGACTCTTGGTGCCTGAATATTCATTCAGAGAGCCCAGCCAGACCACATGCGAGGATGTGAAAGACCAGGTCTCCATGTGACCTGGGCGATGGCCTCAAGGCTGTATTTTTTGGAATATGTTACTCCAGTGTGGTTATGTTAGTCAAAGGAGAGCCAAGATTTTCCCAAAGAGGGCAGTGGTGCAGTAGTAGCTTTGGCTGTTGGTGTAAGAGGTGCGGGTAGATCAGCTTGGTCCAATGGTACTCTACCTCCAATGCCTTAAGACTCTTGCTTAGAAAGAAGTGGAGATATACTCTCCAATCTATAAGGGAAAGTAGATGATTTTCTGTAAATATGTCTCTTCTAAGAAATGACAATTTCAGTATTTGTTAAAAATGGTTATCCAATGGGATCCAAGAGATATTTCCTAGATATTTATTATGTGTCCCAACTATAATGTACAGAGACCAACTGGAACATTTGCTGCTGACAAAGAATTTGCAGGTTAAAAACGTGAGATGGTGTCTCAGTATCACTATCTAGAGTGCACATGCTACCACCGTGCTTTCCAGTCCTGCGCATGTGTACAACATACCCAGATCCTTTCACTTGGTAGCGATTAGCTGAGGAGAGAGGCCCTCTGCATATGAAGATCACAAAAACTCGATGAAAGGCTGGCGAGTTACAGAAAAGGTTAAAGGGTTTGTGGGAAGAATGGTCAAGACTTTAATTACAACGGCCAGCAGAGAATACTCCAAGCAGGTGCACAGCCAGAAAGGTGGGCAGTGTCTATTGAATATTGAGGTTGGCCAAAGCAGATGTGGGCATTGGCCAGCTTTTAAAAGGACCATGAGGACCCACATATGAAGTTTGAACTTGACACTTGTTAAGGGGGTGTTCGAAGACACTCTGGCCGGAAAGGTGAGACACTGTCTCAAGAGATTCTTGCAATACCAAGGTGTGGATCATCCTTTTCCGGTGGTTGTCCCTAGTGCTCTAGCTGGGAGGCCTTGGAATTTGGAGCTAGATCTCTCTTGTAATCCATAAGCAGCTCATTGGCATCAAGGTGGCTTGTGAGCCACTGTCTAGAAAGCAGTTCAGATCATACAGATGCAGCTGCTCAGGCTGTTTACTAGGAAGAACATTTTTCTGGGCTCCAGGGCATCTCACAACCTGTGGTTCTTAGTGGTTTCAAGTTTATGGTTACATAGACTTTATGTGATTCAGTGACTTGATACATCTGAAACTCATAGATGCCCCTTAAGAAAAACAAAACCCAAAAACCACACATACAATAAATGTTAGATTTAAAAAAACAAATCAAACCCACTATGATGCATTTACATTATAGCACATTATTTTAAAACAGAGGGAAACACTGAGGCATCGCTGGAGTTTTTGTCTTGTAAATATTTATGCATGGAGCCTAGAAGAAAATGTAGGCTTGTGCCCAGTTCCTTACTTTGAGCAGAATTAATCACTATTTAGATAAAAACAACTATTGTGGGAATTAAGGAAAGGCTAGGTTGACCATTGTGGGTTAGTTAGTTGACAGAGGGCTTGGGATGGAAGGGTCATTAAGCTTGAGGTCTGATAGATGTTACTCCAAAGGAGATGTAGGCTCCAATTTTTGGTTAAACTCATTTCTAGCATGCCCATCCCGGCATTATTATAGTTCTTAGAAACCCAGAATAAGAGCACATCATAAAGGAAGGTCTTGTTGATTTATTTCAGGATTGAATTATTGACATAGTTTATGTACCATTTTATGGGTCATAAATTTATGGAGTTTTCTCATTTAGAGTATACAGTGATTTTTAGTATGTTTGCAGTTTTGCAACCACCACCAGTATTTAATTTTTAAAGTTTTATTATTTTAAACTGGGATATAATTCGTAAAGTTTACCATTTTAAAGCATACATTTCAGGGGCTGGAGAGATGGTTCAGAGGTTAATAGCACTGGCTGCTGCTCTTCCAGAGGTCTTGAGTTCAATTCTCAGCAACCACATCTATAGTGGGATCTGATGCCCTCTTCTGGTGTAAAGGTAGATACAGATAGAGAACTCACATAAAAAATTAAAAAAGCATTCAGTTTCATAGATTTTCTTTTTAGTATATTGACAAAGTATTACAAGAATAATGACTTCTAAATTCCAGACATTTTGATCACTTCCAAAGAAATACTCATTCTATTGTCAGTTACTTCTTCCCCTTCCACAATCAACCATTTATCTACTTTCTGTCTCTATGGATTTGCCTATTCTGGATATTTAATGTAAATGGATTCAGACAGTATATTTCTCTTTTGGTCTGGCATTTTTTTGTTTTGTATAATTCTTTCAAGGTTTATCCATGTTTCAGTGTTTATCAATGTTATATATAGTACATATAATAATTTGATGCATTATATATAATATATAATAAACTTTCATTGATATACGTGAACATGCTTGTCTGCGTGCGTGCGTGCGTGCGTGTGTGTGTGTGTGTGTGTGTGTGTGTGTAGGTAGGCCAGAGGTTAACACTAGGATTCTGCCTTGGTTTCTCTCTACTTTTACTTACTCATGGGTTTGACTCAGCTAGCTGGCTAGTGAGCTGTAGGAATCTGCCTGTTCTCCTGTCCTGTGTTGGGATACAGATTGGTGATTGGTGCTGCTGCACCCATCTCTCTTATGTGGGTGCTGAGGATCTGAGCTCATGTCTTCACGCTTCTGTAGTAAGCACTTTACCATCTGAGCCATCTCCCCAGCCTTACTTAGTCTCTCAAGTTTTTATTGCTGAATAAGTTTCCTGTGTGTAGTTAATAACACACGCTTGGCTCATATCTTTTGCTTTTCTGTAACACCTTTCAAAGGAAGACAGGGACAAGGCACAGGTGCTCGTCGTTCCCCTCCCCTGCCTTAGCGTTTAGACAGGTTGTCCATTCAGTCGATAAGTGGGGCTTACAGAGAAGTAGGCCACCATAGTGTGTAAGCACATTGATGTCCTGCATCGGATGAAAGAATCAAAGCGAGATGTGGCTGTTTTAATGGTTTGTCCAGTCCATTCTCCCTCTGGCTTCAGGTTTCCTGTATTATCATCCATCTGAATGTGTTCATTTCCTGTGATACATCTGAAAAAATACTCTTGTTCACATTGAAACAAAACATCCCCTGACCAGCTGAAGGCCTGCGAGTGGGAGAGGACAGGACAGCCTAGCCTTTAATCACTGGGAGTGATCCTCTTCTGCTTTTCAACTCTGACAGGCTGCTTCTCAGCACTTGATCATCTAGCTCAAGGTTGCTGAAAGAATGGTTCAAAGAGAAGGGTCCTGGGAAAATTCCGTTCACTCGCTCTTTCCTCACCCAGCGTAATGGCAGTGCTAACATGCCAAGAATCTTCATTTTGGTTTTAGAGAGCTCACCAGGCTTAAAACCTGATGACTGACATTCACATTGGTCCTTGTCAGAGCTATAAAATCTCAGGCAAATGTCTCATTTGCAAAGCAGGAGTCACACTCCTCCAAAAGATTCTGCAAGGATTTGATGAAAATCATTTATGCTAAGTGTGGCACTGGGCAGGTGTCTAGTATGTACAAGTCTTTGTTCGTACCGTCTGTGGTGGTCAGGAAGTAGGGATAAAAGTCGCAGGAAAACCCCAAACACAGGTGTTTAGCAACAGTGTTGGTTGAATTTGCACTTGGGTTTCTTTTTTTTTTTTTTTTTTTTTTTTGGGTTTTTCGAGACAGGGTTTCTCTGTGGTTTTGGAGCCTGTCCTGGAACTAGCTCTTGTAGACCAGGCTGGTCTCGAACTCACAGAGATCCGCCTGCCTCTGCCTCCCGAGTGCTGGGATTAAAGGCGTGCGCCACCACCGCCCGGCTGCACTTGGGTTTCTAAGGGAGATGCTTTTTGTGGACTAAAGTGGTTTTTGCGAGTGAGCAGGTAGAGAGAATCATTTAGCTTTTGCTGCATAACAAAGCACTCCAACATTTAGTGGATTAATATAGCACTATTTTATTTAAAGCATGATTCTATAGGTTAGCAAATTTGCACTTAGATATTTCTTTTGGTCTGGTTCGTTTGGCTCAGATCTGTGGTCAGCTAGTACAATAGCAGTTGGGCTGGCTTGCGTTAAGGCTTCATCTAAGACAGCTGCTGACTAGTGCCCTTCCATATGGTGTTTTACTACTGGGAAGCTCACTGAAATTGATTAACACTGAATCCAGAAGATTTTGAATGTCTCTGCTGGCTATGTATAGTCAGGACCAGGAGTTTAAATCATTGCACCTTCTGGGATAGGAGCTATCTCTTTCAAAAAAAAAAAAATTGTAGTAAAATGTGCACATTATAAAACCCCAGTCTGGGAATTAGTCTGTTGTGCTATTTCCTAAATCGTGTTTGGGGGCTAGGGGTGTAGCTCAGTCGGTAGACTGCTTGCCTGTTATGCACAAGGTCCTGGGTTTGATTCCCAGAAACACCATACCCCCAGATGATCCTCTCCAATAACCTGATATCATCTTTAGCTCTTTGGTAATTTGGTGCATGTAAGCTTTTACTGATTGTTTAGCTATAACTAAATTCCTTAAAAAAAAATTTCCAGTTTATGTCTGACTATATGGTTAGATTAAAAAAAATTGTCTAATCCTAAACATAGTTTTGAGGGGTCTCTGAATGGTGGCTCATGGCAGAGATAATCAGGTCCCTGGCATTGGTAGCACACGATGAAAGCAAAGACGTTGCTAGAATTTCTTATTTATGCTTCTTAGTTGTTGAAAGATACAAAGAATAGTTGTTTTAGCTCTAAAAATATTAGGAATCTTTTAAGGAGTTGTGAAGGGCTGTTGTTGTCAAGCAAATAATTGAAATATGAGGAAAGCAAATGTTGCCACTTTTTCATCTAAGCAGTGATAGAAATGGACATGCTATATTCTTCTGTTAGACATTCTTATGGGATGATTTAAAATTAAGCCACAAAAAGTCTCATCCCTGACTTAAATTTTATGTATTTATTTTGCATTACATTTAATTTATTTATTTTGAAACAGAGTGTCACTGTAGTACAGCTTGGCCTGGAATTCATGCTGTAATGTGTAGCCCATGCGATAATGTGTTGTGTTTGGTGTCATATTTTGGTCCTCAGATTGGTAGTGGTGGTTTTCCCCTAGGTACTTCTTAAATGCCCATTAGTTTTTAAAAAGTGAATCTTTAATTGATTAGAGTAATCTTAGTTTATTGCACTAGTAATTTATTAGACCTCAAGATATCCATCCAAATAGCCCAGTTTAGTAAGTGTTTGAGCATTTATGAAAAAATCACACCCATTAGCATTTATAAAGTTGCAGGGGACATGCTACAGACACTTCAGCTAGATGGAATTTCCCCAGTTATTAGGGCCCCAGATTCAACTTTTCTCCAGAAGGATGAGTTGGGGGTGTCAGGTTGGCCACATCAAACATTGCTGTTGGTTGCTTCTAAAAGGATCTCACACCAATGTATGTGCCGGCCTGTTTGCTACCAGTCTTAAGTCAAACACTGTCTACTACCTTTTCAGGGTCTCCTTTGAGTTAAAAAAATAATATTTAAAATATTTTAAAAATGCATATTAGTTTCTTATCTCCTCAAATCCATAAAGTATCCTCAGAATTCTCATTCGTTCAATCTATTCAATCTCTTTCTCTCTCTTTTTTTTTTTTTTTTTTTTTTTTTGAGACAGAGTTTCTCTGTGTAGCCTTAACTGTCCTGGAACTCACTCTGTAGACCAGACTGGCCTCAAACTCACAGAGATCCACCTGTCTCTGCCTGCTGAGTTCTGGGATTAAAGGTGTTCACTGCCACTGATTGGCAAAACATTTTATGGTATTTGTTACAAATATTTTCTTTCCATAATTTGTCTTGTATGTGTCTTATACCATTTGTAAATTTAAAATTTATGCTGCTTCCTTCACACACATGAAGTAGCCTATTTTATATATAAATATTTTTTGTCTCATTTGGAAAACCTTTCCTGCAGTTGGGCTTTGAATGCATTCTTATATTTTCCTCTAGAGTTTATAGTTTCTGTTTGCAGCTCTTGTTTATCCATTTGGAAGTTTTTTGTTTTGGGTGTGAGATACTTATCCAATGTAATCCTTCCCCAAACAGCTATGTAGTAGTTTGGATTTTCTGCATTTTCTAGTCTGGTTAGCTGCCTAGTGGATTTAGGGTATTTTGTATGGTTACCATGTTCTGACTGTGTCAGCTCGGCAGTCTCCAGGCTGGTTGGCACTAGGTTTTCTGATAATTTTTGTTCATGTGTAGGATTAGGTGAAAGGTCAGTGTGCAGCTGTCTCAAGCCAGTCCTTCCCATTGAGTTCCCAGAGGAAGGGACTGACCACAGAGCTTCCTGTCTCTTGAGTGAATCCAGTGTTTTGTTTTCATAGTTTGTTCTATTGCAGTTCTTGTAGTACTTTGGTATGCAAAAAATGAAGTTTAACAGTTAACAAAGCAAGCATAAACACCTAATGTTTACATAGAACACATAAAACAGTACATCATGTTCTTGGGTGATTGGCAGGTCTTAGCAAATCCTATATCCACTCCCTCTTAGGAAGGAAGTAGCAATATGGTAAGTGGGCAGTACCCAGCAGTAGGCAAACCTGGGATTGATTGGAATGGTTGGTGATGAGAAAGAAGACAAATGTCTGAGAGGTTTATTTACTATGTTGGTCTTTTTCTCCTGTGTATATCATTTTACAGAGTTCAGTTTATGCTATACATATGATATGCCCCATTTAAATTATTCATAAATAATATTTTAAAAGTTATTTGTGGGCCATACTTAGTGGTATGTGCCTTTCATCCTAGCTCTTGAAAGGCAGAGGGTAGAGAATCTCTGAATTTGGGTCTAGCCTAGTCTGCATAGTGAATTTCAGGCTAGCCAGGGCTACAGCATGAGACCCTGCCTCAAATGAATAAATAAACAAAGAGAAGAGAAAAGAAAAAGTTATATAAGGTTGGGGTATAGTTGAGGGGAAAACATGTGCCTGCTATATACAGGGCTTTGGTCTTGGTCCTCATCACCAGAAGAACCTTATGAAATATTTCACAAATGGAAGAGTTGTTTTCAAGTATATTTGTCTCCTCCTTTCAACTAGAACATGAGCTTATTAAGGAGTTGCTTCCTGTATCATCCTCTGTCTGCTACAATGTTATAGAGAATAATGAATATGATGGCTACAAGTATTTTTAGTCTATTTAAAAGATTATTGGCTATAGGAAACCAATAATAAAAATAACAATAATAATGTAGTTATTATTGATTTCTCAGAATCATTGAAGTACTCAAACCTTTCTGTTTAGAAATAAGAACTCTGGGAAAACATTTGCATGTATTATAGGAGACTTCAGAATCTGTTAAATTCCATAAGAAGTATTTTAATGAGAATTTTTTCTTTCTTTTTAGCTTATTAAAGACTTTATAGACTTCTGTAAAGTCTTTAATTTAAATTTTAAACTTCATTCCAGAGAGAGAATTGACCTGGAGACTGTAGCCCATGTGGGCATCCTGACTGTAACTATATGTTCTTTTTTACCTTTTATTTTTCTTGTTTTTCAGGAAGAGATGAGACCATGCAGCCTGCAAAACCATCTTTCCTTGAATACTTTGAACAAAAAGAAAAGGAAAACCAGATCAACAGCTTTGGCAAGAATGTATCTGGCTCTCTGAAAAATTCTTCAGATTGGAAAATACCACAGGATGGAGACTATGAGTTTGTGAGTAGCTGGAGCTGAGACGCTTATGTCTTCTGGGAGGGGTTTGCAGGGCCACACAAGTTTTGAATTGTGCCACTTGCTCCTTCATGTTGCCTGTGGAGTTGTCTTCAGTGTTGTGTTTTTTTTTTTTTTTTGGTCCTTTTGAGACAAGGTTTCTCTGTAGTTTTGGTTCCTGTCCTGGAACTAGCTATTGTAGACCAGGCTGGCCTCAAACTCACAGAGAAAGCGCCTGTCTTTACCTCCCGCGTGCTGGGATTAAAGGCATGCACCACCAGTGCCTGGCTTTCAATGTATTTGTAAAGATTGATTTTTTTTTTTTTTTGAGCAAGCCTGTTTGAATCCCATCATGGTTGCCATGCAGTGAGTAAGAGCCCTTAAATCTGTACTCCTATCTGCTTTTTCATTTTTTAGATGCTGTAGAAATAGTAATCTTGAGATTTCAGTTGCTTAAATGCTGCCTCCATTCTTAGGTCAGTAGTTCTAGCATTTGAAGAGTTCCTTTATCTTTGTTCTGGTTTTTTCAAACTGAATCATTAGCAGAGAGCTTGGTTTGACAGGCTAGCTGTTTCTGCAGAGGCTTCCATTGGTTCTCAGAGAATGCTTTATTGGGAGAATGTGATGGCTAGAGGGAGTTGGACCCCATGAGTGAACAGGCGAGCTTCTGTCTACTCTACTTCACCCAAGACTCTTCTAATCCGTAGGCTGCAGCGGCCACAGCTCATAGACTCTTCTGTGTGTCCTGTTCAGTATTAAAAAATTAAAACTTGCCGGGCAGTGGTGGCACACGCTTTTAATCCAGCACTTGGGAGATAAAGACAGGCGGATCTCTGAGTTGGAGGCCACCCTGGTCTACAGAGCGAGTTCTAGGTCAGCCAAGGCTACACAGAGGAAACCCTCTCTCAAAAAACAAAGCAAAACAATAAAACAAAACAAACAAAACCCAACAAAAAACAAAACTGAAACTCAGTTGCCCACATTTAAAACTTGATTTTACATAAGATACTGTACTCCAGCTGTACTCCAGCTTGGCCTGGAACGTGGAGGGTCTGACCCCAGTGCTTAGAGTGCTGTCACTCCTGGATGATGGTTGTCTGGGCTGAGTACAGCCGCCCTGTTTGAGCGTGGCTTCTCCAGTTCTCCATGTACCTGGTCAGCGTCACTCTCTTCTGCTGATGGTCTGACCTGTCTCACACTTAGATATATTTGATGTTAGGACTTTTGTTCTAAATCCAAATGGAAATTTGGATTTATATATGAGTGAGCCAACCTGTCATGATAAAATTTCTGTTTTTACCTTCAGAATGCCAAGAGAATTTATTAAAGTTACACATACACACCACAGCATGCATGTGGAGGTCAGAGGACAATTTATAGAAATAAGTTCTCTCCATCCACCTTGTAGGTCCTGGGGATCCCATTCAAGTGCGTAGGCTTGGTGGCAAATGCCTTTACCTGCTGAACCGTCTTGCCAGCCTGAATACTTATCTTGTAAAATGAGTTTATTTTTTAGTTTTGATTGTTTATGTGTGGATCTGTGTGAGAATATGTGCACATGAGCACACATACACATAATACAGTGCCTACAGAGGCCAGAACAGGGCACCTAATGCCCTGGAGTTGGAGTTTCAGGCCACCTGATGTGGCTGCTGGAAAATGAACTCAGCTTGTCTGCAAGAGCAGTGTATACTCAATTTCTAAGCTATTTCTCTATTCCCTTGAGAATTGGTTCTTTAAAATTCTCTTTAAAAGCATTTCGTATTTGAGTAATGAAAGAAGATGGAATTAGGATATACACGAAATAAAACTGAAGATCAAGTGAAAACTGCCTCTGATGCCTTGGTATTATAGCCGTTACTACAGACCTAAAGCAAGGGTTTAGAGTGGTAGTCCAAAAGATGGCACACAAGGTGGTCCCCATCCCAGCAGTTGTCACTATCATCAGGAGATAATTGAACTAGATTCTCTCAGGGCTGCACCAGGTGGTGCTTCAGCCTGCCCTTCTAGTGACACTAACCCCGAAGGTCTTGCCGAAAAGATTTTTAGAGTATAGTGTATCATTATACAAGTTTCTGTTTTTCTTAGTAGGTACCATAATTCAGAGATAGTGTGTTAATAATTTTGTTAATTGTGTTTGATTTTTTAAATTTCTTTCTCCCTTTTGAGTCTCTTATACTTTAATTGGGAATATCAAAGAAATACATGGCACATGGAGAATGTATTTCTGCAAATCTCTAAGTTGTAAAGGTACATTGTGTTGAGGTAAGTCCCAAAGCCTGGGCAGTCTTTGCAAGCTTTGGAGATGGGTGTCTGGGAGGCTAACTAATATGTTTACCGCAGCAGCTTCAAAGAGAGGCTTTCTGATTCTAGACAAGCAGTATATAATTGTGAAAATGATACCCTCTTTCCTCCTGCGAGGGCAATTGCTTTTTTGAAATGAACTTTTTGCTCAAAATGGGAAATAGGAAATAATTTAATCAGAAATGGCAGAATTTGATACTTACCCCCCAAAAAAAACCCTTCATATTTTCATCTGAAATTGGATACTTATCCCATTTCTAAAATTGAATTGTCTTATTTACTAAGTGGAAAAAAACCTTCAATAATTCCCTGTAGTGTTTAAGATATGTAGTGATTAAAGCAAAAAACAGTGCCCAGAAATGCAATATTCTTCAAAACTAATACTTCTATAAACTGATATTTTATAAACAGATCACATTTTTCGAAAAGAATATTCTTTTTATGAGACTTCACATTCTCATCTTGCTATTCCTAATGCCACAAAAAGCTTTAAATTTAAAATCAGTTTGCTTCATGAATCTTCAAAGAAAATTAAAACCACCCATAATATTTTAGTTTAAGATGACGTGCATGCCCAGAGTGGATGCACAAGACAAAACCTTTGTTCTCATGGAGTTCACAATGAGAGAAACAAAGATAAACTCAGCAAATTCAGTAAATAACATCAGGTAGGGCACCACAATGGTAACTTTTGTAAAGCATGGTAAGGGGAAAACGTGGAAGAGGCCTATGTAGATAGAAGTGTCTGTATAAATACAGTGTGAGTCTGTAAGTTGCTACTTGAGACGCCTAGACGAGGGGTCTAGCTTGGCCAACATAGCAAGACTATATCTCAAACACAAACAACATAATGAAACAGAATTCAAGACAAAAGCATTATATGGGAAGAAAACTACTTTATATTGCTATTGGGTACAGAGGAGCTGTAGCAGATCAGAGTCGTGAATCTATGTGAAATATTTATCTGTTGATGGATAGATAGATAAACATGCAACGGAAATACAAAGAACAGTGTGAAAACTGCAAGCATAGTAAAGACATAAATATTATTCTCTCAAAAATGGACACCAGGAACTAGAGATGTAGCTCAGTCGGCAAAGTGCTTGAGGACCCAAGTCCAATCCCCAGAAACTCATTAAAAAGAAAGGGAGGGAGGGAGGGAGGGAGGGAGGGAGGGAGGGAGGGAGGGAGGAAGGGAGGGAGGGAGGGAGGAAGGGAAGTCAGTCCAGAGATTGTGATGTATGTTTGTAACCGCCATTGGTGAGGGGGCAGGGGGGCAGACAGATCCCTGGGCTCACTGGTCAGCCAGCCTGTTTTACATAGTATGCTCCAGACCAGTGAATGAATAACCCTGTCTCAAAAACAATCAACAACAAAAATCCCAAAGCCACAGTGTCTGAAGCACAGGAGTCGAAGATGTTTTGCCGGCCACCACATGCATGTGCACACAAGTGCAGTCACATGCACACGAGCACATGAGTGCACATATGCACACTCTGGACATTTCGGGGTGGTGCTCTAGCTCAGGGGTAGAGTTCATACTTCATGTATTCAAAGACTGGGTCAAGTCCTAGCACCAAAACTAGCACAGCTTTCAACATTTATAGCACTGGAATACTTTTCAAATGAATATTAAACTTTAAGAACAGAAAATGTTTACAAGACTTACCCATCTTTTAAAGTGCTAAAAGAGACATCTCATTCAGTATAGAAATCTTACAGACAATATATTTTGTCTATAATTCAATAGTTTAGAAATCAATAATAAGAAAGTGACCAGAGACATGTTGTCATACTTGACAATGTACAAATGTATCCCTAAGTAATCTTGGCTTTAAAGATAAAATCAGGCCAGGTGGTGGTGGCACACACCTTTAATCTCCTCACTCAGGAGGCAGATGTCTGTGAGTTCAAGGCCAGCCTGGTCCACAAGAGCTAGTTCCAGACAGCTAGGGCTGTTACACAGAGAAACCCTGTCTTGAAAAATCAAGAAAGAAAAAGAAAGAAAAAAGAAAAAATCTGTATAGAAAGTATAAACTGTTGAGAACTGAACTCTATAGAAAGTTCAGATTGCTGTGGTTCAGCACTGAATGCAAGGGGTGCAATAAAGAAACTGCTGATGTGTCTGCTTCATGGCATGGTTAGGATCTTTCTTATGAGTAAGAGAAAAAACATCCAGAGCAGAGCGAGAAAGAAGCAGACTGGACATGGTCAGGGCTGTCTGAGAAGGCAGAAGAGCTGGAGACAGAGAATGAGGGAGAGTGGTGAGAGTATAGCAGGGGAAGGGGAAAAACTTGGTCGTCATAAAGAGAACACATGGGTATCTGGGAGGAGGGAAGCCTGGGGAAGCTGGTGTGGACTTTGAAATGTAAAATACTTACTGAGGGAACCTGGAGGATGGTGTGGACTTTCATATGCATCCACAGGTACATGTCGTCAAAGGAGCCGTGTGTCCCTTCTGCCAGGGGTAAGGAAGTGATTCCTTTTGGTAGATGGGAACTGATTTCTTAAGTTCCTAAGAAATGCTGACTTTTCTCTAAACCCCAGAAATCCTCCTATAGTCCAGGTTGAGCTGGGCCTGGATTCAATTTTGAACCTAGTCGATGGGCCTGCCCTATTTTAAGAGAGAATAGGGTGCCCCTGTACCTGATAGGAACATGTTGAATACAACAACAAAAAGTGGTACTCTGGAAGATACACAATTTTAGCATGCAAGAAGGACTGTAACTAAAGCATTAAGTAGGGTAAAGATAAGAGCAGAATTTAGTGAAATGGAAAAAAAAATTGATCCATGAAACCAAGTTAGTTTGTGGGAGGGACTTGGCTTTGATTGAGTGTGACAGTTATGTAGCTGCCCATCTTAACTATCCTCACTGCATAGCCTCTCTCTCGGCTTTTACAAAATGTTTATAAAACATGCTTTGGGGCTGGAGGTGTGGCTTAGTGTTAGAACCCTGAATATAACCCCAGCCTGTCGAACTTGCACAGAGCTCTGGCTTCAGTCCCCAGCACCACATACAAAACAGCGGGAGGCTGTGGCAGGTGGAGTTCCAGTGTGAGACTAGCCTGGACTACACAGCAAGTCTCTCTTAGAGAAGCGAGAAACGTGGCGGGTGGGTAGCTCGAACGAGAGCAGGAACCTCACTGAGAACCAAGGAAGGTACCAAGAAACCTCTCTTGAAGAATTTTTCCTTTTTTTTAAAAAAATTAAGATTTATTTTTATTTTATATGTGTGGATGTTTTGACTGCATGTATGTCTAAGCACCACATGTGTACAGTGCCCAAAGAGGTCAGAAGAAGGTGTGAGGTCCTCTGGAACTGTAGTTACTCATTGTTGTGAGCCATCATGTGCATCCTAGGAATTGAACCTGGGTCCTCTGGAAGAGCAGCCAGAGCTCTGAACCACCGAGCCAACTCTCTATCTTCTTAGTTTCTTTTGACAAGGTCTGACATCCTGTATAGTCTTGGCTGACCTTGAGCTCACAATCCTGCCTTAGCTTCCCTTATGCTGGGATTAAAGACATACAGCACTGTGTCTGGCTGGAAGAGCATCTGAAAGGTGATCAGGCTTTCTCTAGCTAGAGGAGGAGGGAAAAGGTGTGAGCTGAGAAGGGCAGCTCAGGGCCGTGTAGACCGTCTATAGTAATGTCTGGAGTGTGGGGTGAAGCCATTAGTGCGTAGAGTGCTGTGTCCTTCTTCTTAGTTGTCTTGGATTTTTCCTGGGTATTTTGGAGAAAATAGACTCCTAAGGGAACACAAGGATATAGCTCGCTGAAACCATGTGATAATTGGTCCACCATGATGTTAAAAACCACGAATTGTTAATTCAAAATGATTTTTATGAAAGTACCAGAACCTGAATATTGATTGTTCAGATTCCCTGGATAATCATAAGCTTACAGTTGACGTTTTGTAGGAGGGAAGGATAAATTTAAGCCCTGAGTTTCCTCCAAGAGGCTAGCAAGAATTTCTTGAAACTTTATCTTAACCATTTTTAACTAGATCAGGGCTCCAAGCCTGATTGTAAGTTGAGATTTCTTTGGAATTTTATAAAGAGGCTTTACTGGATTGTCACAACATGGTCGCTCACTCATTCTTCATTAAGTTTCACAGTTTGCCTTAAACTCTCTATACTCCTTAGAAATTAGAAACTGGCTGGGAGGTGAGGCTCACCATTGTCCTCTCATCAGCATGACTGACTTGGTGGCAGGGGTGCTTTGGGCAGTCATACTCAGTACTTTCAAGGGCACATTGTCATGTTTCTGGGAACCCAGATAACTACAGTTTAAGTCTTTACCTTCTATTTTATGTAGACAAAAGTTAAAACATTGTGTTTGAGCTTATTTTCCATCTCATTCAAAATGAATTTTAAATATTAGCTCATGTTCTTAAACATGCCAGTCCCCATGATAAGACAAAATCTTGTGAGCGCTGTCATCATGTAGCTGCAGAAGCCAGTTCATTCTTGTTGAACCCTCTTTCCCAATCTCTACCCTCACGCTTGGTTAGTTTCAAGTAAGTCAAAGGTAGGCATGTATTGTATTATTTCTAAATATTTTATATATGTGTGTTTCTATAAAATATCTAAAGACTCCTTTAAATATAGTAACTCAGTGTACCTTTAAAAATTAAAAATAATTATTTAATATTATAAAGTACTTGTTACTGTTTAGTTTTCTCCAATCATACCTTTTAAAGTTTGCTTTAGAATCCTAACAAGATTCTTTTTAAAAAATTATTTATTTAATTTTATTTTATGTACCTTGGCATGAGGGATCTCCTGGAACTGGAGTTACAGACAGTTGCGAGCTGCTGTGTGGGTGATGGGAATTGAACCTATGTCCTCTGGAAGAACATCTAGTGCTCTTAACTGCTGACCCATCTCTCCAGCCCCCAATAAGATTCTTTTGTAACAATTGTTGCATCAATTAGGGTTCTCTAAAGGAACAGATTTAATAGAATGAGCATGTACACACACACTAAAACCAGGCAGTTGTGAGAGATTTTCCTTGGATGAATGTATGTATGTATGTATGTATGTATGTATGTATGTATGCATACACACATATATGATATGTATTTTTATTATCTAATATGTACGTAAATGCATACATCCTGTTTTTCTAAATTAAAGTGGCTTATAGGCAGTGGTCTGAGTAGTCCAACAAGGGCTGTCTCGTTATGGAAAGGCCCGGATCTGGTAGTTCGGTCCATGAGACTGGATTCCTCCAGCAGTCACAATCTGGTGCTGGAGTCCCAGGGAAGTCCTAGAGAGGTTCTGATTTCCAGTCTTTGATGGAATCTTGGAAAAGTAGATTATAGCATCAATAAAGGGATGTCTCAGCAACAGGATATATGGACTTTCTAGTCAGAGTGAGGGCAAGCAGCAAACAAAAGAAAAAAACAAAAAAGAAAGCTCCCTTCTTCCACACTGTTTTATGTGGGGCTGCCATCAGAAGGTGTGGTCTTGTACCTCAAATAATGCAGCCAAGGAAAATCCTTGCAGATGTACCCAGCTGCCTGGGTTTAGTTAATTGCAGATGTAGTCAGGTTGACAACCAGACTGGCTAACAGTCATGCCTCTCCTGTCTCTTCATTTACAGTCTCCCGTTCCCACACACTTTGCGATACTGTTGGGTTAACCAGTGGTTGTTCCTTACGCTTGGCCAGACTCCTGGATATTGCTGATTGTGATCCTTTTAGTCATGTTAAATTTCTTATTTATTATATGTGGGTTGTTCATTGTATAGCAGGAGTTCTCAGGATCCCTTCTTGTTTCTCAGAATTATTGAGGTCCTCAAACAGCTTTTATCTGTGTGGGTTTTACTTCTTGATGCTTGACAGAGTTAGAAACTAAAACAGATAAAGCTAAAACTTTAATTTTAGCACCCTTGCTTAGCATGGGTAAAGCCTTTAGTTTGAAGTATTCCTTTCCCTGAAAAAAAACCCCAAAAAACAAAAAAAATCAAACCAATGTTAAGAATGTTATTCTAAAGCAGAATAAAATAATTCCTTGATTCATTTAAGATAGCCACAAACCTATTATATATTAATATAAATATTTTTATGTAAAAATCATATTCCATCCTATAACAAAAATGAGTAATAGTGACAATGTCAACTTGTTTTCAAATCTGTATGAATGGGAGATTGCTAGATTATTATATGAGCATTTGCATTCAGTCTGTCATACATTGTTTTATGTGGAGAGTGCCAAACAAAGATATGCTATTAGAAAAGGGAGATGCATCTTAATAGCTTGTTCATATAATTATAGATCTTTTTCTCTAACCTTGCATGGGGGTAGTTTTCCTTTTGAAAAAGATTTTATTTTTGTGTGTGTGTGTTTTGTATATGGGTATATAGTTATGAGAGGAGACGTCTGTAGGGGTCAGAAGAAGGCTTCGGATCTTCAGGAGCTGGAATTACAGGTGGTTGTGAACTGCCTGACTTGGGGGCTGGCGCTTGAACTTGGGTCCTTCGAAAGACCTGCAAGTGCTCTTCACTGCTGAGCCAGCTCTCAGCCCCAACAGTGCTGGTTTCTTACAGGTTAGTGATGGAGAATCTGAAGCCATCAATTGCTCATATTCTGGTACTGCATATAGGAGCCCATTGATTTATTCTGTGTTTGAATAGAAGGTTTATGTGAATATGGTTTGGTAACACCGTGGCTTGGTCATCTGGAAAACATTGCCTCAGTAAGTTACAGAGATCTGCCAAAGTGTTCCTTGACATTATAACCAGTCTCATCAACAGAGTGTCTATGTAGGGGAAGCTGTCAAACTCACCATGGCAGTCAGGTTTTCTGAAGTTCTAATTTTTGTTTGAAAGTTGGAATTTTATCGTTGGCAGCAAACACTGTCAGCTGTTTTATGTGCCAGACTCACTTTTTCATTTTTAAGGAAATGTCTGCCAGACACCCAAGCCTACATAACCGCAATCTGTTAATATTTCTTTCAAGTGAAATTGATGTTCCATGGAAAAAGCAGCCGATTGGGCTCACAGCTTCGATTGCATAAGTAGTTTGCTTAAGACAACCATCGATTTTGGTTAAAAAAGTGCTTTGTGTGAACCTCCCTTTTCATCGTGGACACCATTTTAAAAAGCTGTAATAAAATTAATACTTCTGCTTTACCTGAGACCACCCTAAAGGAATGGGCTTAGGTTTTTTGTTAAAGGTTTTTCTAATTTAACTTTACTTTTTAACTGTAATTTGTAACCATGGAGAATGCAGTCACTGCTAATGCCTGCTTGGTCCTGCTTCTTGATTCATAATAAAGTTGGCACGTCTACCTCCCATCCTCGCTTTGTACCTCCAGTGCAGGTGTCAGCAAAGGCAGCTAAGGTCTTAGAACTGTAATGAACAGTTTGATTTTTCAGAGATGCCCAAGAGAGGGTTCTCTGGGCCATAACTGAGGAACTGCTAATGGATCTCTCAAGTATGGTTGAACTCAGGTTCAGCTTTTTGGCAAAGGCATTTCCTGGTGTATATGTGTTCCTCATCTGGAGGTTGGCAGGGTCTGCATTTGTGTGTAATTTTCTCTCTTTTATTTTGGTGAAAGCTACTTAGGCAGTTGCCTAAATGCCATTTCACTCAAGGATACAAGATGGTACTATCTGACCACTTCTCTATTTATCACACAAAGGTCCTCTAAAAGGTCTCATTAATGATGTGGATATTCTCAGCTACTGTCCATGTATGACAGACAGAATTTATACTAGATGTCCCCATTTATTTGCTGTTTTTCAAAATAACTATTTGGTTATCTACCAATCTACAAAGACAATCATTGATTTTAAAAGGTTTTGTTTTTTGTTTTTGTTTTTACTTTAAAAATTTATTTTTGGTTAGTATACAAGGAAATGCATTCTAGTGTGACATTTTCTTTCTAAAAATTTACATGTATGTGTATATGAGCACTTATGTAGAAGTCAGAAGACAAATTGTGGGAGTTGTCTCTTGCTTTCCACCATGTATGTATGCTCTAGGGTGGAGCTCAGGTCGGCTGGCATGGCAGCAATGACCTTTGCCCCCTGAGCCATCTTGTCAGTCCTACTGTGACATTTTTACTCCAGCCCCAGTCTCATGCTGTGCTCCCCTTTGTCCACTTTGACCCTGGCTGTCCCCCCACCATCAAACCCATTACCTCCTCTTGATTGTACCCTTGCCCTTCTCATTCCCTTTCTGCTGTCATGTCCTGCATCTCTATATGTCTTTCTGAGTCTGACTCCTTTGCCGTCTCCCCAGATGCCTGTCTTCTTCTTTATAGTGAGACAAATCTCTCTGTCTGTGTGCCACGTTCCATTATCTGTTCTCGTGTGGACGGTGTCTAGGCTGAGATGGGTAGTGCAGCAGCAAGTACTGATGTGCAAGTGTTTCTCTGCTGCACTCACTTGGCTCCTAGATGCAGACCCAGGCCGAGTCATACGACAGTTGTGGCTTTAGTTTTTAGGGGTGTTTGTTTGTTTGCCTTTGTATTTTGAGACAAGGTCTTACTTTGTAGCCCAGGCTAGCCTCAAACTTGTAGCAGTTCTCCTGCTTCAGCCTCCTAAGTTCTGGGAGTACAGTGTGAGCCCACCAAACACAGCTTGATTTTAGTTTTTAAAAGTGCCTCCATGCTGATTTACATAGTGACTGCCAGTTTACACCAGACCCCACAGAAGTATATAAGTTCATCTTTGTCTACATCCCCACGAGCATTTGTTACAGGTTCATTTGTTTTCTTTCTTTAAGATTTTTTTTTTTTAATGGAGAGATGGCTCAGTGGTTAAGAGCACTTGCTGTTCTTCAGAGAACTTGTATTCAGTTCCCAGCACCCACATGACAGTGGCTATGAACTACCTATAACTGTAGTTCCGGGTATCTTGTATCCTCTTCTGGCTTCTGAGGGCACCAGGCATACACACTACGCATGCATGCATGCATATATATGTATGTGTGTGTGTGTGTGTGTATGTGTGTGTGTGTATTCAAGCAAGCACTCATACACTTAAAAAATAGAAATAAATCTTTTAAAAGCAAATAAACATTTAAACAGGGTGTGCCTGTTGGAATTTATGTGTATCCCTCTGTGCAGTTGTCCTGGGTGGCCAGAAGAGAGTGTCATATCACCCGAGACTGGAGTGACAGACATGATTTGTACTTTTTTTTTTTTTTGAAGAACCATTTATTCAGTTAATTAGCCCATTTATTTATTGGATGATTTATAATTTTGATCTTTAATTCTTGGAGTTACTTAGGGATTATAGATAGCAGTCCTCTGTTGGTCAAGGTTTTCTCCCAGTATAGGGTCTGCACACTCTCCTGGCTTTCTTTGTTGTGCAGAAACCTTTTGTCAATCTTAGGATGAATACCTGAACTCTTGGAGTCTATCTCAGAGAGTCCCTGCCTGTGTGAAGTATTTTACTTGTTTCATTTCAGGCTTTATATTAAGGTCTGAATCTAGTTTCATTTTTTTGTAAGTATGTGATCTATGCATGGATACTTGCTCATGTATGTGCATGTGTGGAGTGGGTGTATTTTGCCATACTAGAAAGCAAGGAAGTTCTTGAGAGCTACTGCAATGTGCATAAAACATACCCCAGTAAGCCAGATTTAAAAAGAACTGGGTCACAATGTTGGGACCATTTACATTTTTAATTGAAATGCATAAAATATTCGGAAACCCATGAATTCCCAATGATTAAAAAAAAAAAACTCACGACTGGAATGTGGCTCAGTGACAAACCACTTGCCTAGTATGTATGAAGTCCAGTTTAAGTCCCTGTAGTGGAGTGGGGTACTGCAGAGGAGGAGGACAAAGAAGGAGGAAGAAGAAAAAGGAAGGGGGAGGGAGGAAGAAAGAAAAAAAGGCAAGAAAAAGAGGAGCAGGGGGGTGGGGGTGGGGTGACTTCTGTCCAGTAGTGACAGTGACAGCTGTCTGTGACTATGAAACATGATGGCCACTTGTGCCCAGGAGTTCAGGGCCAGCCTGGACAACATAGTGAAGCCCTGTCTGTCTGTCTGTCTCTTTCTCTTTGGTGTTTTGAGACAGGGTTTCTCTTTGTAACAGTTCTGGCTGCCCTGGAACTCTCTTTGTAGATCAGGCTGGACTCAAACTCACAGAGATCCACCTGTCTCTGCCTCCCAAGAAGCCCTGTCTCTTAAAGGGAAAGTAGGAGGAAAGGGTGGGGATAGGGAAAGGAAAAGAGAAGGCATCCTCTGCTTATATCTGAGTTACTTAATGCAGTAAAGACAATCTTGGTTGGGGGATGTGCAGGGAATTAATTGAGACCCTGCACATGTTATGGACACACTCTGCTCCTGAACAGTAAACCCAGCTCCAAATAGTCGCTTCTTGAACTCTGGCTGAATTGCACGTATGGCTGATTTGAAAGTAATTCCCATTATGAGACTTAGGACTGAGTATGATGTTTTCTAAGAGCCATTATTTCTCATTCGTAGGTTTGGGGAAGGAAATCACACACATCTGCTGATCCTTGCTTCTCTGTAGGACTGTGAGCACTACTAAACAGTCATTGTGCAATAGTCAGGTAGAATGATGTCCTCTCTGCCCTCAGCTGCACTTGAAAGAAATACCAACAAATTATAGTCACTCAGACTTGAATTTCAGCAAATTTTTTAAAAAAAAATTTTAAAAAATTAATTCCCACTGAGAATCAAAAGACCTTTCTTAAAGGTTGGGCTTTAAATCTTTAAGGAGACTTTAAATCATTATAAAGATTTAACTTTTTAAAATTTATTTTTATTGTTTTCTGTGTGTGAGTATTTTGCCTGCATGTTTTTCCAATCACCTTGTGTGTGCCTGATGTCCACGGACATCAGGTGGGTGTTGGATTCCCCTGGAACTGGAGTTACAGATAGTTGTCAGTTGCCATGTTGAAACCTGGAACTTCTGGAAAAACAACCAGTGGTCTTAACCACTAAGCCATCTCTGCAGCCCTTTAATTTACTTTTTTTAAAGATGGGGATGATAACACATACCTGTTGAGGGAAGAGGATTCAAGGCCATCCTGAGCTACACAGTGAGTTTGAGGAAAGCTTGAGCCACATAGTGTTATCCTGTTTTAAAACTAACACCAACAGCATGGTACTGACTTAAATCACCTATGTAGACCATGGAACAGACTGGAAAATCTAGAAAGGAACCTACACAGCTACAGCCACTTAGTCCTTAGCAAAAATGAAAGAAATAGCCTCTTCAACAGCCCCTTCCCTAAACTGAAAATCATAAAGAATGAAGCTAGGAGCTGGGGTACAGTTCCACGGTAAAGGGCTTGCCTCACAACCCTGGAAACTTGGGGTTCAGGTCCCCAGCAACTATATAAGTCAGTTGTGGTAGCATGTACCGCTAATGCCAGAGCTGGAGGAAGCAGAGACAAGAGGCTCTCTGGAGCTTTCCAGTCAGCTAATATTGCTCGACTGGTGAGCTCCAGCTTCTGTGAGAGACAATAGATAAGGGGGAGGCGAATCCTTCCTCTCCCAGTAGCCGTGAGGGGCCTGGAGTTCTTTGTCTGGGGTTGGATCCCATGAGAATTCCTCCTTCCATGTTAACGGTCTGTTGCTGTTGCCATTGTTTTTAGGGAAGAAAAAATAATGTTAAAAAAAAAGAAGAGGAGGAGGAAGAGAGTACTAGAGGAAGATACCCAGTGCCAATCAGTCTCTGGCCTGCACGCATATATGGAACCCGGGGACAGACAGCTCTTTAAGAAGCTCTTGGTTCCTCTTAGTAGGAATGGCCTTTAGAGACTGCTCTAAGACACAGAGTGTGCTCCCTGCAGTCGTTTTTCTAGGCCTCTTCAGTGAACAGAACAAAGGCAAATGTTTATTTCACCTTCTAGGCACAAGCTGGCTGCTTGGTGCCTTATTTAACCATTCTAATCTGTGCCTGCAATTCCTTTCCCCTGGCAGGGCCAACATTTGCTTTATCTTCCACAGTGAAGATGCCGCCTCTGAGTGACAACACCAGTATTTCGACTCTGGGCACTGCCACAGGCATTTTTGCTAAGTCCCCTTGGACTGATTCCACATGGTGGTTCTTCAGTGTGCACACAGATCTTTGTTTAACGTTGCTTTCTGTTTTTAGGTTTTACTTTTTGAATTTTCTGTGATTATACAAACTATATAGTTCCAAGTGGAAACCCTTAAAACAAGGTTACTCAGCTGTTAGCTCATGTCCATACCCCCCACACCTGCTTCTTCCCCTTTCTTTTGTTGTTATGTTCACAGATGGGGGCTGAAAGACACACACACACACACACACACACACACACACTGCTCCCATTCTGGAGTAGGGAGCAGTAATGGACAGAGCATACTTTCCTCTGCCTTTGTTTACTTTAGTGCTCAGTCTACGGCAGTCTGTAGGAAGAACTGGGAGCCTGTTCTTCCTTATGTGTGCTGTCTTATTGGGAGGATACTCTGCAGTTAGTACAGCCTCTCTACCGCCACATGTTCATTGCTGGTGGTGACTTTAAAGTTGGTTAATGTAGGAACCTACTCATAAGTTAGGAATTATATGCATACATACACATATATTAGAAATTTTGCTTTTGGTTTTTAATGTCTTAATGTTTTAAGTGGCACTCTATGTTAGCTGCCTATTTAGGTTTTTGTTTTTTCAGAGAGGAGTAGATTTTCTCAGAGGAATCTTCTCTGCTAACCTGTTGCTATTTATATAAAGTACCTAATTTGTAAGACTAATTTAATCATAATACCATGTGCCACAGGAGAACGAGCAATCAGTATCCTGGCCAGACATGGTTTGCTTGCCCCAGACATCAGTCAGAATACTGCCAAGTTGGTGCTAACAAGCGAAGAGGTCCCTGGGGGTCTAGGATTCCTAACTGCTGCCATCAGAGCCTGACATCTCAAAGTCTGAATCTTCTAACAGTCGAGGCCAGATCTGGTGGGGTTACTTTAATGTTGTAGTTTGAAGTCAGAAAAGAAAAAGAACTAAATTCATTGTTGTTTATTCATTCAGAAGTTTCCAAAGGCTTTAAGATATTTTAAGTGTATATTAGCTATTGATCTAGAAAACATTTTTAAGTTTGTCTGTGTTTAATTATTTCTTTACTACTGAGATTGCAGCCTTGAATTTTCATTGTGATCTAGTTCGCCTGAATGCAAGTTTTCCTTACTTTCCTTGGCTTGTCAGAAATACCTTATCCAAACTTTGCAGCTTTGCATCCTATGTCTTTTCTCATGTGGCTCTTGATAGTTCATCTGTGTTAGAGGTCCAGGTTCCTGGTATATGAGATGCTGAGCAGAGTAAAGGAGAGATTTAGGCCAGTTTTCTTCTATCCAAAGTTAAGAGTCTGTTACAACTCTGCCAGCAGAGATGGAGGCAGGAAGATAGCACTCAAGGCTGGCCCAACTCTAAATGGAGGGCCTCTGAATGAAGGCAGTCCTGTCAAGGAGAGCTTATTTCAACACCAAGATGTCCCCTGTCCCAGTATGATCACTGTTTAAAACGCTTGCCTCTCCACTCCCAACCAGGCATACCGTAACCAGGCATACCGTAACCAGGCATACCGTAACCAGCCTTGTCTACAGCAGACATCCGTTTACTCCTCTGACAACCCTAGGATGAAGGCAGATCTATTTTCCATGCTTCCTGTCAGTGTTTGAGTTTGAGTACTGAGATTTCAAGGTGGCAGGGTGGGGAAGAAGTGGTATTGAGATGAGTCAAGGGGAGTTCACTGATGGGCCTTTATTTTGTTACATGCAGGAGAAGGCACAACCAGCATTATTGGTGGTTCTACACATCCAAGACTGGGGGTTTTTGACTGAAAAATGTTAGATTAACATTTATTAAAGATTCTATAAAATTGCAGTTGGGCCTCTGCATGGAAGGGGGTTATTACCACACATATCAAAGTGACTGCTCTTCTCATTAATATGGCATCGAGCCAGTCAAGAGTTGGGCTCTCAGTATCAGGTCCTGACTTAACTGTGTGATGAGTAGCCTGTCTTGTTTCTCCGATGGAAAGGATAATATCTAGAGCCCAGAGGGGAGACTGCTGATGTAAGTAAATAGGGCAGTTTATCCGATGTAACAGGCACTTTGTAAATGCCATCTCTCTCTGTTTCTGTCTGCCTTCTCTTCCTTTCTTGATACATTATCCTTGGAGTAAGCCTTAGTTGCTTAAATCTTTTCCTCAGTGGTTTGCCTTGACTCCCTGATGAAAGTAGAGATGCATTTCCAAAGAACACTTACTCCCAAATGGGCTAATTTACAAAACAGAGGAATTAAAACTTTGCTAGTGGGAAAAACCCAAGTTGTCTTATGTATTATTTTTAGATTAGCTCAGCCCATCCTCCTGCCTGTCCTCCCTCTCTCCCTTCTCCCCACTCTCTCCTCCCTTTTGTCCCTTTTACGAATTTATTTCATGTAATTCCCCCCATTTCATGACCCGCTGGTGGTTCAGGATTTCTTACACCGCAGTTCTAGTACACACCTGTGACGGCACACTTTGGCCAGCAGATGCCACCCTTTTGCTTCCTGTGTGCCGCTACTGTATGCAGTATTGTGGCAGAGGCTGTCAGTTATGCATAGTGCATTTCAAAATTAATTTACCAGTCTTGAATTTGACTTTGTATGAAGTAACATTCCTTAAAAATGAGTACCTCATCATTTAGACCCATAGAACGAACATCAGATTGCCTGAGAAGAGAGATCAGTGACCTTCGCCTTAGCTGGGACTTAATTGAGTGGCTGTCCTCTTTGAACTTGAGATTTGTGGTTTGCAGAAATCAAGCATGATACCATCTGTCCTGATTTTTTCTTTGGGGTTGGAGAAAGAATAAAAGGAAATATAGATTGGATTTGTGGACCAAATTTAAGATCCATGGTAAAAATTCTGTTAGCATAAAATTTTAAGGCTATTTATGTTTGAGTTATATATTATTATTATTTTATTTCTAGTTCACATTTTATCATTGTAAAAAATATTGTTAGCTCTTTGAATGATGAGAGATAATCCAGGGACAACAGAAGGTCAAAGCATTGGTAAGCCAGACACAGGGCATGCCCAGCGATTGTAATGATACCATCCTTTAATACAAAGTTAATGTATAGCTATGCTCTTTTATTTAAATGATATAGTATTTTGTGAGAGAATAAGATATGGTTTCATAATAGCTTGAGAAATGAAGGCCCAGAAACCTTTTTATTTATTTTTTAATGCTTTATTTATTTTTATTTTATGTGTATGTCTGTGTGAGCACATTGGATCCACTGGAACTGAAGTTACAGAGAATTGTGAGCTGCTATATGGTGGCTGGGAATTGAACCCAGGTCCTCTGGAAGAACAGCCAGTGACCTTAAATGCTGAGCCATCGCTCCAATCCCCAGAGACTTTTTATAAAAAAGTCAGTTTTCTCACTTCATGCCAGAATCAGGTCTAGAACTCACCATCCCCAGATCATTTCCTGGTTCTGTTAACTCTTGGATTCTTCCTGTTACTGAAAATTGCCAAGGCTGTGAGCCAATGTTAGATACTTAGTTTGTGTTACAAGCCAGAAAAAAAAAATTATTTTTAATATGCAATGGGAGCAGACATAAACAGGGAGGATGACAGCAGAAGGATATTTCTCCTTGACTCAAAGTGTGCTTTTCTACTTATTCAGAATACAAAGAAGATGGACATACTTCATTTTATTATTCATCTAAGTTAAAACAATCTTTTGCTACTCTATATTACTTTGTAACTGTGGGCTTTACTGTAATATGTTGTCAGGAAATGTCATGCCAACTAAAAAGACATTATTATTTTAGGCATCCTTTTGGCTTTGACCAAATGTAACCTCTGTCAGAACAAAGATACCTATTGTAGGGGAATCTTAATGGCTATTGCAAAGACTTTGATGGCTTTTATGTTGGTACCTCTGTCACAATGTGCCTACTAAACTTGTTCATGAGTTTGCCCGAGTTTTTCTTTCATGCTCTCCTCTCCTGTCTGAAAGCATGTGCTTTCCTGCTAGTTTCCCTCCCGCCTATGCACCATCAGTAATAGATACTGAATATTTTCAACAGTCTGTGTATGTGTTGATTATTCACTGGGATACTTACTGCCTTCAGACTAGGTTGTAGGGGCTGGCGAGGTAGCTTAGGGGTTAAGGACACTTGCTGTTCTTAGAGAGGACCTGTACTCAATTCCCAACAACCACATGATGGCTCACAATCATCTATAATTCCAGTTCCAGGGGCTTTGACTTCCTCTTCTGGCAGGCTCTTACCTCGATTTCAGTCCTAAACAGTGACCCTGCCTCCGGAAATCTCAGGGTGAGACTGAGCAAGAGCCATCTCCTCCCCTCTGATCATCCTCTCTAGTGCTGGAATTAAAGGCATGCACCACTACCACCTGGTTTCTATGGCAAACTAGTGTGGCTACTGGGATTAAAGGTGTGTGTCACCATGGCCTGGTCTGTAAGCATGGCCAGTGTGGCCATTTTAGTCTCTGAACTTCAGGCAAGCTTTAGTTATTAAAATACAGATGAAATATCACTACATCACACAGCTGAGTTCTGGCATTCATGTTCTTAGGGTTTAGGTATCAATCATGCTGATTGACACACTGACAATCTGGTTGTTTTTCTGACCAGCGTGCTTCCCTGCTGTGCTTCCCCCTGAAAGCCGGACGGTTCTCACATTGACATTCTTTTTCAAAGCAGTTCTTATTCTGATGGCACAGTATGAAGGGGTGTGGTGGGGTGGGGTCGCAGGACAGAGACAAAGAGCTGCCCTGTTTGTGTCTAAGCTCTTGCACAGCCTGGGCTCCTGAGGGGCCAGTTACTGAGAAGCAGACTAATGCCCTCTCCCAGACTCATTGCCCTCTCCCATTTGCTCTTTATTTAGAAAAATTGTGGCAAAACTCTTCTAGGATTTTATAGCCTTCACACATGGCTGTGTGTAGTTTGAGTTTAAAATATCTTAGGGAGTGGTGTTTAAAATGAGTACAGTCGAGAATTTTGCTACCCCTCCCAAGTGCTCTTTGCAGATGCAGCAGCAAGCAAAGGCTGTTTTCACACGTTGTAGGGAACTGTTCCATTCCAGATTCAGTGAAGAGTTCCCACTTTCGGGAGGGCTGTTGAGACTGTGATTACAAACTGCAGCCGTTCTAGGAGTGATTGAAAATAGTTCCTGGGATGAATTAAGATCTCGCAGTAGAAATACCATACACAATCTGCCACAGTATCCGTGGCAGCCTTCCCTGAGCCAGCCTGGCTAATGAGAAAATCAGGAGCCCAGAAGTTTATTGCCAAAGGAATGTTTAACAAGGGACCCTTGGTGTGTTTAGATGAGATAGTGTTTGGGTTCGTGGTATTTGATCAATGTGTGAATTTTATATTGAGTCATGTAGAAACTATGTAGGACGCAGGAGTTTACCCTTTTCCGGTCTCACTACCTCTCCTCCTGGCTCACAAGTTTTTTTCCTATGGAAAAATGAAAATCAAAGAGGATAGCCAGGCCCACTCTCCATCGCCTGACCTCTGGCTTTCTGGTGCAGTCCTGAGGGTCTGTGACACTGATGCCATAGCAGTGACATCCTGTGGGCACTCAGATGTGACAGAATGGATAGATGAGCAGTCAGCATCCAGAGTAAATCCTCACTTAGCTGTGTGGGACTCGGGACAGGAGAGCTAGTTCGGCCCATGGCACATGGGATGCGTGTGACTTGGATTACTAAAGTGAGCTCTGGTACACCACAAACACACCTCCTGTATATCCGTTATACTTGAGTGTTGGACTTATTTCTGTAAGGCTGCCACACCTGCCCAGCTTGTGTCAGAGTGCTGAAAAATTTGTGTTTGTGACCCATGATTTAATGAAGCTATAAAGTTAGGGACATGTTGGGTGTGTGTGTGTGTGTATTCTTTTACACAATACTTTCTGACCACGGTTGTCCCTCCCTCCACTGCTCCCAGTTCTCCTTCCCCTCTTCCCTCTCTCCGAGATTCACTTCTTCTTCATTTCCCTTCAGAATAGAGCAGGCCTTCCAGAGGTAACAACCGAGCACAGTAAGATACAATAAGACTAGGCACAAACCTTTATACCAAGGCTGGACTGGGCAACCCAGTAGGAGGGGAAAGGTCCCAAGAGCAGGCAAAAGCATCAGAAGCACCCCCGCTCTCACCGTTAAGAGGCCCACAGAAACACCAAGCTATACAGCCATAACATATATGCAGAGGACCTAGCCCAGACCCATGCAGGTTCTGTGATTGTCCCTGCAGTCTCTGTGATCTCTCTCCTATGAAGCCCTGCTTAGTTGATTCTGTGTGCTATGTTCCCTTGGTATCCTTGACCCCCCCCCACTCCTACAATTCTTCCTCCTCCTCTTCTGCAGGCTCAGTTGAACTTTTAATATTAGTAAACATTGTTTTAAGGAACTTCGTTGCATATTATGCCCTTAGTATTAACTCCTGCAGGTGGAATTACTGAGTCAAAGTATAGACTAGAAATTGTGATAGTCTTATTTCCCCTGTTATTTTTTGTAAGGGAATTGACAGTTTGTTACTTAATTTTCTTTGAAATTTTGATTTTTCAAAAAAATATTTATGAACTAAGATACAAACCCAGTAGCATATGTGACAAAGATATGTCTCAGTTTTTTTAAAGTGTGTATGTGTTATGCATGTGCGTTTACATGTGACGGGAGCGCAAAGCTAACAAAGTTGCATTTGCTTAGGAAGTGACTGCTCACTGCTATGTTGAGGTAGGATCTCTTGCTGAATTCACAGCTTGCCACTCTGGCTAGTCAAGCTTGCCAGCTTGCCCCAGTGATACACTTGACTGTAGGTAATTGCCATACCCTCTCGGTTTCCGTATGAGTTTTGGGGTCTGCACTCTGGTCCCCATGCCGTGTGTTAACTGTTTTAGCCACTGAACTAACTCTTCAACCCTCTTTGCAGTTTTAAAAACTTGATTTGTATATATTATCTTAACTATTCAGACATTTTGAATTTATGTATTTTGATTTATTAATTTTCATCTGTTGTAGAATGTCATCTCATTTAGAAAATACTTTCATATCCTAAGACTACAAATATTAAGCCCTGTTTTGTTTTGGTTTTTTTCCCAGTATGTAATCTGTTTGGAATTTGTCTTGGTATAAGGAGTAAGGTAGCCACCCAGCTTTATATCTTTCTTAACTTCTTTTGCTGACAGCCAAGAATTTTCAAAATGTGTGGTTAATTTAGAGGCATCAGCTCAGTGCGGCATCTGTATGTAAAGGTGGCTTGTTTCTGCAGATGGAAGGTTCCTGCTTGTTTCTGCAGATGGAAGGTTCCTGCTTGTTTCTGCAGATGGAAGGTTCCTGCTTGGGACTTGGTGTTTCAGTCGTCCTGTTTTTAAAAGCCCCCAGAAAGGAACTGTGAAACACCATATTGATTTTGGCGTTGATTTTAATGCATCTCATATAGGCTGATTCCACAGAACTTGATACAGAGTGTGTCTTCTATGTCTTGATGCCTTTTTGCCAAGCAAAACTGGTTATTTCTGACCAAAAGGCACTGAACTGAAAAAAAGTAAGGTGGCCTCTTTGGCTTGTGTAGTTCATGATTTCACTTTGGATGCAGTGCATTTAATTTTCCCCTTAAGCTCTACTCATCAGCAGTGGTCTGTGTCCTGTGCTCGGGGCTGTTTGGAGGGTGCCTTCCGTGCTGTCTCTCCAAGTCCTGGTGCTAATAACTGTATCTTTAGATGTGTGTTTGTTTCCTTGGCGTTTCAATGAGTAGATATCTGGGGCTTAAACCCCCGGCGGTCATTTTTAGTTTTCTCTTGTATCATGGCATTTGCTCTGGTTGGGTTTGTTTGCTGGTGTGTTTCAGATGTGGTGATACCTGGCCCTGTGCATTGTTTGATTAGAGGTATGTTTATTCCAGTCTGACAACTTCTCTGAGTATCTACGACAGTGGTTTTCAACCGGTGAGTCACAACCCATAAAGGGGTTGTGTATCAGGTATTTATATTACGATTCATAATGGTAGCAAAATTCCAGTTATGAAAATTTTCATAAATGAATGAAAAACTTCTGATGAAAAGGCAATGAAAGACTTTTATGGCTGAAAATGAAAAAAGGCAATGAAAGACTTATGGTTGGAGTCGTCACAACATGAGGAACTGTATTCAAGTGTTGCAGCATTGGGGAAGGTTGAGAACCACTTCTCTAGACCTTTGCAGATTTGTCCTTTGTAACCAAGAGTCTCCTGAGCTATTATGGCACCATTTAAAATAAGTTTACCAGTGAAGGAAATAAATTCTGCCAGTGTGGTCGAAGGTCAGACGTACACACAGTATTAAAGCCTTTGGAGTCTTTCTGTTAGCCTTGGCAGCCATCGCCATCACCATTTACATCACCAGCTTCACCTTCAATTTTCTTATCTGTCACACATGGATAAAAATTATATTTCCTGAGGCTGAAAAGATGGCTCAGTGGTTAACGCTCGCTGTTCCTCTAGAGCACAGGGTTTGATTCCCAACACTCATCTCAGGCAGCTCACAACTGCCTTCTGTAGCTCTAACTCCTGAGATCGGTTGCCTTCTTTTGGCTGCTGCGGCTCCAACATACATGCATGTGTGCGTGCGGGCACACACACACACTACACCTTTTTAAAAATTAGACTTTTCTCATGGAGCTAGTGAGTACCACCTGATGTAATGTGTATAAAATATGTAGACATCCCTGGCCTATATTAAGCATTTGATAAATGTTATTTTCTTTCTTGGTTTTTAGTGTTGCTATGATCTTCTAGGATATCACACTGCCTCCACTCCAGTTATAAAAAGAATGCTTTGTGCCCATTCCAGGAAGTTTAGGGAGGGAGGAAAAGCTTAGATACCACTTGTTATTTATCATCCTCAGCGACAATTGCTTTGATTTTGAGGTATTTTCTTCTGGATTTTTATGATTATAATCTTACATGATTGAAGTCTTTCTGCATGTAGTTGTTATTTTTTCATTTAATATAACCTATCTATTTTATTGTATAATTAAAAACATTTGTAGAACCATCTTTAACAAATTATTGTTTTAAATTGTGTGTATGTGGGCATGTGCACGCGAGTACAGGTGCCAACAGAGGCCAGAAGTGTTGGATCCTTGGGACTGGAGTTCCAGGCACTGGGAATTGACGTTAGTCCTCTGGAAGAACAGTGCACACTCTTAACTGCTGCGCCAACTGTCCAGACCTCCTAGAACTATCTTTTTTTTTTTTAAGATTTATTTATTATATATACAACATTCTGCCTCGATGTATGCCCGCACGCCAGAGGAGGGCGCCAGATCTCAGTACAGATGGTTGTGAGCCACCATGTGGTTGCTGGGAATTAAACTCAGGACCTCTGGAAGAACAGCCAGTGCTCTTAACCTCTGAGCCACCTCTCCAGCCCTAGAACTATCTTTTTAAAAATATTTTTTTGAGATAAAGTCTGGCAGTAACCTAGACTGACCTCAAATTCATAATCCTCCTTCCTCAATTTCCCTTGGAATTATAGCTAGGTATTACCATTCCTGACTTTAAGTACTTGTTTATGGTCATATAACAGCCATAATATTGCATTATTTTGATTGAATTAATCAGTCTCCTTTATTTGACACTTAGTATTTGAGACTTTTTTTGATTAGCTTAGATCATTCCAGTTTATTGAGCCAAGAATTCTTCTTGCCCACATGAGAGAGAGGTTCAGGATTTATTTTTTGTCCTTGCTTTTATTGGTGGAGACTCCTCCTCGCCCAGTTAAGAATGTGAAGTAGCCAGGATATTAACCATTGAGACTCTGTGCTCTCAAACTCTTTGCACTGTTTACTTTTAAAACATTTTCAGGTGAGAAAGAAAAAAAAAAACCATTTCTTTCCCCCACAACCCTGGGCTAGAAGAAAGCTGAATGGAGACTGAGTAGTATTTAGGTCATGGCCTGATGGTGCCATGTGAGTGCCCAGGACTAGCCAGGGTAAATACTGGTTGCGTGTTAATGGGTCCTCACTGGGAATGGTCATGCTGAGCAGTTTCTGGTGAGAAAACTCTGCTAAATGGTCCCTGACAGGACACACTGTTTTTGTTTCAACTTCTTGTTTTTTTTCTATACAGCCAGTTTTAAAGTATGTTGAGACTGAACTCGTTTGTGCTTTGGAATATGAGATCTTGTCCTCTTTACTTTGAGAAACCTGGCCAAAAATAGCAATCTGAAAAAGACGTGTATGTCAGGCTTGCCAAGGAGAGCTGCTGTGTAGATATGCTTTCTGAGAAACCCCACAACTAGTGAATGTCGTCTTTGTCTCAGAACCCACAGCAGACAGCAGATTGCAGTATCGGATCTGAGCTTGGTTTTTAACAGTTACTGAGATGGCACTGAAAAAGGGACTTAAAACGCTTGTGGTTTGTGACTCCAGGGGTCACTTAAAGCACATACAACAAAAATAAGAACGCACTGAAACAGAAAGCCCCCGAAACAGCATTGCTGTCAGCTAGATGTTCTTTTCATTTGCTCTGCTGAGGTCTGAGACTGCCTGGTCCATGGTTGCATGGCTTCTTTTTTAAAGTTCATGCTTCTGTTCTGCCATTCTGGTGTTAAAGGATAATTTTAATCTCAAATGCTAGATATTGAAGTGCAGACTGGCTCAGAAATGGACACTAAAAACTGCAAACAAGTATCTTGGAACCGTGGGCACCATGAGAAGGCCACTTCCCTCTTCTCTGTGACCTTACAGGGCTGACAGTCAGGAATGGCAGCCTTTCAGGAGTAAGGGGATTAACGACCTGTGCTTTGCTGCTGTTAGAGATCTGGCAGAGGTGTTACGCAATGTTTTCTTGACCACCTCTGGCCATTTCTAAGAAGTGGCAGAATTCCACAAGCTGGGAGATAAGCTGTATCTTCGCTCAGCTCTGAAGAGACTGCATTTTAAGTTTTCAGCTAAAATTCTTCCTCAGGGAACTTCTACACACATAATTTTGATTATTCTTCACAAATTCTCAGGTTAGTTGGGGATTACCTGGATTTTCCATGTTACAGATGGAGAAAGCTGTAATATCTTGCCTCTAGCCACTTTAGTGTTGCCGTAAATTGGCTTGGACAGAATTTGGGCATTTGTCTGCTAGCTCTTTATTACTGAATCAGGCAGCCAGTTCAAGCGTGCTCTTATATTCCAGTGCTGATTAGAACATGGGTGTTGTTTGTTCCGTGTCTGAGATGATGAGGGTGAAAATTTCAAGAGATGTGGGATGATTATTTCATTAAAAGTACAGACTCTGGTCTCAGACTCAGATTCTATTTTAGTCTTTGTTGATGTTTGCTGGCTGTAACCTTAGAAGATAAGATTAATTATGTATTCTTCACATCTCAGATTCCATCTGTAGAGTCATATTAAGAATGTTAGTTGTAAGACTTAGTGGTGGTCAGATGAAATGAGTGTGTGTGCTGAAACATTAATACGTGGCCAGCGGTGAAGACAGTTAATAGATGTTAGAATGGCTCTTGTGCAACTACCCAGCTGTAGTCCTAGCACTTTGGGGGACCAAGGAAGGAGGGGTGCTAAAAGTTGAAGAACAGCCTGGGACCCTGTCTTAAAAAGAAACTTTTACCATATAGCTGAATCCTTGAATTTTGCCTCCTCATTAGAACAATGCTGGTAGGGTTTCTGCTTGCTCTTTAGATGGTTTCCCTTCTGTATGTGTGTGTGTGTGTTGTTTTTCTGTCTGTAGGTCTCCTCTGGGGTTTCTTTTACTTTATTTGCTAAGGATAACAGCATTAGCATTATGACAAGAGCTGGGGTATATGGCGTCGCTGGACTCCTCACAGTCAGTAGCTAGCCACATCGCCAACACTGGGGGTTAGGGCAATAGCTTTTCTCAGCTTACAGAGAAAACACTTTACTCAGTAATGCCGTGGTTGTCTCTGTGTTAGGCGTCTGTGACTCATTTGAGGATTGTCGTAGTTAGGATTTCTCTAGCTGTGAAGAGACAACATGGCAACTCTTATAAGAAAACATTTAATTGGGGTGGCAGCTTACAGTTCAGAGATCCAGTTTATTATCATAATGGTGAGACATAGCCACAGGCAGGCAGGCATGGTGCTGGAGAAGTAGCTGAGAGGCCTACATCTTGCAGGCAACAACAGCAAGTGGTCTGTATTACTGGGAGTAGCTTGAGCATAGGAGACCTCAAAGCCTGCCCCCACAGTGACACACTTCCTCCAACAAGGCCACACCTCCTAATAGTGCCACTCCCTTTGGGGGCCATTTTCTTTTAAGCCACCACAAGTGTGGTTTTAAGTCTAGCTCATCATACTTTGTCATTGCTGTCAGACTTTTTAGTCCTCAATCTTGTTTCATTCTAGATAAATCTGGGTCTTGCTTCCTTGAAATTTTGATTTTGTTTTAAGTCTTTAATGCATGGGCATCAGTTTTGAACTTTCCTCTCCATGGTAGATCCCTCGCTAAGCCAGTGTGAGGCTCTTCACTCAGGCTGGCACTGCAGAAATACGGTAGAAGATGACAGAGTCACATTTTCTTTTTTTTCGTTCTAATTAATTTATTCATTTATTTTACATCTGACTGCAGTTTCCCCTCTCTCCTGTCCTGCAGTTCCCCTTCCCCTCCTCGATGCCCCCCCCCATAGGCCTCCGCATGGATATCAACAAAGCATGTCATATCAAGTTGAGGTAGGACTAAGTTTCTCCCCCTGTACAAAGGCTGGGCAAGTCAGCTTAGTATGAGGGAGGAATAGGTAACAAAGACCAGCCAAAGCATCAGGGACAGCTCCTGCTCCCACTGCCAGGAATCTCACAAGTAGGCCAAGCTACACAACTGCCACACATATGAAGAGAGCCTAGATCAGTCACATGCAGGCTCCCTGACTGTTGGTCCAGACTCTGTGAGCTCCTGTGAGCCCCAGTTAGTTGTTTCTGTGGGTTCTCTTGTGATGTCTTGACCCCCCTGGATTGTACAATCCTTCCTCCCTCCCTTCAGCAGGATTCCCCGAGCTCAGCCCAGTGCTTGGCTGTGGGTCTCTGCATCTGTTTCCATCAGTTACTGATGAAGGCTTTCTGATGACAGTTGGGCTAGTCACCGATCTATTCGTATAGCAGAATATCATCAGGCATCATTACATTGACATTTTTTTCACTCCAGTCCTGTGTGGTTCTGTCCTAGGTCTCTGGGCCACCCAGCCTCCGAGTCCTGACACTCCAGGCAGCGTCAGGTGTGGGCTCACTCTTGTGGTGTGAGTCGTTGGTTGGCACTCCCAGAACTTCTGTGCCATCCCCCCATAGACAATACAGACTGTAGGTCAAAAGTTGTGTGGCTGTATTGGTGTTCTGATCTTTCCCCTGGAAATCCTGCCTGGTCACAGGTGATGGCTGGTTCCACCATTTCTAGGCATCTTAGCTGGGGTCATTTTAGATTCCTGGGAGTTTCCCTTGCACCAGGTTTTTACCTGACCACGAAATGCTGCCCCCTCCCCCTTCCAGTCATCTCTTTCAACGCACTTTCCCTTTTAATACATAAACATAAGACTGTAAAATTCCCTTAAATCTTATCTTACCACCGGCAACTTTTGATATGTAGGTATTTGTTTTATAAAGTCTGGTTCGTTGAGATTGAATTTACATAATATAAAATTTGTTCCTGTTACTTATAGGTTGATGAACTTTGACAGATATGTACAATTTTATAAATAACCATAGTTAAGTCACCTTGAAGTTTCCCCATGACCCAGTTTTTGTCTGTGCATATGCCTTTTCTAATTTATATGAATAGAAGCATATTTTTGGCCTTTTGTGTGTGGTTTATTTAACTTAAATAGACAGTTCTTCTGAGATTTGTCTATTTCATCCATCTTACTGCATTTATCTGGGTTTTGTTTTCTGAGTTCCTTTAGCTGTATGGACACTAGACTTTGTCTAGTCAGGTGGGATTTTCACTGGAAGAAAGTGAGAATATTTTGATTCTGTGCTTGGGCTATGTTTTAGTCGGGGTTACTGTTTTGGTGATGAAACACCATAACCCAAAACAAGTTGGGGAGGAACGGGTTTATTCTGCTTACACTTCCACATCATAGTCCATCACTAAGGAAGTCAGAACAGGAACTCAAATAGGCCAGGCACCTGGAGGCAGGAGCTGATTCAGAGGCCATGGAGGGGTGCTGCTTACTTGCTTGCTCTTGATGGATTGCTCAGCCTGCTTTCTTACAGAACCCAGGACCACCAGCCCAGGGATGACTCCACCCACATGAAACTGGGCCCTCCCCCATCAGTCACTTAGAAAATGCCCTACAACTTGCCTACAGCCAGATCTTATGGAAGCATTTTCCCAGTTGAGACTTCCTCCTTATAAGGGTGTGTGTGTGTGTGTGTGTGTGTGTGTGTGTGTGTGTACATGTTGAAACTAACTTTGAATTTTTGAGAGTAAAAGAGAGCCTTTCTATGTAGCCCAGACTGACCTTGAACTGAAACCCTCCTTCCTCAGCCTCCCAAGTACTCCCGAGGATTATAGGTGTGCACCGCTGTACCACAGCCTCAATTTGTGTCTTAACAGTCAGACCTTGTGTAGGATGCTTTGGCTTCTTTATCTGCCAGGAAGAGAGAAGCAGCAGCCTGACCTTCCTACTCTCTTGGAAATTTCCAGCTCAAAGAAAGTGCACAGAAGCCACAGTCTGCCGGGATTGTTAAGTGATTAGCCAACCCCTTCCTTAAATTATTAAGCTCCATTAAAACAGCAGTTTGGTGTACTTGTTGTTTTAGGTCTTTCTCTCTTCTGAAAGATTAATGTCGCTACAAGAATGACGTTAATCTCAGTGTCTCCCTTTAGGGTTTGAAATGTCAGGTGCCTCTCCTGTACTGTTCTTGCCCTCCACCCTTTAGGCATTTATACTTATTCTAGTGTTTAGTGTGTTTATTAACTTCTGAAAGTTTTCCTCTGAAAGTTTGACCTTCTTAAGTATGAACTTTATGTGTCATTCAGAGCTACTCTTAGAATAGGTTATCTTAAAGAGCAATGCAATCAAACAGGACCAAGAGAATCTTTTCTTCGGAGTGCTAGGAGTCAAGCCCAGGGTCTTATAAATGGAAACAAATGGTCCACCAGAGGTAAACCCCAGTCCAAGGGAACTGCTTTGTCCATTTTCCTTGTAGTTTTATTATAATCAGTACACCGGATGAGATGTTCATTTTGATTTAGAATGCATGGGTCAGTTTTGAGCAATTGATATGTTATTTAATGACTTAAATTTGTTCTCTTAGGCCTATGTATTTATTGATTATATACTTTTAAAGCCTCTGAACAGCTCAGTTTGAGAGAGTCCAGTAAGACATCGGTGTCACTTTCAAGTAGAGGTTTACAGTATAAGGATATATTTCTTATTTTATTAAGAACTTTTTCCTACTGGCTTGGGAATATGTTAGGTCTACTGGCTCTCAGATGGTTCTCAAGTTTTCAAAGAAAGGTATTAGGGGACAGAGAGAAGCTGGAGTAAGAGCTGGAAGGCTGGATGAACATTCTCCTATGCAGAGGGCAAAGTTAGCAGAAGTATGGAGGTACAGAGGTCAGTGTTTTCACAGACCTGGGAAGTCCCCAAATTTCTTCATATCTTTGGTCATTTCTATTTGTACATTTTCTTTGGATCTCACCATATAGGTCAGGCTGACCTCAAACTACAATCCTGCCCCTGCCTCCTAAGTGCTGGGTTATAAATGTGTGCTAACGTACTCAGCCCTCCCCCATCCGTACAGTAGTCTTGCTGTGTAGCCCAAGCTGGCTTCCACTTCTAGATCTTTCTGCCTTAACACACCAAGTATTAGAACTATGAACAAACACATGGCATTAGGAAGATTTTAAAGGGACTAATGGGAGCATGATTTTCCATGACTATTATTTGTTTTTTTTTATTATTATTTCTTTTTTTTAAAGATTTATTTATTTATTATGTATACAACATTCCTTCCATGTATGCTTACAGGCCAGAAGAGGGCACCAGATCGCATTATAGATGGCTGTGAGCCACCATGTGGTTGCTGGGAATTGAACTCAGGACCTCTGGAAGAGCAGTCAGTGCTCTTAACCACTGAGCCACCTCTCCAGCCCCATGACTATTATTTGAATCAGAGGAAATATTTCATTAAAGCTCTTCCAAGTTTCATTTAAAGAGCAAGTTCTGTTGGAGTTGATGGTGCTTACCTAACCATGTGTTGTGAGACAGTCCTCGGATTCTCGGCTTTTGCCTTCATCTGATGAATTAGTTGATTACTTGGGAATGTCATCGTATGAGGGATGCATGAGGGACAGAGCTAGTTTGCATGGAATGGAAGCATTTCTGGTGCCCTTTGGCGGGTGTCTAGAGGCTGGTATATGATTGAAGGTATGACGTGGCACATTGGTACCTTCATCTACTCTTTAGCTTTTATTAAGATTCCTGCCATTTCACTAAATTCCAAAAGGTGGGTTTTTATCCTTATTTTTGGCTTTGATTGAGTCTAACCTGTCCACTCAGTGGGGATTCTGCATCTGAGAACTGTTAGTGCTCAGGCATGGTGTGTGTGGAATGCACATCTCTTGATACTGTTTGCACAGTCTACTATGCAGGTGAGAGTTTCTGGAAGTAAGGAACTTAAAGCAGGCTTCAACCCTGTGCCTTGGCTGCAGATACCTGTTTGTGCACTGTGGGGCTTGCTGTGGAGGCAGGGTGAAGCTCTGCTGTCATTTTTGGGTGTTTAGTTTACACTGTCCTTGTTGATTCCAGATAGGCTATTGTCTGTGTAATGCTTGTTAATTCTTTAATTGTGCTGAAGCATCAGCTGGAGGTTTTGTGGATCTGAGCCAAGTGGTGCATTGACAGTGGCATGGGGTGCTTCAGAGCATTGGAGTCAGAGTCGCTAAGGGTATTTTTTTTTTTTTTTTTTTTTTTTTTTTTTTTTTTTTTGGTTTTTCGAGGCAGGGTTTCTCTGTGGCTTTGGAGCCTGTCCTGGAACTAGCTCTTGTAGACCAGGCTGGTCTCGAACTCACAGAGATTCACCTGCCTCTGCCTCCCAAGTGCTGGGATTAAAGGCATGCACCACCACCGCCTGGCGCTAAGGGTATTTTGAGAGGAAATCGGTTCTGAATTGCTCCTCATACTAGAATCTGAGGATTTCACTGTGGTCTCAGCCAGAGGAAATAAGCCAGACCTATCAGTATTTGCTAGAGATGCCTCTGTGTTGTTAAGATGAACTTTGAAGGTAGTTGTAGCCACTGTTTTATTATCTGCTTCCTCCTTTCTCCAAGGAGTTCGAGGCAGTAGCTTCTTCCCGTGCACTTGTCCTGGCGTGCTCCAGGTATTAGTGTGTGTACCGTGAGAACACATGCTAGTTAGACTCTCAGAGGCATACACTAGACGACCTGCCCATTACTGTGGAGCTATCAAGGACAGCTTAGAACCCCTGCTCTTGCCCGTAACAGTCACTCGTCTGGTGGCTGTTTTGCTCTTTATTCGTCTTGCCCAACAGTGTTCCTGACCTAGTAGAGATGCAGTAAAGCTGATTGGTTGGATTTAAATGTTCACCTACTGTTTTGTGTCTGGTCACTGCACTTCAGCACATTCACGCAGTAGGCACTTCCTAGTTCCCCAAGGAGAAAGACAGCAAAGCACCAAGCACACAGTTTTATGGTTGAGGAAACTAGTTCAGAGAGGTGAAGTAACTCGCCTAAAGCCACACGACAGCTCTAGTAGCAGCATTTTTAATGCAAGAGTCACTTGACCTTTAATGTTAGTTCAGTTTATAACTTCTGATCTCTTCCACACTTTTCATTGCCTCATTTTCAGAATTCTTGCTTTTTCTCAGTAACTTGTATTGTGGACAGCTTCCTTACTCTTTTAATTTTTAAGATGAAATTTAAAAAATATGTAGCCGGGCGGTGGTGGCGCACGCCTTTAATCTCAGCACTCGGGAGGCAGAGGCAGGCGGATCTCTGTGAGTTCGAGACCAGCCTGGTCTACAAGAGCTAGTTCCAGGACAGGCTCCAAAACCACAGAGAAACCCTGTCTCGAAAAACCAAAAAAAAAAAAAAAAATTTAAAAAATATGTATATGTGTGTGGGTACGTGCATGTGAGTGCAGACATCCTTGGGGCCAGAGGTGTCAGATCCCTGCATTGACCTCTTCTGTAAAGGGAGAACAACCATAGTATCTACCTAAAAGACAGGTAGGGAAGTAATTCGTATATTTTTACATGCACAAGTGTAGAGTCCATTAAAAAGGTAACAACATATCTTGCTTAAAGATTGGACTTTAGGCTGAAAACAAATCTAAACACACTCAGAAAGCAGTTGTTAAGAGAAACAGCACCTGTGCTTAGGTTGGTGAAGTGGCCCTTGAAGATACAGTGTACACCGTAAGACAGGGAAAGGCAATGGCAGTGAGATTTGGGCGCCTGTGAGACTGCAGGGGTGCAGGCACAGAATCGATGCTGCCTACCCGTTCTTTTCCATCGACCCAGGACTGATGTGTTGATGAGCCTTAAGGTGACCCCAGAAATCCTAAATGCCCTTGATCAAGAGATTAATTCTGTGTTCTCCGTCTAAAATGAGAGCTTTTTTAGAACTAGAGCCTATTTGTGTATTGTCTGTTCTCACCTTCAGTAGTGAGCATGTGGCTGTGATGTGGCCATTGATTTAGTCTTGTCCAGAGGGTCACATTTCTTAAGGTTTTGATTATTTTATTTTCTCCAAGGAGTATTGTTATATCAGAAGTTGTGTTTAGTCTGAGGAAAAACCCTACATTAGTCATGCCCTTTACTCATGGCTGACCTGGGACTAGAAACTTGCAGCAGAAAACACAGAAATGTTCATTGAACTAAGGTTTTCTTCAAGGATATTAACAGTTTGTGTGTGGTTTGCCCCCATCCCCAGTGCCCTGCACAAAGGCTCACATGGAGCTGTTATCAGTTACTGGGTGCCAGGGTTGATGACTTCATCATTGGAAGCCATCAACAGAAATGAACTCATTCTCTTATTCACCTCGTCAGCCAGGGAAGGATTAGCAGATAGGATAGATGTACGTTCCCTCACAGAACGTACATCCTAGAAAGAACAAGTAAAGAAAGTAAAAATAATCAGATGTGCTTTTATGAGCAGACATATTTTCATAAGAGAGAATGCATGCTACAACCTTTGCCTGGTCATGAAATTAAAGTACTCTGGAGTTAGCAAGGAAATGAAACAGAATATAGGAATTTACAAAAGTGTTCTTATTGTTCAGACAAAAGTGACTGAATGGCTTAAGTTTTATGTACTTCAACAGACTCAATATAAAATTAACCTAATCATTTATATTTCTCCTCTGATTCAAGTTCATTGAACTGTGATGTTAAAAATTAAAAACATTAAGTGGTACTTTAGCCCCTCTGGATAATCTGGTCAGAAAAGTTTTGTGATGTCTGAGGAGTGAACATCTGAGTGGAAATCGGAAGACTACAGATGCACTGAGCACAAGTCACATGACAAAAGGACTGTGCTCTTGACCCTGGAAGCCGCAAAAGTGTGACTGTTGGAGGACTCCCACGTGAACTGTCCATAGACCAGACAAAGGGTAGGGCTGTGGGGAGTGAGGCTGGAGCGAGAGGTGAGGCCTTTGTAGGGTAACAAGACATGGTTTACTCTGGCTTTAGTTGTTTTTGCTGTGGGTTGATAGTGGCTTGGACTCGGGGACAGGGCAGAAATAGAAAACACCAGCATGTCAGAGATGAGCTCCATAAAACTGCTGAAGCTTGCATGTGGGCAGGAGGGCAGTGAGGGACCGCAGGGGCAGGGTGAGGTGTGCAGGAAGGCAGAGTGGGGCTCTAGAGCTTTCTCTTTGAGGCAACTTGCAATTTCTGGTGAGATACCAGGGATTAAGATAGCCAGGAGGACCAGATCTATCCTGTATCAGGCATCTGGAGTTCAGAGGTGGATCCTATATTACAGATGGGAGTGGGAGTCTCTGCACAAAGAGCATATATAAACCCTAGTGGGATATTCATGTTGAGTTCCTCCTGGCTGGTGAAAACTGTTCTGACTTAATGTACTGTATTGCTGATTTGAGAATCTGATCCTTTGGATTCTGGTTGTAGCAAAATTGCAGAACCAGATATTTATTGTAAGATTTCCATTTGAAATTTATTTATGTCACCAAGTACCAGGAAGGTGAAATGCTATATCTGGCACCATAAAACCATTGTCTGAGCTTGTTTGTCAGAAAAATCTGTATCTGGATGGTGTGATCAAATCATCATCCATACCCTGCTGGCTGTGTCCTATAAGGCAAGCATAGCATAAGCCCCAGAGGACTCCAGGCAACCCTGATTTAGACTCTAGGTGGCTGGGTTAAAACAACCCCAGGTTTGAATCAAGAACAGCAGAATGGCCTAGAAATTACAAACCTTGAAGAAACCTTAGACCAAACAACAGTTTTGTGAGAATTTTGCTAGCAGATAAATAGGCAGATGGAGAGTTGTGCTTACGACTCTGGGGACGTATAAGAAATACTTGAGCAGTTTTTCCGAAATGCCGGACTTCCCGTGACATCTGTTAAAGTAGCTCTGTGCTGCTACTCAGGACCATCGTTTTCACGGGTGGTTCTGATGGCAGGTGTCCATGGAGACACCATGAGCTGGTGAGGATGTCAGAGACAGAGGCCTTCAGGGGGAAAGGGGCTAACCAGCAGCCGCAGAGCAAGTCAGGTTGGCAGCACAGCTGCCTTAGTTTCCATTGCATTCCGCCCTGATGCATGGGTGAGAATTGTGTCTGCCTTCTAAGCCTGAGTTTCCCTTTCTTTCTTCTATCTTTTATCAGAGCATGCATCCTCTCTGACACAAGGGTGTTTTCTGACTACTGTGTTTGTTGAAACTTGTCTTGCCTCACTAGAATGTAAACTTCACAAGGGCAGTAGCTTCTGTTCCTTTCTTTTTCTCACTTAGGTATCTGTACATCCGCAATAGTGAATATTCCTAAATGGACGAGTGAAGCATTTTGTTAAACAACTGTGAGCTAGTGAACCTTGTGGAAAGTACCAGCCTTTAGGTATTGTTAACACAGATGAGAAAAATAGGCTTTTCCCTCTTTCCTTGTGTGATTCTGCTTGAATCAGCGGTTTGAAGAATAGCTTGTGTATGAAAGGTTATTAGACTGCACTAGGATATCAGTAATAACAACTGTGAACACTGGCAGTTCTTGAGTCAGGGCTCACTATTTGTTAAGCATGCACTGTAGGAAGTTAGGAGCCAAGAGTGCCACATCCGTGGCACCCGTGGTCTCGAGTCTCCTGACTTCCCATTTGGGGAGGGGCTAGAACTGGCTGTGTTTTTGAAGGAGACTACGGCTCAAGCCTGAAGTTGCATCTTCAGGGTTACACAGCCAACACAGACAGTGGTCTAAGGATTAACTTCTAGTTACGTTCAGTTTTGGGCTTGGGGTATTTTATTTTAAAGGAAGAATTGAAAACAGTAAAGCCTAGGCAAGCATCAGTCTTCAGGGTGTCCCTGAGCCAAAAACATCAGCCTCCAAGGTGGCATAAAACCACAGCCTGGAAAAAAGACAGTTTTCAGTTCGCATTTCCCTGTGCTTTAAAGTCTTTCCATTCTCCCTTTATAAAGAACCTTTCGTCTGAAACTGGTAGGCCCCTCTCACTTCTCGGAAAACTTCGCTGAAACCAGCCAAAGAAAGTTCCTGTGGTGACAGGTCACACTAAGCCGTTTCTAAGGAGGCCACTGTAACACTCATTCACACCCTGCCTCCTGAGGAAGGTGGGCAGAAAGGGGCTCCTTCACCCACCTTCTGTAATGTGTTCCTGTGAAGGCCTCAGGAGGGCCTGACCAAGGGATATGATAGGTTTATAAATGTGGGCTTACAACAGAGCCCTTGTGAGACTGGGCGAGCCTTTGAGTTCTAGGAACACTGTACATCTTAGGAGCAACAGAGTGGATCTTACCACCCAGTGTGGATAATGATGGCATTCAGTTGCACCTCTGCCAGCTGGGGCCACTCTTGTGTAAATCAGCAATGCTTCACACTCGGGCAGCAGACTTGGCTTCCTTCTTACGGTGTTCCTGATGAAACTTCACTGCCTCTTTCTGTAGTGACCAGCAGCTTAGGGAGACTGGGAAATTGCTTTTCTTTTCCATCTTTCTTTTGAGATAGGTAGATTGTAGTTCAGACTGGCCTGGAGCTGACTGTATGAATTAGCCTGGTCTCCAGCTCTCAGTAATCTTCTGCCTGTTCCTCCCAAGTTCTGGACTGACAGCTGTGTGCCCCCAAGTGCTAGGCTTACTGCTGTGTGCTGCCGCACCAGCCCCAGACCATAATTTGCCAGTCTCCTGGCATTTGTGAGACCCCTGTTTGAAACACGAATTGTTGCAAAGGGCTGGGCTGGGCTGGCCTGGGCTGGCCTGGGCTGGCCTGCCTTTCTGCAAAGCTGGCTCAGCGTGAACCGTGCAGCCACCCTGTTTGGGTCTGTATTCTGATGCTGTCACTTACTAACTGGGAGGTGTTGGGAAGGTGACTTAATCACTCCTCCATGCCTTGTCCATCCTATAGCATGGGGCTAACAAAACACTCTTATCCTTTCTTACGAAGATTGGTGTCAGTCTGTCTGGGTCACAGAGCTCATCATGTCAGCACTAGCCATCATCATTAATTTATATTTCAAATGCCCTTCTCTCTGTTTTTAATATTAATCTTGGAAGTTTCAGGGTTTCTCCAGCCAAAGGTTGTATCCATATGTTCAGGAACCACGTGTAGATGACCCACACAGAATGTGTGGCTTTACTTTCATTCTGGTGAATGTTAGTGGGGATTAGTGTGGCTGTGCATGACACTGGGGGCTCACCTGCACTGAATAGTGGCCTCAGAGAGAGTCATGGGCACTGTCCCTGCTCCTCTCATGGACTGGGCAGGAAGTGGGAAGCAGCCATTAGTTTTCATACAGTGAGTTACTATATATAATGACTGTACACTTTACTTCTTGTTCAGGGCACATTAGAGCAAAACAGTTCTTTAAAGTTTTTCCGGGAAGCGTGATCATTGGAACCAGTTGTCACTCTCCAGCTCTCACTACCCCTTGGCTCTGTTGGCAGTATCCTCCTCCTGCCTGCCTTCCCTCTGGATGCTGGAGGAGGCTGGGCTTCTCAGTGTAGACATCGTGGTGACAGTCCTCTCTTCTCTTCTAGCTTAAGAGTTGGACTGTGGAGGACCTTCAGAAGAGGCTCTCAGCCCTCGACCCCATGATGGAACAGGAAATGGAAGAGATCCGGCAGAAGTACCGGTCCAAGCGGCAGCCAATCCTGGATGCTATTGAAGCCAAGAAGAGGAGGCAACAGAACTTCTGACGACAGCAGCGCAGGCCTTTGGTGGCTTCTGGTTGCTAGTCTCACGCCTATTAGCCAACACTTCTGCGCTGTCCCTTCTCCACACACCTTTGTGAGCTCAGGAATGCGCCAGTGGGAAGGGCTACCTTGGCAGTCATTGTGCCATCCGGGGTGTGTATTTACACAGGCCGGCTATGTCTTGAAGGGTTTGTATTGGCGCCTTTAACTCAGAATTTTAGATCCCAGGAACAGAGATTCCTAGTAGAGTCATAGCTGGGAAAATTTTACATTATCTCTTTTTGTTTTCCCTCTTGTAGTAGTTTTTGATTGCTCTCTCTGGAAGACTTTTTAAAAAAATATATAAATATGCATATATATATATAAATTATAAATAGACTCCCCACTCTGTGTGGTGATGTCTCTGTACAGGTACAGGTTCAAACACTTGCCTCTTTCTTGTGAGGTTATGGTACTGTAGAACAAGAGAGCAGAGGCACTTAGGTGGTCACCGAATTCCTGGAGTCAACCTCACCCATTGCAGGACTGCTTGGAAAAATTAATCTTGGGATGGTTGTGCCACCACAGTGACGAGCCTCATACGGACGCCAGGGAAAGGCCTGGAGAACTTGAGTTTGCTCCGTGAGTCCTGAGAGAAGCCCGGCACCCTCTTTGCAAATTAGCCTTTGCTGTCTCAGCACCTCTCATCCATCCCCACTCGCCCGGCTGCCTACAGTCACATCCCAGATACTGCCCAGTGCCTTAAGAGGGGACACAATCTGGTGAAAGGACAAGCCCACCAAGAACTCTCCAGCAAACAAGCTGTGTCCAGTCCAGACAAAGGAAAGGCTTTGTGAAGATCTCACTGTTCATGTGGAAAGCCCATAGCATTGGGCTCTGCATTTCTTACATACAGGGTAAAGGGTCCACTTTCAATTTATGTCATTGTTTTATTTTTTCACTCACTGTGGAGTTTCTGGCAAGGGTCTGATGCTTGCTTATAGGAGGCTTAGTTAGACCCAGAATGCCAGAACTGGAAGGGACTATAGCAGTCAATGGTCTGACCGTGTATTGTGCAGGTGAGAAAATGAGGAGAGAGGTGACATTGCCAATGCCACAAATCAAGTTAGAGTAAAAGCAGGGATTGGAACTCAGGCCTCCATTCCTGGACCATTGAACCCAGAGCCTCTTCACTGAGAACAAAACTGCCGGAGTCCTTCAGCTGTCCCAGTGGCTCCTACTTTGCCTTGCCTCTTTGGTATTTGAGCTACTACGGAAAGGCTCCCCAGAGGAGCAGAGCCATTTCATCTCAGCACACCAATGGGTTCCTTGCAGTGCCTCTCAGATACAGGCAAGCACTCATGGAAGGCCTGAAGCAGGATAGAGGACTTTGCAGCAGACATTTACAGAGTTATGCTCTGCACCTTTGGCTCAGAACTGCAGTCTGAAGAAACTGGGAAAGACAGTTGCCCTTTTATTTTCTTCTAATCTCTTCTCTCTGATGGGAGCCACGATTGGGTTGCACCTGAGGATGCTGAAATCCAACTCCATAATTGCTTTTGTTCCCTAACCTGAGAGTCGATAAAAAGGAAGGGGATGTTCTCCTCTGTGACCAGATTCTGTTCTTTGCAGTTAAAGCAAGCTTTAAAAAATGCAAGAGGCAGCTGGTCTGCAGGAGTTGGCTAGCAAAGGAGCTGTGGGCAGAGAGAATAGGAGGCCAGTTTGCAGTTCTTGCTGGAATGATAAACGGCAGCCAGCACTCCCCAGGGAGCACGTGTCAGACACTGAGCAGGTGCACCACAGGTTTCAGAGTGATCTTGTGGACTCATCAGGTTATGTCTCGTAGGATGAGACGAGTGTGAAGATCTCTTCTCACGCCACTGTGGGTCTGGGTCCATGGCATCACATGACTAGTCACAGACACAGGAAAGTCCTCAGTGCTTAGAACGAAGTGACCACTGCTTCTCATGAAGACTTAAGTCTCAGTAGTAGTGGCTTTTTTTTTTAGGTTGAAAACCAGTTGAATTAACAGTCACACCCCCCAGTCAAGTAAGCTTTAAAAAACCCAGAGCACGGGGCATGCATGTTTGCTGCTTAACAGCCCAGCCCCATAGCTCTTTCCTCTTGAAGAAAAGTGCTTTGGGCTTGGCCAGACACAAGAAGAAAGCCCACGGCTCCCTTCTGAATCAAGATCCAAGTACAGGGAAACAGTTTTTCTTGTGCTGATTCTGCCGCTGTCAACCTAGAGCTGAAGTTTATTTGGTTTTGAGCTTGTCTGCACTGCACAGCTTGGTCCAGCAGTCAGCCGCCCGGCAGTCCAGCTGAACAATGCCTTTTGCCAGAAGCCAGTTGTTTTGGATTAACAAAATTTCCTGGCAAGGTGCGTGTGTTGCCCAGTGACAGGCAGGGAAGCGAGCCGTTCTTTCCTGGAGAACCAAATCCCAGGAATCACCTCTTGCTTCCCTGGAGCTTGAGCATTTGTGACTCAGGCTTCCAGAGAACTCTGAGTTCTCTACTTCTAAGAAGCCATGACCCACACCTAACATTTCTTTTAAAAAACAAACAAACAAACGAAACCTCATTGTCTCTAAAAATATATGAGTTGTGTTCCCATTTATAAATTTGAAGCACATTTCCATTTTTTATTTTTCTTATATATTTTATTTCTTCAACCTCAATTAATTGGATGAAAATTTGACTGGCTGGGATTATAGAAGGTTATTAGGTTAGTGGATAGAGAGAAGTAATCCGAAGCCTCAGGCATTGAGTCTTAAGGTTTTGACACTGTAGAGTAGCACCTGGCAGATGCCAGAAATTTATTTTACCATTTAAAACTCAGTACCCCCATCTAATGTCAGAAACGAGAGAGATGACCTCATTCTAGACCCCCAGATGCTCAGAGGCTGGTAGCAGACTATTATGAAGACTTCATGTGCTTCATGTGCATGTTCTCCAGCGTAAGTGAAATGACAGCTGTGAAGTAACAGAGCGAACTCAAGAGCTTGGTAGCTCTGAGCTGTGGGCGTCTCTTCATTCTATGGCCCAGGAAACTGTTCTTTGAGGTCCACCAGCAGAGTGTAGCCGAAGCCGATTCTTACTCCACTGTCCTTCCCAGCATGCTGTGTGTCCTCTGAAGATTGCAGTTCTTTATTTTGGGGAAGTTGTTCTGCCCAGACCACACCCCTCACCCTCCTCGCCCCTCTTTTGAGCACTGTATTTGTGTTCGGATTACCTTCATCATCCTTGGGATCCACGTTCTTTGGGTTTAGGGGGAAGTCTCTTCCACCAACCTGCACTCAGACCAACTTGGAGAAAAAAAAAATCTTAAATGCTGTTGCTGATGTACAATTTAAAAATGTGAAGTTTGTAGCTTTAATGTTTTGTAACAAAAACTAAAAACACCGGCTTCAGTGCTGACTTGAAATGCTATTTTGTAAGGTTCGGATGTAAATAATCAAGGTCAGCAGTTTGTATATGTGAACCGTAGCTTCTTCCACTGCCATTGTTTTTAACTTCCTGTTTGCTTTTCTGTTAGAGTTGTTCTTCCCTCATTCCACCCAAACACCTGCCATCTTGTTTGAAATAAACTGTCCTTCAGACCACTGACTATCCCTTTTTAAAAATGAGGGGTTTTGTTTGTTTGTTTGTTTGTTTGTTTCTAAATACATGTCAGTACCATGAGGTGATGTGGATGTTGATGTTATTGAGTGTGTATTCTGGGGTCCAGATCCAGGAGGGAGGTGAGCTGACTGACACTGATGACAGAGCTAGTTGGCAGTGCTATTACAATAGACTGAAGTGGACACAGTTATTATTTTAAATACAAATGCAGTAAAGTTTTTATTAGACACGTAATATAACAAGGTTTTGGTAACACTACCACATCCCAGCTGCTTACTGTACTCTCAAGGGTCCTGTGTTGTTTGATTGTTTGACAGTTTCATACATTTACATAATGATCTTAGTCATTTTTCACCCCACATCCCCTCCCTCCTTTCCTTTCTTCCGCTGGCACCTTCTGTTCAGTGAGCCCCCTCTGTGTTCTTGTCTTCCTGTGTGCACAGCTCACTGCCTGAATGTGGATGGGAAGTTATTCCATCAGGCAAGGCTAGCGGAGCTGCAGCTACACTGCTGAACAAAGTGGCTCTCCTCCGAGCATTGACTGCCACAGTTCCTCTGGGGCGTGAGGCCCCCTGTGCCCTTCCTCACCCATGAAGCATTGATGGATCCACGCTTGTGTCAGACTTAGGCGGCGAGTTCATGAGTGCCACAGCTGTGCTGTGCAGATGTCTCCCCGTCCTCGCCTCTTACAGTAATTCTTTCCTGTTCCCTCTTCTGAGATGTTCCCTGACTTTTGGTGGCGTATCATAATGTCCCATGCGGGGTCAAGCATTCCTTCTTCACTCTCAACACTTCACCCAGTTACAGGTTTCTGCATTGCAGTAAGACACTTTTCTGATGACAACTGGACACTGCTAAACCGTGGGTATAAATGTATTTAGAAAGCAGTTTGATCACTTGACTGTTTAGCAAAACAATAGTAGTAGGTTTCCTTCTGGGTACCCGAGGAATACCAGGTGCAGAAGTGCCACCTGCAGAGTCCCACTGAGGGATGTATCCAGCCTGTGCATGCTGAGAGGAGAGACAGTGCTGCTGATGCATCAGGAAGCATCTGGAAACTTGAAAAGTGAGGAAGAAGGCATCCTGGGAGAGGGTGGGGAGAAAGGGAGAGAATGAGCCTGTAGATGGACAGGCTGGGACAGGAGCCTGTGCGGGACTGCTTGGGAATCCTCAAACAGCCAGGTTAGACATGGGCCAGCATCCAAGATGAAGTTGTGGTTCCATAGCCTGGATGGTGAATCCTGCAGGAATTGCCCAGCCCCACATTCTCCTTAGTCATAAAAGTTCACCTAGTAGCAGGAAGCGGACAGATTGATGTGGAAAAGCAAGTGCAGATCTTGCAAGTCGAGTTGTTCAGTAATATTTAATGCTGTCCTTCTGTGCTGCTCTGCTTTTCTTGGGGTGGAGAGATGGCATTTTTATTGTTGCCTAATGCGTTCACTCCCTGAAACAGTAAACATACCTTTCAGACTCTGCCAGGGCTGACTAATATTCCTATTGGTCCAGATTCTCAATCTGAGCAGAGAGAGGTGCAATGCTGTAATTTAATATCAGGTGGTTTGCATATGACAGCCTTTCAGGTGTTCAGCTTCCTTTCAGTAGCTGCATTATTCTCGCAGCCCACAGAACTCTGCTAGGGTGGTTTTGGAAATGCATGGGAATGTTTCAGAGTGGTGCTGCAGAAGCCATCCCAGTGCCTCTCAAACACAGACAGATACACTCCTTGTCCTGTACAATGTTCAAATATTTTTTTATAAGTAGCCATGAATAAACCAAGTCTTATTTACAACTAAGCATAAAGTACTCTATATGTTCACTGTTGATTTAGAAAAGGGCTGTGTAGAAACGCAGACACTCAGAGTTCCATGTTGGAGCTTTGGCGAGAGATGGCCTCCATTTCAGAGAAATCACATCCTCAAAAACAGCGATGCTCGTGAGTTTTGAGTCACTAGTGCAGGACAGCACACTGCTTGGTTTAGTCTGTAACTCATATCCCTAGCAAGTCTATTCAACACGTAAACATGATCCATGATCGTTTGCAAGGTAGGATACTGTGCTGCTGTAAGGAGAGCGAAGTAGGAAGCAGCACTGAGAGTGTGTGAAACCCTGGGAGGATGGGAGGGTGCTTGCTCGGGTAGTACCCTGGGCAGGTAGGTAAAAGCCTGTGTGTGTGTGTGTGTGTGAGACAGAGAGAGAGAGAGAGAGAGAGAGAGAGAGAGAGAGAGAGAGAGAGAGAGAGAGAGAGAGAGAGAGAGAGAGAGAGGAGTACTCAGCTCTAATCAGAACATATCAAAAACAGGTGTGCTGGCGCTGCACACCCACCTTAACAGCTCAAACGGAAGAGAGGACTGGAAGGTAGGTGAAGACGTGGAGCCGGTGAGCTCTTGAATACTGGAAATGAATCAATAGCTGTTGTGGCAGATGCAAAGACTGACCAAACGAGAAAAACAAAACTCGTTTATTTAGAGCTCTCTCTGTCACACTTATCCTTATGCAGAGACTTAGAGGCAGAAAGGAGGGGTTGGGAATCTCACTCTACAGTGGGAAAACATGGAAGGCCTTGTTTGGAGGCTGTGGTCTATGGACGCTGTAGGCCAGCTAGTGACATTTTTGTGTTGCTGGTTGGTCCTCATTGGAAATGGGCAGGAGTTAGGGAAGCCCCAGTACTAATCAAGCCCTAGCCTTGGTAGGCTGATTGTGACAGAAATTGCGGTTCAGCTTCTTTTTAAAAAATTTTTTTATTATTACTTTATAAATAATGGGAATCAAAATTTCCACTTCCTCCCCTCCTTCCACTTCCCTCCTCTCCCACCTCCTCCCTACTCCCCCTCCAGTCCTAAGAGAGGGCTGGGTACCCTGCCCTGTGGGAAGCCCAAGGCCCTCCCGCTCCATCCAGGCTTAGGAAGGTGAGCATCCAAATAGAGTAGGATCCCAAAAAGCCAGTACATGCAGTAGAGACAAATCCCAGTGCCATTATCATTGGCTTCTCAGACTGCCCCAATTGTCAGCCACATTCAGAGGGTCCAGTTCGATCCCATGCTCGTTCAGTCCCAGTCCAGCTGGCTTTGGTGAGCTCCCATTAGCTCAGGCACACTGTCTCAATGGGTAGATCAACCCCTCGTGGTCCTGACTTCCTTGGACATATTTTCCCTCCTTCTGCTCTTCAACTGGATCTTGAGAGCTCAGTCCAGTACTCCCATGTGGTTCTCTGTCTATCTCCATCTGTCGTGGTTCAGTGTCTTAATTGCCACCAAGACAGCGAGCTGGCTGCCTGTAAAATCTGGCCGGGGCAGGCTGCCTCCTGGGCTGTTCGCTGGAAGGATGGATTTGGTTTCCGGGGTAATTTATGGTGGGTGGAAAGTCATAGCTGTCAGTGTGAGTGGTCTGTCCATTGTCTTGTTCGTTCAGTGTCTCACTGTACACAAAAGCCTGGCTGATCTCTGATACTAAAGTGAGACATGTCTATGTTGGATGAGCTGACAAACACGGCTTAGATGTATAATGGACATTACTCAGTTCTTTAAGGGTATTCTCACACACGTTACAACATGGATAAACCCCAGACATGATAAATACAATAAGCCAGGCATAAAAAGACATACATATTCTTTCACTTGCAAGGTCCAAGAGTAGGCAGTAGGAGACCATTGTGGCCAGGATGCATAGCTGTGTCCAGGGCTTGAGAAAAGACTCCGTAAGACTCATACTTTCCCTTGTGGTACCCAGGGAATTAGGTTTGCCAAACAAAGTGGTTATGATGGGAATGTGGTACCAAAGGGTGTAATCCCGCACCAGGAAGCCTCCACTGCTTCTCACTTTCTAAGGACCTTGGCTTCCCCATCTGTTTATTAATGATAATGCTGTTTCACGATTGTCCCTGTTACCATTCACGGTTCTTACAAGATGTGTATTGGAAAAGTGGGCGTGAAACCACTTTCTGGATTGCAGAGTGCCACAGACGGTTTCACCAGTGCATCTTCACTCTGGGAGCCTAGGAAGGCAGCTAACACTTCAGAAGAGGATCCACAGCCATACCTGTTTTCTAATGCGATCTCCTTGTGTATTAGTGCTTTTCCATCTCTTTGGCTCGGGTACCCACGAGCACAGCTTAAAGGAGAGATCTGTACTGCACATCTGCAGTTCCTTTGCGAAAGCATCATGGTGGTCAGTTAGACCATGTGATGGACGGGCTTCGGTGGTAAAGAGGGGGTGACAGGAACTAGGTATTACCTTCAAAGGCCCCTAGTAACTTCCTTCAGTGAGGCCCCGCCTCCTAAAATTTCCATTACCTCCCCAAACAGCACCAAACGGGACTAGGCATTCAGAGCCCATGAAGGACATTGTATATTTGAACTGTAACAACTTGCTTGGTTTATATTTGAACTGAAAAGGGACTCAGGCATGGAATTATGTGACCATATAGACTTCTCTGGCTCTCTGACTTGTAATATGGGGGCTGAAGAGAGGAAGCTCTTAAGTGAATGCATCCCTATGGAATTATGGAATATTATGTCTTTCTCAGTAGGGAGTGTCCTAGCTGGAGGTCGCAGTAAACAAGGAGAAGCTGTTGCTTCATCATTGAAAAGCACAGCACAGCCCCAATTCCCAGTCATCCTGATCTGTCCTATGTACCCTGCCAACTGCGAACCGGTCACTCCTGAACTTTCCCCCCACTTTGTAAATGAAATCAAGGCCCCAGAAAATAATACTTCGAGGAAAAGCTGTTTCTCTTTCTCTCCTTTGATTCTCACACTGGTAATGGTTTCGCATGGTGAAAATTGCCTGCTAAGTTGTCACAGACCTTACTTCCTTGTCAACCCCCATTGAGAGATGTGGACACCTCCCTGGAGCTGTGCTAATCCTGGAGTTTTAAAGCTAGATCTGGGGACTTCTCTGGGGGAAGCCCTATAAGATGTGTGATTGGCAGACGCTGGCAACGCTACTGGTACCGCATGGTGCTGAAGTCGGTCTTGCTTTTCTCTTGTTTCACTTCCTGATGCTGCTGAGTGGAGTCAACTGCCTTCTGTTCTCTCCCCGTGGTAAAGGATAAATCCCTTGGGACCCTTTACCCTCAGATTAATGAAAGCAGTGCACTTTCCTTAGGGAGAAGGGAGACACTGCAGTTAGTATCCTGGTGGGAATGTCTGTGATAGCTGCTCTCTGTCCCTCAGGCCCTCTGAACTGTGTGGGATCCCTCAAGACTAGTTAGACTTACTCTTAAGGAAATTTTAGCTTGAGCAGAGTGATCCAAGTGGAGGCAGGTGTCACTCAGCTGTTATAATTGCAGTGACCTAAAGAGACAGATGACTCATGGGTTCTGATACCTCCATCTCTGTGTTTCCTTTCTTTCTTTCTTTGTTTCTTTGTTTCTTTCTTTCTTTCTTTCTTTCTTTCTTTCTTTCTTTCTTTCTTTCCTTCCTTCCTTCCTTCCTTCCTTCCTTCCTTCCTTCCTTCCTTCCTTCCTCCCCCTCCCTCTCCTCTTCCTCCTCCACTTTCTCTTCCTCCTCTTTGTCATCATCATCTTCTCTTGACATTGCCCTGGCTGTCCTGCAACTCACTATGTAGACCAGACTGGCCTCAAACTCACAGAGATCAGCCAGCCTCTGCTTCTTCTGGGATTAGAGGCATGCAGCACCACACCCAGCTCATTCCTTGTTCTTAAAACTTGGTATTTAATTCTACTTTTAGCCAGTCTATCCAATATAATTGTTTTGTTCTTTGCAACCCCACATTCCTAGCCGGTAACATACATTGAAACTAAAGTTGAGTTGTAGGCAATATATTCTTCAGTAAATGTGGGCGATTTAAAATGACTGGGCTGTTGTCCTTATTTTCTTTCCAGTTGCTGAGATAAAATACCCCAGTAAAAAGCATCCTAGGGGAGAAAGGGTTTGTTTTAGCTTACACTTCTGGGGAAGTCAAGGCAGGAACTTAACGTAGCAGTCCCATTCCACAGTCAAGAAAAGAGAGAGAGCCGGGCGGTGGTGGCACACGCCTTTAATCCCAGCACTCGGGAGGCAGAGGCAGGCGGATCTCTGTGAGTTCGAGACCAGCCTGGTCTACAAGAGCTAGTTCCAGGACAGGCTCCAAAACCACAGAGAAACCCTGTCTCGAAAAACCAAAAAAAAAAAAAAAAAAAAAAAAAAAAAAAGAGAGAGAGAGAAAAGAGAGAGGGATAGAGAGACTCATACAGTTCAGAACACACACCTAGGGAATGGCATTGCCCATTTTTGAGTTGGTTCTTCCCACATCAGTTAGTGTAATCAAGGCGGTCCCCCACATAAGCCCACAGGCCAATCTGGTCTAGACAGTCCCTCATTGAGAATCTCTTCTGAGCTGATTCTAGATTGTATCAAGCTGACAAATTATCCATCACAGCTTTAATGGGGGCAAAACAAGTGTGGTGGTTTGAATGAAAATGGCCCTCATAGGCCCATGGGGAGTAGGTATGGCTTTGTTGGAGGAAGGGTGTCACTGGGGGTGAACTTTGAGGTCTCTGATGTTCAAGCCAGGCCCAGTGTGGCTTTCTCTCTTTCTGCTGCCTGCCAATCCAGCTGTAGAACTCCTTACTCAGCACCATGTCTGCCTGTGTACCACCATGCCTCCTTCCATGATGAGAGTGGACTAAATCTCTGGACTGTAAGCCAGGCCCAGTTAAATGCTTTACTTTATAAAAGTTGCCATGCTCATGACGTCTCTTCATAGCAATAAAACCGTAAGACAACAAGTCAGGTGGTTACTTATTCTTCTGCCTGGAAAGTCAATGATCTGAGGTTTCAGTGAAAAAGAAAACTTACTTTTTGTGTCTTTTGATATCATTTGATCAGAGAGGGTATTGTTGTCCTCAGAGCGTGCAGCAGAGTTCAGTTACAAGTTAGCAAGGCCCAGCTTGTGTGATGGAGCCTTTGATTTCTAGATCCACTGAATGATATCAAAGGAAAGTCAGTTGAGTAAGCCCAGATAATGTTTTGGTTATTTATTTAAATTTGGCACAAAATAAAGAATACTTCTGTTCTATGGTAAACAATAGCCTAAGACTTGGAGTAGAGCCAAGTTAGAATTCCAACGTTGGCAGCTGATTGTTGCTGAATTCGCACCTTTCTGGAGTTTGGCTATGGTAGAGTAGGATTGTAAGAGGCGTGGCCCACTAAGAGCGTGGGAGAAACCCAAGGCCCTGTAAAACTCACGCAAACAGCTCACAACCTTTCTCAGTGTAAGAATGCGCAGATTCCTGCTTGCTCAAGGTTGCTTGACTGAAAGGTGGAATTAATTTGGCCTGGAAAGCTAAAAATAGATGGGCAGGAAAGACTCTCTGGCCCAAACAGAATTGCAAAACTTGTTAATTGATATCATCAGCTGGGGGTATATTTGTGGAAATAGATTTTGTGTGTGTGCTTGCGCCCTTGAGTGTGTGTGTGTGCGCGCGCGCGTACCCGCGCGCATGTGTGGTGTTTGATTCAGTGGGGGAAATGTAATTTGGGGTGAGTCTGATTTTGAGATGGCGTCACTTACTGGAGATTCAGCCTTCTCTGTTAGCTCCAGAAGCTGGCTAGACTCTACCAATTGGATGAGTTGACTAATGAAACTTGGACCAAGGGCTAGCCCACACGAATTGGGCCTTACAGAATCCAAATCCTTTGGCATCCTGCAGAGGAAGGGAATAAAAGATTTCTGAAGACAGCACGCTGGACTGGATTTGTTTGTGCTTTCTTCCTGTAAATCCCACTAAGTATGGCCTTCAGTGAACCCAGCATGTTTTTACCCTTGCTCCTGAAGATTGTCCAGGTCAGGAGTGCTGGGCGGTCTCAAAACACAAGGTATAAGCAACCATGGAAGACACATGACATCACCCTCTGGTCTCTATGTGTACACATGCACACATGTGTTATACATGCACCAGAAAGAGGAAGGAAAGAAGGGAGGGAAGAGGAGAGAAAAAGGGAAGACAGGAGGGAAAATGACAGAATTTCACTGATACATACATACTGGATTTATCTCACACTTTGTCAAAGGCACATACTCGTCTCGTGTAATGAATGGCTTCTGCTGTCAGATTCTGCCTCGTTGGGGCTTGAAGATGAATGTCAGGCTAACTATGGACATCAAGTAGTCACGTGTTTAATGGTGCCCAATGTAAACTGGGTACTGTGCCCTCCTCCTAGGCACAAAGTCAAGTGTGCCTGGCAAGGACTGTAACACCAAGTGCAACCATGGGTTCTTGTGGACAACGGATGTGAGCTGGTGCACAAGAAGGTGTTCACCATTGAAGAATCCTATGTGTGTTGTAAAGAAACACAATGATCCATTTGCAGACCCATTGCCTCCTCTCTTAATGACTTGAGTTTTGCAAACTTCGAGGTGTCGGTACCCATGAGCAGAATGCTTCCCTAATGGATATAGCAGTGAGTTCCCTGAATTGGAGATTCACTTGGACAAGTGACAATTGGAAATGTCCCTTGGGCATTTCTGATCTTATCCCTATGAATACCAATATAAAGGGAGTTCTAGTGCTGACCTGGGTGAACAACTGTACCCTCGAGGGGAAATTCCATGACTGCTACACAGAGAAAAGGCATCAAGGATTTTAGGTAATACCAGGGCATTCCCTGAGGCATCTTCCGGCACTTTCAAGGTTCAGATTCTCTAGGAATAAAGGGTTAGGTCCCCCTATCAAATAGTGAATCTCAACAACTGAAGCTCCGCCAAAGGCAGGGTGAACGTGACATGGCAAACAGAACATACTCTCAGCGCCCCAGCAGTCTCTGAGCATCACAGCGACAGGACAAAGCCGTGGCGTCTTCCTCATGACAGGGCCTTTCCTCTCCTTTTCTCCAGTCTCATTCGCAGAGCATGCTGGTGACAGTCCGCTTGCTGGTTACAGAAGATTGAGGTAGGATAAGTGGCACCAGTAGAAGATTGAACTTAAGACCTGGGTCCGTTAACAGGACATGATTTTGGGGGTGCTTTCACTTCAGAGAGGGGATCAGTGTTGTTGTTATATGTGACAGTTTCTGCACGTGTGTGGGTGAAGTGTGTTGAGAAACCCAGGGTTGGACTGTAGTGGACACCTGTTGTTTTTGACCCTCCTTTAAGTAACAACATGTGGGCTTGTCTTTGAATTGCTAATTTCATTCCATCTGCTGTACTCGTAAACCCGGCACTCTACCCTCCAGCCCCACCAAGAGAAAGGCAGATGACTCAGCCAGACCACCATCCTTCCTGGAGGGAAACCGGATCCCTAAGCAAAGAGATGCAGGGGGATGGGTCTGGGAGATGGTTCAGGGATTAGGAACACTTGCTGCTCTTCCCGAGTAACTCCAGCTCTGGGGAAACACGCGCGCGAGGGCGCGCATGCACGCACACACACACACACACGCACGCACACACACACGCTCCCACACACACACACGCTCCCACACACACGCACGCACGCACACACACACGCTCCCCCACACACACACGCACGCACGCACACACACACGCACGCACACACACACACACTCCCCCCCCACACACACACACGCACGCACGCGCACACACACACACACACACAGTGATGAGAGGGTGAAATGTCTGAAAGGCAGTATCCCTAGACAGAAGGACTCTGGGCTGCGACTGAGGTCCCAGAACTCTCAAGTCTCTGTTGCCTCGGGCTCTGTCAGTCAGTTTTTCCTTTGGGTAAACTTGATGTAGTTAGTACACTTCTGCAGGCTGAATGGTGGCCTCAGATCCCCCACAGGGATCTCTGGGACCTGTGAATGTTACCTTATTCAGAGTGCGGGTCTTTGCAATTGCGATTAAAGGACTCTTGAGATGACATCATCTTGAATCACCCCTTCAGGCCCTAAATGTCATCAAAAGGATCTTTATAGGAGAAAAGTTTTGGGAAATTTAGCACACAGTGGAAAATGTGAGGAGATGCCAGGGACAGAGACGGGAGCGATGCCAGCTACCGAAGAGGTGTGTGTGGGGTTGGGACTCTCCTACAGTGCCCAGAAGCAGAGTCCTGCTAACATCTTGATTTTAGACTTTTGGTTTGGAGAATTGTGTAAGAATAAATGTGTTGTTGGGGATGGAGAGATGGCTCAGAGGTTAAGGACATTGCCTCCTCTACCAAAGGTCCTGAGTTCAATTCCCAGCAACCACATGGTGGCTCACAACCATCTGTAATGGGGTCTGGTGCCCTCTTCTGGTCTGCAGGCATACACACAGACAGAATATACATAATAAAAAAAAAAAGAATAAGTGTGTTGTTTTAAGCTGTTTAGTCTGTGGTAATTTGTTACAGAACCATTGAAAAAGAATATACCTTCTGATTCTTTTTTTTTTTCTGGTTTCTAGTGTTTGCAACCAAAGACTCATGCCTGTTGCCGTCACTCATAGTTTTTGATTGTTTCATTAACTGTTTTCTTTTTATGTGTTGCTGGGGCCCAAACCCAGGGTCTCATGCATGCTAGCGAAGCGCTCTCTCACTAAACTACAATCTCCGCCCTTGTTATTTTGAAACTAAATTGCCCGGGATGGCCCAGAACTTACTCTACAGCCCAGCCTGAACTTGAAATCTTCCTCGGCCTCCCTAGTCACTGGGATTATAGGCCTGATGAGTGACACTTTCTGACGCTGTCGATTCCAGCTGGATTCTTGTCACGTGCAAGCTGTCCTGGCTGGCGCCACCACAGACAAAGCCGTGAAGATGTGGGTTGGGAGTCACTCCGTTGTATTGATTGCCCACTCTCCCCAGTCACTCAGAGCAAATCTGCCCACCAGCTCCAGGCTACCAGAGGTGCGTGGCTGGGCACAGATCTCTGTTGGTGTAGCACTTTCTAGCAATCCACCGGAGCGGGAGAAAGCCACTGTATTGCTGCCTGGATGGCAAGCAACCTGCAGCAGACTCGAGCCAGAGGGTCTCCCCTCATCTGTCCCCACACCACATTTCCAGTTTGTTTTGAAGGATCAGAAAGTCTGGATGTGTGTTAAGCCAGGTCAAAGGAGCATGCGGGAAATTCTCCCTCCAGTCTGTCCCTCGAGCTGGGCACAGCTGGACACAGATGTTAGGAGGTGAATATGCTGGGGAGAAGTTTAGCAGGATGAGCTCCCCAGAGGCCTTTTAGCTCCTGTCTCTGTCTCAGTCCAGAGACTGGGAATCCATGTGTTGGGTGTGTGTTGTGTACTCTATTTGGAATACTCTTTCCTGGAACCCATTTCTGCCCAGTCGCTATTTGTCCTTACTAGAGCAGGTCAGACTGTCACTCACTCAAGAAAACATTCTCTGAGGGTCTCAGGTGACAGACTCTTGAGACAGGGCACATCCCCATGGTTTCCTGCCCAGTAAACAATCAGAAAAGTTTGTGACTTTACTTTTTTTTTCTTGGTTTTCTTTTTTCTTTTTTTAGTTTTTCGAAACAGGGTTTCTCTGTATCGCTTTGGTGCCTGTCCTGGAACTAGCTCTTGTAGACCAGGCTGGCTTCGAACTCACAGAGATCCGCCTGCCTCTGCCTCACCACCACCCGGCCCTCTTGAACCTGGTAAGCAGTCAGGCAGAGGTCCAGCAGCCAAGGCAGATCTGGCAGGGATCAGAAGAGGGTGGAACATGATGGCTTGTGCGGGAGGGGACAGAGGAGGCGCTTTGGGAAACTGGAAAGCTCATTCCTCCTCCAAAGACATTGAAAAAAAGTCTAAAATACACTAAGATTACCATTCACCTGAAGGAAACAGGTCTGTAGGCTACACAGGGAAGCCTTAGCTTAGAACTCTCAGTAACGATCCGCTAAATGAGGGAGAGACAAACCAAAATGGAGTCATTGTTAAAAGTCCCCAAGCCAAAGCAGGACTGGGGACAGACTGCCCTGTGTGCCTACTTTTCAGTGTTGGTCACACCCTTTCAAGAGCAGGGTCTCTCTATTTCCTCTTTCCTCCCAGTTCCTGTTGCTTGGTAGGCTGTAGCGATTGCTCAGTCTAGGCAATATGCACCAAATCACCCTGCTTCAATCATGGGGATGAGCCAGACGATGTCTTCTACCTTGGGGCTCAGTGTGATGGAAGAAATGGGACCTCAGGGAGACCCTGATGATATAGAAATGTGTGCTTAGCTGCACTGTGTCAAAACATGGGGACTGGACGGACCCCTTCACAACTTGTTCAGCCGAAGGGACAAGAGATTTCACTGGGGAGTACAAAAGATGCACCTCCGTCAAGGATGACAGGACCAGGACTGGCTGAGAGGAACAGAATCTCAAGCATTTGCCTGCCTGCGTGCTACTGGAGAGCAGGGCTAGAGTTTTGTGGGATGGGCAAAGGGAACTTTCAAGGGTGGAATGGGAGTTGTGGTGATCAGGCTATATTGCTGTGATAAAGATCATGACCAAAGCAACTTGGAGAGGAGAAGGTTTATTTGGCTTACATATCCCAGGTCCTATGAAGAAGGCAAGGCAGGAACCTGGGGGCAGGAGCTGAAGCAGAGGCCATGGAGCAACACTGCTCACTGACTTGCTCTCATGCCTTGTTCAGTTTGCTTACACACCTGGGACCACTTGCCTAGGAATGGTACCGCCCACAGGAGGCTGGGCTCTCCCATATCAGTTATTATTCAAGATCCTGCCCCGCAGGCTTGCCTACAGGTGATCCTAATGGAGGTGTTTTCTCAGCTAAGCTTCCGCTTCCCAGATAACTTTAGCTCGAGTCAAGTTGACAAAACCCAAGCAGGACAGGAGCAAGCACAGCAGCCCTCTGCCACCAGCTGTTCAAAGCCGAGCTGCTTGTAAGTCCGTGTGACCGATGGGTTAGGTTCCGGTTCTGGGAGCAGGGGTTGGCTGCCTTTCCCACAGCAGGTGTAGAGCTGGGTCTAGGTTCCAGAAGGCTCTGTTCAGGTTTGCTCTCTAAGTCAGCCCTAAGAAGCAGAGCTGAAGATGGTTGTGCTATTGATCCTACAGACTGCCTAAGGACTCGGCCCCAGCTCCTTCCAGGGACTTAACTTTAAAAGCTTCTTCACAGCAGCCCTGCGACATTGGTGAGCTTCAGTTCCTTCATCTGTGAAATGGGAATAGTTGTCTGCCAGTACAAGGCTACAGGGGCTCATATAGAGACCATCCTCTTCTTCCTCCTGGTGCACACCGGCTTCAAAGGAGGTTGATATGTGGGCTTGTGGAATATAGGGTAGTACTATCCTGCCCTGGGCTTTTCTAGAAAGATCTGTAGCCCCCAGTTCCCTTACTCAGGTAGATGACGCCCATGCAGAACTTAAGCCGGGGACTCTGCTCTATGTTGGTTGATGCTGAGGCTGTGGGGAGGGAATGTGGATCCCTGGTTTTAATAACTCTGAGGTTTTGCAGGCTCACTGGGGGCCTGGGTCTCCAGGTCTGTAGACCGCCCCTCCTGAGAAGTCTCTTGGGATGTTTCCAGAGACACCTCTGACACCCCGTCCACGCTGCTCAGCAAGTCCTCAAACGCCCGCTGCCCGCTGCTCCGCACTGCTGCCTCTAGTGCCTTCTGGCGCCGGTAGAAGTGGGAAAACTTGTTGAAGATGATGGTGATGGGGAGTGCTACCACCAAGATGCCTCCCAGGATGCAGCCTGAAGCCGCCAGCTTGCCAGCCACAGTCTCCGGCACCACATCCCCATAGCCCACGGTGGTCATGCTCACGGTGCCCCACCACCAGCAGGCGGGGATTGTGTCAAAACCTTCATTTTCTTCTTCAGCGGTGTAGGCCACACCAGAGAACACTGACACACCCACGGCCAGGTACAGCAGTAAGATGCCCACCTCACGGTAGCTGTGCTGAAAGACAATGTATGAACCCAAGTCAGAACCGAGAGAACCACAGTTTATATTTCATAATGCAAAGAATTGGTTTTATGTACATTTGAATTGCTCTAAAGTGTTTCCGACAAGAACAAAAATACTGTCTGCCCCGCAAGAAAACTGAGAGGGCATGGCTTTCCCAGGCCATCTAAGAATACACTTGTTTATGGGGGCCTGGTTCTCAAACAAAGCAATTCTGCTTGCCCTGCCCACCAGGGACAGTTGGAAATAGTTGGAGACCTTTTTGGTTGTCATAGCGGGGACAGGCTGGTATGCATCCATACAGGCCACGGATAAGGCTTATTATCTCACAGAATGTAAGAGTGAAGAATTGCTTGTCCTGAAATGTCACCAATGCTGAGAACCCCCTAACTTCAGTAGGGTCTCTCAAACTGTAACATAGAGAAGAATTATGTAGGGGATTTGTTTAAAAGACGGAACTCAATTAAGTAGGTCTGGAGTAGAGCCAGAGATTCTGCCTTCCTGGCAAGCTTCTGGGTGTCGAGGAAGCTGCGGACGGTCTGGGACCTCACTTTAGCTCACTTGAGCAGTAAGCCCCTCCCCCACGCCATGCTGTTATGCCTGTGCCTTGACTCTCACAGCCCTGGTTATTCATCTTCTCCCTCCTTGTCGACAAAGCTAGGAGCCTCTGATTCTCTGCAAACTAGGAAGGTTTGGGGAGCATACGGCTCTTCCTTGGGGTGATTTTGAATTAAAGGGGTCTGGCTAGCATCCTTTCCTGTAACTGCTTGGTACTCAAGGGCTCTCCCCAAGTCACATGCAGTGGCTAGTATCCTAGCTGCCCTGCATTAGGACATGCAAGATGCTGTATCATGAAGGTTGGGAGGGACTTTCGAGCCCCTTTCTAGGGATCCTTCACAGGGTTGCCTAGGGCATGGGAGCACAAAAGGCTGGAGCTGGGTACAGCTGGCTTGTTCTCTGGGGTCTGCCACTTATTAAAGAGACTCCCACAAGTCCTGTCTCCTCTTAGAACCTTAGTTTCCACGTCTGTAGTGGCACAAAGCTCCTCAGTGCCCTTAGAACAAAAAAGAATAAAACACACGGGTCCAGAGTTCGTGTCCCTCAGTACCTCAACCGCCACATCTCTTCCCGCTGTGCCCCCTCTGCTGACATTCACTCTGTTCCCTTATCCGACTGCGGATACACATCGATCATGTTGCCTCCTTCCCTGAACCAGGTTAATTTCACCCTCTGGGCAGGGCCAGTAGCCAATAAACTGCATCCAGGCTAATAAAACAGCCTAGCCACCCCAGGATCTTCATTTACGGGAAGAAAATAAATTATAGCATCTTCCCGAGGAAGTTGTCCTAAGGACTAATCAATAATGAATGTGAAGCTGGCATGGAACACTCATTCTGTGCACAGCAAGTGTTAGCACTTAGGCTATTCCCAGGCTAGGAGTGACCCAAGACTACCTGACTACCTGTGCCTTCCAGGGATGCTAGAAGAAAGGGACCGGGAGAGAAGCCAGTTAGCGTCCTGCTTTGCATATTTCCATGTGTTTGTTATGTTTTATTTGATATTTGACAGGCACATCAAAAGCCCTTCCCTCTCTTAATCACTTAGTGATCTCTCAGCCCCATGGTTCACTCCATTTTATTTTCTATACTTAACTTTATATATTAATTTTTCTTTATTCTTCTGGGGAAATATAGGTAGCACCAAGCCATTTTATTTATCTATTTTTTTGGAGATTTATTTTTATTTTTATTTTATACATGTAGGGGTGTTTTGCTTGCATGTGTATTTGTGCACCACATGTGTACAGTGCCCGTGGAAGCCAGAAGAGGGCATCAGATGCCCTGGAACTGAAGTTAACAGACTGTTGTGAGCTGGGAACCAAACCAGGATCCTTTGGAAGAGCGGTTATTGCTCTTTTTTTTCTTTCTCAACCATCCCACATTCTTATTAAGTACATCAATCTCTGTCTGAAGCCAAACATCTATTTTAGCTTGCTCTATCCAGAGTTCAAGAGAGTCTTTATGCTATTTCTCTACAAAGTGTTTTGTCTGCAAGGACATATTTAAAACAATACCAGCCACAGAAGTAGTGGCAACAATAGCAATAAGACTAATAATTACTGCTTAATATGTCAAACATGTGCTTTGTCTTTTCGATATCTTTTTTTAAATTTATTTATTTATTTATTATAGATTTCTGCCTCCTCCCCGCCACCGCCTCCCATTTTCCTCCCCCTCCCCCAACCAACTCCCCCTCCCTCAGCAGCCCGAAGAGCAGTCAGGGTTCCCTGTCTTGTGAGAAGTCCAAGGATCTCCCACCTCCTTCCAGGTCTAGTAAGGTGAGCATCCAAACAGCCTAGGCTCCCACAAAGCCAGTACGTGCAGTAGGATGAAAACCCAGCGCCATTGTTTTTGACTTCTCAGCAGCCCTCATTGTCCGCTATGTTCAGCGAGTCAGAAGAGAAAGTGGGAAGTACTCTACAACATATGGGCACAGGAGACCACTTCCTACATATAACCCCAGCAGCACAGACATTAAGGGCAACACTGAATAAATGGGACCTCCTGAAACTGGGAAGAGCGCTTATTGCTCTTAACCAAGCTATCATTCCTGGTCCAATAAGCCCTTCCTTACAGAGTTACAGGGTTAGATCAGGGTGAGTATGAATGTATATCTGGCCTCTAGCCTTATGCCTGACTCAATAGGGAGCATCTTAGTCCATGGGCACCTGTATGTGGTAAAGCTACACACGCATGTCTTCCCTCTGTCCCAACCCTGCCTCAGCCATCCTACCTTGAGCGTGGCCCCCAGCGAGCGCAGCCCAGTGGAGTGGCGTGCCAGCTTGAGCACACGGAAGATGCGCATGAGGCGGAACACTTGCACCACCTTGCTCAGGTCTCCAAGCCCCTCTCCGCTACTGGCTCCACGCCGGTCACCAAGCGCCACACCAGCCAGCAGTGTGAGATAGAAGGGCAGCACCGACACAATGTCGATGAGATTGAGCGGGTGGCAGAAAAAGTTGCGCGTGCTAGGAGCCAGCAGCAGCCGCGATGAGACCTCGAAGCTGAACCAAGCGATGCAGAAGTACTCGAGGCGGCGCAACACTGGGTCATCTCGCACATCCTCCACGCTGCGCCCCGCAGCCACTGCAGCCACTGCAGCCGCTGCCTCCCGGGCTTGGTACTCTGGCAAGCTATGGATGCACATGGCAGCGATGGAGGCGAGCACCACGCCGATGGACACACAGCTGAAGAGTTTGCTGGGCAGCGAGTAGCCGGGGTTCTCCATGGTGAGCCAGAGGCGGCGACGCAGGCGGCCGCAACGTGCTGCACCGTAGCTGGCCAACTCCCGCTGCACGTCGGAGATCTCGTCGGGGCATGGGTCCACGCTGCTTGGCGCATCACTGTCCTCGTCCCAGGCTCGAGGCCGTGTCACGCGCCGCTCCAGGTAGCGCGCACGGCAGCACGTGGCCAGTGCGTTCTCGCCCAGGCCCCAGTAGTCGGCCTCCTGGCCGAAGGCGAAGACGCACAGCTCGTCCAGCACGTGCAGGTGGCCGGTGCGGTAGAAGTGCAGGAGGCCGAGGAAGAAGCCCGGGTGCCTATCGAAGTAGAACTCGCGCGCTGCTGCATCGTAATCGTCGCAGAGGCGCCGCGCCTGCTCCTCCGATGCCGCAGCCTGTAGGCGGCCCAGCCTTGTGCCAGGGAAGCGTGCTAGGGCACGGGCACTCAGCAGCCGCCGCACTCCGCCCACATTCACACGCAGGGCCTCATCTCTTGTCCTCCAGGGGACCCGGGAGCCCAGCCCTGGGGACTCGCTCACCATGGCGTAGGTCTGCTGCCCTGTGGGTTAAAATGCTCTGCTCCATCTCCAGACAGGGTGCTGGAGACTGTGTGAAGTGCCAGGCATGCAGTAGACGCTCAGATAGCGAATGACCCCTGGACTCAAGTCAGGCCTGGGGCTGAATATCCTTCAACCACAGACTTGATGACTTTGACTAAATCACCCATCCTCCCTATGCCCAATTCATTTCCTCCAGGGCACAACAAATGGGGAGGCCTACCTTAAAGGGCTTTAGAAGCGATGGGATGGTGGCATCGACAAGGTGCTCGTGTAGGACACCTCTCCTTTATTCCTGGACAAGCTTGGGTTTAGGAAGCCAGATGTCTGTGGTGGCTGTTTGGAACCTCGGTATACTCCTCCATGGATGGGGCCAGCTGAGGCTTACTACCTAGGATTGTTAAGATTCTTAAGATCGTGAGACTCTTGATTCTCTGAGTGTATTCCCTGAACTAAAAGAATCTTCATCACAGGGATAGGTCAAGGATGCAGTCTGTCTGTCCTGATTTCAATACTGAGAACTGGGGTAGGAGCCTGAACTCTGTGTTTTTATATTGTTTTATTTGTTTATCTATTTATGTGGAAACAGGATCTCACCATGCAGCCATGGGGCCCACTCAGGCTGATAGCAAACTTTTGATCCTTGTGCCCCAGTCTCCTGAGGGTTGGGATTCTAGATACGTACCAGTGCACCCGGCCAGCCTGTTTGTAAGAAGCCTGGAGGGTGATTCTAATACATGCCAAATTGAGAGTTACTGGGATAGACTATGTACTGCTATGCCTGTGGTGTCCTTCAGACCCGACCTTAAACCATGGTTCTGTGTTACCTTAGGAGTCACACATTTCTTATTAGGAAATTCTTCCCCAGCGGGCATCAGAATAGCCACTTGAAAGTGTGGAGAAAATGATTGTGTGGCCTAACATATTCTTCAGGCTCACAGAGGAGTTTGTTAAATTATCCACCCATGTCACTGTCTTCTGGAGTCAGGCAAACCAGAATTTAACTCTATCTTTAGTGGACCTGGCCCTTGACTACCATGTTTCTTCTCTAGATCTTAGTTTCCTGCAGAATGCACAAAGCAGACAAGAGCACACATTCCAGAGTTAGCCAGGGGGTCCAGATGGTTTACAGAAATGTTGGCTTCACTTGGTACTCCAGAAATGCTAGATTCTTCCACTGTCTACTGATCCCTGATCCTCCTGGATCTGAGGGCTGCTGCTGGCTCATCCCTGCTCCATGAAACTGTATAATCTCATCTGTACCGGGAAAGTCAGTAATGCCTTCTTCCAGGGGATGAGATGGCAGGTACGCCAAGGCCTGGAGCCAAGATGCCCTTCACTAACGCTGGACTTGGCATTAGAGGGTTAGTATTCCCATCCTTAGCTTGGCTGTTCTGCTCTGGTCATGGCACTGTGAGAGAATACACGCAAAGTCCCTGGTATACAATGAGTGTTCAGTAAACTTCAAAATCATGTCCCTTCTTTACATCAGATCTGGGTTCGGATTCTGAACTTGCCACTTCCCAGCTGTTAACCTGAGTGGATCCATTGCCCTCTCTGAGCTTTTGGTTTGTTTCCTCCTCTGTAGTCGGGACTACACTGGAGAACCTCTGAGGACTAAAACCAAGCCTGATGCTTAGGGTCGTGCAGCCCCCGCCCATAACTGGTGCGTCACTGGCATCCTCCGCAGGCTTTGGCGTGAAAACATATGGGACTTTATTCCGCTTCTTCCGCTTCTGTCACACCTTAGAAGGATGATAGAAGGGGATTTATCTGGCACTCACTCCCCTGCTGTATGAATTCGGATAATTAATTCAACAAACATTCCTTGTTAAGACTCTCAGTCAGTCAGAGAGACAGTGACTTGTTCAAGATCACGCAGACTGTCTGTGGGCCTCTCGTGACTCGTTTAGCACTCTTGATACTTTCTGTGAGCAACCCTGCATGCTGGCCACTTCCCCGAGCTCCTCACACAAAACGCACTCGGCTTTATCCTGACACCGCCCGGGTTTTCTAAATCCCATTTTACAGAATGTGCAAGCAAGACCACCCCGGTACCGCTGTCCCTCCTTGCAGGTCTCCTAGAACGAACTACAGCACCTGGAATCCTGAGGTCATCCCCGCCTCCCATTACCCAGCCACGCCCCTCCTCAGGGGAGGCTCCTTACCTGTGCTGGCCTCAGGGAGTCCAACGCGCCTGTCCCCAAAGGCGCCGTTGGGGCTGTTTTGTGCCCCGGAGGCCCCGCTGCGCCTCTCTACTGCGGAGGCCCCGCGGCCCCCTCCTTTCCTGTGTTCCCGTCCCCCGCGGCTGAGGCCGCATCGATCGCTGCCGGGGGAGGGAGGGAGGCCGCGGGCGGCCGGAGGCGGTGGTTTCTATTCTTGCCTGGGATGGATGGGGGCCTAACAGTTGGGAGCATCCTTCAAAGTCAGAGCCCGGAGGGATGGGACGGTTAGGGAATGGGGACGCCCTTGGAGAAAGGTTTTAAACGCTGGCCCGGAAAAGGCAGAGATCACGATCTGCTTAATTTAGTGATTAGTAAGTGCCAGGCAGCGTTTCAAGTGACTTAGCCCAGACATTTTTGACACAAACGTGGCAGAGACAAGCTCTTAAGCTTCTGAATTTATAGGTGACCCCAAGTACTTGCTCAAACTGTGGAGGTCTGAGTTGGGAGGTTGGGGAGGGTGCTTCATCTCCTGGGAGCCCCAGCTGTGCCCGCGTAGGCTCTGGTGTATTCTTCTCTCCAAGTGAGTTGTGAAACCAGTCCTGGTCCTTCTGTCCAGGAGGCTCAGAACTCCCACTCACCGGGAGAATCCAGGTTACTTCCTTCCTGGAGGGCTGGGGATGGGGAGGGAGGGGAGGTTTCAGCAGTGCTGAACACTTAGTAACCTCCATTTTTCCAGCATTTCTTGGGTGGCCGCTGTGTGTGCTCCTTGCCCCTTCACTCATAACCACAGACATCAGAATTGATTGGGCTCCTCCCTTGGGCCAGTGCAGGCCCCATCCCATCAGTCAGTGCGTGAATGCTGGCTGGGTGAGGTGTTATTCCTCACCCGGGGGTGTAAGGCTTGAGAAGCGAGGGACTCTAGGTCACATGACTGAAGCTTATACCAAGTGAACAACAGATACAGACTGAGCCACCTCTGCCGTTTGCAGGTTCTGGACTGGAAATGAGGTTCAGTTGGTGGAGTCCTTGCCTGTTGAGCATGAAGCTCTTGGGGTTGATGCCCAGGACTGTGCAAATCAGGCCCTGTTGCTTATAGTAGTAATCCAAGCAGTCAGGGCGTCGAGGTGGGAGGATTGGAAGTTCAAGGTCATCCTTGCTTGGATAGTGAGTTCCAGGCCAGCTGGTACACCTAAGATATTATTTCTGCTTGTTTGTTTTGTTTCTGATAGCAGCATTAAAATAAAAAAAGAGTGCTGGAAAGGTGGCTCAGCAGTTGGCTGCTCTTCTGGAGGTCTTGCTTGATCCTCTTCTAGACTCACAAACTGTCTATGACTATAATCCCATGGGAGCCGATGGCCTCTTCCGGTGTGTAGACAAACATGCAGACAAAATACTACACACAGAAGCAAATTCTTTTAAAAAGCATGATTTTTTAAAAAAAATATTTTATTTAATCCAATATATCCCAAATACAATTTTAACATAATATTAATAGAGAAATTAATAATGAGATGCTTTCTATATTCACTTTTGGGCTAATTCTTTAGAATGTAGTATGCTAGTTTTTTTTTATTGCAGTCTTACAAATTATCATAATTTCTGCAGCCCCACCTTACAAATTTGTCTTCTCACCATTTCTGTAGATCGGGAGTCAGAATGGCATAGCTAGACTCCGCTCATTCATGTGTGCTTGAATGTATATGCGTGTTAGTATATGCATGTGTATACGCTGTTAGTGTATGTGTATGTATATGTGTGCTAGCATATGTATACGCTGTTAGCATATTGTATATGTATATGTTAGTATATGTATATATATGTATATGTGTGTTATATGCTGTTAGTGTGTTGTGAATGTATGTGTGTAAGTATATGTATATGCTGTTAGTGTATGTGTATGCATGTGTGTTAATATATGTGTGTGTATATATATGAGTGTTAGTATGTGTGTGTATATATATGAGTGTTAGTATATGTGTGCTAGTATAAGTGTGTGCTTGAGTGTATGTGACTTACTGATTTGCTTCTGGAGTATGATGATGACATGTCTCTTCTGTGATTGGATATGTACTGTTATAACTGCTGTTGACTTTGATGAAGCAAGTTACCATGCTGGAAGAGCAAGAAAATGAGGGTGACCTGTGGCCACTGCCAGCTGGGTGTTTGGTTCCTTCGCCCTCACAGAGCTGAAATGCTGCCAGCAAATGCTTGCAAGCCGAGGCTTCTGCAGCTGAAGCTCAGATAAGATTCCCACCCAGGCTGAAGGCGGCTGCAGTCTCAGGAAGCGTAGGATCTGTGCTGCCTTTTGTCTCTTAACTCAAGGACACTATGACATAATGAGTGCGTGTTGTTTAATGCACTTCATTGATAGTGGCCTGTTACTCTGCAATAGATAAAGGCCTTTGCCACTAGATCCCTGTGTGACCTTGAACCAAGTGTCTCTCTTTGGCTGGGCTGTTTCTCTTCCTTACATGCAAAATGAGAACCATATCTGGCTTTTGGATCTCAGAGCAGGTTAGCACATGCTGTGCCATCCCCACAAATAGCTTTCCCTTCCTCTTGCTTTCTCGGGCTATGTTAGCTGCAGGAACAGGAACAGCCTGTCTTTCACAAGGGGATGCATGCAGCTGACACAGCTGCTCCTGAGCAGCGCTGAAGATCAGGCTCCTCAGGACTTCCTCCTCCAGTCTGTGCTGGAGTCCTCATCCCAGGAGTGCAGGACGCTAGTGCTTAGGCACAGCCTTGAGGATCCATTAGCCTTCTGTACACACTGACTGTTGGGGTGCCTTCCCTTTTGACAAGCTTGGTTAGCAAGGGGAGAGCTGAAGCGGGGCTACACTTATTTCTGCAGTTGTCCCGTGAGCTTTCCCCACTGGCACGCTCTCGTGAGCCTCTTCTTCTGGTAACTTCTCTATGGCATCTGTCACCCTCCACTCCCGCAGGGACACTGCTAAATCAGCACCATCAAATGGACCTGTGTGCCAAGATTCCTACTGGGGGAGCCCAACCAAGACGGTTCTCTGGGTTGTAGGTGTAGCAGCTGCCTTCCAGGAAGTGTGAAGGGTTCATGGGGGGAGGAGCGAAAGGCCGACTTTGGCAGTGGGAAAACAGTGTCTTAGGACAGCCTTCCCCATAGACTAATTTCTACTTCTGACTGGCCAGTCTGGAGCTACGTGGACATCTCAAGCTGGAAGGAAGCCAAGAAGGAGTGAAAGTCTTTTAAAGTTAATTTAACTTTTTAAATCAGGACGGAATGTTATTAAAGTACACAGATATACAGTTGTGACCGAACTAACCTTTCAAGCTTCTGCCTCTGTGTTGCCATGGGCAGCATGTAGAATGTCATAGCATACCAGGAGCTGAGTGGTATGGACAACGTTTCTAAACGGGGGCACTATTGTTGGATACGAGAGAGGGGGGAATGGATGATTGGCGTGTTGCACTTTCTCACTCCTGGTTGGACAGCTTCTAGGATGAATTAGACCTCTCTCATGGCCTCCTTTCAGCTGGCAGATCTTTGCAGCCTGGTGTATATCATACAGATTCCTAGCTAGGCCTTTGTCCCACCCACTAGAGTGTGAGGCAGGACCTGCAGCCTACAGCAAGTGCTCAGCAAACACTATCGAATGAGTAAGGACAGAAAGCAAGACTGGCGTTCCTAAGGGAACCAGGTTCCTGGCACGCCAGGAGACTTTCCCCGAGGACAGTGGAGAGAGGCTGCTGAGGATGGAGGAGATACTGCAGAGACAAGGCTAGTCTCTGAGAAGCAGATGGTGAGTGGGCCAGGAGTTGGGCTAGAGGGAATGTATGGCCATTCCCCCTAAAATTAGAGAAGCCACAGCCTGTGACCTGGCACCTCCTGTCCCTCCAGGGATCTAGCTCAGAATCTGGAACCTCTAGAGAGCCATGGCACCACTGACCTCCAAAAATTAGTTGGCTTATATGGGAGCTTCCTTCCCGAGCCTCGGAATTTTTATCCTCTTCTCCCTGAAGAATGAAACCCAGGAACAATCAGGTGTGAACCAACAGGCCTCTGACGTCTAGGATTGAGCCTGTTCACAGAACCTTCTCAGGACTGTGCGAGCCTCATTTTTTTCATCTGTGGACCCGGTTGTTCAAGCATCCACCTACTGTAATTACTTACTAGGGATATAATGAATTGGGACCCAACCATTCCGGACTGAATCCTAGCTCTGGTATGTATGGCTCTTTGGGCTTTGTTCAAAGCCACCTCTTTATCCCTCAGTCCTCTTCATATGTGAAACAGAGAAACGAAAGCTACCCAGTAGACCTGTGAGGGTGCAGTGGGATTGATTGATTGATTGTCCATGAGAATGAAAGGATGTGGGGCACAGGATGGGTACCCTGTCATGTTTCGCTCTTGTCTGGGTTTATCATTATCCAAAGGAGATGCTGGAGTTTAATTCTGATTGTATCACCTCCCATCACCTCCCAGCTAAGAGCTGGGACAAGAGGTTGTTTCAAAGCTGCTGCTCCTCCGATGTTGCACCAGAGTACAGTATGGGCTTTCTCGGTGTGATGGGGAATGGTGTGATAATCGTCTTAAAGTGGGAAGCATAGGGTGGGCACTCACTCTGGACTAATTAGTTAGCAGTCAGTTTCTAGCAGGCTCTTGCTGTGTCACCAACAGCCCCTGTCCTCCCTCAACTTCCTACCACAAACACTAAGCCCCTGCCACAAGCATGAGGCTTGGCTAAAAGGCAGTTTGGCTTTAGGCCAGTGGCTTCTGGATGAGCTCTTCTAGGGGCTGGATGCTTCCAGAAGGATGGTGGCTTGTGGCTGTTAGTTCTACCTAGGCTAGTTCCCAGCTAGGCTCTAAATTACTAGCATGTTGTCTTAGCTCCTCTTTCTGGTGCTCTGATGAAACACTTTGAGAGAAGCAACAGAAGGAACAAAGGGTTTCTTTCAGCTCACAGTTCAAGATACAGTCCTTCATGGCAGGGGAGTCAAGATGGCAGATGCTTGAAGCCGCAAGTCACATGACAAAGCAGTTGGTCACGTGACGTTTGCCATCAGAAGCAAGTGATGAGTGCACGCATGCCCTACTCAGTCACTAGCCTCATGTTGTCCAGCTCAGGATCCAATACTTAGGGAACGGACCCACCCTCAATCAAGATGGGGCTTCCTATACTAATTAGCAGATCAAGATAACCCCCTACAGGAGTGTCCAGAGCCTGTCTCCCTGTGATCCTAGATTTTGCCAAGTTGGCAGTTTTTAAATTAACTATTACAGATGGGACATACACTACCCCCTAGGGAATCTGTGATAGAGAAGGGACATGGGGGATAGAGATTGCGATCCTCTGTATCATCTGCCTGAATGTGATGGATGAGGAAACTGAGGCCCAGAAGGAGGCCGAGAACTATCCAAGGTGGCAGATCCTGTGACTCGGGAGAGCTTTCTTTTCCCTAGTGTCACCTTGGTCCTTGTTGTTAGCAACTGTTACTATGAGTTAACAGTTCAGGCATTGGGATCTAGAGAGAAGGGCTGTGGTAGTCAGAAAGTGAGGCTTGGTCCATCTTCTGGGACTGCAGACGGAAGTGGTGAAGGCCTCACCTGGGCTACACAGCGGGGGGGTCTTAAGAACAGGAAGTGGAGAGCTAGAATCCCCAAGTCCACCTTATCTATATTAGCCCGAGTGTAGCAGACAAAAGGAGGCTCAGCAGAGACAGGGGCGGGGGTGCCTTCTTTCCCCTCCCAGATGAGTGCTGGGGAGAAAGGACAGTCAGGAATTCAGGTATTTGGGTCCAAAGAACGGATGAAGCCCTGTTGACTCCTCTCAAGAAACCCTAATGAGGCCCTGACTATAGGCTGGGCTCCGGGGAAACCGGAGCAAGTAGACACCACCCAGCAGAGGAGACAGACTTACTCTACGCAGGACATCTAATCACTAGAGCACCTTCCCTGGATATGGTACAAATGGAACGATCTTAGCAAGCGCTGGGCTACAACATGGACTCCCTGAGCGAGAAGGCTCTCTTTTCGTTCCCGACTCTGCGCCGGGAAGCAGACTCAGGCAGAGCTCTGCATCTCCAACCTCTCTTTAACCTTTATTAATCTCCATTTATTAGAACAGAGGCAGGCTCTCCCTTGGCAGGTGACCATATCGAGCTAGAATTTAATGGTATTATTTAAATCAAGCATGAATTAATTTAAGGGAACTGCTGTTTTCATTACAGTGGCTTCACAATTCCATTGTTTCTTACCAGTCATCTGGCAGATCTCATTTACTATAGCGATTCCCCCCACGGCATCCTTTGGAAATGAATTGTTACACTCAAAAGTGAGCCATTTAAATGAAGATATTAAGTAAATTAAATAGTTGTACAGGGGTTATTTTACACAACTTGACACAGTGCAGTGTGGTTCTGCAGGGATGGTGAAGATTGGAATGGCATGTACAGATGGACTGATGTTTGGGAAATTCTGCTAGACATACATTTTGCGGGGAGGACTGTCTAGAGGTGGGTTCAGGGCTCCATAGAGAAGGGGCTGCCTGAGTTGGTATTGTAAGTGGAGGAAACAGAACGTGCAGGGAGATGTAAAAATGGCTATGAGGTGGGGTGGGAAGCGGTGTGACAGAGGAGAGGGAGCTGCAGTGATGAGGTGTGTCTTTAGGGTCTGCGATGGATCAGGGCACGCAGGAAGAGAAACCAGGAGGCACGCATTGTAGCGGACATCACAACAGGCCAGAGTCTGTCAGAAGGTTACAAATTGCTCTGGAGAGATGATGTGGGTGGGAGGATCCCTGGCCCCCATCGTGATCTCTTCCTAGTGGGAACCACACCTAAGGTGCAGAGCCACATACAATCCCAAGCCGGAATTAGCCTAAAGAAAGGGAGAGAAAGAGTTAAGCCTCTTCTGTTACACAGTTCTGAGTTTGATTCCTGCATCTAGATACTACCACTCATGATTGCTAAGACAGTACTCCCCAGCCTCCTTCAGAAGGGCAAACTGATGTCCAAGGCAGCTCAGGGATGTGGTCTCGGTGGCATAGCCCATTCAGAACTGAGGAAGATGGTTTCTCTGCCACGCTAATGGGAGCCCTCGCACCCTACTTCTCCAGCTGTGGCCATGTCGGGGAGCCTCACTTCCCAGGGAGGTGTCCTACAGAGATTGCTAACCTGGAAGGGCATCCCAGAGCTAGGCTGGAGAGGAAGGCCCTGTCATGGCCCCCAGGAACGGTACCTTTGCTGGGGTCTCGGCAGTCCCGGCCGCAGGCACTGAGGCAACACCGCTTCTTGCCTGAGCAGTTCGAGTCTTGGTTACACATGTGCTTTATAGGACTGAGGCAGTGGAGTTGATCCAGGGGGCACTTGCCCAGCTTCACTGCAATACAGGGGCTTGAGTGAGTCTTGCTCGTGCCCACCGGCCCTGGGGCTTGAGGCTTGGGTGGTCAGCAGAGTAGAGGAGGCACTTACCTGTGACCCTAGGGACACACTGGCGGAAGCAGGCTCTGGAGCAGCACTTCATAGATGAGGGGCACTGGCGGTCATTCATGCACTGATCCGGTGTCACCTGGAGGCAAGGCCCGTCGTCTGGTGGGCAGCCCCCCCATTTTTCTGCACAAGAACCCTCACATCATGTAACCAGAGGCAGCTCAGGGCTGTGTAATAATCATTGACTTGGGGATTGCGGGTTTTAATCCCCCTGTCTCTTAACTTCTTGCTTGCCACCAGGACAAGTTTTAGAGTTTCCCTACTGTCTAGAGCTAATTTGACATTCAAGTGGCATAGGAAAAGAAATGAGATTTAAAAATTCAGGCTACGGAGATCACTCATTTGGGACTTGACTTTGATCCTCGAAACCCATTTTTTTTAAAAGTGTGTGTGTGGTGGGGGTGGGAGGCATGATGTACACTAATAATCCTAGCCCCTAGGAGGTGAAGACAGGTTGATTGCGGAGGTCAGCTGGCTAGCCAGCCTGGCCCACTAGGTGATTCAAGGTTAATGAGAGACTCTGACTCAAAAACAAGGAGGAAGTCACCTGAGAAGTGACACTCTAGGTTGTCCTCTGTTCATGTACACACATAGGCACAAACATACGTGCCCATACACACACAATCTCTACCTCAGACAATAAGACTGCCTGGTCTGGCCCCTTTCCACCTGCACGTCACCGGCCTCATTCTCTGTCACTCTGGCTCTCCTGCTCACCAGCTCCTGAGCAGCTTCAAGCCAGCATGCTCTCTGCAAGGTTCTGACTTTGGTTGGCACCAGCTTCCACCCTGCCCACTCAGTTTGCTGATCTCAGTCAAAACGTCACCTCGTCAGAAGACCCTGCTTCTCTGAGCCCTTGGAGCCGACTCGGCGCTGGAGTGTGTGCTTGTAGCTGTCTGTCCCTCTCATGGGCTGGAGTCTGAGCCTGATCGCCTGCTGGCTCTGTTCTTCATGGGCACAGCACCGTGCACAGTGCTAGGGGTTTAATGCCGTCGGGAAGAGAGGGATTTGAAGGGAGGCCCAGTGTTGCATGTGTGCCAGCTGCTTGCCAATGAGTCACATCTGCGCAGCCGTGCTCACCACTGCTGCGAGTGGCACCGCTTTAGATTCTAGTATCGACTCTGACTTTGAACCTTTCCCCCAACAGCTCCAGAATGCTCTGTCCTGGAGCTGATCTGCTCAGTCTTCTTGTGATTTCATACATGAGTTGGAAATCACACACAAGTTGGAAATCCTACTCAGCGACACATTTTCTATGAATTACACATGCACACACACACATGAACACACACAACATGCACACACACATACATACACATGCACACACTATCCATTTGGAGGAAGAAGTCCCCAGTTGACAGTGACCAGCGTACCCCAGCCCTGGCCTAGGCTAGTCTGGCTCCCTTTAATCTTTAGGTGCTGCTTTGAGCTATAGGAATGGGGCTGGTCCTAGAGCTTCTGTTCAGTCTAGAGTCACAGCAGCTTCAGCTGATCCAGGCCTATGATGTGATCGAGGGGACCCTCTCCCTGCCTCTCTATCCTGCAACCCACCCTACCCCAGCTCTGCCTACCAGAAGCTCCCTCCCACTTCTTTGCTTAGAGTTCAGACAGCTCCATTGGGCTTGGTGTCAACAGTCTCCTTCCTCTCTTTCTCTGTTTGTGCCTGGGCACTGGCTGTGCACACAGTAGGTGCTCCCTTGCTGGTGCAAGTCAGCTTTAGTTGTTAAACTGATGGTTAAGCTGAACTACTGCCCCCTGCTGGAGAGTGAGCAGCTTAGCCTGGGAGGGAGCACACATTCTGACGAATATCTCTTTGTGGGTATTTGGGAGGGAAGCAGTACGTGTGTCTGTGTGTGTCTGTGTGTGTCTGTGTGGTGGTGGTGGTGGTGGTGATGGGGTAAGAGCCTTGGAGACTATCTACAGGCCAGGATTTAGTATCAAACTCACAAACCCAGTACAGGAATGCTCAGGCCTCAGACAGTGGGCCAAATGGAGCTGTCTGAATTCTAAAGAAGGAAGCAGGAGCTTCTAGCAGGGAGAGGGTGCTGGTGGAGCGTAGGCTGCAGGATATGCATGAGGCAGGGAGAACTTCTGGAGGAGGGCCCAGGGGCTGAGTTCCAAGGGCTAGACTGATAGGAAACAGGCAGAAAGTTGGCATTTTAAGTGGGACAAACTGACAGGGCCACAGTGTAGAGACAGACATAAGACATACAGAGAGATGTGCAGGGGTCTGGGTGGCCACACTTCCCTACCTGATCTCCATACCTTCCCTCCACACCCGGTTTTCTACTACCTGACACATTCTCTCTCTCTCTCTCTCTCTCTCTCTCTCTCTCTCTCTCTCTCTCTCTCACACACACACACACACACACACCATAGCTGATCTCATTGACACATTTTCACATTTTCTGTGAGTCTTTCACATGCACACTCTTACACACTCAGACTCTCTCACACACACACCACAGCCAATGTGTAGAATCCATACTTGTGTAACATCCATACTTGCACATGGTTAAGTCAATGTATTCAGCTACACAGATGAAGTCAGACGCATGAGCACACTTAGCCCTTGATACACAGCTCTCTAAATGTAACTCTAGAAAATTGCCAACACCCTGACATTCGAATGAGGAACATGGGCTCCTATAAACAGGAGTGGCTGAGCTTCCACCTAGACAAACGGAGTCCCCTCGGTCCTGTCACCTTCTGTCACTGTCTGAAATTCTACTGAGAGCCAGGCAGATGTCTCATGGGAGAGGAACCAGGGAAGGATGGATTGACATGAGCTGGGAATGGTAAGCGTGTTGTACCTGACCAGGCCGAGCAGGCCCAAGCTCTGGTGGAACCAGGTCTCTCAGCCTGGGTGTGGAGTTGGGACTGCTCTCTTAGGACACCTCGGTCACCTCACAAAACCACCACATATGCTGCATTTTCGGGCATACCTCACATTTATTCTTTAGGACCCCATTGCCCCTGAGAGGAAAGCATGGACCCCATTTCACGGGGAGTGAGTTGGTCAAGGGAGCCCTGCTGACTCATAAGAGTCACAATTAGACATCATTCTTGATACCATGTTGGTCTTTGGCCTGGGGCAGGTGGTTTATCACTGCACCTTGGTTTCCTGGTCAGTAAAATGGGGATAAAAACAGTAGTGACTCACTACGGCACAGCGAAGAGTTCTACAGGATGGTTTCACGAATCACAGTTGACACAAGGTCAGGCCTTGGAACCTTCCACCCTCAGTCAGGAATCTCCAAGCACCCTGCTCCCCTAACCAGCTCATGCCCCAGGCGGAGACCTGTGCCTCTTAGGAAGACTAAGGGAATGAGTGCCATAGAAGCTTCTCTCTTCATTTCTCTACCCTGCCTGGCTTCCCCAGCCCTGGAGGAGGGGTTCTGTCCCCGTTTCTGTCCCTTTCCACCAAGGCAAGGCCAGCTCAGCAAAAGCGGATGTGGGTCAAAGCGTTCCAGCTTCAGAAGGGGATGGATGAGTGGGCTCGCCCACAGGTATAAGAACACCTGTGCGTCCCTCACTGTCAACACACCAACCTGAGCTGGTGTGGGGGTGGGTCTAACACAGAGGAAAGGAAGAAGAGAGGCAAAAGCAGAGATTCCTCCCATCAGAGCCCAGATCCCAGAGGCTACAGTCCTTGCTAACTCCCACATCCCTTCTCCAGGTCCCTGGGGTCCAGAGAAGGCTTAGACCCCTGTTGATGCAATCAGAATGTTAGGTAGGTCTTCCCCTACAGAGAGACACAGTGACACATGGATGGATGGAGACATGTCCTCAAGCTCAGACACATTAAGCGTACATGTATAGACAGAAGTTGGCACAGGCAGGAACCCTAAAGGCACATATGTACTCAGAAATAGGCGTGTATCCTTGCAAACATTCAGATGTGAATGCAGGCACCAGCAAGTACTGAGAAAGGGCAGAGTTCCTTGACAGGTGAAGACACAAGCATGAACAAACGGACACACACAGAGACACACACAAGCACACACTCACCACTGGTTCTCCCAAAGCCCGCACTCTCCACAGAGAAGAAGAAGCCTCCTGGCCCCTAAAGCAGAGGGATTCATGGCACTCACCTCCCTTATTCCTACACCGGGCCACAGGCAGCTGGGTCTCGAAAGCCAGGAGGACTACCAAGAGGAGGGAGCTCTGGATTCTCATGTTTCCTTCGTGGTACCCAATAAGCTCAGGGCACAGAGGCCCCCAAATTAACACCTACAGCTCCAAGGATGCCAGAGCAGTTGAGTCAGGGGAGGAGGACCAGAGGACAATTAGGGTGGCTTCTGTTTCCCTGATCTCGGCCCCACCCCCCACCTGATGTCTTCAAGGCAACGGGTGCTTGTGCAAGAATTGAGGGTAGGTGGCGGAGTTCTTTGTGTTGGGGACTTGGTTCTGGTTCTGCCTGTACTGCTGACTTGGCCTCTGAGTATCGGGCAAGTCTCCTTGCCTGTCTTCAGGCCTCAATTTTCTCATCTGTGTTGTGGGAAGTGGAGGAGTGGTCATAACAAAAGCCGGACACAGAGATTTTTTTCCTCTAAGTCAATTCAACTTACATCGCTGGTTCTACCTGGGAATGTGAGCCTTGGCTACCTCCACCCTCTGACTTACAGGCATCTGGAACATCTGGTACAACCAGGCCAGTTTATTGTGCCGGGAGACTTAAGATGCATGGGGAGACAGCATCGAACTCTTGTTTCGTGAACATACTTACTAAGTAGATGATTCTTTCTTTGGTTTCCTTTGGCCATTACCCCAGTTACTCTGCACTGCCTATCCAGCCCCTGTACTGGGAATTAAACCCAGGGCTTCTCACATGCTCTGCAAACGTTCCACCACTGCCGCCGAGTTACATTCCTAACCCCTTCAACTTTTTAAGTGTTGAGACAAGGTCTTGCTGAGCTTCCTAGGCCGCCACTGCTGTGGCACTTGCTGCTATGTCAGTCCTCATGATGTTCCTACCTAGTTTCCTAAGTAACTTTGATGACAGGCCTGCATATAAGGCCCAGCATAACCCCCTTCCTTCATCAACATTCAATGGAATTTTCCTACAAAGGGTGTTTTACTGCTTGCAAGTGAGCTCTGCTTGCCAGTTTAAGCCCCCATCACCGCTGCCTTCTTCAGAACACTAAAGCAGACGCTCTGAGCTCCTGCCTCCAGGACCTCAATTCCTAAGACTCCAAGCAAAATCCTTTTTATTTTTGCATTTCCTGAGTTCAGCTTCATTGATGGTGTGCAGGGTGAGGGGTGACAGAGACTCCTGCTCCCCTAACTCTCTTAGGGTCTTGAAACTCCTGCAGTGACTTCCTGCCCCCCGACTCTCTTAAGGTCTTGAAATTCCCGCAGTGTCTTAGGCAGGGGTAGGAATCAGCTTGGATGACAAGGAGTGGTGCCAAGAAATGAAGACCGCAAGGGGCCAGGGTTGGCACTTTCTTCTGGAGAAGTTGGCTCAGGTTGGCATGGTGAATGAGGCCAGGCCTAGCCTCTCATCTTGGGACCTGTGGATGGAAATGAGACCAACATTCTTCAGAAGGTCACTTCTACAGGCCTCTAGTGGCGTTGCCCTTTGCCTGGGCTGGCGTGGCTGAGCAGGACGGATAGAGCACGGCTCTGGTTTGACTAATTTTCCGGCTAGAGCCAATGTAGGTGTAATGGGACTCCCATCCTCTCTGGCCCCCTGAGCAAATCGCCCTGCTTTCACTAAGACCCCACCCTCAATTTCACAGCCACAACGCCGACTCTGCACTTGGTGAAAGAGAATAACTGAGGCTTGGCATCCCATGGGGACCCAGATGGAAACTCCAGAACACAGTGCTCCATCAAGACTGCGGTGATCAAGACCTGGCCCCAAGCGCTCCCATTCAAAAGACGAGGAACATGTTAGCCAGAGATGGGAGTGGACTGCTTCAGCGATACACACCTAATCCTAGGCAACTTCCTGGATATTGAAAACAGGGGAACACTTCATGTGACCCTGAGAAAGGAAGGTGACATTCCGGGGATTGTCTCACTTACTCAATCCTAGCCTGGGATAGTCAAGCAGGAAGGGCTTGGGCTCAACTTGAATCCTTTATGCTGTGTTCTAAGCCCTCGAGGAAGGAGGAGTCCCTGTCATGTAGGGACTGATGACGTTTTTGGAATCCTAGCACATCTTTGGCAGCGTTATTTTGGTGGAAAGTTTTTTAAAAAAAATATTTATTTATTTATTATGTATACAATATTCTGTCTGTGTGTATGCCTGCAGGCCAGAAGAGGGCACCAGACACCATTACAGATGGTTGTGAGCCACCATGTAGTTGCTGAGAATTGAACTCAGGACCTTTGGAAGAGCTGGCAATGCTCTTAACCTCTGAGCCATCTCTCCAGCCCCATGGTGGAAAGTTTTTACGGGCTACGTCTCCCCCAATTATAGATTGTACACATCCATTGATGACACTATTCCAGGGAAGGTTACTTTGCAGACATTCCCCTGTGCTGTAAAGTGTTCTCTGAACACGGTGATTTCTGGTATCAGTGTGCTGTTTTAAAAGACAGAACTCATGTGAACTGCTCTTTCCTAGAAGATGGGCAGATTTCTGCTCTTTTATTTTCACAATCCCAGTATGGAGTTTTGGAGTCAAATCTCAGACACTTTTTAAAAATTTGCTTAAATGGAAGTATTAGGTCAAAGAATATGATGAATTTCTCCAGACCACAGATATACCTGGCCAGCGTTCATTTCAGAAGTCAAAAAGAACAGGAGAGCCTCGATCTGTCCTGCATAGACATTTGCCGTTCTGTCTGCCCTTGGCTGATCCACGGCTTCCTGCCCCCAGCTCCTTTAATTCTGGTTGGTTGCCATTTGCATGTATTTCTCCTGACTCAGGTGAAGGTGCTGGATCCAGGTGAGAGCACTAGACTCCTCCTCCGCCCCTCACCTGCCCACCCCTCCATCTGAGTCGTAAGCAGAGAAGGCCCTGCTCACATGAGGATACTCAGAAGTTCTGTTGCTGTTGCCCATGGCCAGATAGTTCCTGCACACACCCAACACAGGATATTAAAAGAAAAAACTAAATAAAATAACCACTATGGAAGTTTCTCATCTTAAACTGATCTTCCTCAGAATATTGGTGAGGGCCAACATTTCTCATGTGTTTCTACTTAACTTTGCTTGGACTATTTTCCCTCTTTTGTGAATGGCTTGCTTTCATATTTTGCTAAATATTTTTGGATGTCTTCATCTTTTCATTTTTGAGCTACATGACTGTAATATTTTTTAATATTTATTTATTTATATGTTTATTGAATATACAATATTCTGTCTGTGTGTATTCCTGCAGGCCAGAAGAGGGCATCAGACCTCCTTACAGATGGTTGTGAGCCACCATGTGGTTGCCGGGAATTGAACTCAGGACCTTTGGAAGAGCAGGCAATGCTCTTAACTGCTGAGCCATCTCTCCAGCCCGACTGTAATATTTTTAAGAGTTGTTTATATCTAATGGATGCTGTTAACTTGTGCATGAGTGGTAGCAGAGTGGTTTGTTGGATGTGTATGGGGTTAGACAGACCTAGTTTTGAATTCTAATATTACCAAGTTCTAGTTGATTTGAACTTTGGTAAGCCTCAGTTGTTCCACTTTAAGACAGACAGAAATAATATTTATCTCATGAGCTAGTTTCTAGAACTGAATAAGTTTGATAAATGTTTATTCTGATTCTCTATTCCAAATGCATCTTTCATTTTTTGTTTTTTGGACTTGTATCAAAGTTTTCAATTTTAGGGCAATCAAATCAGCCTTTTCACTTACATTTGCTTCCTTCTTTAAACATATATTCATCATTTCCAGTTACACAAATGAAGAGATTTTATTATGAGAGTTCCATACATGCATATAATTTTGATAATATTCATCATCCTTGTGTTACCCTTTCTTTCTTTTTCAAAAGGAGCTATTTATTTTTATGAGTGCAAGTGTTTTGCCTGTGTGAATGTATGTGCTTCCTATGAGTGTTATGTTTGGGGAGGTTAGAAGAGGGCACAGGATCCTCTGGAACTGGGGATAGAGGAGCTTACGAGTCACCATGTAGGGGTTGCAAACTGAACTGAACCTGGGTCTTCTGTGAGAATAGCAAGTACTTTCAATGACTGAGCCACCTCTTCAGACTCCATAATCCAAATTGTTCTTACTGGTTAGCAACCAGAACAACTTTGTAAAAAAAAAAAAAGCCTCATATATGTCAAGGATGTTCCAGCATCATTTATGTAGATGGACTAAAATATCCTGACAAGAAGCAACTTAGAAGAGAAACTTGATTCTATTTCAATCCCACATTACAGTCCATCGTTGTGGGGAAGTCAAGGCATCAAGGTGGGGAAGTCAATATAGATATGTTACATGTAGATACGTCATATCACATTTATAGTCAGAAACAGAGAGAAACATACCTGCTCGCTCGCCTGTGCTCAGCTTTATCTCTCCACTCGCACACACTTCCGGATTCACTGCATAAGGAATAGTGCCGCCCACAGAGAACATGCCTACATACCAGCCTCACACAGGCAATCCCTCACTGTTCCCTGATTCTAGATTGTGGCAGACTGGCAAGTGAAGCTCACCATTACATATATGCTGTTGTTATTGTTGTTGTTGTTATTTTTCTTCAATTCTTTTTGTTTGTTTGTTTGTTTGTTTGTTTTCAAGACAGGGTTTCTCTATGTAGCCATGGCTGTCCTGGAACTGGCTCTGTAGATCAGGCTGACCTCAAACTCAGAGATCCACCTGACTCTGCCTCCTGAACACTGGGATTAAAGGCGTGCGCTATTACACCCTGCTTTGTTTATTCTTGATCCAGTGCTGTTGTAATAGCTACAGCTTCACAATGTTTAAGCAACTTCTGGTATCCATAAATTTTACTAACTCACATTGCCACTTTTTACATCATAGTCTTTCATTATACAATATTTTTACATCATTTTTTAAAATCACAAGTGCTGGTATTAAAGGCATGCGTCACCACTGCCTGGCACTATCAACAATTTTTACCAACATTTAAAAATCAAAAAAAAGAACAGTAACCCTTTTTATGAAGCTTCGCACATTCCAGATTCAACAGAATTTACATTTCCTCTTGCACATATACACCATTTTCTGTTTTACTTCCGAAGAATTTTTAAGTAAGCTCGACACATCTCCCTTCAGATGTTTCAGTGCGGATCTCTAAGAAACAAGGACACTTCAGGCTGAGTATGGTGGTGTGCACAGACAGCCCCGGCACCCAGGGTGTGCAGCTAGCAGGGTCCTGAGTGCTAGATTAGCTTGGGCTCCATAGGAAGACCCTGCATCAACTTGGAGAGAAAGGGAATAGGGACATTTTCACACACAATCGAATGTCATTGTCACGCCGAATCAACCGCCTCTGTATTTGCTTTCTATCTTCCTTATTATTACAAAACTGGAAAGATGGCTCAGAGGTTAGGGGTTCACACTGCTCTTGCAGAGGACCCAAATTTGATTGCCAGAACCCATTTTGGGTGGCTTACAACCTCCCTCTTTTAACTCAAGATCTAGGGGATCTGAGACCTTTTTCTGGATTTTGGGGTCCCTGCACTCACAGGCACATACTCTTATACAGACGCACAGACATATATATGTGTATATATACATATATATAAAATTAAAAATAAATCTTTTTTTAATGAGTTTGTACAGTTGTTGGTACCAAATCCACGCAAGGAGCGCTCACTGCTGGTTGCACCGTCCCTAAAGTTTCCTTTATCCTAGAATAGACATTCTGGCTCATTTCTGCCCCTCTCCCAGTCATCCTTTTTGCTATTTATGGTTGAGCAAACTGATGAATGTCTAGTTAGTGTGGCCCCAATCCCTTCCTTGTGATGTCTTTCAGCTCTGCCCTGACTTCACACTTTTGTATACAGCATTTGTTCTAGCTACTCAACAAGATGGAAATCACCTGGCAAATGCCTTCCCGGGTGGCGGATGACATGTGCTTCCCATCTCGCCACTCGAGGAGGAGCCCATGCCTGGCTCACCCATTGTTGCTCTGGTTCAGACGGTGTGATGTATTTCAGCTGGTACACCTCAATCCTCTTCTGGAAAAGCCATGCTCCCCACACAAGGACAACAAGTATAGCATGCAACGATGAAATGGCATCCCATAAACATTAGGAAGCTGTGATGACCAGTGTCTGAGACAGCAACTTAATTAGGGGTTGCAAATTCCAAAGGGTTTAGGTTGTAGTTGTGTATAAATTACGCTGACCAGGTTGGACATCTTTGTCTCTTGGACACTTACTGTATGGGGAAGAGCAGGTGTATATATGCGTAGTATTTTATATACTATATATATGTAATTACATATATGTAATTCTTATATATTTTCTGGTACTTTCATACACAAACACAATATATTTAGATCATCTCTTTCCAACTCCCCCAGATCTCTTTCCTCATTCCCCTTTCAGTTCATGCCTCTCTCTCTCTCTCTCTCTCTCTCTCTCTCTCTCTCTCTCTCTCTCTCTCTCTCTCTCTCTCTCTCTCTCTCTCTCTCTCTCTCTCTCTAATAACCCAGTGCAGTGGGTCCAACTAGTGTGTCCATACGTTCATGTTGTTAGGCTCCATTGACCGCAGCACAGGCAACCCACCATGGACCACACCACTGAGGAAAACCGACTCTGCTGCCCCTAGTGGCCATCTGCTGCCAATGCTCCTCAGCTAAGGGTGGGGCCTCAGGTGGCCCTAACTTCTCCATGCCAGAGTATTCTGACAGGCCTGATGTGTTCAGGTCTTGGGCTGGGTACAACAGCGGCTGTTACTTCATGAGTACAGCGACCCTGTCATGTGTAGAAGACATTATTTACAGCAGTCTTCCAGGACCTCTGGCTCTTCCTGGATGTTCCCTGAACCTTGGTGGTGGTAGCGGTGAGTGGTGAGTGATACAAGACAACCTCACAGGGATGAACACGTCACAACTTCATAGTCACTTTATTCTCTGCCCTTTGGCCAGCTGTCATTTTAAAAATATCATATTATGGGCAATTTCATCCTATTTATTCAGATCTTTAAAAATGTCATTTAATAAATTTTTATCAGATTTTTTTTACCCAGAAATAATTTTGTGTATATTTCAGGAAGTGTTTACTTGTATGTGTATATATATATATATATATATATATATACACACACACACGCACATATATGCATATATACACATACGTATATATGTATATGTATATATGCAGTGTTGAACAGGAATTTATTTATTCTTCTCTCGTATATTACCTTTGGACTACAGTTTCCTCTTTCTCCTCTCTTCCTGGTCCCCTCCACACTCTGCCTTCCCCATTCACTCTGCTTCCCTTCAGAAAAGGACAGGTCTTCCAGGGCTATCAATCAAACATGACATACCAAGTCGCAAGAAGACTAGGCAACTCCCTCACATCAAGGCTGGACAAGGCAACCCAGTAGGAGGAAAAGGGACCCAGGAGCAGGCAAAAGAGTCAGGGAAAGCCCCCGCTCCCACTGTTAGGAGTCCCACAAGAACACCAAGTTTCACAACCACAACACACGCAGAGGGCCTGGATCATTCCCATACAGGCTCCTCACTTGTGGGTTCAGTCTCTGTGAGCCCCTATGAGCCCTGGTTAGTTGGTTCTGGGAGTTTCCTTGTGGTGTCCTTAACCCCTGGCTTCTACAATCCTTCCTTCCTCCCCCCTCCCCCCCCCCCCGTTCCGCAGATTTCCCAGCTCCACCTAATGCTTGGCTGCGTCTGTATCTGTTTCCATCAGTTTCTGGGTGAAGCCTCCCCAACAGGGCTTTTTAAACTATTCAGTGTGTCAATCTGTTTGGGCAGCTGTAAGAAATGACTGTAGAATGGCTTATAAGCAACATTTATTTCTCAGAGTTCTGGAGGCTGGGAAGTCCAGGTTCAGGGAGCCAGGAGAGTCCAGGTTTGGAAAGGACTGGTTTCTGGTCTTTGTACTGCTTGCTGTGTCCTTATGTGGTGGGAGGGCAAGGCAGTTCTCTGAGGTTCTTTCTTAGGAGGTTTTACACCTCACTCCCCAGGGTTCCATCTGTAAAGGTGGAGGAGAGCACACAGAGAACCTGGTTATGCTGGGTCAGGATTGGGAGGAGGGCCCCTCTTTTGGACAAAAGGACCCTGGGGCCGTGTTTCCCGGGGGATGCCCATTTCTCTCCCACTTTAAGCCCATGGGCCCTCAGTGGGCAGATGTTAAGTGACAGTGACTTCCAGAGGAGGAAAGGATTCACTCATGAGGACAGTCCTGGGAGAAGGGAGAGCAAAAGGGCTATCCTCTCCACTCTGCTCTGGGGACAGTCCTGCCACACGTCCACCTTCATTTCCTTCTTTGTACAAAGGAGAAGTTCAAGGCCACCGATCCCTGAGATCCCACAAGCTCAGAGTCACGTCTCTCTGCCCCTCTCCTCCAAGGACTGTTCCTCCTTGCGTTTATGGGGTAGGCAGAGGCAGGGGAAGAGGGAGGGCCATGCACCGCAGTGGGGGCTACTCACTGTCCTCTGTCGCCTTCACTGGCTGCACGCATTTGAAGCCACAGTGCCAGTAACAGCACTTCTTCGGACCCTCACAGTTCCTGTCTCTGTGACACTGGGGTGGCTCTCCCCTGATGCAGCGCACATTGTCCGGTGGGCAAACTCCTTCTTTCTCTTAGTGGTGGAAGAAGCCACAAGGTAAGGGGACGGCTTCAGAGCTGTCTATAATCTGGGAGCTCCCAACCCAGCTCCACCCAATTCACCATATTCACCTTTGACTCCATCTCCGGCTACCAGAGTGGAGGAAATGAAGAGCACGGCGAGGACCAAGACGCTGTCTGGACGCATGCTGCCTTGTGGCCGAGACTGAGGCTGAGGCTGAGGCTGGAACTGGGGCTGGCTTTCTTTTGTTTCTGCTGGGAGTGGCAATGGGTAGGGCTGAAATTTGCTGCTACAGGGAGGCCTGTGTTCTCTAAGCTGTCAGAAATGGGATTTGGGGCACTTCCAACATCTCCCTGTTTGCGTAAGTCGTCTCCACTGACATCAAATTACCATCAAGACTGCATTAGCTTCTGCGGGAAGGAAAGAGGCACAGGTGGAACAAAGTCACTCAAGGACACACAGCGGAGCAGTGCTAGGGCCAGTTTTCTTCCAATCTGATGTTCAGCACTGAGCCCTGTTCCTGTGTGTCTTCTTCTAGACAGAGGCGTTCATTTCCTCCTGTCATGTGTGGACCTGCTTCCCAGTTTTCTTCTCGCCTCAAGGAGGCTCTGTCACACCTGGTTTAAAACCCGATCACGACGTGCTCCAAACCATGCCGCCTTCATGGGGCACAGGTGCGAACAGACCTAGTCTGTCACTAGATGCTCGACGAGAAGACATTTCCTTTCTAGATCCCTTTCCTTATTCATGAGATGGTGTCATGTTTTATCTCATTCATAGGCGTTATGTTTTATTTCCTGAAGTACCCCCACCCAAAAAAGCCCAATCAGCATCTCCATATCTCAGTCTTGGACTCCAAGTTTTCTCCCTTCAGAAATATGTATCCATTGTGAATTCCTGGATTGTTTTTTTTCTTTGTTTAAAAAGAAGCCCAAGGGCAGAACAGTGCTATGTCTGTGATACAGGACAACTCTTAAAGTCTTTGAACTGGCTCTACAGGTGGAAAAAACTTTCCTTCACAAGCCCAGAAACGCGAGAGGATAAATGCTGGGCCCTTCCCCCTGGGATGTCTGTTCATTCCCTGCTGACCTTTGCTAGCAAGTACATCTTGCACCTCCTGGCCTAGCTGCAAGTTCCTTGTTCCGCTTAGTTGTTTACTGATTAGGCCCTGAAAACATAAACTTCCAAACCCTGGGTTTTTCCACAGTGCCACAAGCCCGTGTATATTGACCACGTTTGTCCTTCAATAAATGGCATTCTCTTAGCACAGATGACCCGCTGTGTGGTGTTTCTCTAAATCCTCAGCTTCTCACTAACAACTCCGTACTGCGGTAGTGCTATTGCTACAGATAAATACATAACATACTATAAAGAAACAATGAGTACTTCTGGGGAAATCCTGTCTTTTACTGGTGTTTTCCCCAAGGTTTGCTCTTTGATGCCTTATTCCTGGTTGGGCTACCACGCCTAAAATTTACGATTTTGCCTAAGCTGGTATGATAGCTGTAAGTGATAAAAGGGAGGCTTCCCAGTCCAGGAAGAGCACCAGCTCCCTACTGGGCAATGAGTCATGACTCCAGGCTCACTAATGTGTCCTCTGTCCCTGCGCTGATTTCTGGGGAGTTGGCGAGCATGGGCATGAATGTTGGAGTTTAGGTGGATGTTTCTGTTCTGCCAGCCATTCCAAAGTAACCACACAGAGACTTAATTATAAATGATTGGCAGGTAGGTCAGGCTTATTACTAACTAGCTCTTAAAACTTACATTAACCCATATATCTTATCTAGCCTCTGCCACATGGTGATACCTTCTTTCAGTACAGCCTGTTTAGCTCTTGCTTCCTCTGTGTCTGACTCCTGTGACTCCGCCCTTCTTCTTCCCAGCCTCCTCTGTGTCTGTTGTCCTGCCTATACTTTCTGCCTGGCTACTGGTCAGTCAGCTTTTTATTAAACCAATTCGAGTGACAAATCTTTACAGTGTACAAAGGGATTATTCCATAGCGTTGGAGTGTGTTGGCTGTTGGCTATTCCTCACCCTCATCTTTTTATTGCTAACTTTCAAAATATACAGAACATATTAAAAACCAGGGCAGTGACACTCGTGTGCACTCACATACCTATATTGGATTGAGCAGTTCATAACAGACTAGGGTATCCAGATCTATCGTTGAAACATCTGGAACTAACTGCAGATGGTATATCTTCCATGCTTTACAATATATCGCCATGTGAATTCTAATAATGAAAGTCTCTAGCATACAAAATGATGACCATGTCTTAGAAAACTGACAATAAATGCTCGATTTATTGACTATACATTTGCTTTCCTGTCTCCAGAGTATAGTTGTAGCTATTTTTTTTTGTTGTTGTTTTTTGTTTTTGTTTTTCGAGACAGGGTTTCTCTGTAGCTTTGGAGCCTGTCCTGGAACTAGCTCTTATAGAACAGGCTGGCCTCGAACTCCCAGAGATCCGCCTGCCTCTGCCTCCCGAGTGCTGGGATTAAAGGTGTGCGCCACCACCGCCTGGCTGTAGCTAATTTTTGATGCAATTTCCTTAAAACAACTTTACCATACAATAAGCTCTACAGATGAAAGAATGCCACCAATGTTTTTCACCCTTTGAGAATAGCAGCTTTGAACCTATGATTTAGAAAAGATTTTTTGTTGTTGTTTCTCCTCCCCTGTCTCCTCCCAATCCCTTCCTCACCTCCTCTCTGTCCCCCTAAACCACCCCTCCTCCCTTTCTATTCAGAAAAGTGCAGGTTTCCCATGGATATCGACAATACATGGCATATCAAGTTGCAGTAAGGCTAGGCAACTTGCTTCGTATTATGGCTGGGCAAGGTGACCCAGTATTAGGAGTAGGGTTCCAAAAGTCAGTAAAAGAGTCAGAGACAGCCCCTGTTCCCACTGTTAGGAGTCCCACAAGAAGACCAAGCTACACAACTATAACATATATGCAGTGGGTCTAGGTCAGTGCCATGCAGGCTCCCTGGTTGTCAGTTCAGTCTCTGTGAGGCCCTGTGAGCCCAGGTTAGTTGATTCTATGGGTTTTCTTGTGGTGTCCTTGACACCAATGACTCCTACAATCCTTCCTCTCTCTCTTTAGCAGGATTCCCCAAGCTCAGCCTAATCTTTGACTGTGGGTCTCTACATGTTTCCATTGGTTGCTGGAAGAAGCCTCTCTGATGACAATTGGATTAGACCCTAATATTTGTGTATAGCAGAATATCATCAGGTGTCATCCCATTGACATTTTTTCCAGTTGTGTTTCTGTCCTAGGCCATCCAGCCTGTGGGTCCTGGCGCTCCAGGCAGTGTCAGGTGTGGGCTCACTCTCATGGCGTGGGTCTCAGGCTGAACCAGTCCATTGGTTGGCCACTCCCACAATGTCTGTGCCATTCTTATCCCAGCACATCCCTTAGGCAGGACAGACTGTAGGTTGAAGGATGTGTGATTGGGTTTGTGTCCCAATCCCTCCTCTGGAAGTGTTGTCTGGTCACAGGAGCTGGCAGTTGAGGTTACACATGCGCTATTGTTCCATCTTCGTCTTCCTGCTCTCAGCTGATTGGATGAGACCTACTCACACTGTAGTTAGGGTTTCTCCCTTTTGGTCCACCAGCCTGAAATTGGCTGGCTGGATCTCCACTCTTTATGACCCCATTCAGGCTCTGGACTCTCTTATACACAAACTTGCACAGGGCTTGTGTGTGTGTGTGTGTGTGTGTGAGAGAGAGAGAGAGAGAGCAGGGACAAGGTGTGAGGGAGGGAAGGAAGGGACATCAAGTTCCAGAAGATGCTTTGTGCCAGCTCCTTTGTTCCACTGTTGGTTGGTACCCCAATGTGAACTTAGCTTGTACCCCACACCCTATTGAGTTTAACCCTGCTTGCTTGGAACCTTCTGAAAGTCTTTCAAGTGTGCTGGGAGCCTAAAATAAATGACTGTGTGGAAGATAGGAATGGAGGAAGGTGTTGAAGAGAGCTGGGAGACACTGAAGAATCGTGACTGAAGGGTTTCCAGGCCCTGCTATGAAAATAGATTACAATGGGCTGAGCCTACGTCAGATATCTAGGTTGTCTTTCCCTTTAGCCGAGGGACTGACAGGTTTCAAAATGATAGGACTAAATCCTCCCTCTAGTTTTCCATAAGAGAATCCAAGGCTATAAAGTTACTTAGTATAATTACTTCAACTCAGGTTCACAAAGGAATTGTTTTTATATCTGGGATAAGGCTGAATTCTGCATCATTTTCATCACAGGGAAGGCAATCCTTAAAATCCTATCTATTGCCGGCTCCTGGGGTGGGGTCACTAGCTCAGGTGTGTGTTTGCTGTCTGCCAAGTGTACTGTTGGGAAAGGTTTTGTTCCTGGAATTAAGGAAGCTGCCCAGTTTGCTGAAGAAGGCATACAGCCTTGCACGTGAGATGATGTAATATTGTTCCCAATTAACAACAATTATTTATTGACTCACGGTGTCATTGTGTTAGTAACTACGGAAGTTAAAATTCAACAACAAAAATGGTTTTTCCATGCTGTACTTCACATGGCAGTCCAATTAAGAGCACACATCTATTGCTATTAGGTTTAAGGGGCCCATGTTCTGTCAAAGAGGAGAAAGAATTGCTCTTTGGATAAGGTTCTTCCCCCAGTGAACAGCTGAAGTTGACACATGGCAAAGGGCTCACTGCTGTTGGAATTACTTCTATCTTCAAAAAATGCTATTTTATTATTTTGTGTGTATAAGTGCTTTGCCTGCATGCATGCACGAGGGGGTCCAGCCAAGGGCACTGGATTCCATGGAACTCGAGTTACAGATCATTGTGAGCCACTATGTAGGTTCATAGGATAGAACCTGGGTCCCCAGGAAGAACAGCCCGTGCTCTTAAACACTAGGCTATTTCTCTAGCCCCCACCTTTTTTTTTTATCTTGCTGTTAGTCAATGTTACCATTAAATGAAGACATAATTCAGTTTCACTAAGAACGCTGAAAAATGCATTGCACCCATTTTATGTAAACGACACTACTAATTCTGTATGTAAGATTTTACACCTTGTGACTGAAGGTGGTGGTGTGGTTGCCAACGCCCTAAAATAGCTGTCTGAGCTTAGCTGGGGCAGATGGCCACGAGTAAATAGAAACTAATTCACAGCAGTTCTCAAAATCCCTGTGACTCAGGGACCTTGTTTATCACATAACTGCAATTTTCTCGGTACCCCCTAGATGGCCATCCACCACAGGTAAAAGGACATCTACACATAAATTGGCCTGATTGCATCAGACCCTTCCTAGAAGGCTTGGCCTAACGACTCTGTTCTACCCAAGACAGGAAAAAAAGTCTCCTGAGAGAAAGGGATCTGCCCTTAAGTCTTCAGGAACCCTAGAAAGCCTGCTTGCTCTCCTAGCTGGCTGCTGTTCTCTGACCCCAGGAGACAGCTCAGCAGTGTGTTCTCCAGTAAATCCTTTTTATACACACAGAATGGTCTCCTTCAGTGGTTTTGCTATGCTCACTTACTGTGACTATGCAGCTATTATAAAAATGACAGTTGGTAACTGAAAACATGGCTTTGAATAAATAGTTTCCCTCAAACTTTTTTGGTATTTGTTACAAAAAATTAGTAGGTTCTGTTTTCAAATCTCTACTACCATTGTGGTTCCTTTTGTTTGTTTGTTTTGTTTTTTGTTTTTCAAGACAGGGTTTATCTGTGTAACCCTAACTGTCCTGGAACGTTTGTAGATCAGGCTGGCCTCGAACTCAGAGATCTACCTGTCTCTGCTTCCTGAGTGCTGGGATTAAACCGTGCCCCACCACTGCCCAGCATTCACTGTGGTTCTTAAGGAAGCTGGAAGCACAGAGCATGAAGTGAAGAAACTCAATCAGAAAATGTTTTATTATTATGGAGATTAGGATGAGCTACACAGGATCTCTTTCTCCAATCGCTAATTTATAATAATTTAAATTTCAAGACCATTAAGACCTTAGTTCTCTACCCCTCCTATAGAATATTAGTTTAAGATGTGGAATGTTTGTTTAATGATGCAAAGATGTGTTGCATTCTTTTATGTTGTCTTTGTTTAACTCTGTGAAGGTGTGTTACTTTGCCTCTCTAAAACACCTGATTGGTCTAATAAAGAGCTGAATGGCTAATATCTAGGCAGGAGAGAGGGATAGGCAGGACTGTCAGGCAGAAAGAACAAATAGAAGGTGATAAAGAGGAGAGAGTACACCAGGGGCCAGTCAGCCAGCTACACAGCCAGTCACAGAGTAAAAAGTAAAGACATACAGAAACAGAGGAAGGTAAAAGGTCAGAAGCAAGAAACACAAAGATACAGGATAGTAACAGGAGGACAACTCAGTGAATACTGAATGCTGAGTTCTGAGTTTGCCTGCATTTATTTTTCATACACTTTTATACCCCAATACAAAAGGGGGGAAGAAGGCAAAAGACTGCTTTAATATGATTGATACATAGGACAACCCAAACAGCTACTTGCTCCAATACTTGAAACATCAAGCAACTATATCCCGTGAAAAGCATTCTGTTGTTTAGGTCATGAACACACCCTAGACCAGGTATCTTGAAGGCAGTCACTCCCTAGGTCAAACCTCCTATTTCAAAAGAAGAAGCAGAAGTATGCTTGAATTCTCTGACCTTTGGTCAGGGTAGAGTGAATCTACCTCTATGGGCCATCTTATTGTCCAAAACACCAAGTCACCACACCCTAGATTAGGGTGTGCAGCCACGCTTGTTGTCAACAACTTTGAGAGAGCAAAATAAACCCAAACTCTTTGACCTCCAGACAAGGTGGAACGGGCTCACATTTTTGGGTCTCCACACTAACTGGCTAGGTATAGTTGACCAAATAGCCCCCGAGAGCCTCCTGTTTCCCTCCACCTCCCAGCAGGGGTGTTACAGGATGTGCCACACATGGGCCTGGGGACCCAAACTGTGGAGCTCATACTTGTGTAGCACACACGTCTCCTCTGGATCATCTCTCCAGTCTTCAGTCACTCCGGATGAAAGACCATCCCTGGCTCATTTCTAACTCAGACTTCCAAAGTTCCTAGACCAAGATGTGGGAAGGACTCAGCAGCCGTGTCCAGGAAGCTATAACATACACGATGTGCTCTTCCGTCTCAGGATGGTGTGCTTGTCCTCTGTCAGGTACAAATGCTAAAAAATTGTCTGTAATCTGTCAGTCATGTTTTAAATAGACGCTGATTGGCCAGACAGAAAGTATAGGCGGGAAAACCAGACAGGAAGTAGAAATAATGTAATGAGAACAGGAGAATTCTGGGAAGGAGGAAGTTGATTCCTCCCACTCCTGCCCAGACCACTGAAGCAGCAGGATATGATCTGCCCCATGAAAAAAGGTACTGAGCCACATGGCTAACATAGATCAGAAAGATGGGTTGATCAAGATGTGAGAGTTAGCCAGTGAAAGGCTAGAGCTAAAAGGCCAATCAGCTTTATAACTTACAGAGATCTTTGTGTGATTTTCTTTGGGGCTAAACAGTTGTGGGGAACCTGGTGGGAGGACAGAAACCCCAAACAAGCCAGCACCTCATGTTACATAAAATCTCTGGAATCTGATCTCTGGAAGAGAGAGAAGGGGGAGGAAGGGAAGAGAGAAAAGGAGGGCAGAGGGAGGGAAAAGAGGACAGAGGAGGAGAAAGGAGGTAGAGAGGAGAGGAGGTGGTGAAGAGAAAAATCTTATAGAGTTTCACACAGTTAAAAGTACGCAGTGGATTTGTTTTGAGTGTTTCTCCGAAAAGTTCATGTACGGCAAGCTTGGGCTCAGTGTGGCCACATTGTGTGGTAGGGAACCTTTAAGAAGAGTGACCTGGTGGCAGTTGATGAGGTGGCATAAGACATTCAGAAACAAGCAGTGCATGTCTGGTAGAACTGGAATTTTTCCTTTGGGATGGGCTGGTGCCTCCCCTTATTTCTTTCTGTATGCACTGCTCTTGATTTCCCCATGTGTTGCCAGCACTGTGTGGTGCCATTCACCTCCAGGCCCTAACCAGAGTCAAAACCAGATGGATAGTATGTTTCCGAGCTTCCAGAACGGAAAGAGAAATAAACTTCTTTTATGTTTAAAGTATCTAGCTTTTAAGCAGTTGGTTATGATGTCAGAAAACAGTCATTAACATAGGGATTTATTTCTTTATTTTGCTCTAATGTTAATTTGCATTTAACTCACTAATAAAAGGAGCCTATGAGACCCAGGAACTCGAGATCAGCCATCCAAGTTGAAGCCAGTGGCACTGTATCTTCCCAGGCTTGACTAAGAAAGAGTTTCCATCTAGGAAGAGAAATCAGAAACAAAAGCAGTTGTGAACTGTTCTGGGGACATGCTTTGGGATCCCACTGCCCCATGGCTTATCTTCCCCCAAGAGAACTGGGATGTGCTGTCTGTCAAAGAATTGAGGACTGAGCTCTGGAGGACTCTAGGCAAGTCAAATATGAAATTATGAATTTATAATCCTTTACTTTTCAATTTAAATTTGAACTACAACAAACTGAGAAAAGGGGCATTTGAAAATAACCATGACAAAAAATTCAATAATAGATGGGTGGCTTTAGAGATAATGCTGTCCAAATGGTCCCATCATACAGGGAAGGTACCCATTTCAAGCAGGGTGTTATGTAACCCAGGATGACCTCAAACTAGTTTCTCTACGTAGCCAGGGATGACACTGGACTCCTAATCCCTCTGTCTCAACCTCTCAAACGCTAGGATTACAGGTGTGGCCACTACTTCCTGCTTGAATGTTAGGTTTTCGAGGCAACTGCCAACTTCAAAGTTCTGGTCACAGTGATTTCCATGGGTGCTGAGCAGTCAGCCCTAAGACAGATAAGAAGGATCCCCTGGCAGGTTTCTGGGGCAGCACCAAGTACAGCAGATCTGGGGTCACTCACTTCAAAACGTGGTTGTCCAAGGCTCCACACAGCGCATCTGACAGTAGTAGAAACAGCACTTTTTGATGCCCTTGCACCCTTTATCATGCTTGCATACGGGTAACCGTTCAAACGGGCAGGGAAGAAAAAACTCCGGGCAGTACCCAGGTTTTGGTGTTACTGCAGAAAAATGCCCTTGAGTGAATAGGAAGCACTGGAGGGACCATTGCATGGACCAGCAAGCTGGTTCCATAGAATTCTCCCGTGGGAAACGCTTTCCTTCCCCAGTGCCAGGACCCCTCCGCATCACCTCTTCTTTTCTTTGTTCTAGGCTGTACCATGCTGAGGCAAAGGAGAATGGTTGTTGTGAACAGTGTGAGGCTGCGTGGCTTCATTTCCTATGAAAATTTCCAGGCGAACATGGAGGGAGGTATCTGTGTGGATCAGCGCCGGGTGGCGGATAACCAGCAGAGGCGCTCTGGTTCACAGGCCAGAAAAGCGGAAGTGCATCAATCGGAACCGGAACAGGAAGGACTTAGCTGGTTCCTTTCAACCATCCTCCTTTGCCTCGGCGTGGTGCAACCTAGGGTAAAGAGAAGAGGTGATGCGGAGCGGTCCTGGAGGTAACTGGAGGTAGGGGAGCGTTTTCCCGCGTGAGAGTTCTGTGGACCCCTACCCTCTTTCCAAGGGGAAGGGAGATAATGTTCTGCTCTTAAGGGTCTAGCAGGGCTGGCCTGGCCTTTCCTAGTTTGTAAATTACGCTGTAGGATCAGGAAGCAAGAAAGTTGCTGTTCAGAGCCTTGCGTCTCAGCTAGCCATCCCACCTCTCGTATCATGTAGCCAGAAAATTTGAAACACCACTTTTCCAAGTGCTGCTCAGGAGGCTTTCCTTTTGGTCCTATCCACACCATTGCAATGACAAAGCAAGATAGTACAATGGACTACTAGCATTATTCTTTCTAGGTTTGTGGAAAATTTCATATGCACTATGGGAGATAACATTAAGGTTTATAAGTAATTTTGACATTTCCTCTCTTTCCACTGCCTTTTTTGGAGAGGGGTTCTCCCACTCGATACTAGAAACCTGGCTAACTATCTAGGTCTAGTGAGGTCATAGATCTTGAGTTCTTGACCCAGCCTGGGCTACATAGCAAAAAAAAAAAAAAAAAAACAGTCGGGGAATGGGGGAAGGAAAAAAAAAATAAACTCACAGCCAGCATATAATAGCAGCATATAAGTTAGCCTTGTGGGCTCTGGTAGGCAACCATGTTCCAGTGGGTGGTCTCACATTCATTAGCATATGGGCAGTATAAATTTGACTCAGTGGGCTATTAAATACAAAGGACGACTTGATGTCAGAAAGGGGTGGAGAGGTGGGGAAGTGGATCTGGAAGGAGTTAGGAGAAGGAGTGGGGTGAACATGATGGAAATTCAGTGTATAAAATTCTTAAAGAATAATAAAGTTATTTTATTAAAAAGATAAAACAAGGACCGGGCGGTGGTGGCGCACGCCTTTAATCCCAGCACTCGGGAGGCAGAGGCAGGTGGATCTCTGTGAGTTCGAGGCCAGCCTGGTCTACAAGAGCTAGTTCCAGGACAGGAACCAAAAAGCTACGGAGAAACCCTGTCTCGAAAATCCAAAAAAAAAAAAAAAAAACAAACAAAAAAGATAAAACAAGCCCCCAAACAAAACAAAAAAATGACAAAAACCCCACTCATATCTTTAATGTGAAGATCAAAAGATAAATTTGTTAAAATGTAAAACTATAATAATTGGCTAAGGGATTTGTATGTAATATAGAAAGCTTTAAATTATTGTATCAAAAATGCAAATAACAGATGCTTGTGGGGATTCAAAGATAAGGGACCCCTAAACACTCGTGGTCATGTAAATCTGTAGGACAAATTCTAATTGGTCACAATAATAAATTAAGGGGTGGAAACTGAAGGATGAGAGAAGCAGAGTGGCTAGCCACTAGAGAGTTTCTACTAATGCTCAGACCAAAGGGGCAGTTCTGTCTCTACAAATTCTCATACTGAATGCTGTCTCTACAAAACCTCAGACTAGCCGGGCGGCGGTGGCGCACGCCTTTAATCCCAGCACTCGGGAGGCAGAGGCAGGCGGATCTCTGGGAGTTCGAGGCCAGCCTGGTCTACAAGAGCTAGTTCCAGGACAGGAACCAAAAAGCTACGGAGAAACCCTGTCTCGAAAATCCAAAAAAAAAAAAAAAAAACAAACAAAAAAGATAAAACAAGCCCCCAAACAAAACAAAAAAATGACAAAAACCCCACTCATATCTTTAATGTGAAGATCAAAAGATAAATTTGTTAAAATGTAAAACTATAATAATTGGCTAAGGGATTTGTATGTAATATAGAAAGCTTTAAATTATTGTATCAAAAATGCAAATAACAGATGCTTGTGGGGATTCAAAGATAAGGGACCCCTAAACACTCGTGGTCATGTAAATCTGTAGGACAAATTCTAATTGGTCACAATAATAAATTAAGGGGTGGAAACTGAAGGATGAGAGAAGCAGAGTGGCTAGCCACTAGAGAGTTTCTACTAATGCTCAGACCAAAGGGGCAGTTCTGTCTCTACAAATTCTCATACTGAATGCTGTCTCTACAAAACCTCAGACTAGCCGGGCGGCGGTGGCGCACGCCTTTAATCCCAGCACTCGGGAGGCAGAGGCAGGCGGATCTCTGGGAGTTCGAGGCCAGCCTAGTCTAGAAGAGCTAGTTCCAGGACAGGAACCAAAAGCTACAGAGAAACCCTGTCTCGAAAAACAAAAACAAAAACAAAACCCTCAGATTATATCCTCAGACTGCATCTGAGCTTCTGTCTCTTCTCGCTTTGTATTCCTCTCTTCGCCCAGCCACATCACTCCTGTCTCCACCTCCCTAGTGCTGGGATTAAAGGCGTATAATCCCAAATGCTGGGATCACCTTTGTGTGAGCTCTATTTCTCTTTCAGACAGATTGACTCTCACGTAGCCCAGGATGGCCTTGAACTCACAGATGTCCATCTGCCTCTGTCTCCTGAGTGCTGGGATTAAAGGTGTGGCCCCCACTGCCCGGCCTCTATGGCTAACTAGTGGTTTAGCTCTGCACTCTGACCTTCAGGCAAACCTTATGTGTCAGATCATAAACAAAGTATCACTACATAAGTCAAGTCAGTTACTATAAGAATCAATGTGGAAGTTTCTCAGAAACTAAAAGTAGATCTGTCACATGAACCAGACTTCCCCAGGAAACTGGATGCAATGGGGACTCATAACATGGAATAATTTACATTCAAAAGACAGATGCTTCCCTGGGTGGTGGTGGCATAGGCCTTTAATCCCAGCACTCAGGAGGCAGAGGTAGTGGGTCTCTGACTTCAGGGCCAACCTGGCCAATAGCTTGAATTCCAGAACAGCCAAGGAAATACTGAGAAACTCTGTCTTGAAAAAACAAACAATGAACAAAGCCAGTTGCTTCATGGTTTTTCTTCATATGGGACTCTAGGTTAATTGTGTGTACGTGTAAAGTAGACAGAGGACTGGGAGACCTGAAAGGAGTCAAAACTGGGTGTGTTTAGGGTGGTATGGCTGTAGACCCCTATACCTTTCTCATTCCTATCTTCCAAGTTTCCATAACAGTTCACTGGGCTTTGAGCACTGAATGGCTTTTCGAATCCAAAGTTTCAAAATTCTTATCCTTATCCAAAAAAAAAAAAAAAAAAAAAAAAAGAAGAGCGAGGGAGGGAATGATTATAAATATCCTTTGTTTATAGCTAGTATCCACTTATGATTGAGTACATACCATATTCATCTTTTTGGGTTTGGGTTACCTCACTCACAATAGCATTTTCTAATTCTACCCATTTGCATGCAAAATTCAAGATGTCTTTTTTTTCTTTTTCTTTCTTTTTTTTCTTTTTTTTTTTTACCGCTGAGTAGTACTCCAATGTGTAAATGTGTCACGTTTTCTTTATCCATTCTTCAGTTGAGGGGCATCTAGGTTGTTTCCAGGTTCTGATTATTACAAATGCTGCTATGAACATAGTTGAACAAATGCTTTTTAGTATGTTTGAGCATCTTTTGGGTATATGCCCAAGAGTGGTATTGCTGGATCCTGAGGTAGGTTGATTCCCAATTTTCTGAGAAACCGCCATACTAATTTCCAAAGTGGTTGCACAAGTCTTCATTCCCACTGACAATGGATGAGTGTTCCTCTTACTCCACATCCTCTCCAGCATAAGCTATCATTGGTGGTTTTGATCTTAGCCATTCTGACAGGTGTAAGATGGTATCTCAGAGTTGTTTTGATTTGCATTTCCCTGGTGGCTAAGGATGTTGAACATTTCCTTAAGTATCTTTTGGCCATTTGAGATTTTTCTGTTTTGAATTCTCTATTTTGTTCAGTATGCCATTTTTTTAAATTGAGTTATTTAGAATTTTAATGTCTAATTTCTTGAGTTCTTTATATATTTTGGAGATCAGTCCTTTGTCTGATGTGGGGTTGGTGAAGATCTTTTCCCATTCAGTAGGCTGCCTTTCTGTCTTATTGACTGTGTTCTTTGCTTTGCAGAAGTTTCTCAGTTTCAGGAGGTCCCATTTATTTATTGTGGCTCTCAGTGTATGTGCTACTGGTGTTATATTTAGGAAGTGGTCTCCTGTGCCCATCCATTGAAGACTACTTTCCACTTTCTCTTCTATCAGGTTCAGTGTGGTCGGATTTATATTGAGGTCTTTAATCCATTTGGACTTGAGTTTTGTGCATGGGAATAGGTATGAATCTACTTTCATTCTTGTACATGTTGACATCCAGTTATGCCAGCACCATTTGCTGAAGATACTTTCTTTTTCCCATTGTATAATTTTAGCTCCTTTGTCAAAAATCAGGTGTTCATAGGTGTGTGGATTAATATCTAGGTCTTCGATTTGATTCCATTGGTCAGCGTCTCTGTTTTTATGCCAATACCAAGCTGTTTTCGTTACTGTAGCTCTGTAACAGAGGTTGATGTCAGGGATGGTGATTCCTCCCGAAGTTCCTTTATTGTACAGGATTGTTTTGGCTATCCTGGGTTGTTTTTCCATATGAAGTTGATTATTGTTCTTTCAAGGTCTGTGAAGAATTGTGTTGGGATTTTGATGGGGATTGCATTGACTCTATAGATTGCTTTTGGTAGGATTGCCATTTTTACTATGTTGATTCTACCAATCCAAGAGCATGGGAGATCTTTCCATTTTCTGGTATCTTCTTCAGTTTCTTTCTTCAAAGACTTAAAGTTCTTTTTGAATAGGTTTTTCACTTCTTTAGTTAGTGTTACCCCAAGATATTTTATGTTATTTGTGGCTATTGTGAAAGGTGATGTTTCTCTGATTTCCCTCTCAGCTTCTTTATCATTTGTGTATATGAGGGCTACTGATTTTTTTGAGTTGATACCATATCCTGCCACATCACTGAAGGTATTTATCAGCTGTAGGAGTTCTCTGGTAGAGTTTTGGGGTCACTTATATATTATCTGCAAATAATGAAAGTTTGACTTCTTCCTTCACTATTTGAATCCCCTTGATCTCCTTTTGCTGTCTTATTGCTATTGCTAAAACGTCAAGAACTAGGTTGAAGACATATGGAGAGAGTGGATAACCTTGTCTTATTCCTGATTTTAGTGGAATCACTTTGAGTTTCTCTCCATTTAATTTGATGTTGGTTGTTGGCTTGCTGTATATTGCTTTTATTATATTTAGATATGTTCCTTGTATCCCTGATCTCTCCAAGACCTTTATCCTGAAGGAGTGTTGAATTTTGCCAAATGCTTTTTCAGCATCTAATGAAATGATCATATGTTTTTTTTCAGTTTATTTATATGATGATTAATTGATAGATTTTCGTATGTTGAACCAGCCCCGTCCGTATCTCTGGGATGAAGCTGACTTAATCATCGTGCATGATTTTTTTGATGTGTTCTTGGATTCTATTTGCCAGTGTTTTATTGAGGATTCTTGCATCCATGTTTATGAATGAGATTGGTCTGTAATTCTCATTCTTGGTTGAGTCTTTATGTAATTTTGGTATCAGGGTAACTGTAACCTCATAAAAAGAGTTTGGCAATGTTCCTTCTGTTTCAAACACTTAGTATAGGTATTAACTCTTCTTTGAGATTCTGGTAGACTTTTGCGCTAAAACCACCTGGCCTTGGGGTCTTTTTGGTTGGGAGGTTTTTGATGACATCTATTTCCTTGCAGTTTATAGGGCTATTTAAATTGCTTACCTGGTCTTGATTTAATTTTTGGTATATGGTATCTATCTAAAAAAATTGTTCATTTCTTTTACATTTTCCAATTTTGTGGAGTCCAGATTTTTGTAGTATGACCTAATGATTCTCTGAATTTCCTCAGTGTCTGTTGTTATGTCCCCCTTTTCATTTTTGATTTTGTTAATTTTACTGCCTTTTAATTAGTTTGGACAAGGATTTTTCTATCTTGTTGATTTTCTCAAAGAACCATCTCTTTGTTTCATTGATTCTTTGTTTTGTTTTCTTTGTTTCTATTTTATTGATTTTAGCCCTCAATTTGATTATTTCCTGTCATCTACTCCTCCTGGGTGAGTCGGTTTCTTTTTGTTCTAGAGCTTTCAGGTGTGCTGTTAAGTCACTAATGTGAGCTTTCTCGGTTTTCTTTATGTGGGCACTTAGTGCTATGAACTTTCCTCTTAGCACTGCTTTCATAGTGTCCCGTAGGTTTGGATATGTTGTGCCTCAGTATTGGAACAAGGTGTGTTTCAGAGTTCCACTGAGTTTGCAGTAGGGTAGGAGGATCTGGGAGCAGGGTGTCAGGTTGTTTTAATTTTAATCAATAATTTGTAACCAAATTTTAAAAAAGATGTTAAGTATCTGTAACCTATTGAATATAAATGACTAAAACTGATATATTTTTTCCTGTGAAAACAAATGCATATTTTCCCCCCAAACTGAATGCATCTTTGACTTTTATTTTAAAGCCAAAGCTTCCCAAAGTATACAGATTAGTATCATTTAACATTTTTTATTTAAAGCAATATCAGGGCAGAAAAGGGTTAAGATGGGAAGCTGCTGGCCAGCAGAAGAGACCTTGAGTGTTATCACAGTGAAGAACTTGGCTAGGGAGAGAACGAGGGGGAGCAGCGCTGGTGCACATAGAGTGTGTCCTTGGCTGCCAGTGTTTTTGAAAAACAATTTGTTAACTTCTCTGGTCACAAGCTCAGATTTTCTGTTTCACAAATATGCAGTTTTTTTTAACCGCAAGCAGTCAGTTCCCTACTGCCCCGTTCGTGTGAGCGTGTCTCCCTGTAGTAGTCGCTCTGCCCAGCTGCGCATGCGCACCCCTATCCTCTGTAAGAGCTGCGGCTGACTGCGGGTCAGAGAACAGTGGAGGGAGGTGGCCCAAAATCCTGGAACTGATCCAATAAACTGTTCAGGGGGATAGAGGCAGAAGCTCCTTGCCTCATCTCCTCTAGGACAACAAAGGAAGTTAATAGACAAAAACAAACAATAATGACAGACAACCAGGTACCAGTACCACTTAAGCTTTTTAGAGACATGAACATATACATAGAACAACAATGTAGTTTAACGTGGAAACACAGACCAAGACAAAGAGCTCTCATTCACACCTTTTTAAATCTCTAGATTCAGGGCACACATTCTTTATATATTTTAAAAACTGAAGGAATTGCTATTTCCCTTCCTTAGTACCCTTAACCTTTAAAATACCTATAAGTAAATGTACAAACTCTAAAAATTTACACAGTTGTTGATTTCCTACTTTAGCACCTCTGGCTTTACCAGTATTTTTAAACAAATGTACAAATAACGGTTTGTTATTTCCTTGATCCATAATTATCTTTACATTTAAACTCAAGTTACACTTTTTTTTTTTTTTTTTTTTTGGTTTTTCGAGACAGGGTTTTTCTGTGGCTTTGGAGCCTGTTCTGGAACTAGCTCTTGTAGACCAGGCTGGTCTCGAACTCACAGAGATCCGCCTGCCTCTGCCTCCCAAGTGCTGGGATTAAAGGCGTGTGCCACCACGGCCCGGCCAAGTTACACTTTTTTAATTTACACCATGCATTTATTCACTTTTACCTACATGGGCTCTTGAATCTGAATGTATTCTTTTAACCCACAGTGCCTACCATGAAAATCCCCATGTCTGGCCCCATGTTGGGTGCCACTTGTCAGAGCCTGCTCCAATCAAACCAGCTGGGGGTATCTGGGTAGGGGTATGAGGATTAAGGAAATGACCAACTGAAAGAAAGCACAGGATAGATTCGGGAGACTGCCAGCTTACTCTGCACAGCCCCGAGTTTATTTCAGAAATTGCTTATATACAACAGCAGAACAAAGCACAACATAGACAGTCAGTATCTAACCATAGACCATTCCTGTCCTTGAGCGAGCAGTTTCAATTTCTATCTCGATATTCCTAAGGTTTGGCATCAGCAGTATTCTTTCTACTAGATAGTGTGTTGTTTTCTCATGCGCAAAATGCTTTTTCCTATGGACTTAGTTGGAACTTTCTCGTAGCCCTCAAGGATACTGAACTAAGCAGAGCAGGTAACCTTGAACTCAAATGACTTTTCTAAAAGTCAGAATTGGCTTCAGATGGAAACTGAGCCACACGTGGGCTACCACATATGTGCTAAGGATGCCAGATCTGGGGAAGTGGATTTTGGCGTCTTTGGAAAATCTCAGGTGGCTGTATCCTTACGGGTTTATTTCTAGTTCTTCTGTTCCCCCCTCACTGGTCTGGATGTGTTTTTGTGCCAGTACCATGTCCTGATTCTGTGGCTCTGTAGTTGCTTTCCTTTTCATCTCTATTTAATATATTTCTGCCCTGATCTTTAGTACTTCTTGCCACCCACTGCTTTGAGTTTGGCTTGTCATTGTTTGCCTTGGACCTTGAGGTTCACGACTAAGTTATTTATTTGAGGTTTTTCTTGTAATTTTTTGAAGGCAAGCGATGATAAATGTAAGTATTGTTAGAGCTGCCTTAGCTGTATTCCTGAGAGTCTCCTAAATGGTGCTTTAATTTAAATTTGACTGTTTGATGGTTTAAGTTTCTTACCCAGTCTTCACAATGACTCACTGTATAAACTATAGTAGCTGCAAATTTGCCTTTGGAATTTCCTTAGCTGCTTTGTAAAGGTAAAGTTGCATTCCCATTTTTATTTTGTCCTATGAGCTCTTTTCTCCCTTATCTCTTTATTTAAGAATGTATTATGCAGCCCCCAAGTATGGTTTCTCTTGCTCTTGACTTCTAGTTTTGATGTGTGATTTCCTTCTGTGTGCTGTGATTACCATTAATGAATAAAGAAACTGCTTTGGATTTATAGCAGGGCAGAACTTAGGTAGGCAGGGAAAACTAAACTGAATGCTGGGAGAAAGAAGGAAGAGTTGGAGAGAAGCCATGTGTGGTAAGCCACAGCCATGTGGTGATACACAGAATAATAGAAATGAGTTAAATTAAGATGTAAGAGTTAGCAAACAAGAAGCTAGAGATAATGGGCCAAACAGTGATTTAATTAATACAGTTTCTGTGTGATTATTTTCGAGTCTAAGCCACCAGGCAGTGGGAACCAACAATTGTCCTCCTCCAACATAGTTTCACTGATAATATACAAGAAATTGTTTTGATTACTTTTTATTTATTAAAGTTTGTTTTGTGACCTATAATGTAGCCTGTTTTAGATAATTCTGCTGAGAACAAAGTCCATTGGGTGGAATATCCTATAGACATCCAAATTAAGTCTATTTGACCTACTGTATAGTTTAACTCTGCAGTTTCTTTTTGACTTTGAATTTGGATGACTTATCTCTTTTGACCAATTTTGTTTTAAAGTCTGATTTGTCAGATATCAGGTTCCCCTGTACCATTCTCACCGTGATGGGTAGCATTGTCAAACCATGATCCCAGACACACCCTTCCTTCTTTATAGTTATGCGTTTTGTCACATCAATGGAGAGTATATAAGAATTCACCTATTCCTCTCATGAAATAAATTTTTCCTATTTTCTTCATAATGGAACTTCCTTTCTGTTTTGTGTACATTCTTTCAAGTATATCTTGCAATGTTGTGTTGTTGTAAATCTTTCTGGTTTCTAAAATCCCAGCCTAAGGTAGTTTTTATTCTTAATTGTAATGGAAAATAGACAAATACACAACTCTTTATTCCTTTGTTTTGTATTCATTAACAAGTGCTTAACTCTTGGAAGGGCTTGTGAGGACCGAGGAAGAACTGGAGGCCAACTATCCTAGACTGAGACTGTACCAAATGCGTCTTCTCATTTTTGTCTAGAAAGAACAGAGATAAGATCAGATGCAAACTGTGCTGGCGACATGGTTCTGGGTCAGCTGGTCACCATGCCCTGACTCTTACCACGTGGTGCTCTCTTTCCAAAACACTGAGATGTGCTGTCAGGGAACTAGGGGCAGACCATGAATGGCTCTACACAACAAGTCAAGTAGGAAATTATAATTTCATAATCCTTTCATAATTTAAGGTTTAGTGGGAATGCTTTATTGCTATAAGATATGAGAAGGGAAAACTGAACATAAGAAACATTCAGTGGCAGTTGAGGAACTTAGGGATAATCTTATTCAGATGTTCTTATTATGCTGGAAAGGGTGACACCCACCAATGCAATGGTAGCATATTTTCTGAGGAAGGGGGCAATCTCTGGACAATCTTAATTAATTCAGATACTCTGATTGCCACACTATCTAGAGGTAGAGACAGTTTGCAGTTCCCTACAAGGCAATGAACACGGGTTCTAGAAGGAGCATCAAGAATAACACGTCCGGGGTTGCTCACCTAATTCAAAGCATCCCATGGATCTGTACAGCGCTTCTGACAGTAGTAGAAGCAACACTTTTTGGCTCCCTTGCAGCCTCTATCATGCTTGCATAGGGACAGGAGGACAAAAGGGCAGGAAAGATGAAACTCTGGGCAGTACCCGGGTTTGACTAAAGCTGTAGAAGAATACCACAAGGTGAGTCTCAGGAGCCGGTGAGCTGTGAATCATGCTTCAGGCATCAATGTCTCCACGGGTTCCTCAGAGGAAAGGCTTTCCTACCCAAGCAGACCCAGGATCACGGTGTCTTACCCCTGTTCCTCCTGAATATAGGCTGAGTCATATTACAGCAAAGAAGGATGGTCACTGTGAGTAGAGAGAGGCTAAGTGGCTTCATTTCCCAAGAAAGCTGTGCAGGTGAATGTGGAGGCCGGGGATGTTTATGTTAGATTCATGGAAGGACTGTCATCAGAAGGACCTGTGGTTCAGAGTAGGACAGCAGAATTAGCACCCTGATACAATGTTCTAGTGCCTGAGTGGACCGTCCTTTTCTCAGGGTATCACAAAGTTGGTCATTTTGTCAGTCCTGCTTCCTGCAGGCCACTAGGAATCAATAAGAGTAAAATACTTTTTCTAGACTGTGCATCAGGACTGACCAATCCCTGGAGTGATGGCTCCTTGGTTAAGAGCAGTGGCTGTTTGTTCTTCCAGAGGTCCTGAGTTCAATTTCCAGCAACCATGCTCACAATTATCTATAATGGGATCTGATACAATTTGGTGTGCAGATGTACATGCTGACAGAGTACTCATGCATTAAAAATACATAAATAAATATGTATTTATTTAGTACATAAGACTTTATGGCCAACCTTTCCTTCTTACTGAACTTGCAGAGAAACTGGAACCCCAGCCCTCCCAGCAACCTTCATTGAGGATGTTTTTAAAAATTTACTTTCTACACATCAACATCTAAGCACCACCATGACATCACAAAAATTAAGGAGAATGGCTTTGCAATATGATATAAGAGTTATTAAAAATTTCTATTTATATGGAACACAAGATTAACTAACATTTAATTTCTTAATTTCCTTTTTTTTAAAAAAAATCTTTATGAATGTGTAAAAATCGCAGTTGTTGAAAATATGAGATGTCTGTTATTTGTTTAGTTGGGAATCTACTTGTGTAGGCACTGACCAAAACATAGCCTTGTATAAAGAACAACAATAATAAAAAACTGAGTAAAACAACGACAAAACAGTTTTATAGCTATGTCCAAGAGACTTAGAACCTAATGTGAAAGCAAAACCTCATCTTTTGAAAACTACTTATTTTTTTATTTCTAAGTGTGTGTGTGTGTGTGTGTGTGTGTGTGTGTGTGTGTGTGTGTGTGTATATGAGCATGTAAGTGCAGGTGCCCAGGGACGCAGAAAGAGGATGTTGCATCCTCCAGAAGCTAGAGTTCTAAGTGGTTGGGAACTGCTCTTTATACATGCTTGGCCTCTGCTAGAGCAGTATGAACTCCTAACCACTGAGCCGTCTCTCGACTATATATTTTTTTAACTGTAATTTGTGCTGCTGTCTTCAGTCTCTGGATCACCTTGACATTGGTGACTTGTAGATTTCATTTTAAAGAAACCTTTTTAGTTGGTTTAATGTACCAAAATCTTAAAATGCCACTCTGGCCCAGAAGAGCTCATTTTTAAAAAGCTATTATTCCCTGCAGCTTTAAGATGCTCAAATATGGAAAAAGATGTTACATGGAAGGAAGCTACATTGTAATGTTGCTTTAAATTAATGTAAAAAAACCTAAATTAAAAACTTACCTAGTGAATCTTGTCATACTTAGAAATAGTGACAGGTTATGAACAAATAGTCTCCCCTCCAGGAACGTGTAGTTGGTTGAAACATTTAAATTAAGCTAGTGGTGTATTTCTTGTTAATAGAGAAGTTGGGAAATTATGATTAGTTCCCTATGAACTATAGAATATGTGAAAAATCTGTGTATGACACAGGTTCATAATTCAGTGATTTACTTTGATGGTTTCTACAACAACCCCAAATGCAAAACTGTACTTTAGGATTAGAGATTTGGGAGCCATTCCTTCACCATCACTCTGAGAATCCTGACAACCCACCTGAGGGAAAAACAAACACCATTTTGGAAGTGTGGGGGTTGAACTAAAGCTTTGCAAAGACACAAGAAGACAAAAGAATGTGAATCTCACCAAGCAAAGAGAGCTTTGTAGCAGTTTGCTTGTCATTTTCCCAGTTATGGCCACTTTTAAAGCTTGGGCAGAGGACTCAGAAGGAACAGAGTGGCCAACCCTCGTGGTCTGAGAAGGAAGCCCCAGAACACACACTGTGGAAGAAGATCATTGCAAAATTGTCCCCTGACCTCCACAGCTGTGTACCACCTGTCACACCGCCAAATGCAAACCAAGAACTGAAAGCAGTGTCTGGCTCCATGGTAGTTATGAAGACCGGGAACTCGCAGCCTCTCTAGGGAGGATTTTCTCCTCCTCCCTTAAAGCTCCGACCCCCAGACGTGGTCATTATTTTAACTGCTCAGCAGCTCTTAAAAACAGCTCTTCCATCTGAACACGTCTTCAGTTCCCTTGACTCAGTTTTGGGTCTGTGAAGGTGGCACTATTCTGGGAATCCATCTTTCACCTCAGGTGCTTCAGGCAGTGAGCCTAAATGGTGCCAAGAGGGAAGAGTGAGGATGAGATACCCTGAATTTTTTGAAAATCTGGATAATTGCCTAGACATGTACATGTATGTCATGTATCTGTTGGTTCTCACATGTCATGCTTCTGTCTACACCTACATGCATGCTAAGAAAAGATCCAAGAAAACTGTGCTAGCTCATCCATGACTGAATGTAACTACAGCAAGACCATGATGTAAGACTTGGAAACTCGGGGCAGGGGAGACCTCTCAAGCCAGATATACAGGCAGGCACTCTCTGGAAAGGACTTAATAGCTCAGGAAGTTACAGCAAGTGTTGGCAAATAGGCGCAGAGGGAGCAGTTCACAGGGAGGCAAGACAGCCTGCAGAATGGGAGGAAGGCTTTGCCAGCTACATGTCTGTCAGGGGATTAATATCCAGAGCATAGAGAGAAGTAGAATAAGTTAAACATAAGAAGCCCTTTAGACCTAGCCTCAAGAAAATAAGGACTAGGACTTCCTTAGTGCGGGTGTGTAGATGAAGAAGGATTCCTCATGCACTGCTGGTAGTAATAAAAATGAAACCAGACACTGTGGGAATCGGTGCTGTGCTGTGGGACAGTGATCTTGTATCCTGTAAAGACTTGTCATTTGTATTGCTTTAATAAACACTGATTGGCCAGTAGCCAGGCAGGGAGTAGTATAGATGGGCTACTAGGCAGGGGGATGAGAACAGGAGAATTCTGGGAAGAGGAAAGGTTGAGTCTGCAGTTGTAACCCAGAGGCAGAGGAAGCAAGATGAGAATGCTTAGCTGATAAAAGGACCAGGCAGGACAGAAATCTCTGTCAACAGTGATGCATTTCCTCAAAAGCTAAAAATGGGACTATTTTGCAGTCCAGCTGTACCACCAACCATACCCCTTCTGATGTCCACTCTAAGCAATCTGAGTCAGCACACCACAGACACCTGTGTGTTGTTTATTGATGAGCCATTCAGAATAGCCGGAATATGGAGTCAGCCTAGGTGTCTACGGACAGGTGTGTGGCAGGTTTTAGTCACACTTCAAAGAAGAATGGGGTTATATCACTTGTAGAAAAGTGAGGCAGAATGGGAAGATGAGAATTATGGGACACCTCACTGGAGTTGAATGAGGCCTGTTATCAACTGAAGATCAAGAATCTTAGCATAACTTATAACATTTCTGGGAAGTTTGCCAGTGCAGAGGCAATGATCCTTTCATACAAGTATATTTTATGCTAAAATAGTAATGAACAGAACCATGCTTAAGGCCCAAGCGCTTGTGACCTATATGGCTTTATTCCTAAATAGTTTCTGGGATCCTCACAAGACTGTTGAGTTTACTCACAATAAAGCTGTCCTAAAGTCCATTGTCTCTGTGCAATGTTGTAATCCTGTCAGTTACACTCAGCAATCACCCTGTGATTCCATGGAACCTCTTTGAAAGCTATGACCTCAAAACCCTCCAAAAATGTGCATGCGACTGCAAGGACTCTTGAAGAGCCCTTCTCATACCATTGGGCGGGTCTTCCTTTCTGAGTGACTTAACCCTTAAAACCTATGCTAAAATGTCCTTGAAATTTTTATTTTATTTTCTGTGTAAGTGCTGTAGCCTAGCGTGTGGATTACATCATGTACATGTAGTGCTCAAGGAGAATGAGGGAGGCATTGAACCACCTGGAACTTGAGTTACAGATGGTGGTGAGACACTATGTTGGTGCTGGAAACCAAACCTGGGTCCTCTGCAAGAGCAGTAAGTACCTTTAACCATGAACATAGCTCTTCAGCCCCTTGAAAAAAAAATGTCTTTTAACAAACCCCAACTCTGCTTCATACTGGGTTATACTGGAATTCTGTTCTGTGTCAAGACAAGGGTTCAGTTTCACCTGAGTCAGGGTCTGCCAAACACTGAAGGGATTCCTCAGCTGTTGGAGGTGGCAGTGTGGAGCTGTGTCTCTGTCCCTGCTGCTGCTGCCAGGGATGGGATGGGACCTGCAGAGCTCAAGCCAGACTCAAAAAGACAAAGACAGTGTTTTCTTTTGACAGAGAGCATCAGTAGGAGAATTTATCAAGCAGAAGAAAGAATGTGAGCTTCAAGACAGGTCATGTGGAATCAAGGTTTAAAAAATACACAAGACATAAAAAGCGGATGCGGGAAGAGACAGAACCATTGAGGTTGGTAATGAGAGATGACTATGAGAAAGTACAATAACATACTTGCATGGGGAAGACAAAGTGAAACCTGTTAATAGTGAGAGATAATCCATCATGGAGGTAGAAGGGACAGTTTTGCATTTATACCCTTCTCCCATTCTCATTAGTATGAAATACATAGACAACAAACTGGGAATGAGGAGACTGTATTCAAATAATTCCATCTCAGACTCTTGTACTGTATGTACAACATTAAAAACTAGCACCAGGCACAGACTCATACATCTGTCTCCTGGGTGATTCATATGGTGTTAGCCTCTACATCAAATATAGATGGACGCATGTGCTTCCTGCCTGAGCACCAGCTTGTGTCACAGCTGCATGACAGCAGCAGTCAGTGTCAGTCTTGAGAGCCACAGAATTCCAATATGCTGCTAAATCAAGTTCAAAGCTCATGGGATTACTTCCTTTCTCCCCTTAGGATGAGCTACCTATGTCAGTCATGGCCTGAGGGTGTCCCCAGGACCACAGTGACTGCAGTAGTCACAAACATAGGAATCATTTCTCACAGTCTGCAGGGAACTGTTGGACAAACTTCCTACTGAAAGACAATCTCAGATACTGCTAGAATATAAAGACTGGAATGCATACTTCTTCCATTCAAGGTGTGGGTGTAGGGTAAAGATCAATAACAATCAGGGAAACATGGCATTGCCCACTGGAGAAGATAAAATGCCAGAGACTGAATGTGAATATATGGACAGTATTGACTCCACAGTAATTGAAAATAATTTTCAAGTTAGAAGAATCGAAATGAACTTCAAGAAAATTAAGAGAAATAATACTGAAATTTATTGGAGAAATTTATCAGAGTGACTAAAGTAATGCTTTAAAATCCATGGAGAATTACCAAAGTTAGAAAACGTGGAATGATCTTGTGCTACTGTGAGCATTGTTAGAGCTGATCAATCCGAAGTCTTTGAATTCACAGACAGGTTGCTCGAAAATACAGTCACCATGGAAGAAAGAGCCAAAAAGAAGAGGAATGCTTCCCCAGACAACATGAAAGGGCAAATGTTTGTGTCAGCGGTATTCAGGAGAGAGCAGAGAAAATCATTTTGTTTTAAATCTTTTGAGGAAACAAGACCAGGAGACTTTGTAAAGCCGAGGAAAGATAAAAACGTCCAGGAGATCAAATTTCTTCTATCAGGGTTATTCTACACCATGAATTCTGATCAAAATTCTAAAGATCAAAGACAGAGAGGACGTGAAGGCAGTGAGAGAACAGTGGCCAGCAGAGAAGGAGATTCCAGTGGGAGTGGCAGGCGACTCCCCAGAGGCATGGTTCTGACAGGATGAGATCTATACTAACGTTTCCAAAGGGAGAAACATGCCAATCAAAAATACTCACCCCACAGACCTATCCTCAGTAAATGAAAGAGATGAAACACTTGTGCAGAAATAAAAACTGAAGGAGATTGTCTCCTCAAGACCTGTTTTTCAAGAAAGGCTAAAAGGAGTTTGTGAAGCTGAACAAAAGGTTGTTAATCAGTAATCAAAAATATCCAGTACCTAGAAGCAGACAAGCTAAAGGATAAGAACAGCAACAAGAGAACTGAGGTGGCATCAGAGAAAACAGACTAACCCACAGCTGCCATGAGAAAATAAGAGTGTTAATATTGTAATGACCTTCCTGACTTGAGGAGCATTGGGCAATCCTTTGGGGGCCTGGATGGAGAAGAGCAGAGGAGGGAAGCATCCCTGGCCCCATCTGTATGTCAAATTTGGATGTCAGCCTTCTGGACCCTTGCACCAGGATTTACCCATAGAGAAGATGTAAGTATCTGAAATATGTACGTAGCATGCTGTTGTCAGTAGAGACCCAACCAGATGATGCAGACATCTGAATTGAAGGCTGTAGAGTGAAGTCTGAAATGAGATGTGGCACCAATATAGACAGAACTTAAACAGCATACCGATCAATTACAACTGAGTCATGTATTAAGTATTATACCAGAAACACTACAATGTATTAGTACATTTTTCCTCAAGTTCCCACGGAACAGTCTCCAAGAGAGGCCACACAAACACCAGTAAAGTTCAGTCTATTTACAAAGATTGAAATCATAAAGGTATCAATAAGAAAAGGAAGATCAGAAAATAAATAGGTAAACTAACATATGTTCAAGTAATAAATTGTCAAAACCACAACTGACCAGAGAAAATGATTTGTAGCTGTGATTCATGGAAGAGACTATTAACATAGCTTTAAAACTAAGGATAATGTGTGCCCGTGGGATGGCTCACTGAGTAAAACACTTACTGTGCAAACTTGAGGGCCTGAGTTTGATCTCCAGATCCCAAGATGGAATCAGAGAACAATACCTGAAGGTTGTCTTCCATTCTGCATACATGGCTCATTCTATGTCTACTTGCACACCTGTGCAGTGCATGCGTGCATGCGTGCACGTGCGCGCACACACACACACTTAAAACATTTTAAACAAACTAAGGAAAATAACTGAACCCAGATCTGACAGAAGGGAGGAAATAAGAATGAGAAAATCTAAGAATTAAAGACCAGAGAGAGGTTATGGATAGCCTTATTCCACCTTTCCTAAGTCTACTGTGTTTCTTCCCTTTCTCATGCCTCGTTGCTCTGTGTATATATAACTTCATTAAAAGCTTCCCTTGATTCTATTTACGTTTTCTTACATGCCAACATCCAGTTAGATCAACGCCATTTGTTGAAGATGCGCTTTTTTTCCCATTGTATAATTTTAGCTTCTTTGTCAAAAAGCAGGTGTCCACAGGTGTGTGGGTCTTTGATTTGATTCCATTGATCCACCTTTTTTTTTTTTTGCACTAATATCATGTGGTTTTTATTACTATAGCTCTGTAGTAGAACTTGAAATCAGGATGGTGATACCTCCAGAAAATTCTTTTATTGTACAGGATTGTTTTAATTATCCTCTTTTTAAAAAAATATTTATTTATTATATATACAATATTCTGTCAGTGTGTATGCCTGTGGGCCAGAAGAGGTCACCAGACCTCATTACAGATGGTTGTGAGCCACCATGTGGTTGCCGGGAATTGAACTCAGGACCTTTGGAAGAGTAGGCAATGCTCTTAACCACTGAGCCATCTCTCCAGCCCCTATCCTCTTTTTTTTTAAATTAATTTATTTTTATTTTTTTTATTGAAAAAAAAAATTTCTGCCTCCTCCCCGCCTCCCATTTCCCTCCCCCTCCTCCCGCACCTCTCCCCCTCCCCCCACTCCTCTTCTCCTCTCTCTCCAGTCCCAATTATCCTCTTTTTTATTTGCATGTGAATTTGAGTTTTCTTTCAAGGTCTGTAATGAATTGTGTTGGGATTTTAAAGGGAATTGTATTGAGTCTGTAGATTGCTTTTGGTAAGATGGTCATTTTTGTTTTGTTAATCCTACTGATCCATGAGCATGAGAGATATTTCCATCTTTTGATATCTTTTTCAATTTCTTTCTTTAAAGACTTGAAGTTTAACTGTGTTCATAGTAACTTTATTGTCATAGCCAGAACCTGGAAACAACCTAGGTGTCCTTCGACTGAGGAATAGATGAAGAAAACGTGGTATGCCGGGCGATGGTGGCGCACGCCTTTAATCCCAGCACTCGGGAGGCAGAGGCAGGCGGATCTCTGGGAGTTCGATACCAGCCTGGTCTACAGAGCTAGTTCCAGGACAGGCTCCAAAGCCACAGAGAAACCCTGTCTCGAAAAAAAAAAAAAGGGAAAAAAAAAAAAAAAAAGAAAATGTGGTACATTTATACAATGGAATATTACTCAGCTTTTAAAAACAAGGACACCATGAAATTTGAAGGCAAATGGATGGAATTAGAATAAAACAAAAAAACATCCTGAGCGAGGTAACCTAGACCAAGAAAGACAAAGCTGGGATGTACTCACTTATAAGTGGATGTTAGCTATGACATACAGGATAGAGACTAGGTAACAAGGAGGGCTCATGGGGGGTACCCAGATCTCTCTGGGAAGGGGAAATAGAATAAATTTCATGAGAGGACCCAGGGCAGGTGGGAGTGGGAACATGAGCGATCAGGTTGTAGGGGGCGGAGAGGGAGAGTACTGAAGGAGACTACTAGAAAGAGGGCATTTGGGGGCCAGGTAAAAACCTGATGCAAGGGAATCTCCTAGGAATCTACAAGGATAACCCCAGCTAAGACTCCTAGCAACAGTGGATACGTAGACTGAACTGGCCATCTCCTATGACCAGATTGGTACCTAGCCCAACTGTCATCAGAGAGACTTTATCCAGTAACTGATGGAAACAGATGCAGACCCACAGCCAAACATTAGGCAGAGTTTAGGGAATCCTGCAGAAGAGAGGAAGAAAAGATTGTAGGAACCAGAGGGGTCAAGGAAACCACAAGAAAGCTCACAGAATCAACTAACCTAGGCTCATAGGAGCTCAGAGAACAGACAACCAGGGAGCCTGTTTAGGACTGACCTATGCCCTCTGCATATATATTACAATTGCGTAGCTTGGTTCTAGTATGGAACTCCTAACAGTGGGAACAGGGCACACTGGACCACTTTATCCAGTCTTAAAACATGGTGATGTGTATTAAGCCTTACTGCAACTTGATATGCTATGTTTTGTTGATACTTGTGGGAGACCCTGCCCTTTCCTGAAGAAAAATGGAGGAGTGAGTTGGGGGTAGGAACAGAAGGGAGCCTGGGGGAGGGACTTCAAGGAAAAGGGAGGGGAAACTATGGCTGGGATATAAAATAAATAAATAAATTTATTTATTTATTTATTTATTTATTTTAGGAAAAAGCTTCCCTTGCTGCTAGATATGATCTTAAAGCCAAAGGTCTAGTCACCCCTTTCTCATCTAGTGACTGTGATATAGAAGCAGAGGCAAGATTTCTAGAGCCTAAAAGTAAGAGCAGCCTCCTTCAGGATTTAAGAGCTGGATCCTGGGAAATGGATGAGAATCAAGGTGGTGGGAATCAGGGACTCTGAGAAGCTGTTGTCGGACCTCCTTACTCGTTAGGAACTGCTCACACTTGCTTCTTCCCTAGAGAAAGAAGTTCACTAGAGATACTATATTTTAAAAACAAATTTAAAAATTATTACTTTGTAAATTATCAATCAATTAATTAATTATCGTGTATATGTCTTTTATGTTGTACGTGGGGGGCTGTGGCCATTATCCCCAACTGTGCCCAGCCACCCAGGGGCAGGGGGTGAGTCGATGTGGAGTGCTATGATGCAGACCTTGGGAGTTGGTGAGCGACCTCACTTTATCACAGAAGGGGTTAAGTTACATAGGGCAGAAATAACAGCTATTGGAGGCTCTGCTCTCATTTGCCATGTTGGCCTTGTGTGATAGGCTCTTGGCCTTGTGTGATAGGCTCTTGGTTTGCGTTAGTCTTTGTTGGCCTCTTGGCAGATTATGAGACTGGCTTTGTGGGAGCACCTTAGTTTTTTTTATATATATTTTAAGATAAACTTTTTTTTGTTGGTAGAAATGTAAAAGCATTTAAACAACAGAGCACATATTATCCCGTATTCTTCTTCTGTGATCAAGGATATTAGGAAAAGCTGAACTGAATATCCCTTGCAAGCTAGCATTAGAGAGGCTGCTTACAGAGGGGAAGATGTTATAGAGCAAAGAGATGCTCAGGGAAATCTGGTCAGGGCACATATTCCAATATAATTTAAACTACTCAATTAAAAGCAGTCTGTGCACAATATGGCCCTACAGCTCCCTTTACCTAGTTGCTCCTGGAAAATATGTCTCTAGAAGCTCTAGCCCTGGGGGATTGGAAGCAGTTGGCCAAAGTTTGCCTGTCAGGAAGGGACTACCTGTTGTGGAAAACCGAGTTTGCAGTCTCAGGTCACAACTGAGAGAAATAGGGCCTAACAAGTTCCTATTTTTTTAGGAAATGCTTGTAAGTAAGGGTTCTTACACAGAAACAGATGAACAGTTAGACTTTGATATAGCAGCATATGCTCAAATTAATGCAGCTTCCAAAAAGGCCTGGAATAAACTTCCATCTTCTAAAAAGCAGACTGAAGAATTGTCTCATATAAAACAGGAACCTGATGAATTGTTTCAGTTCTTTGTCTGCAGACTGATGCAGGCATCAAGCAGGTTAAATGGAGAGAGCGAAGCAGGACTTTTTGATGTTAAACAGCTAGCCTTTGAGAACACTAATGCTATATTTAAAGCTGCTTTAAGGTCTTTTAGAAAGAAAGGTAACATCTCTGGTTATATCGGATCTGTTCAGATATTGGCCACACATATACGTAGGGACTGGCTATATCCACTGCTTCCCAAGGAGATGCAGTTGATGATGTTCTTCCCCAACAAAGCAATCAAGGCCCAGAGAGAAGGAGAGCTACAGGACCTTCTGGAAGATGTTTTTTTGTGTAGCCTTATGGGACATGATATCAAGCAATGTCCCAATAGGAGAGTAAGCCCGGGGCAACCAGGATTGTGACAGAGATGCAGGAGAGGAAAACATTGAATTAGTGACTGCAGATCAAAGGGAGATGATGAAGGAAACCCCTTGCTAGGAAATGAAAAGAAGGGCTGCCTCAGGCCCCAAGGCAATTCTATGAACTGTCCAGCAATCTCCCCCCACAAGAAAATCCATTCAGGACCTTTGCAGAGCAACCTCGGGCAGTGCAGGGCTCCATCTGAGCTCTTCCATCTACACAGTTTTAACTCCTGAAATGGGGATCAGGCTCTCCCCTGCTGGAGTTTATGGGCCTTTACTGAAGATACTGTAGGATTATTATTGGGGAGAAGTAGCACCACTATGCAAGGGATTCTTGTTACTCTGGGAGTAATTATTTTGAAGGAGAAATCAAGGTTATGAGTCACTCTCCTAATGGAGTTTCCATGGTAGAGACAGGACAGAGGCTTGCCCAATTAACTTTACTCTCAAAAGTGTAAACTAGAAATCAAATTCAGGGAGGTAGAGAGGAGATAATTGGATTTGGTGCATCTGACGCCTTTTTACTCTAAATCTCTTGAATATGGATGCCTGTGAGCAATCTGCTATGGACAGATTTTGGCATGACAGCACCAAAGTGACCTTTGCTAAAGCAAAGTGGAAAGACCCTTGCACTGGATTATGGAAAGGACCTCATCTTATATTAATATGTCGTCGAGGACATGTCTGTGCTTTTTCGTAGGAGGATGGAGAAATACAATAGCTTCTGGAATGTCTGGTCCAATGTATACAGCAGAAGGATACCAGCCCTGATGGCATCACAACTGTTGATGACTCCATAGAAGAATTGAAGTTCCTGAATCTGTGTTTCTGACTTTCTTAATACCATCATGCTGCAGTTTGAAAAGGGAAGGAAGATCATGGTTATTGTTGGTGATTCCTAGCTTATTGATGGACCCACTATGCAAATTTCCAGACCTTAGTGAGTCCTGGTTACTTTGGAGCCAGTCCAAGAACACTGATTCAATGTTTGACAGTTTATCCATACTATTTCTTGAGACACAGAACTCATTTTTCCAACCTGGTGTTCAATTTGCTGTTGAAGTAAAGGACCTGAGAACTAAGACCTCACAGTTGAGAGATTTTGAATTTTAAGGCTTTGGATTTTAAAAGAGATTGGCTATTTTAAAGGAACTGAAGTGTTAATGTGTTTGAGACTGTGGGACTTTTATCTTTTTAATGTGAGATAGTGGACTGACTAAGGAAGGGTGTGTTTTTAACAGTGATGTGTTTGTGTGTCAAGTTGACAAGGGGTCAGTTGTATTGGCTGGTTTTATGTTTCGACTTGACACAAACTTGAGTCATCAGAGAAGAAGGAGCCTTAGTTGAGGAAATGCTTCCATGAGATCCAGCTGTAAGATATCTTCTCAATTAGTGATCAGTGGGGGAAGTCCAGCCCATTGTGGGTGGTGCCATCCCTGGGCTGGTGGTCCTGTGTTCTATAAGAAAGCAGGCTGAGCAAGCCATGGGGAGCAAGCCAGTAAGCATCACCCCTTCATGGCTTCTGCATCAGCTCCTGCCTCTATATGCCTCCCTTGTTTAAGTTTCTGTCCTGACTTCCTTCAGGGATGAAAGGCAATGTGGAAGTGTCGGCCCACTTTATGGTCATGGTGTTTCATTGCAGCAATAGAAACCCTAACTAAGACATCATGTCTGTTAGTCTTTTGGATTTCAGAAAATCTCAGCATAGAACCATCTTCTGGACTTAAGTTCCCCTCTCGACTGAACAGACATGCTCAGTCTTCAACTCACAAAGTTCAAGATTTCTCTGAATCTCAGCAATGCCATCTGTGAAAGAAGACCAGAACCCAGGGTATTTTCTGAACTTTGTAACTGAATTTTCTAGTGTCTTTGGTGGGTACATCTGATTATAAGGGAAATTTTAAAGAGGAAATGACAGGGAGAGAAATCATGTATATGGTTCAGTTTAGGTTATGTAAAATGACATTTGAGTTATTCACAGTGAGTTGGCATTTATGTACCAGATCCAAGTATCCAGGAGAAGGAGAAAACAAATATCACCCATCTGTATACCTTGCTTTCAGTTATGAATTTAACACATTAGTATGCGCCAGGACCTGGTCTTTCGTCTGTGGCCAGAAGCACCTTGCTCATTTATGGCTCCATAGTCATCCTTGGATGAAAAACAGTAAAACAACCACTGTTCAGCCTAGAGAAAATGCAAGCCACTCCACAGTCCCTGATTGGACTAAGGGAGGAAGAGGGCTCCTCACCTAGTCACATGGATCAATTCACTCATTGGGAAGCACATCTACGGCAGAGCAGAGCGGGATATAAAAGCACTCACCCAGTGTTGTGATGGCAGTTACCTGGCGACAGAGCCTTCTCTGATGAAGAACAAGCAGTGTGTTCCGAAGCTGATCAGGGGCCTCCTCATCACATCAAAGATAAGATTGGCAGGTTTCCTCAGAGATAATGGTGAAAGCTTTGCCTAGTCTGAGTGTGTCTGTGGTAGTTTAGAGATTAGAACAAAGGTACAGATATGACTTCCTAACAAGGGTATATCTGATGGATTCAGGAGAGGGAGGGGAGGGGAAGTCACAGACAGAGAAATAGAGAGAGAGATTCCTTTGTGATAAGTTTTAAATCCCTGGTTAATGGGATTCTGCCACCACCGCTGATGTAATAAGCCAATCAAACCAAATTAATAAAACCAGGAATAATCTGAACAAAGCAGTCCTGGGTGACCCTCAGGAGGGTTCAAGAGGAATCACATGGCAAATATGGCTACCAGGCCTTAAGTAGCTTATAGGCGTGGTCTTGAACAGCCCCAAGGAGGGGCTGACTTTTAGCAGGCGTTCTCAGAGACGGAGTTTGAAGAGGGCAGCTCCAGCGGAGACGCTGCTTCAGGTGCTGAGGGTGGGTCTGGAGGGGCTCTGAGCCACTTTGATCCTGACTCTGCTGGTAGGCTTAAGCACAGTGACCATTTAAGTGTATGTGTGTATACCCCCCCACATATGTGTATATATACAAACACAAAAATATATGAAAACAACCCATGTATACCTTATGTTCAATGAATGTCAAGCATTTAATGCAATAAGACTCCCATCGGTTGCGGTTGTTGGCTATGGAATGATTCTTTGGAGCCCTTCACATGATCAGTTACCCAGATAGAAGAACATTATTCCAAAAAAGTCATTTCTGGGCCAGGTAACATGTAAAGGACCTAGCCATTTCACAGAGTCACTAGGAAGCCTGCCTGGAATCCACTGTGAAGAGAACAGATTATAAATATGGAAAGCTGGGTTAGAGGGAAGACTCAGCAGTTAAGAGCAGTTGCTGCTCTGCTCATCACCCTTATCAGGCACTCACAACTGCTTGTAACTCCAACGCCAAAGGGATTTGATGCCATCTTCTGGCCTTCATATGTACCTGCATGCATATGCACATACATGTAAATAAATAAAAAACAATTTTTTTTTTTTTTAAATAAGGAGACCAGAGTATGTAGACTCACTGTCAAATCAACATGTACTGGTCCCTGTGTAGCTCCTCAGTATTGTGGTAGGGAGGCTGCTTGTTGGTTCCCGGGTGCTCGGCCCTGAAATAATCATCAGAAACTATATTATTTCAAACAGTGCTTGGCCAATTAGCTCTAGCTTTTTATTGGCTAACTCTTAACCCATTTCTATTAATCCATGTATCACCATGTGACTGTGGCTTACTGGGTAAAGTTCCATCTGGCATCTGTCTCTGGTGGGGCTACATGGCTTCTCCCTGACTCCACCTCCTTTCTCCCAGCTTCAGCTTAGTTTTCCCCACCTTACTAAGTTCTGCTCTGTACAGGCCCAAGACAGTTCTTTATTAACCAATGGTATTCACAACATACAGAGGGAAATCCCACATCACCTCAGTGCTATGTCTGTGCCCACGGATGCCATGTATTCCTTGGTCAAGATGCCAAGTGAGACGTGTCCAAAGCAAGGGCCATCATTGCCGCTTCTCTTCAAAGTCAAACCAGCTAACTTTGTAATAAACACCTTGGAAATGAATGCTCACCGCTTACCATGCCCCTATCTTTGCTAATACCTACATCACAAATGCTCTTTAGACTACCCAAGTCCTGATAGGAGTCACCTCGCATGACGCAATGCTGAAGGAAGCTGGGGGAGGGGTGGCAACAAGAATCCAGCTTTTCATCTCTGTGGCAGTTTTACTTTGAGAATCCAAGAAGTGTAGTCTATAAACCCCTACACCCACTGAGCAAGTGATGCCTATGTTGTTTCTTTGACTACTCTGTCTATGTGGGAGCTGAACAAACCATATCTACCTCTTTCATTCATGCTTTCTTTTAGAAAAACAAATAGAAAACTTAGAGGTGAATGGGAGGTGATATGCCTCTCTGCATTCCTTCATCCACAGGTAGCTCGGGCAGATAACCATGAGTCATTTTGTTGTTGCGTGGTGAAGAACAGAAGGGGCACTGAAGAGCTCTGGGTCTGCTAACTGAGTGAAACGAACAAGAGAACACAGCTAAGGTGAGTGTCTGGGATGCCTTGTAAGATGCCTCCAAGTCTGTTGGGGTTTCGCTCTTTGCTTTGCCCTAGATCAACCGATATGCTATTCATTAGAGACCTAGAGCTCTCTAGAGCTACCAAGTGTTTCTCTAAGACCAGATGCCATTTCTCCCTGGTTCATTCCAAAGCAGTGGTAATCACTGATAACCTAAGGCACAGGCCTTGAAGATTGTGTTCTGTCCAGACATGTGTGTGTGTTTCCAGAATCTTAAAATACCAAGTGGCATGAATGGGCACCAGATATATAACCACAGTACCAAGTGAAACTTGGTGTCATAATTTCAGGAAAGGGCATACTAGAAAACTCTTCATCTTACAAATGGGCAAACATTCAGGGGTCAGGCGCGGAGCTGGGAAATCCTTCTGTCCTCTTGTGGTGTCCGTCTTCTTTAGATCAGAGTAGGGCTAGAGGATTCAGCCTCTCTGGAAATACTATGGGTTGATGATCTTGTCCAGATACTGAGGGAAACATAATAACTATTGTGAAGAAAACATGTGAGTTGAAAAGCTAGTGTGGATACAGGGAGGAGAATTCCTTACACACTGATGGTCTGAGTATAAACTGTTGTAGCCAATGTGGAACTTAGTATGAAGGGGCCTCAGAAACCAGAAAGTTGAACTAATAGATTGGTCTAATTCTGCCATGTGTTGGCATATACACAAAGGAATCAAAGTATCATACCAGAGAGATGCCTACACACCCATGTTTACTGCTTGGATATTGTTAATCACAATAGCCAGGATATGAAAGAGCCTTGATACCACCTCCCCCATCAGATGAATGGATAAAGTCTGGTACATATGCACATAGGATTTTATTTGGATGTAAAGAATGAAATTATGTCGTTTGCTAGAAATGGAGACTGTTAAGTGAATTAAGCTGGATCCAGAAAGACTAAATTTTATTATTCCAGTCTCTCCTCTGCATGGATTCTTTGTAGGTGTACCACATTTCTCAAGGCATTCTTTTTTAATGCACAGTTGCAAGATTTATGCATGTGTTAGTGGCTGCTTGTGTATGAATGTGGAAGCCAGAAGATAACCCCTGCTGTTATTCAGAAAGGCCTTTGAGGACAGGCGTTTTCAATACCGGAAGCTTACCAACTGGGCTAGGCTGGCTGTCTTGCAATCTGCAGGGACCTGTCTGCCTTAGCCTCCACAGCACTGGGATTGCAAGTGAGCACCACAATGCTTGACAGTCTTACATGGGTGCTGGGGATTGAACTTAGGTCTGCGTGTGTGTAAGGTACCTCAGCTCTCAAGGAATTCTCTTCAAAAGAACACCAGCACTTGGGTCTGGTTACACATACCTGTCATCCCAGGCACTAATGAGATTGGGATGGGAGCATCACAAGTTCAAGGCTGGCCTAGGCAACATAGTAAGACCCAATTTCAGAAAAATGAGGGTCCCGTCAATAAAAATGGAAGGTCAAACTAGTCCTGTATCATTTTGTCTTCGATGGTTACATTTATTTATTTATAGTTAATTTTTTTCATTCAATGTATTTTGATTGTTTTTCCCTCCCCCGGTTCCTCTTAGATCTTCCCCATATCACTACCCACCCAGCTTTAGACTCTTTCTTTCTAAAGGTTTTATTTGCAAATAACATCAAACATATATTTGTGGGTAAACTGTCAGTTCAAACTATTATAATCTAACCTTGGCACCTGATAGCTAGCGCTCTCTCTGTGTATACATCAGGCTGCAAGCTGAACTTCGGGCCTCTTTTGTGCTTAGAAGGCATTTTATCAGCTTAGTTAGTCTCAGCCCCAGCTCTGGCTAGTATCTGTTCTTCTCACATGTGAAAATTTATTTATTTTACCCCCAAATTATCTACCTTTTAACAGCCTACTTTCAAAACTAAATATATTATTTATTATCACTTAAATCATTATGATTAAATAGTAGTTGTGATTTTGTTGATTCTGGACAGAATTATTTTCCATTTATAGATTGTGAAAATATATAAGTAATGTAGTGTAGACGGAGGTTGCTCATTAGTTTCCTGGCTGTCCAGATCCAAAATAATTACACAGAAACTATATTGCAACACTGCTTGACCTATTAGCTTTAGCTTAGGCTTCTTATTAACTAACTCTTACATCTTAAATTAACCCATTTCTATTATTCTGTGTATTGCCACAAGGCTCATGGTTTACCGGTAAGGTTCTGGAGTCTGTCTCCTTCGGCAGCTACATGGTGTCTCCCTGACTCCACTTTCTTTTCTCCTCTATCTCTGCTTGGAATTCTTGCCTTGCTCTATTCTGCACTTCCATAAACCCAAAGCATATTATTAACCAGTGATAATAAAACATATTTAGAGCATCCAAAGGGCAATCCCACATCTATGTACTTTCAGAATAAAATTATGGAACAAATGCGGGATGAGTATGAACATTCCACAGCTCTTTTGACTGCATTGGTTCACATCTTGTGGGTGGGACACAAGTTCAATCAGAAAGTGGTTGACTGATCACTTTCATAGCATTTGTGCCACCATTACACTAGTAGCCTTATCTTACCAGGCCAGTTTTGTTATTCTAGTCCATAGGGTTCACAGCTAGGTATAACAGTGTTGATGACTTTTCCTCCCTAGTAAGCACTGTGAAAGCTAGTCAATAGGACGAAGCTTCCAGATCAGTCTCAGCTTGATTTCTGTGTGTCCTATGACCCAGGTATGTAGTGTCTTCAGTGGTAGAGTCTTACTTTAACTTTATGGTAAGGGTAACTAGAAGCAATGGCAATAGCTTACAATGTTGGGGGTGCTATCCCCATGGCTAATGACTCAAAAAGATATAACCCATACCTGGAACAAGGCTTTTTATTTGATAGCCTTTGGTGTCTGAGTGAGGTATTGTTTCCGCTACATGTTAGCTCCCTATATCCATTCTGCTTCAAGACTTCAGCAGAATTCTTGTGTTTTTATCCAGAGAGATACCCAAACCCTTCAAATTTATAGCAAAGGACCCACCCCCCCATACCTATTGAAGTGACTAAACCTTCCAGAATACAAGTGAAAATGTCTCTGCGGCCTGCACATGTTTCTTTGTGGCTGTGGTAGCAGGGGCAAGTCTTATTGAATAACACTGAGTCCTTCTACTTTTTTCATAAGTATCAAATGTACTAGTAAGTGATCTGCCAGTCCAGTTCCTGGCTGTGGGGCTATATAAGTGTGAAAGCCTTACTTGATTTGACAAAGTTAAAGCAATCGGAGGAAATGTTCCTTTATATAAATGGTGGACTTTAACTCAGAGAGAAAAACAATTTAAATTGAAAGTTGATATATTTCTTATATTGATTGTGAGTTGAACCTTTAATGGCTGAGCCAGCTCTCCAGCCTGAAAATCGATGTTTCTGTAACAGAGTTGCAACTGGAAACCAACTTTTTTGGGCCAGTGAACTTTTAATTCTGGTGGTCAGTTTCTGAAGACCCGCTAGAAAAAGTTTTGAGGGATTTTAAAGTTGACTTTAGGTGACTCATGGGGTGTCAGGCACAGCTCTAGTAGCTTTTTTTTTTTTTTTTTTTTTTTTTTTTGTGTGTGACCCAGACATCTACAAATGTGGATTTCATTGCTATTTCCCCCAATGCTACACAGTTGTCTCTTCTTTTTGAAACTGCTCACCAGGAGTGTTCCCAAACCCAGATATTGGTAGGAATCAGACGTCAGTAAACAAAAACAAGTGATGCAGAAAGTTATATTTTTATTGGAAAGCAAGCATTTGAGGAAGCTCCGGGGTTAGAAGTCATACAGAAAAGCAAACGTGAGTAGAAGGTTGTACATGAACCAGAGATCTGGGACCACATTACAGGTGGCTTCTGGAAGGCATCATAGACTTGACTCTGGAGAGGTGAGTCCTAGAAAGAGAAGGGGTAAACAAGGGCAGTCAGAAGTTGAGGTGTAAATGAATGGGTGTCGGCCTCTTTCAGTTCTACCAGAACCAGTTTCTACAAATTAGGGTGCTCAGCCGCTAATAACTCCCACGGTCCTCAAGTGTGTCCGTGGCTTTTGTTATTCTCCCTTTCTTAATGCAAACAAAGTAGTGAACACTGTCTTTCTGCTCAGGCTCAGGCTTCACTCCCAAGGTTGCAGATGTCTAGCAGTGACCTCTGTACACTTCCTACCTTGTATTCACTTTTGAACTCGTCCTGTGTCACAAGCACAGATTTAAGAAGAAAACAACAACAACAACAACAGCAGCAGCAGCAAAAAAAAAAAAAAAACCCTTCTACTTTGTTCTTGGAGACTTTCGTACTCATATATGGTGTATTCTGATTACTGCCAATCCTGCCATCTTCTATCTTCTGTTCATCTTGATTACCCCACTTCTCCCCACAAGTCTCCTTCTCACAATCATGTCTTTTTGTTTCATTTTATGACCAGCTGAGTCTAACCAGGGCCACTAACATGACCACACGCATGGGACTGTCCATTGGACTCTACCAGGCTCATCATTAGGCAGACAGTTGAAAATAGTGTCTGCTCCAAACAGAGATCTATGTAATCATATCTCCTATCTGATGGAAAAGAAAACTAATCCTTAACCCTGTGGTTCTGGTGGAAAACAGAGATAACAGGGACTCAAGAACACCCCAGTGTGGAGAAAGATCTCCAATAATACCTTCTGTTAATATAAGCAAGAAACCAATTTTTGCCAAGTCAAATTATAAGAAAAAATAAGATTATATCATAAAATGTTAAATATGATTTCATAATATAAACTCCATCTAGGTTTTAAAAAAAACCTGAAAAATACTTCCTTAATGTCAGAGTTCAGTACCCGTTGTTAACCTGGGTAGCTTACTCTGCTTCTCTCATACCTAGTACTCATTTTTCCAGGGCATGCTTGTTATCTTTCTCGAAATTTGTAACATAATACTTCTACTGATAGGAACAAATGGGTATCAATCCCATGATGGGCCCAGGGCTTCCTTATATACCACATGTAAGCATCGGGATAAATATCTCTCCTATTGGTAGAAACATACCTTGATATTGATCTTGCGCTTTAGTTGGTCGATGACTGCATTATCCCTTGAGTTGAGTTTGATATAGGTCTGCCCCTCCCTTTGTAAAATAGCTATCTTGATTAAAATTTCTTCTTTGTTGATAGTGGTCTTGTGATTTCTTTTTGTACTGTTCAAGATATCCTTTATAGGATTGTGAGCGTTCTTGTCCAAACTGGCGTTGTTGTCCAAATTGGGCTAAATCTTCCTCTGTTTTTACCTGGCTAGACTTTTGTTGCACAGAACTCTCATCATCATCATATTGCTTGCGTACTTGTGATAGCTCCTCATTCATAGCAAATCCTTTATGCTTAGTTTGTTGAGAAAAACCTTTTAGGGATTTTTGTTGGCCAAAAGATTTTAGTTGGGTGTCTTGGGATTTTACTTGGCCATAAGATTTTAGTTGGGCATCTTGGGATTTTGCTTGACCATAGGATTTTAGTTGGGTATCTTGAGATTTTACTTGGCTATAGGATTTTAGTTGGCTTTCTTGGGATTTTAGTTGACCATAGGATTTCAGTTGTGATTCTTCACCATAGGATTTTCGTTGACCATAGGATTTTAGTTGGGCATCTTGGGATTTTAGTTGGCCATAAGATTTTACTTGGGAATTTTGAGACTTTAGTTGTCCATAGGATGATTTCAGTTGAGATTCATGGGATTTCACTTGTCCGTAGGATTTCACTTGTCCATAGGATTTGACTTGGGAGTTTTGGGATTTTAGTTGTCCATAGGATGATTTCAGTTGAGATTCATGGGATTTCACTTGTCCATAGGATTTCACTTGGGATTCTTGGGATTTTAGTTGGGACACTTGTCCTTTACGACAAAGTGCAGCCCCCTTTACTCCTGTATGTTCTTGTGAAAGACGCGACTGTGACATTTCACCATCCTGGCCATATACTTGGTGTTTTGTTTGCATGAAAACACTTTCTTCAGCTGCATCATCACTGCCTCCTTTGAGCCCATAACTGACATGACCTTCCATAAATCCTGACGAGCTACTAGTGAAGCCGCCTTTCGTGAAGCCGCCTTTTGTGAAGCCGCCTTTCGTGAAGCCACCTTTTGTTCCACCTGGTAATTTATAATAAGAATGTTTGTTATATCATCTGCATAGTTCATTCCGAGTCCTATTCCAAAAATTGTCTCATAAAACTGTTGATGTTTCCTCCAGGGATTTGGGTTTGGGTAGAGAAGAATTAAGTCTCATCAAAAAGATCACCCTATGGAAGGAATTGCCCACTCCGTGAAGGATACTCTCCCCGAGTGACTTTTCTCTAGCTACCGTCTCTATACTCACCATACTGCCCAACTACAGCGTCCTGTCTTTCCAGAATGAGGAGCAGAGAGAGGATGAAGACTGAGGACTTCATCTTGTCAGGAAGTGCCTTCACTGAGAACTGAGCTGAGTTGCTCATTTATATCTTCTTTAGCTGAGTGTACCACTGATGTGGCTGAGGCTACAAAAGATGCTGCCCCCCCTTTTTTATTATTATCTTTAAATGTCAACTTCCTCCCCTCGGCACAGTTGGGGACATTGGTAATGTTCCCAGGGGTTTAGTGCAGGGACGCAATGTTTTCTGTCATAGCCTCAGCAAATATTTATCAACCCTCTGAGTTTATCACACACTCTTTGCATTTTCAAACAAAATCCAGACTAGAGTGGGGAAGCGATGTTTTTCATGCTCTGAAGGTAGCCAGGGCCAGAGCGAGTTTTCCTAGTCACAGTGTAGTGATGTTCTTTCCATTCTGGCACTGTTTAGCATGCTATCTCAAGAAGCCCACGAAGCAACTAGTTTTACATGGCGTTTTACATAGTTTCTCATTTACATACAAAGAAGCATTCACATGTGTAGAACAACATAGGAAGAGTTGAACAAGAGGAAACCTCTAATAGAAAGTTTGAAGAATAAATGGAGAGGTTGAAGCTGTAGCTATATGGTAGACCACTTGCCTGTCCCGTGTGAGGCTCTTGATTTAAACCTTGGCTCTGGAAAAAAAAAAAAATCAGGGAACATCAATGCCCAAAAGTAGCTCTGAGCTATATAACTATAAACGTTGATGTGCCAATGTCTATATTTATCTAAGAGAGATATGGGTGCTTGCTTTTATGATTAGTTTGCTCTGCTAACTTTGGTAAGACAAGACCGCCATGGTCGTGATGGTTTGCTAGCTGTGGCATTTTAGGTAGTCCGTGTGTGCAGTGGAATGAGCTTGTGGTGTATCTGGAAGGCAAGGTGAAGTGCAGAGGCATTTGAAAGGGGGAAGTATCACAACAATTGAATGGTGATAGGAATCACTATTGGAAAAACGAGAAAGAGTCTTGCTTTCCTTACTGAATGTATGTCATGGAATCCAACAAAAAATAAACCCCAGTATTTTAATCCAGAAAGCTCTATAGGAACGTTATCCAGCTGCACTAGCAAAGGGCTGTGGTGAACACTTCGCCACTGGTGATGCCACTAGCATCCTGAGACAAGATGGAAGACTTGCCTTCTTGTTTAGAAGGACAGCTTTGTGTGACTGTGAGAACATGGACTTTGGTGACTCAGACACACCTTCCAAAGGACAGGACTGCGGACATGCTCTTGGGGGAAGAGAACATCCCTGCAGTGTGTTCCGCTTCATACTCCACCATATGGCTGTAGTTCGGGGAGGAAGTCTACTTGAAACATATTTTCAGCCATCCCACCCAACATTCTGGGTAATACTGTATGGAAGAGGCAAAGAAAAAGTCAAACCAGGCCCTTACAAAAAGAAAATGCATACAATAAATGTAACGCTTAAATAAAATGCTTGAGTTGCACTGAGCCACTCTGACCTCTTATAGAGGGAAGTAATGGTTTCCCTCGGGAGACCAGTGAGTCACCCTGAAATGATTCTCATATACAATTGCTTATTGTGTCCAATCAACCCTATCTCCCCTCCAATGTCTCTTATTTGTTTTAGAGAAATCCAGGAAATTCTTCAATCAAAGGTAATAAGGACAGGATCTGAAAACTTTGATCATATTTAGGAATTAAGAACAAATCTCTTTATGAAATGCAGATGAAACTCAGGAATAATGTCTGTGAACAAAACCCAGGAAGTTGAGGGTCACAGATGCCATGCAGTTATGCTATACATACCAGAAGAGTATGAATTGAAATGAAAATGTAAATCTAAACATTCAATATGCTGGTGGAGAATGGAAAGAGAAGTGAGCAGTTGGAAGGATAGAAAAACAAATGGAGAATAAGACGTACTGATTCTGGAGAATGACAGTAAAACTCTTGCTGGATAGTTTTAAAAAATACAGGTCATTTTTCTTTTGAAAACATTTTATTATTAACAAGGATGGCAAAATCCAACTCAGAAGTTGTGAAATATGCTTGGGAACAGAAAAGGAAATTTAAGAGCTTTGCTTATATCTATGTAAGAAATTATTTGGCAACTTGAAAAATATAATAAGATAAATTATCCTAAGAATAGGCAGAAACCCTAAAGTGTACGAATACCACGGAATTACAAAAACCCATCCAAAATTACTTAGCCTAAGGTCAGTGCCTGTGTGGAGGGGATGAAGTCCTGGGTGAACGCGCCTTGTTGACATGAGCATGGCCATGGCAAGGACACCAATACTTCAGACCCAGGGGAATGGCAAGGCCTTCACTTGGCCCAAGTATGGATGATGATAAATTGTTGACCTTTACCTAAAACCAGCGTGTACAGAAACTACCACGCACGGCTTCCTCATCCAGATGTCGCCAACCTGAGACTGCTCCCCTGCAGAGACCTCTCACTGAGATTAGCTTACCTGCCTCCTCCTTCACGCCATATAAAATCAATGCACTTAAGTTTCGGCTGGTGGCGTGTCTTCATCAGCGTGCATGGCCACCTGATCCCAGCTTTTCTAGACTCTTTTCTGTCCTTTGTTCATTTCCAGTAATGGCCCCAGTCAGGTCAGGTCCAAAGCTGTGCAGGTTGCACAACCATCTATGCCGTGCCTGGGTGTGCAGAATCAGTCTACAACTAGGTGGATGATATTTTAATATGTGTGACATGAAATTTACTGTAGTAATTAGTTTTTATTTTCAACTTCATGCTATTAAGTGCACTCATATTGCCAGTGTCTATCTCCAGATGTTTTTCATGATTACAATCCAAATCTGTGGTATTAGGTAACACTACATTTCTCTCTCATCTCAGGCCCTCATAACCTATAATCCATTATGTGTCTAGGAATGTTATCATCCTGGGTACTTGTACAAGTGAAACAATACAATACTTATTCTTTCATGTCTGGTGTTGTTTCTAATTTAATATCTTAAAATTTCAATTTTTTAATAACTCAAATTTAAAAATTTTTTTGTCTTATATTAATGGATGCTTTGCCCTCATGTATACCGTGAGCCACATATATGTTCAGCGCCTGTGGAGGCCAGAAGAGGGTGTGGATCCTCTGTAACTAGAGTTACAGATGCTTGTTAGCAGACATGTGGATGAGGGAATTGAACCCAGGTCCTCTGACAGCAACCAGTACTCATAACTGCTGAGCTATTTCTCCAGCCCCACCCCATAACTCCATATAATCAGGAGTTTCCAAGTGTTTCAGGACAGCTAACATGAAAGGAATCAGTTGATTCAAGTCAGAAAAAAAAAAAAACCCAAATGCCAGAAAAGTTATATATTTTTTTAAAAAACTTGAAATTATATTTTTAGGAGTATAAGAAATGAATAGTTAGATATGTTGTTTTTTTTTTCAGCACAAAAGAAATCAGAAAAATTACAAGTTTATCAAATAAGATGAGGAAAGTACTTCCCATCTGAACAAGATGTTAGTAAGTTCCCGGGAGGAAAGCAGAGGTAACTCTGCATAGCATCCACTAGCCTGGGCTGTGCTCATTCTTGCTTCCTCCACCACTGACACTCTGATAAGTGGGGTGGCTACATCCATTTTTAACACACAGTCTAAATATGCTCCAAGTGGCAGACTTGCCATACCCATTACAACTGCAGACCAGAGTGTCCCACAGGCCGCCCACAAGACCCCAGCTGGCAACATAGGAGTGATATTGATCACCAAGGAAGAATCACACATATGAGGTGTGTTATGTGACAGGTGCTCTGCTCGAATCTCTCAGAGCAACAACAAACAGGGAGACTTTCCCCAGATACAGCATCCTCGGTTCTTGCCCAGTATCCTGGTTCTGGGAATGTCCACTTCCAGCAGGATGTAACTAGCTGAAGCCAGCTCTGTCCTAGCCCTTTACACTTGCACTTTACCTGTGAGCCCTGAGATGGAAGCTGCTGGAATAGTCAATTGAGAAAGGAGATATTTTTAGAACTCTTCTTAGAACTCCTGATAAACTCAACGCTGTAGTAGATCTCGATAACCCCTCCCATAGGCTCAAACATTGAAGACTTGTTAGCAGGAGGTGCTTTGACCGCAGGGAGGTGTGCCCAATGCAAAGGCTTATGGACCCATACCGTGGATGAATAGGAAATGTGGTGATGGTGGCTTAGAGAAGATGGTGTTAACCATGACTTTTCCGGGTGAGGACGCCCAAGGTTTCCTGAGCTTCAGTTGCACGGTGGTTTGGATATGATGTGTCCTGAGAAGGATTCACATGCGGAAACCTTGGTCCTCATTTTGAGGATCCCATCACCAAGAAAGCATTGTGATTTGATAATTCTGACCTCATTGGTAAATTGATCCATTAATAAATTAATTCCCTGATGATATTATTGGGAAGTGATGGAAAAGAGGAATTGAGCCCCAGTTGGAGGAAGTGACCCCTGCAAACATGCCTAGGGAGGGTGTACCCACTGGGAGGGTGTACCCACTGGGAGGGTGTATCCCCCCTCCCAATATTTCTCCTCCATTCTGCTTACTGGCCTGATATCACACGTGAGGAATTTCTCTGTCACATGTGCACGCCCGTGCTGCTCACCCTTGCCATAGGCCCACAGCAGTGAAACACCAACCATGGACTGAAGCCTAGGAAACTGCAGGGCAGAACCAATCTTTTACTATTTTAAGTCATTTGCATCAGGCTTTTCTCACTGCAAGGAAAGACTGGAAAATACAGCAACTTCTTGGGGTCTCTCCGTTTCTCTTGGGACCCACCTGATTGCCACTGTTAGAGGAGCAGATCCCTGGTAGCTATAAACGACATTTGTGTCTGTTTTTCTGGAGGACCTATGGGACCATTCTGTTGACTGTCCCTCTTTCTCTTCTTGTTCTTTTACTCAGTGGGAGTTCAATTTCCTCCAAGTCCTCCATCCTCCAGAATCTCAAGGAAGCTTCTGCAGGACCAATAAGCTGGGATGAGTGTCTCACGATGTTGCTGGATACTGAATCCCTTTGACCTAAGGTGTGAGACCAGGGCAGGAACCTTTAGATACATTTCTGTTCTTTTCCGTGATATTTATACCGTTTAGGTTTTCTAGATATTCTTAAGGAAAGTACCATACTGTCTGTTACTCTCTCCAAGAGAAAATAAAGTTGTCAGAAGCACTTTACCGTCATCCTCTTTTCTTCATTGTTCTAGGATGGCCTCCCTTGAGTATCAAGACGCCATGCTGAGGGCTTAGGCTCCACCAGGTACTACTTTCCTTTTTCATATCACAGGTTTCATCTTAGAAATACATTAATTTTCTATGCTGATTGGTTCTCCTTTTCCCATCTTTGTTTTACTTTATTTAATTAAATTTATTATTATTATTATTATTATTATTATTATTATTATCATTTATTAGTAGTAACAGCAGTAGTATTTCACAAACTCTAAGCCCCTTGTGTTATCTGTGTCTTTGGCTCAGAGGACTGGACAGGACTTTGTTCTTTGACCCATGAATAAGATCAGCATCATCCTATCTGTTTATTACTAAGCTCAGTAAGAACTGGTTCTTGGCACACAGTAAGTTCTGAGCTCACAGGCACTGTGCTCAATGTTAGTTGCACACTCTCAGTCTAATCTCGAAGGCCGGCGTAGGGCAATGGAAAAGGATTAGACAGATTCCTAGGGTACCACGTAGCTCTCCTATCTCAGATTTGATGATTGGTGCTTTTATCTATGTTCTTTCTTCAGCACAGCACAGGGAATGGATTTCTTTGTGACATTTCCTCACATGCACTTCGTGTACTTGGCTCACACTCCACCTCCATTGCCTCGTCTCGTTCTCTTCCACCTCTCACTGCTTGTCTTTCTTCACCCAGAGTCCCTATTCTGTGCTCACATATATATCTATGTAAGAAATTCTCAAAAATAAAAGATTATATGAAGGAAATCTCATTATCATTCTCGCCAGTATGTCCCTCTCTGAGGATTAAGGATATTGGACATTATTCATGTATTTGCTGATCAGTTGTACTTCATCTTAAAGCAAAATAAAACACCTGTTTTATTTGTAAGCGTGTATGCCTGCGTGTATGTATGTGCACCACATACAGGCAGAGACCCTCAGAGGTCAGAAAAGGGTGTCAAACACCCCAGAACTGGAGCTATACGTGGTCGTGAGCCACCCTGTGGGTGCTGGGAACTGAATCACCGAGCCACTGTGCTAGCCCCTTTACTCCTTCTTTGAGAAGTGTCTGTCCAGTTGATTTGTCTGTTTACTGATTGGCTGACTTAGGTTTTAGGATAAAAGTTTTGAGTTCTAAATATATTTAAAGTATCAGTCCCCTAAGAATTTATCTGGCAAAGGCTTTTTCTTTTTTGTATGCTGTGTTCTCATTCTGGGCATTGTTTCTTTTGGTCTGCAGAATATTTTTAATTTGATGCATTCTAACTTGGTCAATTTTTGCTGTTATGTTTGAGCTATTGGAGCTCTCTCAGGGCGCCACTTTCTAACTCATACGTGGAAGTATTTTCCTCTAGCAGTTGTAGAGTTTCACATTGTACATTAAGGTCTCAGATCCGTCTGGAATTGTTATTTATTATTTGCCTTTTTTAAAAAAGTAGCATATAACATGTTAAGTTTTGACATTTTATTTCCTTTTGTGTTATAAGAATTTTAGTTGCCTTTTTGTTAGCATCTACCCATTAAAGCCAAACATAAGCTGTTTGTGTAAAAGTGTTAGTATTTGCACTACCGAGAAACAAATTATTTTGGGAATTTAGTTCTTTGGCAATTTCACACATGTACAGGATGTATTCTGGCTACATTCTTCCCACAACCCCCCTCTTATCTCCTTTTCAACTATATCAGCCCCTTCCCCTACCTAACTGTCCCTTTCCCAGATTTGTGATCTTTGGTTTTGCTGTGTGACCCATTTAGTTTAACCAGGGACATCAGTGTGACTATGGGATTAGGACTATCTATTGGAGCCTGCTGGGGTCACCAGGGGTTACACAACTGAAAGTCATGAGTTCCCATTCTTTGAATCTACGCAGAGAAAATGGTTCATCAGTGAAGGACAGGGCCCTCTGAGTCCCTCCTACATTCTCGCTGGACTGTTGGTTGACCCATTCTTGTGCATACCCGATACAGCCACCCTTAGTTGTTCAAACTTCTGATTGCAGTGTCTGTGCTATGCCTAGAAGATGGCATTTCTGAGCCCTTTCCTCTGTCTTCCAGCTCTTCTTCCACCCCATTTTCCACAGTGTTCTTCGAGCTGTAGAGATACCCAAAAAACCCTAGATGCTATCGCCATTGCTTTTTGTTACCATCCAGAATCTGATGTTAAGACTCTGCAGAAGACTCCACATGCTTGAGTCAGGGACATGGAGAACTCAAGTGCTGGAAGGGTCTGTGTACCATTATTGGGAGAGAAAAGTAATCAACGTTGTTGCCAGCAGTGAACTCTGCAAGCTACAGTAACAACTGCCCTAGCAAGATCATCCGGCTGGCGTAAGAGTGACATGAATGATGAGAGTAGCCAGCCACTCTCTGCTTGGATTTAAAGTCTACTCTACAGACTGGGCAGTGGTGGCGCACACCTTTAATCCCAACACTCGGGAGGCAGAGGCAGGCGGATCTCTACGAGTTCAAGTCCAGCCTGGTCTACAAGAGCTAGTTCCAAGACAGGCTCCAAAGCTACAGAGAAACCCTGTCTCAAGACCCGCCCCCCCCCCCAAATAAAGTTCACTCCAAAAGGTGGAACTCATTCCCAGTACTCTTAACTGGTCCCTAAATCTGTGGCTCACTAGATCATGGACCCTAGGGTAAAACCACTACTAATATTCTGCTAAATGTACAAAGTAATAAACGGCCTCCTATGTTTTATCTTTATACCCACAGATCAATGGGTCTCGAGAAGATTCCTTTTACAGATTATTGATAGAGAGCCCCACAGTTGGCCAGTGTGCAGAAACTAAAAGATGTCAGAGTATTCTGTTCTAAACGGGATAGTGATATCATACTTCCCTACCCCTATAGATCAGGGAACATCTTAGAAGATGGGAAAGGAAAGATCCAGAGGTAGTAGGTATCTTCTGTGAAAAAGTATTTGCCAGGCATAACAGCCCATTACACATATGAACTCATAGCAGCTATGACTATATACATAATACCTGCACAGGATCAAATCAGCCAAAATACCAGCATGGATGGCAAGAGGTCATGATGCTCACTCCTAGATGAGCAACTGTTATCAATTGATGGCTGCAGGGATAGGGAGATTACATTTTCTTCAAGGATACAGCCCTTGAGAGGCTACCCATGCTGCAGTGGATCATCATATACCCATGAATACTAACTGAACTCAGTGGATTAAAGAAGAGAGCACATGAGGTTGGGAATGTATAGTGGAGGTAGATATAGAAATTAGAGGGAAAAGAAAGGGAATTGAACTTAAACAAATTCATTATATATGGATACTAGTCATAACTGTGTCATACTAGTGTGTGACCTCATTTTGCTGATTAAACAATCTCAACAATCCCATTTCTAAATTTTTCTAATTTTTACTTTCTAGGACTTAGAAGTCAACATTTCATTTATCAGTAAATCCAATTGAAGATATAGTAATTTACATCTTGTCTTCTAACAATGACCTTCCAATGTGTAAATATATTTATTCTATTCCAATAATTTGAAAAGTCTATCTGTTCCACCCTTGGCTATATAATGATGAGGATGACATGATATAACTCTATGGGTATAGTAGTGGCACACATACCTTAGGGATAACCAACAGCTCTCTAACTAGACTCAGAACACCCTCAACAAGAGGAAAACCACATCTGGTACTGGAAACCTAGCTCACTACCTATGGTTACTGAAGTCGTGGGCCTTGGGGAAGAACCTACCACCAGTTCATTATAAGCTGCATAATTACTAACTGCATCCTAAATATTTGTTCTTATATCAACAGATCAGCAGTCTTCATCCCTCATCAAGAACATTTTCCTTTGCAATATATGCAGACCATTACAAAAAAATCCCACAACCACTCAAAATGCAGAGTTGTGGAGCCCAGTCCAAATGAGTACATCTACAAAACAGTTTCTGCACTCAAGAAATGTCGCTGAAGAGGGGGTGGAAAGATTGTAAGAGCTAGAGGATCAGGGAGCTTGCAGTGAGACTCCATCTCCTGATAATGTCAGAAACTACATCCATGCACTCACCTAAACATCAGCTGAAGAAAGACAACAATAGACATGCCATATTGGACAGGAAAAAGCCTATGCGGCCTCAACCGTACACAAAGAACTATAGGTAACTAAGAAATGCTGAGAGTGGGAGAAACCAACTGATTATCTAATACCAAATGGTCAGCCCTGAAAAGCCATATACAAGTAGCACTGTAAGACTGGGTTGGTTATACTTAGGAATATAGAAGTATATTCATAACAACAATTAAAGAAATAAGAGGCCATGCATTGGAAAGAGAAAGGGAGTATATAGGAGGGTTGAGAGGAAGGAAAGGGAAGGGGTAGGGAAATTATCTAGTTATGTTATAGTCTCAAAAATAAAAGAACTTAATACGTCTACACAAGTAATGTATTTCTACACTAAAGTTGAGAGACATATGCTGGACATATGCCATTCCAAAGGGGAAATTATAAGAAAACTGACTTATAGCCACCAAATTTCCAGACTTCCAATGACCTAACACCACTGTGTTCTAAATATTCTAAAGCTCAAAACAATTCTGAATTTTAATATAGTATTGTATTTATTCTTTCATATTATGTATTGATATATTCATCCTCCCTTTCACTAACTTTACTACCTCTCCAAACTTCATGTCCACTTTTTAAATATCTCATGGACTCCATATAATTATGGTTCTTGAACGATCCACTAGAGTGTGGCAGATCTATCAGGGTTCACACCTTTAAATAAAACTAATTCTTTCCCCATGAAGCAAGAAACTGCCCATAGCTCCTCAGTTGGGTGGGGGGGGGGGTTCATGAGTCCCCTCTCTCCTCCATATTAGCATGTTGATTGGTTGATCTTGTTCAGGTCTTGTCAGGCACCTTAGCATTGTGGATTCATGAACGCAGTGGTCCCATCATGTTCAGGAGACATGGTTTTAATATAATCCCAAGACTCAGAGACCATCTTTGCAGGGAGAGAGAAAGGGCACAGAAAGATTTTAAAAACTGGAAGTTGAGGATCCAAGCAACATCTCTGTTTTGATGCTTTATTCACTGGACACACAGAGAATGCAAATCCCCTGGAGCCACAGTTCAGGAGGCACTGCTTTCTGTAACTAGAGTCATACTTTCAAAAATCAAAAAGATGATGGTGCTGACTCCAGGTCATGTGACTCTGGGCTTGGGGTGCCAGAGGTAGGTGTGTTGGTATTTGACTGCATTGAGAGTCATTCTTTTCTCTCCACAAGCTTCAAATGCACTTATAAATAAATAAATAAATCAGTTCAATTCCTGTCATTTTATCACAGAAGTGAGGCAGCCCTACCTCATCTCAGTCTTCTGGTTTGATGACTTTTTCTTTCTTTCTTGTGTATCCCGTTGAGTTTAATTACATTTGTTTGAATGAATATTAGTCAGGGGGATTAGTTATTGGAACATGGCCAATTTATAAGCCACTCTCAACCCTTAAATGTCCACAGGCCTCCATGAAAAGTGGGGTCTCCACCCACTGTGACAGTGGAACTGATTTATTGGGAGCCCACCAAGGCCAGCTGGTCTGGGACTGAATAAGCATGGGTTGATTCCAGACTCTCTGAGCATGGCGGTCAATGAAGACTGATGAGAAGCCAAGGACAATGGCACTAGGTTTCGATCCTAATACATGAACTGGCTTTGTGGGAGCTTAGCCTGTTTGGACGCTCACCTTTCTGGACGTAGATAGAAGGACCTTGGTCTTCCCGCAGGGCAGGGAATTTGGACTGCTCTTCAGTAACGAGAGGGAGGGGGAATGGAGTGGGGGGAGGAGAAGAGGAGTGGGGATAGGGGGAGGGGAGTGGGGGGAGGGGGCAATATTTGGGAGGAGGGGAGGGAAATGGGAAATGGGGAGCAGGTGGAAATTTTAATTAAAAAAGAATAAAAATAAATAAATAAGTAAAAAAAAAAAAGAAAAGTGGGGTCTCACTGAGGTCTTTGAACCATATGGATTTTACTTTCGTGTAGCATGAGAGACAGGAACCTAATTGTATTCTTTTGCATGTAGACTTTCCATTTTTCCTTTTCTCAGGTGTATTTTTTTGCCTTTTTGGTTTTTATTGGTTTTTTGTTCTGTTTTTCGTTGTGGTTATGAGACTAAGTGGAGAAGGAGGAGCTTTTATTCACTGTTGGTGGGGTACATTCTGGTGCCCCCACTCAGGATCAGTGTGGAGAATCCTCAAGAAGCTAAAAACAAATCTATCAAAACACCTGGCTCCATCCCTCCTGAGCATGTGCCCGAAGGACTCAGCATCCGTACCGCACAGTTATTTGCTCATTCGTGTTCATAGAGACCCTATTTACAATAGCTTAGAAATGGAAAAACCTTAAACATCCATTCTTCAAGAGAAGAATGCGTAATGAAAATGTGTTGCATATGCACAATGGAAAGTTATTCAACTATAAAAAAATAAAACCATGATTTTGAAGGTAAATGGATAGACTAGAAGAGATTATATTGAGTGAGGCAGTCCAGACCCAGAAAAACAAACATTGTACATCCTCTGTAGTTCCTAGCTGCAAATACTGTAAGTATTCAACATATAGTAAGTGCAGTAACCGGAAGAGTATAAAGGGATCATAGGTGGAGGTTGGGGGGTTGAGAGGTAGAAAGAAATTAATGATGTAACGTGAGAAATGGAAAAATGGGGAGGGGATTCCAGAGGAGAGGAGTGGTGGGGAGAGAGGTCAGTATATACTGAGAAGAAGAAACAAGGGACACATAACACCAAGGTTGTTTGATAATGCCTCAAGGAACCAATTTATTTTATATTTACCTAAAATTATACAATTTATGTATACATATATATGTTGCTTAAAGGAAGTTAAGCTGCTTTGGGTTGACCATGCTTCCCGTAAAAATCATATAATAAGAAAAACCCCGGTACCACACATGAAATGCTTCTTAATAATGGTTGGTCAGGTTATTCCAAGAAACTTCCAAAATAATATAAACTATTGATGTTACCTTGGTTACCTATCAGAGGTTGATAGCAGAGCAAGCCACTGCACACCTAGGATGAAGGACTCAGACGATCTGAAAAGCCTCTTTCCTTAGGCCTTCTTCACCTCCATGGTACCAGGAAATACCATGCGGATTGCCAAGGAAGGGAAGCAGCTGAACGGATCTACCTACTGCAGCACCTAAGAACCACGGTGGTGACCAGCATGGCACGGGTTCTGCTGAAGGCGCAGCAAGTGCTGCTCACATGTTGGTTGTAGCCCACATGTGTTTAATTGGACTTAGGCTCACTCTATAGGAGAGAAATCATGTCTGCTTCTGAGAACTAAGGCAACTTCCTAGGCCTAGTGACGTCATAGAACTTAGAAAAGAGTCAGTTACCCCCACTTTGCTAGACCTGAGTAAGTCCTCTCAGTCTTACCCTTACACCCACAGATAAGTGTAGCTACCACACCTCATCAAACAAGCCTCTCTTAACAGATGAAGACTATCCCAGAAACCACCACAACTGGAAACAGTGCAGAGATGAGTAGAACTTGGGAGTCCCATCCACAAAAGTTACTGCACTTAAGGCTCAGGGAACATTGGAGAAGAGGAGGCAAAAAGATTGCATGAAGAAGTCTGCAGTGAAAGAGTATCTACTAGAAATGGTTTAATAAACAAGACAAAACAATGGCAGTATCAATGGACGTATTAATATTAAAGGGGGAGATTTCACAGGACCCATCCCTAAACAAGGAACTAAGGAAACTAATGACTCCTTGGAGAAGAAGAATTAGTCTACCCCAGGGATGAGCCTCCTAATTGGTTGTACAAATCAGACTGTTCAGCTCACCAACCACATTCATACAAACAACAAACATAGACTCAGTAAGTTGTATTTATATATTTATGAGCATATATGCATACTCAAAATAGTAATCAAATATAAATATGTCAACTTGAGAGTTTGGGAGACATGGGAGATTGGAAGGAGGGTATCTGGGAGGGGATGGAGAGAAAAGGGGGAGGGGAAAATGATAAAATTTTATTTCAGTCGAAACTATATGTTTTTGAAAAAGAAAATGAAGTCAGATAGGATGTCTTTATTAGCGAGCATTGGTGTGAGCATGCGCCCAGGTAAGAAAGCCTCAGGAGCAGCAGTGTGAGTGGTTCAAGAGCATCTAGGAGTCGGCATCGTGAAGACATCATGGTCCACAGAGGTCAGGCGACTCCTATGGAGAGAGGACATAGATGGGCATGCACAAGAGTGAAAACTAGCAGACAGGAAGTGAGTGTGACCAGGTCCCTTGTCTGCTTGGACCAAATTATGGCCATTTGCAGCTCTAGCCATGACTGGTCACTGGGCTCACAGCTTCTGTTGCTTTCCTTCCCTTCACACGAAGTGCCCCTTGATGCAAACATGCAGGTGAGATCCTTTTCCTCCCCGGGCTGCAGATTTCTCTCCTGATGCTGATTCCTCACCACCCTAGGCCTCCCTTTCCACAGTTCCCGCATCACAAACACGGATGGTTCTTAGGACTCCTTGGCCTCCTTTATTCACAAAGATGAAGCAAAACCCATGGATCAGGGGTCTCTACAGGATAAGGAAACCCTATATGGGATGGAAGAACACTAATTGGTGTGTGAAACAAAAGCACTCATGCTTTGTAATAATGTAGCAAGAAAATGAGCCATATCCATGGAAAGCATAAGAAGTTACAAAAATACATCTTAAATTTACACGATCTTCTAAGTGCTGTGTGTTCAGAGAATGTGTGCAAAATAAATGTAGAAAAGACTCACTAAGAAGAGGAATTTGAGACACACTGAGAGCTCAGGTAGCTTGCTCTGCCTCTTCCGGGTGCTTGCTTCACAGAGAATGGAGCTCAGCTCCATACACTCTGCTGTCAACACATCCATTGTTGTAGGCCTCACTACCAATCTCATGCTGGGCCCAGGCAGTCCGCCGTGTTCCACCTACCAACATTGGGGTAGATAGCTCTCCCGCCTGCTCAGACACTTACCTCTAAATGTGTCCTGGCCTTGACCGATAAGGAATGTGTTATTCTGTGAAGGCATCTTGATATAGGATTAACTCTCCGTTTGGACAGTAGCACGTCTGTTGAGCTTGGTGGAAAGGCTTTGTGTGATGAGTTCCACCCTGCAGTTGCCCTTGAAACTGCACAAAATACCCATCATAGCCTTGGAAATACTGTCTGAAATACGGAATGAACTCTGCTGTTCTCCTGACCCAGCCAAGCTTGCTTTTGAGCCTGTGAACCATTTTATGCTGCTGACGCACTTGGGCCTGGTCTTCATCCAGGGCATGTGCTTTGCCCTTGATTTGCTGAGGAAAGGCTTCCTGGAGAGTTTGTGATGCCCGGGAGGATTTCAGGGGGGCTCTGTGGGATTTCAGCTTGATTTGTGATTTCACCTGGCCTGGGGTCTTTAGCTGGCCTGTTTGCAACTTCACCTGGGCTCCGTGGGATTTTACTTGTGTTTGGGATTTTATTTGTGAATGGGACTGAAGTCGGGATTTTTGTTGGCTAATCTCGTCTTCTTCATCACAAACTATGTCTTCGCTTACACCTGTCTGTTCCTGTGAGCTCTGAGTCTCTCCCAGGTCAGCATCAGCATCCTGGCCATACGCATGGTATTTAGTTTGCTCAAAACTGCTTTCTTCAGCTCCATCCTCCTGTGCTCTTCTGGACCCATACTGAAAATGGTCTTTCTGGAAATATACAACTGGGGATGTTTTTACTAGAAAGTGTCCTTTTGTCTCACCTGGCAATTGACAAAAAGAATGTTTGAGTTACACTGTCTGTACAGCCCACTGTAGTCTTATCCCAGGGGTTTCCCCATCAACCCGCTGAGTTACCCACAAGGCAAGTGGATTTGGGTGGAGAAGAGTCAGCATCCATCAAGATCACCCTGTGGAGGGTTCTTCTCCCTGCCAGAGCATCCTTGTGGACATTCTCCCTGGTGCCTTCCTGCCAGGCGGCTCCCTGCACTCACCATAGATTCCTATCCCAGCTGCTTGCTTCTCCAGAAGGAGGAGCAGAGAAAGGCTGAAGAAGACGGACTTCATCTCACCAGGAGGGGCCTTCACTGAGAGCTCAGTTGATCATTGCTTTATATGTTGCTTGATGGGTGCATAGATGTGGCTGGAGTCACAAAAGGCCATACCCGTTCCCACTTATCTGGCATGCGGCCTCTGCCCTCTTCTCAGTAGGAGATATTGTCAATATTCCTAGAGACCACAGACACATGATGTCGGAGTCTTTGTCTAACCCCACATGTCCCAGAAAATCTTTATTGCCACTTCAAGATCATCACATGATGTTTCCAGAAGCAATTCCAGGCAGAGATCACAAGAGTGACCTGGGCCTGTTCAAGCTTTTGTAGTTCGAGTGTGGGGCCTTGCCCACAGTGCACTTTGTTTTCTGCTGTATCACAAACATGATGTGTACTTCTGTTTCTCTCCAATGAGATGGACATAGATCTGTTTCATTTCAAAGGGCCTATTCATAGAGATTTAAAAAAAGACATAGGACGATTTATCCCCAGTGCATGAATTGGCTTTTTGGAGTCCATTCCCTATGGAGGGTACCTTTCTCAGCCTTGGTACAGGGAGGAGGGGCTTGGTCCTGCCTCAACTTGATCTGCTAGACATTGTTGACTCCCCATGGGAGGCCTTACCCTTTCTGAGGAGTGAATGGGAGGTTGCATGAGGGGAAAGTGTGGGGGGAAAGGGAGCACGAGGAGGGGAGGGAGCAGGAACTATGGTTGGTATGTAAAATGGAAAAAAAGTAAATAAAAAAATTTTAAAAACTAACCATAGAAAGACGTAGGAAAGAAGGCAGATTTAAGGTTCCCATAGTCATTTTTAGAAATACCTGAGATACTGATTCACAAAAGCAACTCTAAAATGCCTAGCCTTACTAGTGACCTGTGTGAAAATCCCCCAGTGCTTTCTTTCATTAGTAGCTTCTTAGTTCATCCTCCCTCCTCTCCTTCTGCTCCTCACACCTTCCCCTCACTCCACCTCCATCTGCTCCTCAGAGAGCATAAGGCTTCCCTTGGGAGGTCAGCTAAGCCTGATGAGAGCCCATGAGGACAGTATGGCGGGCCATCACCTGCAGGATGGGAGCAGCAGAGACAAGTGCAGAAGTGCTCTGTGCTCTGTGTGTCCATGGAGCAAGCACTGGGGCTGCACATCAAGAGGGAAGGTACAGAGGGCTTTTCAAGTATGGGAGAAATTTACTGTGTTTGGTTGGAACAAGGAGAAAGGACCCTGGTTTCCTCATTTCAGCATTTTCATGAAATCACCTAAAATCCCAGTACCCTCTCAATGAGGGAAAAGCCTTTTGCAAATGAAAACAACTTCAGTCATCAGCTATATGATGTGTTAATATAAGAATTCTAAGTCTATATTAAGACTGGATACCAAGAGAACCTATCCACGTACTATAAAAGGGCAATTCCCTACACCTGCGAGATGACCCCAATGGTCCGGAAGGCTGGCCTTTAGTTTCCCATGCAGATGCGGTGTGGGAAGAGCACAGTGGAATTAACCATCTCTGCAGAGAGCCTGCATGTTCTCATAGCAGCCTGGCAGGGCATCTAAGATAAGGCTTGTGAAAAAGTCCTTTCAGTCTCTCTATCCCCTAATGTAGTTCACCTAGAAGGATGCTGTGTGGAGGGTTAAGGTGAAGTTCACTTGTGTTTTCATGGGAGGAACGGACATAAAGGTTCACCAAACAGAACACGTGGATTCTTTTATCTAGGAGCTCTGAGCACCTCCTAATCTGACCTCTTTGTTCCAAACTGAAGATAACTGAGTCCTCAGTAGAGATGCCAGTCAAAAGATTTGCAATTACCAAGAAGTCAAATCACTTCCCTTTCTTGCTGACTTCTCCACTACCGCGTACCCTTCCCTTGAGGAAATACCAGTACTCTTCTTTGGAGAGCTGACTTGGAGAAGAATGAGTTAGAAAATAGATTTTGATCACTGATCAAGAACAGTCTGCGTCATGCTCTGTGTACAAGACAAAGATAAAACTGAAGAACTCTTGATATTCACAAAGAAAATCAGAAAAAGTCCAATAAAAACTACCAGGAGATCGTGACATCGGAACAGAAATCAATAGCATTTATAATGGGCTGCTGGATCTCAGGCTGCATGGCAGTGATAAAGGTAATCACAGGATCCATGATGTCTGAAGAAGAAACGTGGCGTGATGATGAAAACCATCTTCATAATAGTGCATCATGGAGAAGGAAAAACATTAGGACAAATTTAAAGCAGAGGACAAAAATGGTGTCTTCACAATTTGTTATAAGTACAGACAAATTATACTTCCAAGGCAGAAGAAAAAAATGACTTTTAAAATCTTGTCTTCTTGTTAGGGGTCATGTTATAGATACCTGGGCTCCACAACTCTGCTGTCATCAGTTATTCTGTGATGGTCTCTGTTGCAAAGAGAAATTTCTTTGATAGGTGGCAAGAACTACATGCTATCTGTGGGTAATATAATACTATATTATAATCTCAAAAAGCCTTTTATATCTAAAAACATTTAATAAATTGTCAGTACTCCCACACTCTCCCTCCCAAGGAGCAAGCCCCGCCACCTGTGAGCCACTATAGAGACTGAGAGCAGATTGCTTGGCTGCTACAGCTCCCTCTGTCTCATCTAGGGTTTGTTGCAGATCAGTCTGAGCTCTCTGAGCCTAGTTCTTCCTGTTCATTCACTTGGTTTTTCCAGTCTCCTTCCTCAGGCAGTGTATTTACTACTGTGAAAGAGCTGAAGGCCTCAGAGTTCTGACTCCTCCACCTTCAACCTCGGTGGAGACTTTGTTGCTTCGTTAACCTCCCACTCTCTGACATACTCAGGAGCCGCCCCAGGGCTTGGACATTTGCTGTCTCTAGGTGAAAGTCTTCTAGAGTGAGTGGGAACCTGCCAAATTCACAGGCTGAAAACTCCCTTGGACCTGCCATGGCTCTAATACCCAAAGGAGGTGCGGTTATAATGTAAAGGCAGCTCCAATGCCGAGAACTGACCTTTGAAGCCTCAAGTCCTCAGCTTCCTTAGAATACCAGCCGGAACAGCAGGAATGACCGTGGATCCAGCAGGACTTAGCATACCCCCACATGTACTTGGGAGATTTAGCAGTATAGGATCCACAAATTGGCTTGCTAAATTCTCTGTCATTTTGAAATGATTTATAATTTTTTATTTCTTTCCTTTTACTGTATCTTTTGTACTGATCATAAAAGAACAAAAAGCTTCATATAAATTTAATAGTACCACTCTCTCCTATATTATCTGTGTTGAGATCCTCTAAAAAGAAAATCAACAAAATTCTGCTTAAGCAACTACAGATCAAATATGCCTAATAGACATCTGCACACCTGAAGTTCGTACTCATTATTGGAAGCCTTGGAAATTTCTCTAAGACGGATCATGATTTAGGCTCCAAAACCAAGCTTTAACAAACTCAAAAGAATAAGGTACTTTCTTATATCTCATTAGTTAGAAACACTGCAGAAGCCACAACCGCATAGAGATGAACAATATTCAATTTTTAATGATTAGTGAGTTTTTGAGGAAATCTGGGGGAAATGAAAAATTTTCCATAACTACTGAAAAAGCAAGATGCTTTGAGATAAGGCAGAGGCAGTTATAATAAGTTTATAGATATGAGTGCTTGCCTTAAAAAGATAGATATTATCTTATAATGAAATAGAAACCGCAAAAATACAAGGAATTTGTAAGGAGAACTGATTCTTCGAAAAGATAAACAAGATTGGCAAATCTTTAACCATATTAACAAAAAGTTACAGAGAGAAATTCTAAATTAATAAAAGTAGAAAGAAAAAAGGACATTATAACAGATACCAGTGAGACTCAGAAAACCATATTTAAAAGCCTTTATTCCACTAAAGTGGAAAATCTGAACGCAATAAAAAAATTCTTGATGTGTTCAACACACCAAAATTCATCCAAGATGAAATCAATTTTTACTGACTCCAAAACAGGAGTGAGATTGAAGTAGTGATAAAAGTCTTCCAATTTTAAAAAAAAAGTGAAGTGCCACAGGAATTCACTGCAGTTTTACCAGAACTTCACAGAAGGACTATCATCAGCATCACTTAAATTATTACATACAATAGAAAGGAAAGGCTTCCAAATTCTTTATATGAAGTCAGTATTACCCTGATGAACACACGCACGTGTGCACACGTGCACACACACACACACATGAGAATAAAATTGCAGACTTACCTCTCTGATGAGCATGGATCTAAAAATTATTAACAAACTATTGGCAAACCAAATTCAAGATCATATACAAAAAGATCATTCGTCAGAACCAAACTGGTTTCATTCTAGAAATGCAGTACTTAAATCAACAAATATCATCCATCATATAAATAGACTCAAAGACAAATCACATTATTGGCTTCTTAGATGCAGGAAAGGCCTTTTATAAAATCCAAGGACTGATAACTCACATTTGGGACTTGAAGTTTAAAAACTTGTGTAGAGTAAAGGAAGTGGCCAGTGGAGTGCAGAGGCAGTCTACAGAGTGGGATAAAAATCTTTGCCAACAAAAACAGTACAGAGGATGAGGGTCCTGCATGTATAAAGAACTAAAAAATCTAAACGAAAAAACAACCCAATTTAAAAAATTAAGCTATGGAAACTGAGGTTTGTCCCACTAGCTCTTATAACATAAATTAACTTATATCAATCTATATTTTACTATGTGGCTTTTTACCTTTCTTTCATTCAATATGTATGATTCCCTCCATGTCTCATTGACGTCTCATGCATGCTACTGTCCCCATGTATAAAACACCTGGTGTAGGAGTTCCTTCTGATTGTGTGTTGCTTCCATTAGATAATGAATAAAGAAACTAAACTACAAAAAAAAATTAAGCGATGGAATCAGACAGCGAAGAGAAGGTGAAATAACTCAATGATGGAAACTATAAAGCTCCAAAGAAATAAACTGAAGAGTGCAGTGTACAGATGTCCTACGAACATGCAGACTACATATTGCAAAACTGGCTATCTTAGTAAGAGATTCAATGAGATCTTTAAAAAAAAATCCCAGTGTCATTCTTCACAGGAACAGAAAAACAGTAATGTAAAATATTTGCAAACCAAGTTCAAGACCATATCCAAAAAGATCATTCATTTTAATCACAGTGGCTTATCACAATTGTGTAGCCTAATATAAAGTATAGTTTTATTCCAGTCTCCTCCTAAGGTTCTATTACTGCACTTAGGGTGGTCAGTTTCCTCCACAGGGACCTCTGCAAATCACATTGAAATTATCCTGATATAAAATTGCTTACTGTTTGGTGCTGAAAAAAGGGCTCAACCGTTAAGAGCACTTACTGCTCTTCCAAAGGACCTGGGTTCAACCATCATCCACGTTGCATGGCCCACAACATATCTTCTTCATCCACAGCTTGATCTGGTAACTTTGCTCATAGTTTTGGATTTCACATCTTTAATCTACTATGCAAAACATTTACAGACAATACCAATGGGAAAAAAATTTTAAATGAAATCTCCAGAAACTTGTGGACTACAAGAATCTGGTTATTGTGGTGGTGTTATCAGTCCAAAATCCATGGATGTTAAAGAAACATTTTTGCAGTTAAATGTCATGCATGGAATCAGCATTCTGAGTGTCAGAAGAAGATGTGATCACCAAATTGTTGGTAAGAGGTAAATGAAATTTTCATCTCGAATAATTTAAACATATAACCTAATTAAAATGGATGACATTGTCTAGATAGGTAAACATGTACAAGAGCTTCTGTAATGTTGTATACAGGATATGGCTGCCAGGGAAACCTGATATCATATGTTCAGTTCTTTGTGCACTCTGAGATTAAAGAACAGGGTAATGTTTGTACAACATTTTTGGCAATTTCTCAGGCTTCGCTTGTTCTAAGCTTTGAGCACAGAACACCGTGCTCCAGCCACCCATGCAATTCTGTCCCTAGGAATCCTGAGTGATAAGGGTCATGAACAGGCCACTATGTGTTCCTTAGCTGAGTCATAGCTCCTCAGTGAATCTGTGGTAGGATCGCTACTCTGATAGAACTCAATCTTCCTCACCTTGTGGATGAAGAAACTGGAAAAAAGGAGAAGACCCTTCCAGTTCACTCTGGGAGGCCGAGACAGAAATGGGCCTGGCAAGTACTCATCCTGATATGACGTCATTTCTCTTTCAATATGATGCTGACCAAAGTGGAAGGATTTAGTTCCCTTTCCCAAATCCAGAATGTACAAAGAACTAAAAAATAAAATAAGAATAAGAGTAAAACCAAGAAGACAAACAACCCAATTGAAAACCAGCTGTGGTTCTGAATAGAGAAATTAAAAACGGCTAAGAATTACTTTTAAAGTGTTCAACATTGTTAGTAATTGGGGAAATACAAATTGAAACTGCTTTGAGGCTCCTCTTACCCAGTTAGGCTAAAATTAAGAAAACAATTGAGAACAAATGTTCATGGAGATTCAGGGAAAGGAAGAACCCTCATTCACTGTTGGTGAGATTATAAACTGGTGCAGCCAATAGGGAAATCTGTGTGGAAATTTATCAAAATGCTAAAAGTGGGTGTCTTAGTATTCTGTTTCTGTGAGGAGACACCAGGGTCAAGACAACTCTTATAAAGGAAAACATTTAATTGGAGGCTTGCTTACAGTTTCAGAAAGTTAGTCCATAATCATCATGGCGGGAGCACGGTGGCATACAGGCAGACCATGATCTTGGATCTTACATATTGATCTGCAGGGAGAGAGAGTGAGAGTGAGCAAGAGAGAGAGAGAAAGAAAGATACAGAGATTGACAGAAACAGACAGATACACACGAGAAAGAGACAGGGAGAGACAGAGAGCTACCAAGCCTGAGCCTGCTGTGGGCTTTTGAAAAGTCAAAGCCCACTCCTAGTTAGTATTACAACTCTTCCCACATGGCCACACCTAACCTTTTCCTGACAGTTAATCAAATGGCACGTTTTCCTCATCCATTCTTCGGTTGAGGGGCATCTAGGTTGTTTCCAGTTTCTGGTTATTACAAGTAATGATGCTATAAATACAGTTGAACAAATGTCCTTGTGGTATGAGTGTGCATTCTTTGGGTATATGCCCAAGAAAGGTATTGCTGTGTTCTGAGGTAGATTGATTACCAATTTTCTGAGAAACTGCCATACTGATTTCCAAAGTTGTTGTACAAGTTTGCGTTCCTATCAGCAATAGATGAGTGTTCCCCTTACTCCACATCCTCTCCAGCTATCATGGGTGGTTTTGGTCTTAGCCCTTCTGACTAGTGTAAAATGGTATCTCAGAGTTGTTTTGATTTGCATTTTCCTGATGGCTAAGGATGTTGAACATTTCCTTAAGTTTCTTATGTCCATTTGAGATTCTTCTATTAAGAATTCTCTGTTTAGTTCTGTACCCCATTTTTTAGTTGGGGTATTTGGAATTTTGATGTCTAATTTCTTGAGTTCTTTATATATTTTTTGGAGATCAGTCCTTTGTTTGATGTAGGATTGGTGAAGATCTTTTCCCATTCAGTAGGCTGCCTTTTTGTCTTATTGATTGTGTCCTTTTCTTTACGGAAACTTCTCAGTTTCAGGAGGTCCCATTTATTTATTGTTGCTCTCAGTGTGTGTGCTACTGGTGTTATATTTAGGAAGTGGTCTCCTGTGTCAATGCATTGAAGACTACTTACCACTTTCTCTTCTATCAGGTTCAGTATGGTTGGATTTATATATCCTTCGGCTTTTAAACTGGACCTTTGGAGCTCAGTCCAGTACTCCCATGTGAGACTCTGTCTCTATCTCCATCTGCCGCTGGATGAAGGTTTTTATGGTGATATTCACGATAGTCATCAGTCAAGGTCCAGTTGAAGAGCAGGAGGGAGAAGATGAGTAAGGAAGTCAGGACTGCAAGGGGTTGGTCTAGCAACTAAGGCAGTGTGCCTGTTCTAATGGGAGCTCACCAAATCCATCTGAACTGGAATTGAACGAGCATGTGATCAAACTGGACTCTGATTGTGACTGACAATGGGGGCTGACTGAGAAGCCATTGATAAAGGCACTGGGACTTGTTTTTACGCCGTGTTCTGGTTATTTGGGACCCTAGTCTATATGGATGCACAGCTTCCTAGGCCTGGATGTAGGAAGGAGGGCCTTGGACTTCCCACAGGGCAGGTTTCCCTGCCCTCTCTCAAGCAGGGAGGGGGAGGGAGGAGAGTGAGTGGAGGAGCAGGAGGGGATGGGGAGGATGGGAGGAAGTGTAAATTTTTGAATGGAAAAAAAAATGATTCAAATAAGAAAAAAAAAAGAAGCCATGTCTCTGTTGCCGGTTAGCAACCAGAGCCCACCTAAGAAAATGCTACTACCAAGAAGTCATGCTTGGGGCTGGAGAGATGGCTCAGTGGTTAAGAGCATTGCCTGCTCTTCCAAAGGTCCTGAGTTCAATTCCCAGCAACCACATGATGGCTCACAACCATCTGTAATGAGGTCTGGTGCCCTCTTCTGGCCTGCAGGCATACACACAAACACAATATTGTATACATAATAAGTAAATAAATAAATATCTTTAAAAAAAAAAAGAAGTCATGCTTAACTCTGTTCTTTTCTGTCTAGAATTCCTTCTCAAGCCTCTCAGGTTTTATGTGGATATAGTTGCCCCAAGTTGGCACCATTTTGTAGACAGAGAGTGCTTGTTCATTCCCTGCCACCCAGACCTGAATAAATCACACAGAAACTATATTAATTACAACACTGTTTGGCCAATAGTTTAGGCAAATTTCTAGTTAACTCTTATATCTTAAATTAACCCAGTTATATTATTCTGTGTATCGCCACAAGGCTGTGGCTTACCAGTAAGGTTCTGGCTGATGGCTGGCAACTGGTGTCTTTGTTCTTTGGCAGCTTCATGGCATCTCCTTGACTCCACCTACTTTCTCTCTATATCTCTGTTTGGATTCCTCATCTGGCTTTATTAAGTCATTGGCTGAAAGAGCTTCTTTAATAATTGATGGTAATAATGGTAATAAAACATATTCATAGCATACAGAGGTGAATCCCACATCAGGACACAGTCACTAAGACAAAACGACAGTCTATGGAATGGGAAAAAAATCTTCACTAACCCCACATCAGACAGAGAATTAATCTCCAAAACATAAAAGAACTAAAGAAATGAGACATTCCAAAGCTACAGAGAAACCCTGTCTCGAAAAACCAAAAAAAAAAAAAAAAAAAAAGAAAGAAAGAAAGAAAGAAAGAAATGAGACATAAAATTACCAAATAATCCAATCAAAAATGGGCTACAGGTCTAAACAAATGACTAAAAGACAAATAAGAAATTGCTCAACATTCTTAGCCATCAGGAAAATGCACATCAAAATGACTCCAGTCAGAATGGCTAAGTTCAAAAACACCAATGGTAGCTTATGCTGGAGAGGATGTGGAGTAAGCGGAACACTCCTCCATTATTGGTGGGAATGCAAACTTGTACAGCCACTTTGGGAATCAGTGTTGTGGTTTTTCAGAAAACTGGTAATCAATTTACCTCAGGACCCAGCAATGCCACTCGTGGGCATAAACTCAAAGGATGCACACTCACATTACAAGGACATTTGTTCAACTGTGTTCATAGCAGCATTACTTATAATAGCCAGAACCTGGAAACAACCTAGATGCCTCTCAACCAAATAATGGATAAAGAAAATGTGGTACATTTACACAATGGAGTACTACTCAGCAGTTAAAAAAAATGACATCTTGAAATTTGCATGCAAATGAATGGAACTCAAAAAAGCCATACTGAGTGAGGTAACCCAGATCCAGATAGACAAACATGGTATAGACTCACAAGTTGATGTAAAGCAAAGGATAACCAGCCCATAGTCTACAATCCCAGAGAAGCTAGGTAACAAGGAAAACCCAAGGATCCCCTTGGAAAGGAGAAACAGACAAAACCTCTTGAGAAATTTTGGAAGTGGGAGAGAAAGGAGCTGGGAGGGAAGGGGAGTAGGGGAGTAGGGGAACGGGATGCACAGAGAAGGAGAGAAAGGAAAGAGATATCTTAATCGAGGGAGCCAATAAAGTTCTAGTGAGAAACATGGTACTAGGGAACGTCCCAGGAATCCACAAGGATGACCCCAGCTAAGTCTCTAAGCAACAGTGGAGAGGACACCTAAACTGGCCTTCCTCTATAATTAGATTGATGACTACATTAATTGTCGTTATAAAACCTTCATCTAGTAACTGATGGAAGCAGACACAGAGATCTACAGTGAAGCACTGAACCAAGCTACCAGAGACTACTCCAAGAGAGGAAGGAGCAAGAATATGAGCAAAGGGGTCAAGACCCTGATGTTGATACCCACAGAAACAGCTGACCTGATCTAATGAGAACTCACTGATTCTGTACTGGTAGTGGGGGAACCTGCATAGGCCTAAACTAGGCCCACTGAAAGTGGAGGAACAGTTGTGAGGCTTGTACAGTCTGTGGGTCCATTGGCAGTTGGACCAGATTTATCCCTAGTGCTTGAACTGGCATCAAGGAGCACATTCTCTTTGGAGGGATACCTTTTTGAGCCTAGGTATATGGGGAGGGCCTTGGTCTTCCTTTGAAGTGAAATGTTAGACTTTTTTGACTCCCCATGGTAAGCCTTATCCTTTCTGAGGAATGGATGGGGGGGGTGTAAGAATAGGGTGGGAGGATGGGAGAGAGTGAGAATGGGGATAGCTTTGTAAAATGAGAAAAGATTGTATTAAAAAATTCTCCATAAAAAGAAAAAAAAAGTCATCTTTATTATGTTGAGGCATGTATGTCCCTTGTATCCCCATTCTCTCCAGGACTTTTATTATGAAGGGGTGTTGGATTTTGTCAAAGGTGTTTTCTACATGTAATGAGATAATGTAGTTTTGTTTTTCAGTGTGTGTATATGGTGAATTATAGTTACCTGTTTATATATTTTGGACCATCCCTGCATTTCAGGGATGAAGTCTACTTGATCATGGTGGATTGTATTTTTTTTTTTGTTAAGATAGTTTATTCAAAAGATTAAAAAAGGTTCCAATCATTAAACTGAAGAAAATAATACAAATTTTCCCCTGGTTTTCCACAAAGAACAGAGTGGTAGAGCTTTCTTTAAAGTCTCAAAGGAGATTTTAAACTATTGCACATTTTGGTTTACTTAAACTTACTATTAGAAAAATTGTCAACAAAAATGATTTTTGTGATAATCTTGTTTCAATTTTCTCTTAGTGTTGTTTAGTGATTTTTTTTAATATTTCACCCCTACAGAGTTAAAAAATTAGTTATTTTTGTCTTTATTGTTCAGAAATTCAGTTTGACCAAGAATATCCTCTGTTATAATTGATTGATTCTCCCCTGATCAACAGTTGAGACAGTCTCAAAACAAATGTGTTCTTGGATTCAGTTTGCACACATTTTATTGAGAATTTTTGCTTGTGTGTTCATAAGGGAAATTGGTCTGTAATTATTTTTTCTTTTTTGGGTCTTTACGTGTTTGGGACATCAAGGTAACTGTGACCTTGTAAGCAGAACTCAGCAGTGTTTCTTCTGTTCCAATTTTGTGGAATAATTTGAAGCACGCTGACATTAATTCGTCTTCTAAAGTTTGGTAGAATTCTGCACTGAAGCCATCTGGCCCTAGGTCTTTTTGGGTTGTGAGACGTTTAATTACTGTTTCCATTTTACCAGCGGTTATATGTCTATTTAAGTTGCTTATCTGATTTTGATTTAACGTTGGCAGGTGTTATATATCAAGAAAATTATCCATTTCTTTTAGATTTTCCAATTTGGGTCCATTCTTTTTTAAAAAACTGTTATGTGACTTTCCTCAAAGAAAAAAATTGCTTAATGTATTCCAAAATTATATATTTCTTTCTGAAACCCGCATTGTGTTAAAATGGAAAGTATCAGTCATTTTTAGTTGATGTGTTCTCCTAATATGTTCGATTCTGAACCAATGTTTCCTTTACTTATCAGCTGTGACCCCATAGTAAGCATATATTCTTATGCGGGAGAGATTGGCGGAGCCTATGTGCTCATGTTCCCAACATATCCAGACCCCAAACTTCTGCTCTACAGCTATAGAAGAACGAGCGTGTCAGCGCTCTATCTGCTGGATGCGTCAATCACCCAAATCTTCTAAGGAAAGAAGGCTGTGATTTGCGTAAATAAAGAGATGGATATACTCTCCAGGGTCAAGGAGGAGTGGCTCTGGTAACTGCAAGAGCCTTGTTCTCATAGCGCCAGGGGCAGGTCACTTGCCGTTTTCTCACACTCAGAATTGTTGTTCCTTTTCTACCAGGGTCAAATACATCCCTGCCTAAGAACCCCTGTTAGTGAAGTTTGGCTGCAGAATCACAGAAGTGTCCTTACCTTATTCTGTTTCAACTATTATCTTGAAATTAAATTCGAGGTTATTGTAATAACATTCTATTCATGTAGACACTGGAGATTTAATTTTGGAGAATATGAAGACAGATATGGTCGACAATAGGTGTGTTGCAGATGTGGAACTGGCAACCAACCCCTCACCCATAGGCCTTTGAAGTTTTTTCCTCTTTGTGATAATTTCTGCTGCTGAAAACTTCCTCCCTGGAATCCTCCTTAAATCCTGGCTATAAGGGCATGTAGACATTAGGGTTTGTTCCTTGAAGCCACCTTTTTCTCAGCTAGGTTGTCAGTATAAAAGCCCACTAGGAAAAGGGTCTAGAGGGCATTAGGATTATTAGCCCATACAGTGACTCACAGACTGCCAGCACCTTGTATTGTTGGGTTTCTATCTAGAATATTTAAAAAAAAAAAAAAAACCTGTCCTTTATTATTATTTACCATGGTCATACAGGAAGGTAACTTCCTTCAATTTTGGAACTTTAAGTACAAAAATCCCACCCAGCCCCTAAATGTGACAGAGCTAAGAGGTCTCAGGAGTCAAAAGTTAATGATGCAGAATGTTATATTTTTATTGGAAAGAAAGTATCATAATGAATGTGAGATTTAGGATTCTCAAGACAAGCAAGTGTGAGAGGGAAGCATCGTCCATGGACTGCCTCGGGGACCACATGGGAGTTGCATGAAGACATTCCCAGGCTTCGTCTAGGTGGTTTGACTCCTAGGGAGAGAGAACGGTCTTAGATGTGGAGCGAATGCAGAGTGGCTAGTGAGGGGCCCCCGTGTCTTTGCTTCTCCATTGCCAGCTGTTACCACTACTTTTCCTCTCCTCTGAGTCACAAACAGGGACTTTTTCCCACTCATTTCTTTCTTTTATCAAGAGAGAAGAGGAGTCTGATTCTTGAATGTATGGTGATGTAAAGACGCTCTTCACTATAAAACTTCCAACATGATAAGCAAGAAATTAACCTTTGACAAGTGAAATTGTAAGAATTGATAAGATTATAAACTTATAAATGAAGTGAACTTCCAAGTTTTTTTTTTCACTTGTTGGATTGTACAAGAGAAAACCATTGACAGTACACACTAAGGGCAGGGATTCAGGATACAGTCACAGCCTGGGTGCCTTTAAGCTCTGTTCTGCCAGGTGCTTTTCTCACCTTCCTGAAGGTCACACACCACAGCTTCACTGGTGTGCACAGTGGGGACCAGTCCCATAGAATGACCCAGGGAGTGTCCATGCATAACTTCTAAACACTGCATAGGTATCTCCCTCACTAGGGAAAATACTCACCATCATATTGGTCCAGGCCCTCTGCTGGTCAGTGAATGTATTATTTAAGACAGGTCTTGAGAAAACTGGCTCTTCTTTCTCTTTACAAATGAACTCTCACCTTCTGCATTAGAACCACTGTGATCCCCAGAGCTAACTTTACTTTTTTTATGACTTGATTCCTCATAGCTTTCCTCACTGGAGGAGGCTCTGTGGTCACTGAAAGAGATATCCGCCTTGTCAAGGGAGTATGATGTAGGAGAACCTGATGCAGACCTCTTCTCCCCCGAGCCTGTTGCATAGCTCTCACTGGCCATTTCTTCAGACTGTGAGAATTTTTCTGAGAAGAAAAAAAAAAAAAAAAACAAACAGGTTTATTCTCTACCTGTATCTTTCTATCTGTATCTGTCTTTCTGGGTTTGTTGTGAAGTAAGACACTGTAAACAACCTGTGGTTTTGCTATTATTAGTAAATCTGATTGCTCTGATTGGCTCTCTCTTGTGGTACAACTTGTCTTTTGTGTTGTCTAAAACTCCTCGATCTTTTGTCTAGTTAGAACTAGGCTTGATCTATTTGGCAACTGTAGTTATAATTCATATGTGTTTTAATAAAGAAACTTGCCTTGAAGATCAAAGAGTAAAACAGCCCCACTGGTCAGTCTTACAGACCAAGCAGTGGTGACACACACCCTTAATCCCAGTAGCCACACTAGTTTTCCGTAGAAACTGGGTAGCAGTGGTACACGCCTTTAACTAGAGAGGATGATAAAACAGGAAGGGACAACTCTCACTCATAGTTTTACGTGAGATTCCTAGAGGCAGGATTGCCATTTCAGACTGAGGTAGAAGTAAAAGCCAGTGACTGGTTGTTGTGCTTTTCTGAACTTCAGGAAAGTTTTATTTATTAAAATACAAATAGAATATCACAACATTTGCAACTGTCCTTGTTCCTTCCCTAATAATCGGCAATAAGAATCTTTGAGTTACATGGTCTCCAATGTTCCCTTGCAATCCCTGCCACCAACTTTTTGGACATCAATTCACTGATATTCATGCAAGAGCTATAGAAAAAGCTATGCAAAACTAGCTCCTCATCGGAATTGAGAGTCTTTGGAAAACAGCATTCTTCAGATCTTAGGGGTCCCTTTTAAAGAACATTGTCTTTGTTGCTTTTTCCCAAGGTCAACCCTTCCCACTTACGTTTGGTTTTCTTCCCAGTGGCTTCTGTCACCAGGAAGAGAAGCAATGCGAGAAGGAAGAAGCTGGCAGTCTTCATCTTGTCAGAAGAGACCTTGACTGAAGGTTGAGCTGTTCCTACTTTATATGTTTCCAAAGTGGGTGTACCTGGAGTTATATAAGGCACAACCCTGCCCTACTTATCTTCCTCTCTGCTATGCAGGTGGTATTGTCATTATTTCTTGGAATTCTATAAAAGCACATCATATCAGAGACTTTCTTCTTTACCTCCAACCCCAGCCAATCTCTATCAACACTTGTGATCATTACACACAGTTTCCTGCATTTCTGAAAGAAATTCAATCAGAACTGGAGAAGACAATTCTTTCATGGTAGAAAGTATCCATACTGTGATCAAACTTTGGGCAGTACAGTATATGGCTCTCTCTGTCCTCATCTACATTATATAAATTTGTGCTTATAATTCCTTCAAATTAACTTTGAATATATTGTACCTGACAAATAATATAGAGGTGTAAAGACACAAAAAAGAATGAACTCAAGAAATCCAACTGAAAAATTCAGTGAGGCAGCTAAAAACTTCAATGAAAAGCCACACCAACAGAATGGATCATGTTGGAGGCAGGATGTGAAGGATGGAAAACAAAATAAATGCATTGGATCATTTAGTAAAGAATAATGAGAATTTTTTTAAAAAAGGAATACATAAATGGAACCATGGGAGAGTTTTTGAGGCACTGAGAAAATATGTAACCTCTGAATTGTGAACATAGAGGAAGTATGAAAAATAACATAGCAAAGCATAGAGAATACATTCAGTAAAGACATAGAAAAAGATACTTTTACTAAAGAGATGCCAATTTTTGCACAAAAGGCTTACTGAACACCAAATAGGAAAGACCTGGAAAAAGTTTTCACGATATATTTAAAACATTAAAAACAGAGAATGAAGGGTTTTAAAACTAACATAAATGTCAAGTCACAAAAGACAGGCTAACTAGAAAAACATGATTATTCAACAGGAATCTTTAGAGCTAGAAGGGTCAAGAAAGATACATTCCAAGTCCTGAAAGATCAAAACTGTCAACCAGACTACTACACTCAGCAAAACTATCTATTAAAGTTGAAAGAGAAATAAAAATATTCTATAATAAAAACAGGGTAAAGGAATTTATGATCACTAAGCCAGATCTTCAAGAAGATACTGGAAGGAATTCTCTGGTCTGAAGAGAAAACTGAACACAACATGAAGGTACAGGGAGCAAATAAACAACTGTAGAACATTTATCCAAAAGAGGCTAAAAAAGACCATAGGATCAACAAAATGATAGGAACTGATACATGTCTTTCAATAATAACTCAAGACTATTAATTATCTCCGTGATGGTTTGAAAGCAAATGACCTCCAAAGAGAATGACACTATTAGGAGGCATGGGCTTTGTGACAGTAGGTATGGTCTTATTGGAGGAAGTGTGCCATGGTGGAGGCAGATTTTGAATTCTCATATGATCAAGTTACCGCCCAGTGTTAACAGTCCTCTTCCTGTTGCCTTCTGATCAAGATGTAGCCAGTACCATGTCTGTCTGCATGCTGCCATGCTCCCTGCCATGATAATAATGGAAACTGTAAGCTACCACCTCAATTAAATGTTTTCCTTTATAAGAGTTGCCAAGGTCATGTTATCTCTTCACAGCAACAGTAAGCCTAACTCAGACAGTCTCCATTCCTCAAATAAGACAAAGACCAGCAGACTGAATTAGAAAACAAGATCTGTCTTTTTGTTGACACCAAGAAATATACCTCACCATCAAAGACAGATACCTTTTTAGGGTTAAAGTAGGAAATATATATTCCAAACAAATGTAACTGAGAAACAAGCAGCATAGCTATTCTAATAGCTGACAAAATAGACTTCAAATTAAAACTAATCAGAAAAGATAAAGAAGGACACTTTCAACTCCTTAAAGAAAAAAGTCATCAACAGAACATTGCAGTTCTAAACATATACTTACCAAACACATGTACACAATTTCAGAAAATGGACATTAGCTCTGAAACTCACAGATAGGCCAAACACAGTGATGCTAGGTGATTTCAATACCTCATCTTACCAACAGACAGGTCATGATATTTGAATGAGCAAAGAATATATTTTTAATAAAAGGAAAAAATGAAAAAAATCTATATTTTACCATATTTGAAAGTCTGAAGGGAACATATTAATATCTAGGGATATATATATATATATATATATATATATATATATATCCATCCTACAAAAGACAAATCGACATGAAATAAATAATTTTAAATGATCCACAACATCCCATGAGATAGTAGTGATTAAAAATTTTGCAACTCAGAACAACCCAGGACCAGATGGATTCAGCACAGAATTCTACCAGACCTTCAAAGAAGAGTCAATACTAATATTTTTCAATTTCCAAAAAATGAAAAATGAGGAGATATTTTTAATGTTTTTCATTTATTCTTCTCTCATATATTACATTCTGATCACAGTTTTCCCTCCCTAATCTCCTCCTAGTCCTTCCCCTGAACCACCTCCCCTCTTACCCAGATCCACTCCTCCTCTGTTTCACTTCAGAAGAGGGCAGGCCTCCCAGGAATATCAACAAAACATGAAAGTATACAGTAAGCCTACAGCCGGTATCTTCCTAAACAGAGAAAAACTCAAAGCATTTTCACTCAAATTAGGAATAGGACATGGATGCCAAGTCTGTCCATTCCTGTTCAATACAGTACTTGATGGTCTAGTTAGAGCAATAAGACAAGAAAGGGCAATGGAATTGATGTAAATGAGAAAGGAAGAAGTCAGAGTATTTTTATTTGCAGATTATTTGATTCTGCATGTAAAAGACTCTAAAGATTCCTCAAAACTCCCACAGCTCATGAGCACATTTATCAAAGTAGAAGGATACAAAATTAATACACAAAATCAGTAGCTTTCTGATATACAAATGATCAGGAAAGAAATTAGGAAAATTATGCCATTTAGAGTAGCCTCAAAAATATGGTAAAATAGAGCTGGAGAGATGGCTCAGAGGTTAAGAGCACTGGCTGCTCTTCCAGAGGTCCTGAGTTCAATTCCCAGCAACCGCATGGTGGCTCACAGCCATCTACAGTGAGATCTGGTGCTCTCTTCTGGTATACAGGCACTTTAAATCTTTTTAAGAATATTGTGAAATGAACTAACCAAGGAAGTGAAAGACTTGTACAATGAAAACTATAAAACACTGATAAATTAAAGAAGACATGAGAAGATGAAAACATCTCTTGTGCTCATGGTTTGGTGGGAATAATATAATGAAAATGGCCATCTTACCAAAAAGCAACCTACAGATTCAATGCAATCCCCATCCAAATTTCAACAAATTTTTTTTTACATAAATTTAAGAAATAATGTTAAATTTCACAAGGAAGCACAGAAGACCTAGGGCAGTCAAGATAATCCTGAACAAGTACTGAAGGAATTGCCATCCCAGACTTCAAGCTCTAGTATGGAGCTATAGTAATAAAAACAGCATTGTGCTGGCAGAGAAACAGACATAGTTATCAATAGAATAAAGGGTTGAGGACCAACATCTAAGACCATGCTTCTACAGCCATCTGATACTTTACAGAGACTAAAATACACGTTTGAGAAAAGATGGCATCTTCAACAAATGGTGCTGGTGGGACTGGATGTCTAAATGCATAAGAAGGAAAAGAGAGCTTTGCCTCTCACCTTACAAAAAAATTTAACTCCAAATAAAAAAACCTCAACACAAGAGCTGGTACCCTGGCCAGCCACTGGCCTGAGCTCTGGGAGTCCAGTCAAAGAGAGGGAGGAGGGATATATGAGCAACGGGGGTCAAGATATGAAGGGGAAACCCACAGAGACAACTGAACCGAGTTCCTGGGACATCACAGATTCTGGACCAACAACTGGGGAGCCTGCATGGGACTGAATGAGGCCCTCTGCATGTGGGTGACAGTTGTGGGACCCCTGACAGTGGGACCAGGTTCTACCCCTGGTGTATGAGCTGGCTCTTTGGAGCTCATTCCTTATGGTGGGATGCCTTGCTCAACCTTGATGCAGGGTGAGAGACTTGGTCCTGCCTCAACTTGATGTGCCAGGCTTTGTTGACTCCTATGGGAGGCCTTACCCTTTCTGGGGAGTTTATGGGAGTGTGGGAGTTGAGGTGGGGAGTAGGAGGAAGGGAGGGAGGAGGAACTGTGGTTGGTATGTAAAATGAATGATAAAAAAAAGAACTGGAGCTCAGAATCTGATAAAGGAGAAAGTAGGAGATATTTTTTAATTTAAAGGCACAGGAAAGGACTTTCTGTTTAAGATTTCAGCAGTGCAGGCATTAACATATGGAAATTATTAATAATTATAATTATCAATTGTAACAATGAATTATTAATAAATGGATTGCAATTAATAAATGGGACTTCATGAAGCTATAAAGCTTCTTTACAGTAAATGACACCATGACTTTGCTGAAGATGCAACCAACAGAATAGGGAAAAGCATACCAGATATACATCTGACATAAGGTCAGTGCCTACCACAGACAAAGAACTAAAAAACTAAACACTAATAAGAACAGGCCCAGAAAAACAAATTTCACATGTTTTTTCTTATTTTCAAAAGTTAGCTTTGAATCTTGAGATACCTGTGTCCCATTTGGAATAGCAGCAGAGGCTAGGAAATTATTAAGGCACAATGGAGGGGATTTCAAAGGGAGGGAGGTAGAACTAAGAGGTGGAAACATTAAAGAAGAAGCAAGCAGGAGAGAGAGTCTAAATGTGTGTGGATGGAAGGGCAAAGTATGGGGGGAATAGCACAGATGGGTCACTAACACAAAAGACCTCTCAAAAAGTCATATGGAAACCTACTACTATAGAAGCTTCCTAAAATACACACATACACATATATAAAGAGTTTAAATGGAGTTACCCTATAATAGAGCAATGATGTCCCTACTAGACACCACAGAGTAACAAATCAAAAGCCCAGTGTTAGAAATGTTTACTTCTATAGCAGTTGTCAGTCACTGAGGCCCCCTAGCTTCCCAAACATTACAGGCAAGTGCCAATGTTCTCAGTTATCTCCAAAACTAGACATAAGACCCTATTGCTGAAGATACCATATAGTTGAATCATAGAACATGGGGAATGCAAACCATTGTTGGCCTGAAAGCTTTGTTCCTACTGGCTAGATTTCATATGCTGGAAGGTGCTATGCACACTTCCAGAAGAGAGAGTAATCATCAATCTCACCTAACTGTATTCCCTATGAGCTATAATGATGGGCAGCCTGGCAAGACATCCCCACTGATACAATGACAAGGCAGTAATCAACCATCTGACTGATTTTAAGGACCTCTCCACAAGTTGAAAAAACATACTCAGCACTGTAACTGGGCCCAAGATACTGTGGCTAGCCATACCATAAGTTGTGTGGGACAATCTACTACTTTATTCTGCTAAACAGACAGAGTATTAAACTGACTCCTAATGACTTTTCATTTACTTATAGATTAACACATCTTTCCAGCCTTAGCAGAGAAGCCGCCCCCCAGTAGATGATGATTTACGTGGAGACGTACAACTGTCGAGTCATAGAGAAGAAGAGATGGCATAATGTTTAGCCCTAGATGGGACCTTTCTATCACACCCTCTCTGCCAAAGGCCCAGGGACCCTGTAGAGCCTGGGTCAATGCTAAGAACCAGAGGCAATGGCTGACTGCAAGGAAACTGTTTTCTGGATCTGGTAGAACCGCTGTACACACAGAATCAGCACTTGCGGCAGCGTGCACAAGGTCTGGACAAGATCAAGCCTGCAGAATCCAGCGTGGAAAGGGACGGTAGGCATAAAGCCCCACTTGTTGCTGCAGAGCTGTTGGCAGCTGATGGCTGGGAGAGGGTGTAGTCAGCTTTATCTAAGGTTGTGCTCCCTAATAGGATGTTTGTGCTCCACGTGGAAGGCCAAAATCTAGGGGTATAATGGTAACACAAATTGCACTTGATTAAAAAAAAAACCCAAGAAATAAGAAAATAACAAGATGGCTAGAGAAGGACTTTAATTTTGATGAAGTTAGGGGAGGAGAAAAAGATGATCAAAGTACATTGAATGAAATTCTCAAAGTAATAAAAATAAGAAAAATGCCACAAGTTAAAATAAAAGGGAATTTATTGTGAATGCATGATACAGTCTCATAGACTAATTAAATAATGGCCACGTAGGCTGGTTCCCTAACTCATCCATTATGCACATTAGAGAGCCATCGGTGTGTAGGTGTGTACATAGTATGTTGCTTTTGCCATGTGACCAGGAGTGATATAGCAGGATCATAGATTTGTCCTGTTGTTAGTTTGGGGGTGGGTGTGTGTTGTTTGTTTGTTTTTAGAAACTTCCATACTGTTTTCCAGAGTGGTTGGATGAACTCGCATTCCCACAAGCAGTGTGTGAAGTTTCAGATTGAAGGACAAGAAAGTGGACTGCATGGCATCTGCCTCCCTTTACTTGGCCTTTCCTTTGATGCTTTCCTTTGTCTTGCTCCTTCACTTTAAAGTGTGTTCCTCCTTGCTACCAGCCATTTCTCTGAACTCAGATAAACTAAATTTACCAAGTATGACCTTTCTCAGAAGTTAGCTCTCCACCCTAGTTCAAAGCCACTCGCCGTCACAGGGCACTCTGAATCACATAACCCGGAAGCCTCCTCTTTGGAACTCAGTTACCATGTCCGAGATGTGAGAAGATAGTTTCTGATATGATTTGTTCTGCATTAAATGTGAGGCTGTGTGATCAGGAAAAATGTCAAGGCTGATGAACAATGGGTACTTGACCTTATTTCTTAACAAGGGCACATGATCACCCCTCAGTGGGGTAACACCCATCACTGAGTGGAAGACCGTCTCCCTGTCTCACTCTGTACATGGAATATGATGTAACTCAAGTGTCCTCTAGGCTGGTTATTGGTTGTTCTCTTCTTCTGTTTGCTTGTTTTTCTGAAAGATAACTATGGAACCTCAGACAGGATATTAGAATCCTAGTGTATTTTTCCTAGTGAATCCAGGTATGAAAGAAAGATATAAGATTAGTGAGGGCAGGGAGTTATGGGTGAAGATACTAAAAGTATATGATATAATTATATAAAAATGACATTGTATAACCCAGTACCATATGCAATGAGAATACGCCAATGGAAAATTTTTAAAAATATGAATGTGGGGCATATTTTTCCTCCTATTATTGCTGGAGTTCAACAGGCTCAGGCAAATGTCCTCCCAGGCCTTCCCAACGCTGCAGCTGCCGCAGCTAATAGCCAATATTGCGACAATAAAACTAACTAAAGTCATTACTCTCTCTATAATGACTCAGTTCTTATCTAATGCTCTTGGTTTCAGGATCTCATCCAAAATGCCTCATTGCATTGAGTTGTCACATTTCTCTTTGTCTGAGAATGGAGCTTTTATACATTTTTTTTAAATTATTTTTTTGGGGAATTTCACACATTGTACTTTGATCCTATTCACCCACTTCACCAGCTTCTCCCAGATTCACTATCCATCCCACAGTCATCCGAATCTGTGCCTTCATTGTAAGCTCCATATGTGAGTATTATAGTGACAGCATTTCTATCATTCCCCCCGCTTCTCCTATGTCTCCCTCATCATGGCATCTTCTTTAATTATAATTGGTGAGTGTGTGTGTGTGTAATAGAATATGCTGAATCCATTCAGTGTTGACCATATCTATATATGTTTTGGGATGGATGTTTTGACTGGATAGACTACTAAGGGAGTAGCTCCAAATGCATGTGTGGAGGGATTGCGAGTCATATCTGGACTCCATGGTCATTTCCGTTGTTCCAACTCTTATTCCCTGCAAGTTGAGGACTTGGCTACTTTGAGAGTCAGTTCTTAACATTGGAGCTGCCTTTGCATTATAACCTTGACTTCTTGGAGCACTAAAGCCATGGCAGGTCCCAGTGACTTTCCCTCCTGTGGTTTTTGTCAGGTTCCAAGTCGCTCTAGAAGACTTCCGCTGGGGGACCGCAAATGTCCGAGCCCGGGTGACTCCGGAGTATGTCAGGAAGTCAGAAGTGAACAGAGTAAGGAAGTCTCCGCTGACACTGAGGATGGTAGACAGTCGTATTTTGCACAGTGGGTTAAACGTGGGCACTGATTATTGACCTGATAAAGAGATCCATTTTCTACAATCATTCTTCTGCAAATCAGCTCTCCATAGAAGACTTCCTTCTGGTATTTTCTCAAGGGAAGAGCATGGAGTAGTGGAGAAGTCAGCAAGAAAGGGAAGTGATTTGACTTCTTGGTAATTGCAAATCTTTTGACTGGCATCTCTACTGAGGACTCAGTTATCTTCAGTTTGGAACAAAGAGGTCAGATTAGGAGGTGCTCAGAGCTCCTAGATAAAAGCCAGAATTCCTCGTGTTCTGTTTGGTGACTGAGTACCTTTATGTCGGTTCCTCCCATGAAAACACAAGTGAACTTCACCTTAACCCTCCACACAGCATCCTTCTAGGTGAACTACATTTGGGGATAGAGAGACTGAAAGGACTTTTTCACAAGCCTTGTCTTAGATGCCCTGCCGGACTGCGTGAGAACATGCAGGCTCTCTGCAGAGATGGTTAATTCCACTGTGCTCTTCCCACACCGCATCTGCACGGGAAACTAAAGGCCAGCCTTCCGGACCATTGGGGTCTTCTCGCAGTTGTAGGGAACTGCCCTTTTATAGTACGTGGATAGGTTCTCTTGGTATCCAGTCTTAATATAGACTTAGATTTCTAATATTAATCATATAGCTGATGACTGAAGTTGTTTTCATTTGCAAAAGGCTTTTCCCTCATTGAAGAGGGTACTGTGATTTTAGGTGATTTCATGAAAATACTGAAATGAAGAAACCAGGGTCCTTTCTCCTTGTTTCAACCAAACACAGTCCTTCCTGTCTCTAGCCAAACACAGTAAATTTCTCCCATACTTGAAAAGCCCTATGCACCTTCCCTCTTGATGTGCAGCCCCAGTGCTTGCTCCATGGACACACAGAGCACAGAGCACTTCTGCACTTGTCTCTGCTGCTCCCACCCTGCAGGTGATGGCCCGCCATACTGTCCTCATGGGCTCTCATCAGAACTACTAAGAAAAAGAAGCACTGGAGGGTTTCCATACAAGTCAGTAGTAAGGTTAGGCATTTTAGAGTTACTTTTATGTAGCTGTTTCTCAGTTATTACTGAATTTTCTTTGGAATCCTTACATTTGCCTTCTTTCCTGATTTTTTGTTTTTACATCTATGAATAGATCTTTTGAGAAAAAAAAAAACCCAAAAACAAATCCGTGTCCATGTCATCCAGAAAGAAGCAAAAATGCTTTTCATGTTTGTGGTGCGGCATGACACTAAGTGCACTGTGGGCAAGGCCCCACACTCGAACTACAAAAGCTTGGACAGGCCCAGGTCACTCTTGTGATCTCTGCCTGGAATTGCTTCTGGAAACATCATGTGATGATCTTGAAGTGGCGATAAAGATTTTCTGGGACATGTGGGGTTAGACAAAGACTCCGACATCATGTGTCTGTGGTCTCTAGGAATATTGACAATATCTCCTACTGAGAAGAGGGCAGAGGCCGCATGCCAGATAAGTGGGAACGGGTATGGCCTTTTGTGACTCCAGCCACATCTATGCACCCATCAAGCAACATATAAAGCAATGATCAACTGAGCTCTCAGTGAAGGCCCCTCCTGGTGAGATGAAGTCCGTCTTCTTCAGCCTTTCTCTGCTCCTCCTTCTGGAGAAGCAAGCAGCTGGGATAGGAATCTATGGTGAGTGCAGGGAGCCGCCTGGCAGGAAGGCACCAGGGAGAATGTCCACAAGGATGCTCTGGCAGGGAGAAGAACCCTCCACAGGGTGATCTTGATGGATGCTGACTCTTCTCCACCCAAATCCACTTGCCTTGTGGGTAACTCAGCGGGTTGATGGGGAAACCCCTGGGATAAGACTACAGTGGGCTGTACAGACAGTGTAACTCAAACATTCTTTTTGTCAATTGCCAGGTGAGACAAAAGGACACTTTCTAGTAAAAACGTCCCCAGTTGTATATTTCCAGAAAGACCATTTTCAGTATGGGTCCAGAAGAGCACAGGAGGATGGAGCTGAAGAAAGCAGTTTTGAGCAAACTAAATACCATGCGTATGGCCAGGATGCTGATGCTGACCTGGGAGAGACTCAGAGCTCACAGGAACAGACAGGTGTAAGCGAAGACATAGTTTGTGATGAAGAAGACGAGATTAGCCAACAAAAATCCCGACTTCAGTCCCATTCACAAATAAAATCCCAAACACAAGTAAAATCCCACGGAGCCCAGGTGAAGTCGCAAACAGGCCAGCTAAAGACCCTAGGCCAGGTGAAATCACAAATCAAGCTGAAATCCCACAGAGCCCCCCTGAAATCATCCAGGGCATCACAAACTCTCCAGGAAGCCTTTCCTCAGCAAACCAAGGGCAAAGCACATGCCCTGGATGAAGACCAGGCCCAAGTGCGTCAGCAGCATAAAATGGTTCACAGGCTCAAAAGCAAGCTTGGCTGGGCCAGGAGAACAACAGAGTTCCTTCCGTATTTCAGACAATTCCAAGGCTATGATGGGTATTTTGTGCAGTTTCAAGGGCAACTGCAGGGTGGAATTCATCACACAAAGCCTTTCCACCAAGCTCAACAGACGTGCTACTGTCCAAACGGAGAGTTAATCCTATATCAAGATGCCTTCACAGAATAACACATTCCTTATTGTTCAAGGCCAGGACACATTTAAAGGTAAGTGTCTGAGCAGGCGGGAGAGCTATCTACCCCAGTGTTGGTAGGTGGAACACGGCGGACTGCCTGGACCCAGCGTGAGATTGGTAGTGAGGCCTACAGCAATGGATGTGTTGACAGCAGAGTGTATGGAGCTGAGCTCCATTCTCTGTGAAGCAAGCACCCGGAAGAGGCAGAGCAAGCTACCTGAGCTCTCAGTGTGTCTCAAATTCCTCTTCTTAGTGAGTCTTTTCTTTCTTTCTTTCTTTCTTTTTTAAATATTTCTTATTGTTTTTTTATTTTATGTGCGCTGGTGTGAAGGTGTCAGATCCCCTGGAACTGGATCTTCAGACAGTTGTGAGCTGCCATGTGGGTGCTGGGAACTGAACCCCGGCCCTCTGGAAGAGCAGTCAGTGCTCTTAACCGCTGAGCCATCTCTCCAGCCCCTTAGTGAGTCTTTTCTACATTTATTTTGCACACATGCTCTGAACACACAGCGCTTAGAAGATCGTGTAAATTTAAGATGTATTTTTGTAACTTCTTATGCTTTCCATGGATATGGCTCATTTTCTTGCTACGTTGTTACAAAGCATTAGTGTTTTTGTTTCACACACCAATTAGTGTTCTTCCATCCCATATAGGGTTCCCTTATCCTGTAGAGACCCTGATCCATGGGGTTTTGCTTCATCTTTGTGAATAAAGGAGGCCAAGGAGTCCTAAGAACCATCCCTGTTTGTGATGCAGGAACTGTGGAAAGGGAGGCCTAGGGTGGTGAGGAATCAGCATCAGGAGAGAAATCTGCAGCCCGGGAAGGAAAAGGATCTCACCTACATGTTTGCATCAAGGGGCACTTCGTGTGAAGGGAAGGAAAGTAACAGACGCTGTGGGCCCAGTGACCAGTCATGGCTAGAGCTCCAAATGGCCATAATTTGGTCCAAGCAGACAAGGGACCTGGTCACACTCACTTCTTGTCTGCTAGTTTTCACTCTTGTGCATGCCCATCTATGTCCTCTCTCCATAGGAGTCGCCTGACCTCTGTGGACCGTGATGTCTTCACGATGCCGACTCCCCTGCCATCCTAGATGCTCTTGATCTACTCACACTGCTGCTCCTGAGGCTTTCTAACCTGGGCGCATGCTCACACCAATGCTCACTACTAAAGACATCCTATCTGACTTCATTTGCTTTCGAGTATTGAAATCTCCATTTCCTACTAGTTTGGGGGCTTGGATAGCATCCTTTCAGATGACAGTTCCAAATCAAAGTATCAGAACATTCTTGTAACATTACAGATAATAGCAAACACGTGTTTCCCAATAAAGACATTATTTCGGCATCAGTTGCTTTTAATATGTTTATATGCTATGATTACGTGTGTGTGTGTGTGTGTGTGTGTGTGTGTATGAGTGGATGTTCTTGCCTGCCAGGTATGCTTACGAAGTTTAGAAGATAACTTTGGGGAACTGATTTCTTTTTCTCTTCTGTGGGGTCCAGTGATTGAACTTAGGTCATCGGCTTTAATGAGCAGGTGTTTGTACCATTGAGACTCCTGTTGGCACATCCTTTGCTCTTGCCTCTTTACAACCCTTGGTTCCTTCAAGATTATGGGTTTGGAAGGCATACCTCTAAGTGACAATTCCAATTATGGATAATAGCAGACACAGGCATATATGCAGATCTCTGTCTAGAAATGCAACATTTAAAATAGTGATGCATTCTCCAGTCACCCTGTGTGCACATAGAACACAACTCTTAACCTCCTCAGGATTTAATAGTGGGATTTCAGAAGCTACCTACTGAGAATTGTCAGATAAACTGTACTTTGACAGGCCTTTGAGAATTCCCTTGTATCCTGGCACCCTCGTGTCCTGCAGCCCACAGAACCTAACTCTTATTCTGAGTGTATTTTCTTCTCGCCCGGCCTCCTTTCAGAAGTAAATATCTTACGCACTGACGTGAAGGTTCTAAAACTACAGCAGGATACAGTGTGTCCCCATGTCACTGTGGACAGACAGAATGAAGGACCGAATGTCATAGTTGGGGATGGTGTCTTCTAAATGACACCTTTGCTGCTAAATGATAAACTACCCAGTATCTAAGATGCTTCCTGAGAAGGCAGATTTCATGGAGAGTAAAGATAGCTTTTGAGTCCCAGCTCAGTCACAGGAATCAATGCTCTTCAGCAAAATCTGTTTCTGTCTCGAGCCTGAGTCCACCATCTGTGCATGGGAAAGCACAGATAATAATTCTGGACTCCATTTCTTGTCTGTTGGCTGAAATGAGGTAGGGCTGCCCCGCTTCTGTGATTATATGACAGGAATTGAGCTAATTTATTTATTTGTGGGTATGTGTGAAGCTCGTGAGAACAAAAGCATGAATCTCAATGTGGTCAAATATCAACACCCCTGCCTCGACCCCACAAATCTAGAGTCACATGACTGGCAGCCAGAGCCACCATTGTTTGATTTTAGGAAACATAATCCCTTTAGTTATAAACAGAAAGCAGCAACTTCTTTGTTATGAGTACCATCTCCACGTGTGCATAAAAATTAAAGATTATCCAAGATTTAGAACATAACAAGATTGGTTCTTCTGAAGTTTGAAAATTTGTGGGCTATGATTCTCTCTTTCCTTGTAATTTGCCCATTTGAAATTACAATTGGAAGTACATCACATGTAGAGGTAATAGTGATATTTTACAGGTGTAGTCAAAGGTGAAACAAGGCAGGCCTTTAAAGGTTTGGCCATAGAATGACATTTTACATGTTACGAGAGACATAGTAGAAGTCAGAAAACAGATTGTTATAGGTTACATTAGAGTCCCTGTCAAATGCGATCCCTAAGCTCTGGACACTGAAAATAGGAGAGACTTTAAAAGTAGAATCCTTGAGACTATTTGCATTCACCCCAATATGATCACAGAGGAGCTCCCCTCACAGCCAGTCCTTACCAGCATCTTTTACTCTTCCTTTTTTACTGTTTCAGAATTTCACACATGCATATACTAATTTTGGTTAAATCCACTGCCCCTTCTATTTCCTCCAATTTATCTTCTATCCCCTCACCATTCTTTCCCAACTTTTTGTGTTGTTTTTTTTTTTTTAATTTTAATCTACTGAGTCGACTCACTGTGGCCAGGTGTAGGATGATCTATGGGAACATGGCTTAGCTCGTGGTGGCTCCATCTCTGAGGAGAACTTACTCTCTCTCTCCCAGCAGGAATAAATTGACATCAGTTGTTTACATACATGTATACAAGCAGCAGTGGGTACCATGACCCCCTCCCCATCTTTGCTGAGATTTGGGCTGGTTTGAGCTTATGCATGTAGTCACAGCTGCTGTGAGTTTAAGTAGGCAACAGCATCATCACGTCTGACAAACACTGTTTCAGTGCTGAACCCACCTCTAGCACTTACGTTGTTCCTATCCCTTCTTTCATGATGATCCCTGAGCCTTGAGGGAAGGCAATGTGATATAATGGTCCCAGTTAGAGATGAGCACTAAACAATTTCTCATTTCCTTTGTGTTGATCATTTATGGATCTCTGCATTAATCAAAGCCTATTGAAAAAAAAAAGCTTCTCTGCTGAGATTTGAAAGATGCAATACCCTATGCACATAAAGAAATTTGGTGCCATTTATTATTATGCCCATTTATCAGAATAACCATGTTAGGTTCTTCCCTAGAGCCTATGATCTAGCCAGACATGGATTTTGAGAACAGTTAATTGTGCCAGGCATGAGTCTTCCTCTCTCACCTCATCCCTTTGTGTCAGCCACCAAATCACAGAGACATGTGGCATGAATCATAAAAACCAAAACCCAGAAAAGGTATTGATCTTCAACCTGAAGATCAGAAAAGTAAAGCAGCCAAGCCATTAGAGAGATCTTACTTCTATGAAATCTTCTGACAGAAAGAGAGTGAGTTCCTGTCTCATCCTGCCTTATACTCCTCTCTAGTGCTGGGATTAAAGATGTGCACCACCACTGCCTGGCCTGTATGGCTGATTAGTGTGGTTGTTTTGTGTTCTGGTCTCCAGGCAAGCTTTATTTATTAAAATACAAATATTACTCACTAAATTTCCCTTTTTGTGTCTAAAATAAAAAAGAAGGCTTTAACTAATGTAAGAAAAACTACAGTAAGTACAACTATATACAGTACATACAGGCAGTAAACACATCAACAATGTCTACTTCATTTTCACTTGACAGAGAAAATACTCCATATCTAGCCTATCTTGGTGAGTCCAAAGTCCTGTACCTAACTGACTTCCTATCTTAACTTGCTCTCTGCATCAGGTAAGGAAAACTATAACGATTTGCTTTCTGTATCTGGTAAAAAAGGAAAACTATAACTATTGATTCTTCAACTCCCTCAGAGAAGGAAAATCATGAACTGAGTAAGCAGGAAGTGCATACAAGCAAGTTCCAAAAGAATGTGACAAATGACAGAAACAGCCAATTGCCTGGACTACCTAAAAGCTTCCCTGCACCGTTGGGGCATCCATCTTCGACCTACAGGCCTAGGATATCTGACAGACTTTTTGTGAAGCAGGATATTCTGAAGAACTGTCCCTCTTTGTCTTGACAATATTTGACGGTCACCTTCTTTTGTGTCCTGCTTGTCCCATTAGGACAGCACACTGTCAACAATTTAGGCAATCTTGCCCAGTGCTCACTTTTGCCACAAAGAAAGTAAACTCCATGTGGAGTTTCTTTGATTGATGCACATCATTTTCTCTAAAGTAGACTGGTGCTACCAGGAGCAGACATATCTCATTGTCATTAAAAAAAGAGCTCATGTTACTAAAACACATTAAATGCCATATTCTGTAGATCTCTGAAGTGTTTGAAGATGGCCTATCTATCTAAAATATATTTCTGTTTGACCTTGAAAACATACCTAATATGACTACAAGTTTGATTATAATAAGTGATTAACTACTAACCTGCATTTCCCTATTATCCTAAATAGTTGGTAATATTAATATTCAAGGACTAGAAATTTGCATTACATTGTTAAATGAGTTGTATAGGTACAGTACCTTGAACAAGATTAGAAATGTATGTACTAACAAAGTTAATCTCAAATTTGTGTCAATATGCAAAATTTGTATACAATATACAAAAGTTCAATCCAGTGCAAAACATTTAAAACTAGTAGTCACTTTTTAAAAAGCAGATGAAAAAAATCTGTCCTTTTATCTTATTATATCTGTGTTCCCCTTTTTTTCTTTACAAAACAAGAATTTGGATCTAATTTTCTTTGTTTAGCTTTTGGTAACAACAAGCAATCCCCCTAAACAATGACAAATACTCATAACCCATTGAACAACAAAAAACCACCCACCCCACCTCTTGGGAATGTGGGTGTCATATTCTTAAATTTATTTGCTGCTGTCTGGGAACAACAAAGGGAACATCAAAGGTCACTGTTAGGCTTGCTCATAGCTTACTGCAGAAAACTGATAGAGACTCAAACCTGAAATCATGTACAGGAAGGTAGGTAAAAATTTTTGTAGAATTACTTAATACTCTTTATGGTCATACAGGTTAATATAACAAAAGTTTAATATAGATATGTATATATACATATAGATAGATATACATATCTGTATTAATCTTATATACCTTCCCCCCCTCTGTCCTTCTCCCCTTCCTGAGCATATTGTTCCCTCATGTTCTCCTCTTCCCTTCCCTTCTCCCCTCCCCTCTCCTTCCACCCTTCCATCTCCCCCACACACTCCTAATTTTCTCAGAAGATCTTGTCTGTTTCCCCTTCCCAGGGGGATCCATATATGTCTTTCTTAGGGTTCTCCTTCTTATCTAGCTACTCTGGGATTGTGAACTATAGGCTGGTTATCCTTTGCTTTACATTTAATATGTACATATGAGTGAGTACATACCATGTTTTTCTTTCTGGGTATGGGTTATCTCACTCAGGATGGCTTTTTCTAGTTCCATCAATTTGCATGCAAATTTCAAGATATCATTGTTTTTTACTTCTGAGTAGTACTCCATTGTGTAAATGTACCACATTTTCTTTATCCATTCTTCAGTTAAGGCATTTAGGTTGTTTCCAGGTTCTGGCTATGACAAATAATGCTGCTATGAACATAGTTGAACACATGTCCTTGTGGTACAATTGAGCATCCTTTTGGTATATACCCAAATGGTGTGGGAGGTCCTCTTATCTATGTGTTGCTTTTATTGGTTAATGAATAAAGAAACTGTCTTGGCCTGTAATAGGGCAAAAGAACAGAGCTAGGTGAAGAAAACTAAAATGATGGACAAAACAAGATATTCCATAACAAAACCAGATTTAACCAATACCTAGATACAAGCCTAACCCTATACAAAGTACTAGAAGGAAAACTCCAACCCAAGGAAGTTAGCTACATTCACAAAAACACAGACATAAGATGATCACACAGCAACAAATCTCAAAGAAGGGAAAACCACACACAATATCATCACCAACCAATGAAAACTAAAATAGCAGGAACTAGCAATCACTGGTCATTAATATCCCTTAATATAAATGGATTAAATTCACCTTTAAAAAGACACAGGCTAACAGACTGGATACAAAAACAAAGTCCATCCTTCTTCTGCATAAAAGAAACACACCTCAACCTCAAAGACAGACATCACCTCAGAGTAAAGGGTTGAGAAAAAAATTTCCAGTCAAATGGATCGAAGAAACAAGCTGGTGTATCCTAATAGCTAACAAAATAAACTTCAAACTAAAATTAATCAAAAAGGACAAAGAAGGACATTTCATATTAGTCACAGGAAAAATCCATCAAGAGGAAATCTCAATATTGAACGTCTGTGCTCCAAATCCAAGGGCACCCTCATATTTAAAAGAAATACTTCAAAAGCTTAAATCACACATTAAACCCCACACACTAATAGCGGGAGACTTCAACACTCCACTTTCACCACTGGACAGGTCAATCAGACAGAAAATTAACAGAAATAAGGAAACCAACAGATATTAACTGTTAACTCAAATGGATGTAACAGACATCGATAGAATATTCCATCTAAACATAAAACAATATACCTTCTTTTCAGCACCTCATGGAACCTTCTGAAAAGCTGACCATATACTAGGCAAGAAAGCGAACCTCAATAGATATAAAAAATTTGGAATAACCCCGTGTATCTTATCAGATCACCATGGCTTAAAATTAGAATTCAACAACGACACCAAATTTAGAAAGTCCACAAACACATGGAAATTAAACAATGTTCACCTGAATCATCAGTGGGTCAAGGAAGAAATAAAGGAAGAAATTAAAACCTTCCCAAAATTCAGTGAAAATGACTACACAACATACCCAAATTTATACGACAATGAAAGCAAATATTAAGAGGAAAGTTCATAGCACTAAATGCCTACATAGAGAAGCTGGGAAAGTCCCACACTAGTGAGTTAACAGCACACCTGAAAACTCTAGATCAAAAAGAAGCAAACTTACCCAGGAAAAGTGGGTACAGAAATAATCAAACTGAGAGCTAAAATCAACAAAAAAGAAACAATACAAAGAATCAATGAGACAAAGAGTTGGTTCTTTGAAAAATTTAACAAAATAGACAAACTTTTATCCAAACTAATCAAAAAGCAGAGAGAGAACATCCAAATTAACAAAATCAGAAATGAAAGGGGGTATATATCAACAGACATGGAGGAAATCCAGAAAATCATCAGATCATATGTCAAAAACCTCTACTCCACAAAATTGGAAAACTTAAAGAAAATGGACAAATTTCTGGATAAATATTATTTACCAAAATTAAATCAAGACCAGATTGGCTAATTAAATAGACCTATAACTGCTAAAGAAATAGAAACAGTCGTTAAAAGTCTCCTAACCAAAAAAAACAAACAAACAAACCCAGGACCAGATGGTTTCAGCGCAGAATTCTACAAGATTTTCATAGAAGAAATATTATCAGTCCTCCTCAAATTGTTCCACACAATAGAAACAGAAGGAATATTGTCAAACTCTTTTTCTTAGGCTTCAATCACCCTGATATCTAAACCACACAAATACATTACTTAAAAAGAGAATTACAGACCAATTTCACTCATGAACATTGATGCAAAAATAATAAAATACTGGAAAACCAAATCCAAGAATACATCAGAAAAATCATATACCATGATCAAGTCAGCTTCATACCAGAGATGCAGAGATAGTTCAACATACAAAAATCTGTCAATGTAATCCACCATATAAATAAACTGAAAAAAAGAGGTTATCTCATTAGATGCTAAAAAAAAAATACAACATCCCTTCATGATAAAGGTCTTGGATAGATCAGGAATGCAAGGAATATACCTGAATATAATAAAGGCAATATACGCAAGCCGTATGTCAAACTAAATGGAGAGAATCTCAAAGCTATCCCACTGAAATCAGAAACAAGACAAAGTGGTACACTCTCTTCATATCTATTCAATATAGTACTTGAGGTTCTAGCCAGAGCAATAAGACAACAAAAGAAGATCAAGTAAATACAAATCGGAAAAGAAGTCAAACACTCACTATTTGCTAATGATATGATAGTTTACATAAGTGACCCCAAAATTCTACCAATAAACTTCTACAACTTATAAACACCTTCAGTAATGTAGCAGGATACAAGATTAACACAAAGAATTAGTAGCCTTCCTTTACACAGACATTAAATGGGCTGAGAAAGAAACCAGAATAACATCACTCTTCACAATAGCCACAAATAACATAAAAGATCTTGGAGTAACTCTACCAAACAAGTGAAGGACTGGTATGAAAAAAAAACTTTAAATCTTTGAAGAAAGAAATTGAAGAAGGCACCAAAAATTGGAAAGATCTCCCATGCTCTTGGGTAGATAGAATTAATATACTAAAAATGGCAACCTCACCAAAAGCTTTCACACACACTACTAGAGTTAATGGTATTGGAAGGTACTCTGCATACTACCAGAGGAAAAAGATAAATACTAAAAGAACTACAAACCCCTCAATCTTCAATGGTGTCCTGCCTGCATCATAAGTATGTACAATAGTGGCACAAAAGTTGTAGGAGTAACCACCCACTATCTGATTGGATATAAGGCCCACTCCATGAGAAGCAACTCATCCCCAACACTGCTTGGATGGCTAAGAATCTCATACTAGATTGACCAAGGACCTAGGGAAAAACAAAATACTACTGTAGTCAATAACTCATAATGAGGAATCCAATGCCTGGCACTGAGATTTTCATTTAATAACCTATACCTTTTGGGAACAGCATTCTCCAAAAAGGCAGGATACCTGCCACAGAGACACATGCACTTTGGTGTTGCAGCCATATTCACAATAGCAAAAGTGTGGAATAGGCCCAGATGTCTACCAACAAATGATTGGCCAGTATATAATTTAGTTTTAATCAATCATAAAGAGAATAAAATTATGTAATTTGTAATGAGAGAGAGAGGAACAGACAGAGAGAATTGAATTGGATATCACTATGTTAAATGAAATAAACCAGAGTCATAAAGATACCATAAGCTTTTTCTTGCATGGGAAATCTTGTGTGTGCATGTTTGTGCACGTGCATGTGTGTGTACACTTGTGTGCGTGTGAGTGCATATACCTAAGACAGGGACGGTAGGGTAAATAAAGGCAAGCAGAGAGAGGTGGAAGAGAATGAGACGAGGCAATGGTGGCGGAGTGTGAGCCAAGTACACAAAGTGCATGTGAGGAAATGTCACAAAGAAATCCATTCCTTGTGCTGTGCTGAAGAAGGAACATAGATAAAAGCACCAATCGTCAAATCTGAGATAGGAGAGCTACGTGGTACCCTAGGAATCTGTCTAATCCTTTTCCATTGCCCTTGGAGATTAGACCGAGAGAGTGCGCAACTAACATTGAGCACAGTGCCTGTGAGCTCAGTACTTACTGTATGCCAAGAACCAGTTCTTACTGAGCTTAGTAATAAACAGATAGGATGATGCTGATCTTATTCATGGGTCAAAGAACAAAGTCCTTGTCCAGTCCTCTGAGCCAAAGACACAGATAGCAAAAAGGAGAATAAGATTGGAAAAAGAAAGCAAAATATAACAAGTAAACAAAAATCAAAAATGCAAAACTAACTAGCATGATATTTTAAGAGCAGAATTCAAGGAAATTTGGAAAAAGAGTCTCAACATATAAAATCAATGTAATAATAAGGTGAGACCCATGACATAAAAAGGAAGTGGGTACCTGGTGGAAAATAGGTCATAGACATGGTGTCTTCATGCTGAAAGGAAGAAGTCAACCTGAAACAATGAAGAAAGGGAACTTGAGGATGCTTGAAAGCCACAGTTACCAAGTGCTTGGCAAACTAAAATACCGTGTTTGAAATACTAGCTGGAGCAACAATGCAAGAGGAGGAAATCAAAGGGACACAAACTATCCCTCTTTGTGGAACACATGAAACTATACATTAGAGATTCCAAAGGTTCTACCAGAGAATGTCTAGAAATGATAAAGTATTCTAAAATTAATGAAACCACAAAGACCCCAGATAGCCCAAATAAACTTGAACCAAAAAAAAAAAAAAAAAAAAAAAAACCAATGCTAGAAGAATTTCAATTCCAGGTCTTAAACTATATTACAAAGCCAGAGTAATAAAAAAACAATATGGTACAACAGAAATGGAGATTAATGGAACAAAATTGAAGACCCAGACATAAGTACACATAACTTCAGCCACTTAGTATTTGACAAAGATGTCATCAGGGGAATGCTAATCAAAATGACTTTGAGATTTTGTCTTATACCTATCAGAATGGTTAAGATCAATAACACAAGTGGCAGCTCATGCTGGCAAGGATATAGAATTAGGGGAACACTCATCAATTATTGATGGGAGTGTAAAATTGTACAGCCACTACGGAAATTAGTGTGATGGTTCTTCAGGAAGGTGTGAGTAGGTCTACCTCAAAATCCAGCTAGATCACTTGAGTGTATACTTAAAGACACTTCATCCCATCCTACCACAGAGAAACTTGCTCAATCAGGTTCATTGTTGCTCTATTCCTAGTAGCCAGAAACTAGAAACTACCTAAATATCCCTCGGCAAAAGAATGGATAAAGAAAATGTTGTACATTTACACAATGGATTCACTCAGCAATTAAAAGAAAATGTCATCAGGAAGTTTACAGATAAATGAACGGAACTAGAAAAATCTTCCTGAGTGAGGTATCTCAGACCCAGAAATATAAATGTAGAATTTATCTGCTTCTATATGGATATGAGCTGTTAAATCAATGAAAACCATACAATCCATAGAACCCGATTTGACTAATATCCGCTCCACAAGATGCAAAACATACCCAAAACTTGAATGGCCAAGGACCAGAGATTAGGTAGCACAGGGACCTTGAGTAAACCCAAATACTACTAGTCTGAAGAAATCCAAACGAACAAAGAAAAACTCATAGCAATAAATTACTCCTAATGACATTCTGTTATACTCATAGATCAATGTTTTGCTCAGCCATCATCAGAGATGCTTCCTCCCGCAGCAGATGAGAACAAATACAGAGACCCCACAGACAGACATTATTCACAGAGTGAGAGACCTTGGAACACTGAGCCCTAAACAGGATATCTCCGTCACATTCCTCCCCTTATGGCTCAGGCAACTCCATGGAAGAGGGAGTTGAAAGAGTGTAAAAACCAGAAGGGACTGAGGACACCAAGGACACAAAGCCTTTTACACACAGTTGGTCTATGAACTCACAGAGATGGGGCAGCACGTGCAGGGCCTGCACAGGTCTCTACTGCTCTCTGCTTAAATATTATGGCTTCCAGTTTAGTGGGGGTTTGTTTTATTTTGGGGGGGATTATTGTTGTTGGTTTTTTGTTTGTTTGTTTGTTTGTGTTTTGAGTTTTTTTTTTTTTGAAGTAGGGTTTCTCAATGTATATACTCCTAGATGTCTTGGAATTCACTGTGTAGACCAGGCTGGCCCCAAACTCGGAAATCCACCTGCCTCTGCCTCCCAAGTGCTGGGTGGGATTAAGGGCATGCACCACTACTGCCTGGTATGGAATTCCTAAGTGGGAGAATAATTGGGTCTCTGATTTCTTGGGTCATCTCTTAGGCTCTTTATGTTTTAAGCAACTCCAGTGTGGTAGTTTTCATTTTATTTATTGTGTTTTATTTTATTATATTTTATTATTATCCCTTAGAAGTCTATTTTTTTAATGAGAGGTGGAAAGGGAGTGGATCAGGATGGGATGGGAGGTAGGAAGGAAATGGGAGGAGCAGAGGAAGGAGAAGCAATAAGGATATATTATGGGAGAAAAAGGTCTATTTTCAATAAAAGAAATATACATATATATATATAATTTATAAACTTTATTATAAGAAACAATGTAAAAATACCACACACCAAAATTAATCAGAAGTCAATGTATCTTAATGAACTTATCTACTATATATTTTGTCATTTCTCCTTCCTTTTCCTCCCTCCAACCCCTTCCATGCCTCCCCCACTCCTAAAATTTACGGTTTCTTTTACTTTAACTGTTATTGGTACATATATTTGTATAGATCAAATGCAGAGATACATAAATACAACCTGCTGAGAGCAAACCTTCTGGTACTGGGTGACTACTTAGGGGACTCAGCTCTGGGGAAAACTCATTCTCCCTCTCTCCGCCTCCCCCTCCCACATCAACACAGCTGTTTGTGCTCTCCTTGTTCAAGTCTTGTTTAAATAGCCATGTTGTTGAGGTGTCATGGCGGAAGCTTGCCTGCCATTGCTAGGGGACTCAATCTCACAGCACCTTTCCTGGTCCTTAGCCCTTACAGTCTTTCTGCCTCTCTTTAGCAATGTTTGCCAGCCTTGGTTGTAGAATTCTGTTACCGATGTGTCTGTTTGGGACTGGGCACCCCACAGTCCGTTGTTCTCTGTGTTCTTTCCAGTTGTGGTTCTCTGTAATGGTCTCCATATGCTGCAAAGAGACGCTTAGACAGGGATGAGAATTACAATTATCTGTGAGCATAGGATAAGTATTCAGAATTCAGCTAGGAATGATGCTGGTTTAGCCCAGCACCAGTAGAAGGGTCTCAGTGACATCAGAAGGGTCTCCTCTAAGATCCTTTATCTCACTAGCCCATGTTGACTAGATCTCCAATACCAGGCATGATGTCTGTCTTGTTAAATGGGCCTTACATCCAGTTAGACAGCTTTTGGTTACCACCAAGATATTAGTGCTGTCACCGCACCCTTAGGTTCATCTTGCCATGCTGGTCACTTGTGTGGCTCATAGGCATCCCAGCTGCAGTAACAGCTTGCATAGCACGCTCTGGTACGGCTTGCTCAGCTGTGTTCACTGCTGCCCATTCGCAATAGACAGGAAGCGAAAACAATCCAAAAGCCCTTCAACTGGCAAACGGACAAGGAGAATATAATACATATACACTATGCAATACTAGTCACCTGTAGGAAAAATGAAATCATAAAGTGTGAGGGTAAATAGATGGAACTAGAAATATTATTTCAAGTTGGGTAACCCAGACCTAGAAGTGCAAATCCCACATGATCTCTCTTATCTGTGGCTCTTAGCTCTGAATCTTCAGGGGCGAGCATATTACCTGGAGTAACCATAGAAACCAAGAAAACACAGAATATGCAATGTGAGGACTGGGAGGATACAAAGGATAAAAGGAGGAAACAATAAAGGGAGACTTTACTGGGGAGAAAGTAAGTACAATACAAGAGGGAAGGACGAAGAAAAAAAACTGATATGTTTGAAAGACCCATACACAATTAGATTATTTCTTATTTCTCTAAAATGCCACACATAAGTGTATATGTATACCTATACATATATAGTCTAACTGAAGATATGCTAGTTGGACTGATCCCAAAAGCCACAGACTATCTAACAAAAACTCCACATTTGAAATCCACATTCAGGTTGTTGGTCAGAGGAGTCCAAGAGACACACAAAACAATACAGGCTATTGGCATTGTCTATGGTTGCTTGCAAGAGAGAGAAAGTAAGTCCCTATTGCTGAAGACACCATGCACTTTAACCACAGTACTCCAAAGAGGCAAGCCTCCTCCCGGAAGACATGGTTGTATGTGAAGGTTTATGTGAAATCTTTAGAATTCTATCCATGATGAACCATTTCAATGATGGTGTCTTAGAAGGCATTCATTGCTGGAGAATGAAGTCATGATCAAGTCCTGTATATTTTTTGCAGCCTGAAGTCTTTTCCCCACTCTGAACTGAAATATATTTGGGAAGTACAGAAATTTCTTTGTGATGTTCTCAAAGTATAAGGGAAGATTTCGGAGAATGCTCTGATGTTGTTTCCTTGCAGGAAATAGCATCAAGATTCCTACTGAGCAGAGATAATGAAGCTGACATTTACAGATAAGAAAGGTCACTGCCTTTCCTATCTGCAGGCAAAGCCAGTCAGGAAATATATAAAGGAGAAGCTCAGCTCTCAACCAAGGCCCTTCCTGGCAAGATGAATCCCACCAGCTTCTTCCTCCTTACATTGCTCCTGGTTCTGGTGACAGAAGCATCTGCAAGGAGACCCCGTGGTGAGTGACAAGTTTGTTCTATGGGAAAGATATTTGAAAAAAATGTTCTCAAAGGGGTCCACTTGGATTTTGCAGAATGCTGTGTTCCCAGGACTTCTATCCCTGATGCTGACTGAGTCTTTTTTGAGTCTTAGCTATACGTTTTACGTGACTATCAGTGATGTGGCAAGCAAAATGTCAGTATTGAGGGGCTGCAGAGGTATGTGGGGCACCAGGTAACAAACATCCTCATTGTCAGTTGTGAGGGGATTTGACATGTAGATGATTCCAACTTCTACCTAGACTAAAAGGTCAATGACTTCATAGAAAACAAAACAGCAACAAGGTAGATCTGAACACAGGTCCATCACCAGAGCTGAAGCACGGGCTCTCGACAGTGTCCCGATGCACTGATCCAGAATATACAGAAGGATGGACGTAGGGAGTGAGACATTCTTTTCTCTCCACAGAAAAGTTCTCACAATCATCTGAAGAATATTCTAGTGAAATCTCGGAAGTAGGCGGGAGCAGTGGTGGATCAAGTTCTGCCAATGAGGAATATAGCCGGAGTGAGAGCTCATGGAATTCCTTTAAATCAAAAATTCCAAAAAGTGGCTTCAGTGAGGAAGGCTCGTGGAGTTCCTCTAAATCAAAAAATCCAAAGAGCAGCATCAGTGAGGAAGGCTCATGGAGCAGCTTTAAGTCAAAAAGTGCAAAAAGCAGTGTCGGTGAGGAAAGCTCTGATGGTGACAGAGCCAGCGAGTCTGCAGGGGAAATAGAGCGGTCTTACACACGGAGAAAGGAAAAGCAACGGTTTAGACAAGAAGTAGCTAAGTGATACGACCATGGACCAGCTGAAGATCCGGATCAATACAAAGGTAAGGATATTGCTAGGGGAGGGAGACACACTCACCCCAGGGTTTAGAAGTTGTGCATAAGTACTTCCTGGGCGGTTATGGGACTGGTCCCCATGATGCACACCAGAGGAGCTGTGCAATGTGACTTTAGGAAAGGAGAGGAAAATGCCTGGCAGAGTAGAGAAAGGCACTGAGCTGTGACTGAGTCTTGAATTCCTACCTTTAGTGTGTTTTCAGTCTATTCCCCTTGTATACGCCAGCAAGGAAACAAATCTTACTCTGTTCCACATGTACAAGTCCATTTGTCAGGTTGTAATACAAGCTTGTTAATTCTTAGAATTTCGCTTGGCATGGCTTTTTTGTGTTCATCATGGAACAAAGTGTTACAGTATTATCCTCTTCCCATTCCGCACACCCTTGTTTGGATGCATTTATCTCTTTCAAAGACGATGGGTTTAAGAATTAGCTTCCATTTTCCTCTCAATGAAACAAAAAGACATATCAGAAAGAAGAGTGCCTATTTGTGACACACTAGAGCTGAAAGTATCAGTAAATTACAGAAACATGGGTGCCCCTTCCCCTCTGCCCTCCACTGGCACAGTTCACAGGTTGTGCTTTTTTCCCTAGGAGTCACCTTGTCTGGATGAAGCCTGTGATATCTTCAGAATGGAGACTCCTGTGAAGTCCCAGAGACAGATCATAGATTTCGATTCTTTCTCATACTTGTTTTTTTTTTTGAGGTTCCTAACCCCAGCATTTATTAAAACACTTTCTTTCCAATAAAAAGACAACATTCTGCATCAAATTTTGAGCCTTGAGGTCTCTTCCTTCTGCCATATACAGGCTGGATTTAATAGTTCTGCATTAGAGGAAGTGACCTTCTTGTGTTACTGGTGTGCTCATACACATTTCCTAAGCTCTGCATAGAAATCCATTATTCAATAGAAAACACTGAAATTCGGACAGTCTCTGTATGGACCCTAAATCTCCTCTTGACCCTATTCCTAGTGGGATTTCAAACTGGCAACATAGGAAATGTCAGAAAATACTTCTTTCAATAGACCATGGTAAATCCCTGAGCTACTGGTGCCTCCAGTCCCACCAGCCCACAAAAGTACATCTTTGCACTTGGTTCAACGATTCTGCTCATGGTTATATATCCTTTTAAGATTCAATGTCCCCAGCCTGGTCTACAAGAGCTAGTTCCAGGACAGGCTCCAAAACCACAGAGAAACCCTGTCTTGAAAAAAAAAAAAAAAAGATTCAATGTCCCTAAGTGTGATACATAAAGTATCTACATCTTATGCAGAGAGTGTGCTACACAATGCTATCTGTAGAGACGCACACCAGAGGACCATCTGGCTAGGGAGATGCACACCAGAGGACCGTCTGGCTAGGGAGACGCACACCAGAGGACCGTCTGGCTAGGGAGACGCACACCAGAGGACCGTCTGGCTAGGGAGACGCATACCAGAGGACCGTCTGGCTAGGGAGACACACACCAGAGGACCGTCTGGCTAGGGAGGACGTCTTCAGCTGCAATCCTGTTGCTCGAACACCTTTCTGTGAGTTATTTATGAGAAATCCAGGAGGCAAATAATTATTCAAAAGTAAAACCAACACAATCCGGTGGATGAGGAGTTTTATTTCCACGTGTGCCTTAGGAACACACGTATCTTTAAACCTATCTGTCTTTATTTTCTTTAAAATTAAATCTCCAGGGTCTACATGGACGTGATGTGAATATGCTAATTTCAAACCTCATTAGAACATAGAGTTCTAATAGATAGAGTGGGGTGGAAAGTGGGCTGTTGGTCTGGGTCAGGGTCACAGTCCCTACATTCCTCATGCTACCTGCCCATGAGTGGGAGAGAACACGGGAAAGCCTGGCTGAATTTCACAGCACGAATGTAATGACAGATGGTGTGAGATTAAACCAGGGATCCCATGACAGTGGGCAAATACACCATCAGACAGAGTTTACATGGGAAATAAGTTTATTGGGAAATGGACAGGAATGAGGAAAAAGGAAAAGGGAAAGAAAGAAGAAAAAAAGAGAAAAAGAGAAGGAGAGATACCTTCCTCCTCAGAGAAATGGCAGAAGGAGAGCAGGAGTGGGTGGAGTCTGTCTCTTAAAAGGGATCTTTGCACCTATGTACAGAATCAGGGTACTGCCTGCCATGTACAGAGAGGGTGGCCACTCTGCCTCTGCCAGGTTCCCAGGGCAGGGCTAGACTTGCATTTGCCTGGATGATAGCAGTCACCCCCAGAAAACAGAAAGCAGTCTAGAAAACACGATGCCTACATTTCTCAAAGGTGGATGGATGCTTTTCTGGTCATCCTTTACAGACAAGAGTAAAGGTGACTGAGCCACATAAAAGAGCAGATCCAAATACATGGGTTAATTTAATTTATAAGAACTAGTTAGGAACAAACCAAGCTAAGCCTGAGATTTCATAATTAATTCAGATCTCTGAAGAAGGATGCTGAAAAAGAAATGGCTCCAACATGGACAGCTATATCCACATAAAACCTGAGAGAGCTTAGTAAATAATTCTGAACACAAAAGAACAGAGTTAAGCACAGCTTCTTCGTAGCAGCATTTTCTCAGGTGGGCTCTGTTTGCTAGAGGCAAGCATGTCTCATTTAAGAGAGGCTTCCTGACTCAGCTTTAGCTGCAAAAACCTTGCAACCCTTTTAAGAGGTCCTGCCACCAAACACTTAAATGGTGTTTATGAATAGCTGACAGCATGCTTCTTGGTGGTGGCAGGGACCTTGAAACTCCATAGAGTTATGACAAAACACGTGGCTCCTGCCAGTACCTCCACCGTGAAGCTAGACGCTCAGAAAGCTAAGGAATGGGGTGGATCCAGCCATCAAAGCCTTGACTTTAATCCTAGCCATAACACTTAGCAAATTAAAGACTCGTGTGGTCCAGAAAGAGATGTACAGTAAAAAAATAGTTTCAAATGCAAAAAACCTCTAAATGGTTTACAGCGTGTTTAAATATATATGTAGGCTTGGGAGAAAAAGGATAAAGTCCTTAAAAGAAAAGAAAGGGGTTAGTTGAGTGTGGTGACACACACCTTTAATCCCTGCACCTGGGAGGCAGAGGCAAATCTCTGTGAGTTCAAGGACAGCCTTATCTACAGAGTAAGTTCCAGGACAGCCAAAGATACACAGAGAAACCCTGTCTCAAAAAAACCAAAAACTAAAACTAAAAATCAAAGAAATAGAGTTTAAAATAAAGCCACGTAAAGATGGAAAATACACAGAGAGTCTGGATACTGTATGTTATTGTGTTGTCTTTCAATTGTTTGATGGCTGAGGAAGGAATAACAGTTGCTAAAAGACATTTGATTACAAATGCTACTGGATTAATCCAACATGTATATTGAAAATGCTTTGACTTCAAAATTTAAGTCAAAAGGTATGTTACTTTAGAGAAGAGGTTTTGTTTTCAGGAAATGAAAGGCTGTGGATTCATTTTGGGTTAAGAAAAATCAGGACTGATCAAGGAAGACCCCTTGAAAAATCTCTAATAGGAGTGGATAGCCTCAGATGATCTAACATTTCTGAGGACCTCTGTTGGGATTTCCTCTGGGTTCTATATCCAAAACAGCCTCAAGATTGCTGGCTGAGATGATCAAGCCTCATAGAATATTCCAGTCAGTACTTGCCCATAATCCTAAATATTCTTTAGGTCCCCATAAGATTATCACTGCCCCCAATCAGCAGGAAGTAGCCTAGGAAACTACACCCACATTCCCAAAAAATGGATTATGCATGTTTGAAACAAGGGAGATTAGATTCAGAGTTCTTGTTTTGAAAAAAAGAAAAAATGGGAGAAGTACTGTGGGACAAAGGTCTTGTACTCTGTAAAAATTTCTCACTTGTACTGGTTTAATAAAATGCTGATTGGCCAGGAGCCAGGCAGGAAATATAGGTGGGCAACCAGAACAGGAGAAGTCTGGGAAGATGAAAGGCTCAGTCTGCAGTTGTCACCCAAACCAAGAGGAAGCAAGATGTGAATGCCTCACTGATAAAAGGTATCAAGCCATATGGTTAACAAGAACAAGAATTATGGGTTAATGTAAGATGTAAGAATTAGTTAATGAGAAAGCCTGAACTAATAGGCCATTGTATGTTGGAAGTATGTAATTTGCTTTTTTATTTTTTTTGGGGGGGGGCACAACTAATAGATAGCCTTAAGTCTCAGAAGAGACTTTGAACTTTGGACTTGTAAACCATCTTGAGACTTTAATAGACTACAGGGATTTTTGAAGTTGGACTAAATGCATTTTGCATTATGATATGGCTATAAACCTATGGGAGTCAGGGAGTGGGATGTGGTGTTTTATATTCCTTTATAAGAGTTGCCATTAGCCGGGCGGTGGTGGCGCACGCCTTTAATCCCAGCACTCGGGAGGCAGAGGCAGGTGGATCTCTGTGAGTTCGAGACCAGCCTGGTCTACAAGAGCTAGTTCCAGGACAGGCTCCAAAGCCACAGAGAAACCCTGTCTCGAAAAACCAAAAAAAAAAAAAAAAAAAAAAAAAGAGTTGCCATTGTCGTGGTGTCCCTTTACAGCAATAGATCATTGACTAAGACAGTGAACACTCCAATTATCACTCCTGTGTTTTATTAAGATGTCACTCACTGGGGCTGGAGAGATGGCTCTTCCAAATGTCATGAGTTCAATTCCCAGCAACCACATGGTGGCTCACAACCATCTGTAACGAGGTCTGCTGCCCTCTTCTGGTCTTCAAACACACACAGACAGAATATTGTATACATAATAAATAAATAAATATTAAAAAAAATAATAAAAATAATAAAAAAAAGATGTCACTCACTTCTCCAAGATAGTCTTCCTTCACATTCTTAAGGAATATTCAAAATGACCTTTCGTTTTTGTATCCATTGTTATTTAAAATTTTGACATAATTTTTTTTTGTTGTTGTTGTTTGTTTTTTGTTTTTTCGAGACAGGGTTTCTCTGTAGTTTTGCCCGTCCCGGAACTAGCTCTTGTAGACCAGGCTGGCCTCGAACTCACAGAATCCGCCTGCCTCTGCCTCCCGAGTGCTGGGATTAAAGGCGTGCGCCACCACCGCCCGGCTTCATAATATTTTTTTAAAAAAAGGATTTTTACAGCAGATAGAAGTAAAACATTTAAAATCCTGGCGTGTTTTTTTTTTTTTTTGTTGATTGATTGGTTGATTTATTTTTGTCAGCTTGACACAAGGCAGAGCCTTTTGGGAAAAGGAAAGCTCAATTGAGAAAATACCCCCACCGGACTGGCCAGTGGGGAAAGCTCTGGCAATTTTCCTGATTGATGACTGGTGTGAGAGGGCCCCCGCTCACTGTGGGCAGGGCAGTAAGACTCCTGAACTTATGATCCTGGTGCTGTAAGAAAGCACAATGGAAAATGCATGAAGAAGGAGGCAGCAAACAGTGTTCCTAGGACCCCTGCTTCAGTTTTGCCTCTAGGTTTCTGGGATGAATTCCGACCCTGGCTTTACTTCACACTGTGCTGTGGCTGAAGCACGCAAGGGGACATAGACCCTTTCCTCCCCAGCTCGTTTTTGGTCATGGTCTTTACCACAGTAGGAACCCTCGGACAGAAATGAAGCAGCCATGCCTTGTTTCCTCCATGCATTCCTATTTGTGTGTGAATTAAACACATTAGTGGTTAACTCGGAGTCACCAATTACACATCGGTGTCCCACTAAGGAAAGTAATCAAAGCGCTTCCCCCCAGGGTCATTTAACAAAGAGCAAGTTCAGATTCAAATGCTCTCCATCCTGCCACCTGTGTCTTCCATCATCCTCACAAAGGGTTTCTGCTCTGTACCTATTGAACTACACAGAAATCATCAACGGAAAAAGCATTGGAAAACCTTACAGAAATCTTGAACAAGGTTTATGATGGATTAAGCCACTGGCTCCAGTGAACCAGGGTAACAAACAGTATTACAAGCATTATTGTTTATCAACTAATATCTAAGTGTTGAAGTCAACATTTATGGTAAATATTTATTTTAGAATATTGCTTTAGAATATTCAGCTTCTGTGTTTGCTACTTCCAGCAAACGATACACAGGCACTGTTTTGGGTAAGGCATTAAAGATTATATAACATTATAGTGGTGCATTAACTTAGATTGTAAAATTGATTACATGGGAATCCAGGGCAAATAGTACCTTGTAGTAAGGATGCTGAGTACACATTAGGATAGTAGTCCTAAGTCGTAAGTGACCTCAAGGTACATTGTTGGCTTTGACCGTGAGGTCCAGCAGGAGTTCTGGTCTCTTAGGATATAAGAAATGTACTCCCCATAACGCAGTGACACATGACTTAGTTAGGTCTCTATAGCTATGAAGAGATGTCATGACCGTGGCAACACTTGGTAAAGGACAACATTTAGTTATGGTGGCCTCTTACACTTTCAGAGGTTCAGCCCATTATCATCATGGCGGGGAGCATGGTGGCACGCAGGCAGGGGTGGTGCTGGAGCTGAGAGTCGTTACCTCTCAAAGTCAGGCAACAGGAAGTCATGTGACTGCCACAGTGCGGGAAGCTTGAGCAAAAGGGATCTTAAAGCTGTCCCCTCAGTGACACACTTCCTCCAACAAGGCCACACCTCCTAATAGTGTCACTTCCTTTGGGGGGCATTTTTTTTTCAAACCACCACAACACATGTTATGATTTCTCTCTCGTTGCTTCTGTGTGTAACATTCATGTGCCCATGCATTGTGACTCCAGGGTATGACTTAGACAGCTTTCTATACTCTTCAACATTTAGACAGATTATACTTCTTAGCTATTCTTCAGACGCATGGGTGATTTTTTTTAAATCTTTTGTAAGTTGCTATGTGATTTTGTGTAGAACTGGGAAAAACATTTAGTTTTTATATTTTGTTACTTAAACATCTTATTCTCCAATTTTATGGCTAATTTTAATATTCTTGATTTTCTTAGCATCTGTGAGAGCCAAAGTTATGTTTTAAGTTTTAATTACTGTACCTAAGAGACCCATAAAACAAAAACTGCCCCTAATCTGTAAGTCCCTTGCCTAAGGAAAGATACTCCCTGAAATCATGGGGGCTATTGTTTATGTAAGATAACAAACCACATGTGTTTGCTCCCCTAAACAACTGCACCAAATGTGCTCGGTCACATGTAGACAGAAGGTACGGAGACAGGAAGTAAATCAGCACATGTTTGTCCTTGAATGAACCTGCTGGGTAATATGTAGTCTTATGGGTTGCTTTTATAAATCTCTACAAAATGTGAGTTATTGCCATTTTCTGGGAACCCCGGAATGGACCTGGCCAGTATTTATTTAAAGCTTGCTTCAAGTGCAGTGGTTTTATTCTGACCTGGTGGGAGTAACATCTTCATATGACAGAGTGCCGCTTATGTCACCCTTGCTGGCTTTGATTGCACAATACACGGCCTTAGCACTCCCAGTGCTAAGAATCACACTCTGTGCCTTTTATTGCTTACTTTCAAAATGATCGTTCAGCAAGTTTTACTTATTAAACTGACTGAAACCAATATGTCTGATTAACGTATTCTTGCTTGTTTCTGCCCCCCTGGGTTGCTGATTCTTGTTTTCATTCTGATGAATGCTTCTTTTAATGACTTCTTTATCAATATCAGCATAATACTGTGTTCTGTGATTTCTGGACCTTTTTTCTTTCAAATATGTTCCCTAGATTTTATCTGAACCTTTTTCACAGTAGATTAGACAACAGATTAATTCTTTAATCTAAAAATACAACCCAAGCTATCAGGTCCTTGCTTTCACAATCAGTCTCTGCAGGAAGCACTTCCTGGAGGTCTCCCAAAAGGAAAGAAGTGGGAGGAGTAAGGGCCAGCAGGCACAGGAAGCAGTGTCTTGGCAGGGTGGTTCACAGTGTAAGAGCTCAGCGAGGGGAGGAATCACTACAGGGAGAACAAAGTGAGAACTAACGCAGCAGGGCCACACCCAGGCCACGGTTTTCCTAAAAACATGTTCCTCTCTCCCCCTCGCCTTGCACACCGTGCTCCCTATGGCAGATTAGAATTTAGGAGGAGATAAATGAAAATAAATTCTACCTGTCTTACCTTCAGAACAACCCTGACTCTGCTGGGACCACACCCAGGCTCACTGCAGGGATGTCCTTTCCCTCTCCCCTGCTGTGCCCACAGCACAGACTCCAGAACGCACTTGGAAGAGATGACAGGCTGAGAACTTTGGGGTGGTCTCATGACTGCAGAAGTGTAGACTTCCACACAGGTGGGAAATACTCACTCTGACCCCAGCTTCCAGATTATACTCAGTTTAAGGTGAGCATTCCTTGGAGATCATTTTTAGTGCAGCTGGACAAACATGCCCATGGGAAATTCTCCCCTTAATGATGTGCTCTGCGGAAACCAGGAAAGTAGAAGGGGGCCATTGTGAAGGCAGAGGCATGAATTGTGATAATGAGAATATTGGGGTACAAGCAATCTGAAGGGGGTAATGGAGAATACAAGGAGGGGGAAGATACAGACGTAGAAGGAAGAGGAAGAAGGCAAAATAACAGTAAGGATGCTGGAAAATTCATAAGGAATCATAGTAGTAGTGATCTACCTAAAAAAACAAATAAGTCAGTATATACACATATGTAGTTTAAGTTTTTCCACTTGGGCTGACAGTTCACCTTCCAAAAACCATAGAGCATCTAACAAAAACTTCAAGACCAAGTATGAGAAGCTCTCTTTTGAGTTGTTGGTTAGGCTTCTCCAAGAGACTTCCAAAACTTCTAGTCTTTGGTTTTCTTCAGAAAGGTGAAAGGTAAGCCACAGCATGCACTTCAGACACAGGGCCCAGAGACCCCTGAACGGAAACTGACAGGAAATCTTCCTCCCTGAGGCCTAGTTTTCATGGTATCAAGGGTGCCATGCAAGCTTCCAAAGGGGTGAGTCAACAAATAGTACCTAGGACTATGATGTTATTAACCACAACAATGACAAGATAACCCTAAGGATACAATAGTGCTTTCATGACTTGGTGGTCACCAACAGCTCTCCAATTAGACTCAAGACCCACTCAGCCAGAGGGAATCATGCCCAGTGCTAGAAATCTTACCAACTTACCAGCTAGTGAAGTCATGGATCTTAGAAAAGAATCTACCACCACAACTTTACTAAGTGAGCACAGTCTCTAACTACATCCTAAATAGTTGTCCTTATATCCACAGATAAGTATAGTCCCTACCCCACATCAAGGAAACATCTCTGAAAACATTACAGAAAATCACAACCACTCAAAATGCACAATCGTGGAGTTCAGTCCCAACTGGCATCTACAATACAACTCTTGCATCTAAGTTCCAGAAGTCATCATGGAAGAAGGGGTGCAAAGATTGTAAGACATAAATATATAGCATTTGCTGTGATGCTGTATCTCCTAGAAATGTCCGAAACCACACCCATACAGTCTCACCAATGTGATTATCTAAACAAGAGCTGAGCAAGAACAACAATAATAGACACGCCAAAGTGGATGGCAGAAACGAAGCCATAACCCTAGACAGAGCTGCAGGGAACTAAGGAACACTGAGATCAGGAGAAAGCTCTCCCCAGGGAAGAGTACACTAGTTGGTTATCCAATCCCAAATATTCAGTCCCCAAAACAGGTATAAACAAGTCCCATTACACAGACTGTGCAGGTTATATTACAGTATTTAGGAAGATATATGTATGAAATAACAATTAATGAATAAACAGACCATGAATTTGAAAGAGAGCAAGGAGGGCATATGAGAGGGCTTAGAGGAAGGAAATGGAGTGGCAAATGAGGTAATTATATAATAATCTCAAAAACAAATAAAAAATAATTTATAAGAGACAAAATAGATAAAAAGTAGTCTAGAGAGAACAAAATTCCAAGAGAAATATGAAAAAAATTACTTTTTAATGCCATTGTTAGAAATTTAGCTTGCTACCTATATCCTGCTTACCCATAGGAATAGTGAAATAAGTATAATGTTACATATAAAAAAACTAAACAACAAAAAAGAAGGCTGAGCAAGTATGAGAGCAAGCCAATAAGCAGTGTTCCTCCCTGGCCTCTTTTTCAGTTCCTGCCTCCAGGTTCCTTCTAGAGGTCCTATCCTCACATCGTTCATTACAGATTCTAAGGTATAAAATGAAATAAACCCTTTCCTTCCCCCAATTCGCACACATCTGTGTGCACATGCAGGCACGTGCACATGTGCACACACACACACACACGCTGAACATACAGAAAGGCAAGTTTGGAGACTTGAGCCAATATAAAGTGTTGAAGAGCATTGGACACATGTCAGCTTTCAATGCTGATGTATCTCTTTTTTTTTTCTTTTCACCTAATTATTTTTTATGAGTTCATTATGAAGTGTTCAGGCCTAAACTGAGGGCCTTTGTATTGCTTGGTAATGGCTGTCAATGAGCTCCTCTATGGACTGTTCAAATTTCCTTTCTTTGGGTTCTTTTTAGCACCATTTTCCTCTGTGTCCTTTTCCTCTGCATTCACGCCTTTTCAAATAAAAATTCTGTGGATGAAGTCTGTTCTGAAAACACAAGGCAGAGCTGTGTCTGCGACTGAGTTCAGTGCTGGTGTCTTAGAAGAGGTTCCATGCTGGGGAACGAAGGCATGATCAAGTCCTGAATGTTTCTGCAGCCTGAAGTCTCTTCCCCACTCTGAAGAAGGGGAAGGTTCTGAAAGTACAGAAATCACTGTGTGTGTGGTGTTCTCAAAGGACAAGGGAAGTTTGCTGGGTGTGCTCTGATGTGTTCTTGAAGAGTTCAAGGGAGCAGTACCAAGACTCCTACTGAGCAGAGAGAATGAAGCTGACATTTACAGATAAGAAAGGTAGTAAAACTGCAGGCAAAGCCAGTCAGGAAATATATAAAGGAGAAGCTCAGCTCAGCTCTCAACCAAGGCCCTTCCTGGCAAGATGAATCCCACCAGCTTCTTCCTCCTTACATTGCTCCTGGTTCTGGTGACAGAAGCAGCTGCAAGGAGACCCCGTGGTGAGTGGCAAGCTTGTTCTGAGGGAAAGATATTTGAAAAAAATGTTCTCAAAGGGGTCCACTTGGATTCTGCAGAATGCTGTGTTCCCCGGGCTTCTATCCCTGAAGGAAACTGAGTGTTGTTCCCCTCCCTTTTTTTTGTCTTAGCCACACATTTTATGTGACTATCAGTGACATGACAATCAAAGCACCAGTAATGAGGGTTGCGGGGGAATGTGGGACATTAGGTAACAAACATCCTCATTGTCAGCTGTGAGGGGATTTGACAAGTAGATGATTTCAACTTCTACCTAGACTAAAAGGTCAATGACTTCATAGAAAACAAAACAGCAACAAGGTAGATCTGAACACAGGTCCATCACCAGAGCTGAAGCACGGGCTCTCGACAGTGTCCCGATGCACTGATCCAGAATATACAGAAGGATGGACGTAGGGAGTGACACATTCTTTTCTCTCCCCAGAAAGGTTCTCACAAGGGTCTGAAGAACATTCTAATGAAAACCTTCACGTAAAGGTGCTGGGGGGCAGTAGGGGATCAAGTTCTTCCAATGAGGAATACAGCCGAAGTGAGAGTTCATGGAGTTCCTTTAAATCAAAAAATCCAAAAAGTGGCTTCAGTGAGGATGGCCATCTTGATTACAAGACTAGAGGATCTCAAGGAGAAGAAGGAATGAGCTCTTTTAAAAGCAGAATGAAAACTCGGATTGCTGGTAAATAATGTTTTGACTGGCCAGCTGAAGATCTGGACCAATATAAAGGTAAGGATATTGCCAGGTGCTGGAGATGCCCGCCTAAGCATTTCAAAGTTATGCATAGCTATTCCCTGGGCCATTGTGGAACTGACTGATCCCTACAGTGCACACCTGCGGAGCTGTGGAGTGTGACCTTTGGAAAGGTGAGGAAAGCACCTGGCAGAGCAGAGATTGGTACTGAGCTGTGACCGAGTCCAGAATTCATATGCTTAGTGTATAGCATCAATGGTTTTCTCCTGCCCAATCCAGCAAGTGATAAAATTGAGTCTATGCCACCTGTACAAGCACATGTAGAAGCTTTAAATAGAATCTTGTCCCTTCTTGTGCTGTGCTTGTAAAAGTTAATTCCATGCTTATTGTGGCACAACACAGTACAGTAGATACGGTCTCCTCATGTCCGCACGGAGCTGTAAGAAGCAGTTATCTTTTTCAGAGGCCGTGGCTCCAAGAGTTAGCTTCCTCTTCCCTCTCAAGAGAGAGAGAGAAGAGAGAGAGAGAGAGAGAGAGAGAGAGAGAGAGAGAGAGAGAGGAAAGAAAAAAAAAGTCCCTGCATGTGACACACTAGAAATGAAAAACAGCAGTGCCCTGCAGTAAAGGCAACCACAGAGACCTGAGACCTACAACAGATGTCCCTGTCCCCTCCCCTGCCCTACTTCACAAATTGTCTTCTCCTTCCCTAGGTGTCACTGAACTGAGAGACGTCTGTATTATCTTCAGGATTCAGATTCCCGCAGGGTCCCAGAAACAAGCCCTGAATTTCACTTCCTTCTCACACTTGTTTTTCCTTAAGATTCCTAACCCTGAAAATATTCAAATTTAATCTTTTCAATAAAAAAAATATATTATTCTGCATCATTTTCTCCTGAAGTCTCTTGCTTCTGGGGCATAGGGTTGGTGGGACTCCTGGAATTAACAGTTTCACAAGTAATGGATGTGGCTTTCTGTGTCAGTCTGGTGAGTGACAGCTAGAGACCCCTCACTCAGTAGAAGGCATTAGGACTGCCAGTCACTGCAAGCACCGTTAACCCTAATCCCTGCCGGATCCTCTTCTTAGTGGGGCCTCAAACTGACAACCTAGGAAACGTCAGATGAGGCATGTCCCGAGGTTCAGGGACGTCGCTGTCAGACCGTGTTTTCTAGTAATACTGTCAGAAGCTACACCAATAAAGTCTCATCAACACGACTGCCTAAATACAAGCTGAACAAAGACAACAATAAACATGTCAAAGTGGATGGTTCAAAGCTCAGGGAGCCTCAACCGTACTCCAGGAACTACAGGCAACTGAAGGATGAAACAGTCTTCACCACAGGACAGCACACCATTGGTTATTCAATAGCAAATGGTCAGTCCTGAAAACATACATATGAGTAACATTATACATAACTAGCAGGTTGCACTTAGCAATATATGTGTGTATACATATGTGCATGTAATAACAATGAAAACAGGCTCCATATTTGAAGTAGAGTAAGTTAACCAATAAAAATAAAATCTGTTGAACTCACAGAAATGGGCTAGAGATATAAACAAAAGGTTCTCAATAGAAGAAATAAAACGTCTAAGAAATACCTGAAAAAGTATTTATCATCCTTAGCAATCAGTGAAATACAAATTATCTCACCCCAGTCAGAATGGCCAAGATCAGCATCACAACTGACAACAAATGCTGGTGAGGTTATGGCAAAAAAGGGGCTCCTCATTCACTCTTGGTAGAAAGGCAAATTGTGAAGCCACTCTAGAACCCAGCATTGAGAATTCTACTACGATTTCTGTCGGGTCCATTCCAGTCAATTGGTAAAGTTTAAACTTTCCTTTTTGAATCAACTAAGAAATGTTTTATACATAGGTCTTTAATTTTTTACTCTGTTTATATGGTAAAAATATCCATTCTAAGATTAAACTCCCTGTAGGGGATGTAAAGAAGATAAAATAACCAGAATACAATCCAGCTCTGCATCCAAATGATCACATGTGCATCCAGTAATTTCTTTTCTACCAAAACCAACTCTCTCTCAGCTTCAGCTGGAAATTTTCTTGGACTATTTAAGTCATTGCTACCTTGTAAAGATTAAAACAAATTACTGAGCTCTTGAGTTGTTAAGCCAATTGTGGGTCATAGCCAGTTAATGTCTCCCAGAAATTTTTGAAAGTCATTAAGAGTCCAAAATTGATCTCTCCTGATTTGTACCTTTTGGGGCTGATTTTTTTGTAGACCTATTTTATATTCCAGGTAATTAATAGATTGTCCTCTTTGTATTTTGTCAGGTGCAGTTTGTTATCCTCAACAAGGCAAAACTTTCTTTTTTGAACATTTCTTTAAAGTATCCACATTTAAATCAGTTAGTAAGATATCACCCACACAATGGTAAATCATAAATTGAGGAAACTGTATGGGAATCATTTCCAATGTCTGTCATACAAAATAATAGCACAGATGGAGCTGTTTAACACCCCTTGGGAGAATCTTCTGTTGATATCTCTTAGCAGGCTGAGAGTAGTTAAGAGTAGGCACCATGAAGGCAAATTTTTCTCTATCCTTTTCTTATAAAGGTATAGTGAAGAAACAGTCTTTTAAATCATTAACTGTAACAGATTATCCTTTAGGTAATAGAGAAGTCAGGAGAATTCCAGGCTGTAGAGAGTCCATCAGATGAATTACTTTCTTTATGGCTCTCAAATCTGTTAGCATTCTCCATTTTCCAGTTTTCTTTTTGATAACAAATACAGGAGAATTCCAAGGACTGGTCAGTTCTTTAATATGTTGAGTATTTAGCTGCTCCTGTACCAGCTGTTCTAAGGTCTGTAATTTTCTGATGTCAAAGGTCATTGTTCCACCCAAACAGGTTTGTCAGTTAACCATTTTAAAGGTAGGGCTGAAGCCGGGCGGTGGTGGCGCACGCCTTTAATCCCAGCAGTCGGGAGGCAGAGGCAGGCGGATCTCTGGGAGTTCGAGACCAGCCTGGACTACAAGAGCTAGTTTCAGGCCAGTCTCCAAAGCTACAGAGAAACCCTGTCTCGAAAAACCAAATAAATAAATAAACAAACAAACAAACAAACAAACAAATAAATAAATAAATAAATGTAGGACTGTTGGTGCCTTTAAAAGATTGGCGGCTAATGTGTGCTGTTTATGCGTAGCCTGAATGGTTGCAGACTATTCTTTTTTTTTTTTTTTTTTTGATTTTCGAGACAGGGTTTCTCTGTAGTTTTTGGTGCCTGTCCTGGAACTAGCTCTTGTAGACCAGGCTGGCCTCGAACTCACAGAGATCCGCCTGCCTCTGCCTCCCGAGTGCTGGGATTAAAGGCGTGCGCCACCACCGCCCTGCGGAAACCCTGTTTCTATAAACCAAGAGAACCTGTATTTTTCTCCTTAGTGATTATTTGGAAGGCTTGCGTACCATCAATAGTAGCTATTTTCTAAAGCCTGTATCTTTTCAGTCAGTCTCTCATATGTGGCACCATTATCAAGCCACTTTTAAGGATAAGATATGAATTGACAGACTGATAACCACTAGGAGCAAAAATGTATTGATCCCAGTTGTTTACTCCTCAGTTAGTTTTCCTAGCATCCTATTCACAGTAGCAGTGTGCAGGGTCCTAATTTCCTACGCTGTGATATTCCCAATCATTGACCTGGGAAAGGTTTTAAGATTGTCTTTTTCATATGTGTATGTGTGTGTGTGTGTGTGTGTGTGTGTGTGTGTGTATGACTATGCGTGTGTGTGCGTGCGTGTGTGTGTGTGTATGACTATGCGTGTGTGTGCGTGTGTGTGTGTGTGTGTGTGTGTATTAGCTTAGCTTACCCTTTTAAGGTTCCCAAGTGGGTTGTGTGGGATGTAGTGATGATATTTGACCAGCAGGTGGAGTGTCGTTGAACAGGCTGAGTCGCCGACGGTATTCAGAGGTAGTGACTGTGTTTGACCAGAAGGTGGAGCAAGTGCGGCACCAAAGCAACTCTGGCTCAGCTTGCTGAGCACATGCTCAAAGATTCTAGACCAGATACAGAGCATGCCTCAAAGGCGGGCTGTACCTTGTCTTGGTGGCAGAGCCATGTACTCTCCTATGCACCTTTCCACCAATGGTGGCTCACATGGGTTTAACCCTAGGTCTCTTGGCTTTCTTGTCTCTTATTCTTGATCACCCAAGCAGTGTCAGGTGTGGTTTGCGTCTTGTGGAGTGGATCTTAATCAAATCAGACATTGGTTGGTTACTCCCATAAGATTTGTGCCGCCATTGCCCTAGCATATCTTACAGGCAGGACAGATAGATCAAAGCTTTTGCGGTTGGTTTGGTATCTACTTTTCTCTTTTGGTAACCTGCAGAGTGCCTTCCTGAATATAGAGGTAAAGGTTCCATGTAGCACCATGTAGCTTGCCTGGTTCAAAGAGTTGTGTGGTGCTGTCTTCAACAATGGGGCCTTGCTTTCAGTTTGTGAAGAACCCATTGCCTTAGTAACAGCCGGGGTTGTTTGAGGATTTCCATGAGATCTGCTTGGCCAACAACTCAATTGAAGGCAACACAGTCTTGATACTGGAAGCCTCATTTGGTGACAAGAGATGACTAGTTGGCATTTCCCCCTAGCAGGGATATCCGTGTGGCCCCATTAGTTCCTTCCTCTCTACCTAACCTCTCAGAGTCTCTGGATTGTACATTAGTTGTCATTTATTTAATGGCTATTATTCACATATAAGTGAATATATACCATATTTACCTTTCTGGGTCTGAGTTACCTCACTCAGGATGATTTTTTATTTGACCATTTCTGATGCCCTATGGAGCCCTGACAATGGATATGCTTATAGCTCAATTTAATATTCCATAGAGTGTACAAATATTAAAGCATCACATCATCCTGTATCAATATGCACAATTATAACTTGGCAATTAACAACTAGCAATATATTATAATCCATAAAGACACATCATTCTAATTTATCAATTTCAAAAGAGCAGATAGAAATCAAGCAGGTAATTATGGGAAAAGAAACAAAAGCTAAATAACAGAGATTGCTGTTCAATTCCGTAAGCATTCTCAGTACTTTATTGACTAGGGAATTTGTACCATTTGTTTCTTTGTTTGTTTACATCTATTATGTCTGATTGATGATTAAAATGCTCCAGAATTCTATATAGGCCATATGCCCAGTAGCTTTGATGAATCTCAGGTGTCTAGAGCTACGGCACATTACAAATTTCCATATAAAAATGACAAGATTTAAGATAGGCATGGCAGCATACACACACATAACCCCAGCACTTAGGAGGGAGAGGCATAGAACATCAGAAGTTTGGGGCCAGCCTTGGGTACATTAGACTTTGTCACACACATACAGAGACAGACAGACAGACCGACACAGACACACACATAAATTTTAAAATAGAAATAAAACATGACCATTTAGAAGCTTTCTTCCCTATCATAACACGCCCTGCTGGTGTAGCATCCTGCCTTGCTTCAGACATCACGAACGTTGCTGGAGAACAGTGTTAAACCCTTGCTGTTTCCAGCTTCAGTGTGAAGTTCACTGGAAATTCAGCTCAACACAGTTTTGTGAAAGAGTCTCGAGCGCATTTCTCTGCGTGTTCATTTAAGGTCTTAGTCTTAACGCAGCAATCACACTCACAACAAACTGCTTAAGGCATCTTAAAACTCGGTGGATTCTAACTTCAACATTTACAAAGCACCGTCACAACCGTTCTCAGAGCTGTCGCTGGCTCATAACCACCTTGTCTTCTACAATCTATGTGCAGTCAAACTCTACAAATGGGCAGGGTATGCTGGGGAGCTGGTCAGTGACTAACAGGCATGAGGAGTTAGGTTCAGGTCCCTAGTACCAACGTAAAAAGCTGGGTGTTGGGTGCACGTATGTATAACCCCAGCACTTGGAGACAGAGACAGGCAGATCTTGAGTGCTCCTTGGCCAGCAACCTTAGCCTAATTGGTGAGTTTTTGGTTCAATAAAGAGACTCTGATCAAGGTGATTAACAGAAACAGAGGAAGACACATGATGTCCTGCTCTGTCCTCCAAAAGCACATACAGGTGAGCACACCTGCTCACACATATACCACGTTATAATTTTTAATAACGCCAGGAAGCAGACAGTAGCCGTGATGTGTGAATGTGCTCTGGTCAAGAATTGCTACTAATTACACACACTTTTCATGCCTCTGCACCCTCTGCATATTACACACGGTTTGCACACTTCTGTGCCCTCTGCATATCACACACACTTTGCACCCTTATTCACCCTTTGGTGTCCTATACATTGTAAGAAAATGGTTTATTTCTCTTGCCACTTTAGAGATTAAAAACATGATATTTAGGAGGTAAAAATCACTTCTCCGAACGCCACAGAGTCGGTACTGTCAGATTCATAGCGTAAGTTCAAGACTGCCCAGACCCGGAACCCTCATCCCTCTCCTCCATGAATGTAGAAGGAAGCCTCATCCCCAAGACTTATTGATCCTTGCCACACCCATCTCTTCAGTGAACCACAGAGACAGGGTGTGCTTAAAGAAATAAACGCGTTTATTTATTTGCTCTCCAATGGTATTTCCTAAAAGCTTCCTGAATGCTTAGCGTATATCAAAAAGAACTGTTGGTGGCAGAAGCAAACCCTCTCGACAGGACGCATGCCTGGGAGTCGGGGAACCTGGGAGCAGAGAAGTTTCCAGACCACACAGAGCACAAGTCCAGAGCTGTTTCCAAATGTCAGGAATCAGACTACAAGAGAAAATAAGAGAAGACCTTTAATATACGAACCAACCAAATCATTTCCATATGGTCCTCCATAAGGAAGTCAGCTGAGAGAGATCAAACAGTGGGGCTGCAGTTGAGAGGATTTGGACTTCAGGAGAATGAGCTCGAGTCTCATTTGCATTATGAAACTCAAAACTCAGAGCATTGAACTAGGCAATCCTCTAATAATATCTCTCCTTTCTGCTTTGACCCCAGACACCATGAAGTAAACAAATTGGACAACAAATAATGTATACAGTGCCTTGAAAAACCTTTTTAACTTCAGGATTTCCGTTCTGCAGATAGACTCAGAAAGTCATTCGTCCATGCTCTTACCCAGACAGCCTGCAGGAGGCTCAAAGACACAGGCAATCCTATGTCTTTCCCTAAGATATATGGGAAAGTGCCTAAAAGGACGAGCCACACAGCTCTTGGTTAGAGTCTCCCTGCCCATAAGCCTTGACCTCCAGAGCCTGAAGCTGAAAAGGGCTGAAGAGAGACGACATCTATCCACCTGAGCCCACTCCGTACCTTACTGTGGGGGGAGGCAGATTTTGCCACACATGCCCTGGCAGCACTTATAGTTGCCTTCGCACTGGCCATCCCTCTCACACTTATTGGGAGGATTCAGCATCAAACATCGTCCTTGAATCTTTGGGCACCTCCCAGGCTTCGTCCTCACTGGCAACAGAAGAACCACAGGTCAGATGTGTTAAGATTTAGGCAGCACATTGTGTTTCTTTTACCCATCCTCTCCAGCCCAAACAAGGAAGATCATTCCCACTCACCCCTCACCTCAATCACCTCCTCCCAGATATGTCCCCCAAAATAGCACCCGGTTCCTCTCTAGCATCTGGCCTCTGGTCAATGCAGGTGACTAGCTGTGTAGTACTGAAAGGCTTGATGGCTTGCATCAAGCTTTCTGAATGCCCAGATGATTTTTTTCAAAAACCATTACAGAGTGTCTGCTTCAGACAAGTGGCTCTTCCTGCCAATAGCCGCATGATGCCTTAGCTGACTGATGTGCTGCACTCAACAGCTCTTAGAAACAAGGATTTCTAGGCAGACCCTTCGCTCGATCCCAACCCCTTCACTGCTAGGTCTTGAGATTCATTCCTCTCCTCCAGACTCCTCTGCTGGCTCACCTGGTCTGCGGATGGGAAGAGGATTAAGGCATTTGAAACCACAACGAAATTGGCAGCACCTCTTTTCCCCAGGGCATTGCCAGTCAGAATCACACTCTGGTTTCTCCCTCCTAAGGCACTTGGCAGGCTTGTTAGAAGGGCAGGCTCCAGTTTTGATAGCATCTAAAGAAAATGTCAAGAAGTTAGGAGAGTATGGAATATCTATCAAAATTCCTAGACAAAGACGACTTTCCACAGTTTAGATCCTCATCCCAGTAGCCCACAACTACAAAGAGAGGTGTCTGACTGATCCCGAGGAAAAAACAAAGCAAATAAACAAAATAACTGGCTTGGTCAAACAAGACATGTAACCAGGAAAAATCGCAGACTGAGGAGATCACAGACTGGCACAGGTTTCCAGGCAAGTTTTTCCACCTCAGGGCTAAACTAGATTATGCAAAGACAGAAAGGGAGAATAGGAATAATGGAGACAAAGAGAAACAAATATGGAGAAAACAAACATGTGAGGTGTTGAGAACTAAAGCCAGAGGCAGAAACGGAAAGGTTAAAGGACAGAAGCAGACATAGAGCAAGACCTGAGCTCACAGGATGGCTGAGTAATAAAGAGAGAACTTCTATGTGCCTTGAAGCCTCATGGACACCTCAGAACCCAGCCAGACATGGATGCCTCCAGGAGGTCCAGAGGAATCTGGGGAACACTCTACAAAGGAGAGTCCACTCAACCCCAGCAGCCCTCACACCCTGCACTCTGGGCAGTTTAGACCACTCTAACCCCTACTCACCATTTTTGCCTCCTTCCACAGTCCAGGATGCCAGGATCGCCAGAGCAAGAAGCACCGCGAAAGGGAAGAAGCTGCTGAACTTCATGGTGAAGGCAGAGTGGCTCCGATGACCAGTCCCAAGCATCACTCTTTATATCTTTACCAGTGGGCGTGGCTCCAGGGGAGTGTATTTGGGCCCTCCCAGCTGCTATTGCATAGTCAGGAAGCTTAGCCAGAGAACAAAAGTCTTGATACGACAGCAGTAGACGGTAAACACCCTGTTTCAGGCAGGACCATGCGGCCAGCAGAGGAACTACCAGAGAGATGAAAATGGAAGAAGTTGTTTTGAGGTTGTCCTCACAGGGACATTCCAGGAGACCACCGGAGCCTTGAGCATTGCGAAATCTGAAAGTCTGATGCCCTTACTGGTAGAGAAGAGCAGAAAGTGTGAGTCACAGAAGGGCCACCAGGACCTGACGCTGAAACATAGGACATGGACTCTCAGCTAAGACTGTGCAATACACCTCTATTTCTCATATTCCTGGACTTTCTGGGATTTTGAAACTCTAACCTATTGCTCAATGCAAATTTCTTCTCAAAATACAGATGACACATGGCTCAAACCACCGACATTTCTCTCTGCCAAATTATTTGCAGCGCTGTTTGCCCAGTGCCTATTCCATGACTGAAACGTGGAAAGCAAACCCTAAACAAATGAAAGGTGTACCCGGAAGGGCCTTGGAAGATCAGTTTCCTAGGCATAAAATGACTTGGGACTGGCCTGAGACTAAGAGTTTGAAATGACCCTTAAAATAATGAATAAATTGCATCCTTTGCTACAAGAGATCTTTGAGGTGGAATGGAATAAAGGGACGGAGTCTCTCACTGTAATCACTGTAATCAGTATGGACCTGTGGTATCATTTGAGTTGTTAAAGGAATTCTTCCGACCCTTAAATCCTCTATGGGCATCAGACATGAGCAAAACCTATGGTTTCCATGTGTTCAGTCCATTGTGCATGGTACCCGTTGTGTACAAATTGCTACTAATTATTAAGAAAGCCATCATTTTCTCTAGAATTCATTCTAAACTTCCCTACCTACAAAGTTTGAGTCTTGCTTCAGCCTCATGTGACCTTTTTTTATAAGTTTCATATATGTTCACTGCATTTATATAATTTATCTCCTCCCTCTATTCCCTCCAACCTCTCCCCACCCCCAAATCCCTCTCAAATTCTTGGCCTCTTTTTCTTTTTCTTGTGGGGGGAGTACGGGGGGTGATTTTAAGACAGGGTTTTTCTGTGTCACAGCTCTGTCTGTCCTGGAATTCACTCTGTAGACCAGGCTGGCGTCAAGTTCACAGAGATCGGCTTGCATCTGTCACTCAAATGCTGGGATTAAAGTCATGCACACCATCACCCAATATTGACCTCTTTTTAATTATTACTGTTTTGTATAAATGAATAGATATATTAATACAACTTGCCAAGTCCATTCAGTGTTGTTCATGTGTATACACGTTTTTAGGGGTAACCACTTGGTATTGGATAGCCATTAGGAGACTCATCAATGGGGAAGATTCCTTTCTCATTAATTGCCTCTATCTCATCACCTGAATAGGAGTCCCAGGAGATCTCCCCCCTTCCATGGTGGCATGTCAACTGGTGTTTTCATTGTTCAGGTCTTATTTAGGCAATCATACTGTTGAGAGTTCATGGTCCTTGGAATTTTCCCATCATTTCTCCAAGGAAGTTTGTAGAAATTCAAACAGACATGAAAAGGCTATGCATTGAGTGGTGGGCTCCACAGTCTTCTCTAATCCGGGTGCCAACTGCCAGCAGACTCTATGATGCAGAAGTTGTTCAGTGGTTTAAAGTTTGGTGCTGATGAAAAAGGGAGAAACCTAACATGAACTGAGTAATGACAGTCCGCAGTATGTATTAACTTCTATCTAGGAAATGACCAAGATGTCAAGAGGGGATTTGAAGGTCTGACCTCCAGCTGTGGACACTCTTACAGCTTGTCGGGGTTTGTTCTTGCTTCCTCCCCCACAGCCCTTGGACTTCCCATTCTCCCCTTCTTCCTATCTTCCTTAGTGTCAAGAGAGCTTCCAGAATTTTCAAAAATATTTGTTTCTTGAAGAGTCAAAATGAGAATTCTACAGCTAGATCTTTCTCTTTGTGACGAGAATGATCAATTGTATGACTATTTGAAACCAACTCCTTCCATCAGAAAGAACCCTGTAACCAACCAACAATGTTTTATTAAAAGGAACTTTAAGCACTATCTAGAGAATAACCAAGAATCCACAACTATAAATCCTGAGCCAAATCCAGCAGCCTTTGTTGTTAGATGTATTTATTTTAATGTGTACGGATATTTTGCCTACATGTATGTCTGTGCAGTTCTTGTGTGCCTAGTACCTGAGGGTGCCTGAAGAGGGCAGCCAATCCTCTGGAACTGCAGTTCTGGACTCCAGATTCAGTTGTGAGCAACTGTGTGAATGCTAGGAATTAAACCTAGGTCTTCTAGAAGAGCAACCAATGCTCTTAACTGCTGCACCTTCAGTAGGATATAGATAGATGATAGATAGATAGATAGATAGATAGATAGATAGATAGATAGATAGATAGATAGATAGATTATATTTTTATTGGATTATTGGAACATAGCCATAAACTCATTCATTTACAAATTGTTGATAGCTGTTAGTCTCCTACAATGACAGTGTAAAGTTAGTTGCATCAGCGCCTGAAATATTTACTACAAAATCTAAAATACCTAATGCTCAATACTTTACAGAGAATGTTTTCTAGCCTCCAATTTAGGTCAAACTCTCAGCTTGTAGTAAAGAAGTAGGAGAACATATAATCCCCAAGTTGCACGATGAGTTAATTCCAGAACTTAAGACAGCTTCTCTAAAACAATTGAGTCATACCTAAAACCTGTTAGGTTACGAACACATCCTCTTATAACCCTATCTTAACCTATGATTGATTCACTAAATTAACTTTACACACTCTCTTGGCATCTGTTTAACTCTCTATATATCTATTCATTCATTCACACAAAAATAACGTAACAATTGCTTACCGCGCGCCAGGAGCTGTACTAGGTCCTGAGGTTGCACTGAACAAGACACATTGGGCAATCCCTCACAGTCATCAACAGCCTGAATGTTCAAGTCAGACATGTCTGAGATGTAAAATGACTAGACCTCTTTCGACTCCTGTTACTCAGCTGTAAATGGGAACGTTGCTTTTTCCTGTGTGGGACAGAATTGATGGGAAGTAACTGTAAACCCCACAGTGGTAGACATTGTTTTACAGCTGGGAGTCTGCAGACCCTGGGCACACAGGGAGCTCTCAGTGTCTAAGCAGAGACTCAGTGCTCAGGTGTGGACATTGTGCCTGTAGTCTGATGCTTGACAAAATCCAGTTCAATCAATGCCCGGATTCTGTCTCTCTGTAGAACCCTGAGTATACAGTTCCTAAAGCATTTCTTCAATGCTATTCACATCTATCATTCCTCAGGAGGCACATTATCTTTTGTGGCCTTGGGACACTGGCTTCAAAAGAGTATTTCCAGGGCCAGTAGTTAGTGTCAGAATGGGAAGAGGGCCCTGGCAGCAGATGGTGCATTGAGCAGCAGGAGGTTGCTGTGAGACTTTCGTTCTCTGTGAGTGTTCCCGTGCCTTTGGAGGAGCAACCTTAAATGTGCTTTTAAAACTCCATGGCAGAGCTGGATATGGTGACCCAACCTGCAGTCCCAGCACTCAGGAAGAGTGATAGTGAATTGGAGGTCAGCCTGGGTTTTAGAACAGAACTCTGGATCCAAGAAAATGAATAATCCAGGTGGCTCACACCTGTAATCTCAACACTTGGGAGGCTGAGGCAGGAGGATCACCACAAGTTGACCAGTCAACAGCTACATAATCAGTTTCAGGTCAGGGCTACAGAGTGAATTTATTTATTTATTTATTTATTTATTTATTTATTTATTTATTTATAATTTGCCTCAATAAATAAATAAACCTAATAAAGAAAACTAAGGAAAGAAATTAATTATTTTTTTCCTTTTGAACAGAGGTCGTCACATTTTCATTCTACAGGCAAAAGGAGATGATTCTAGGGATTTGGGAGGATGTTGCTCCAGGAATCACCTCCTTTTGCCTGCACCCCAGGATATTATCTGTTAATGAATATGAGGTGTGTGTGTGTAATATAATTTTTGAAAAAGGACAATTAGAAAGGTCTCTGAGTTGAAGTGCTATGGTGGTTTGGGAAACCCTGGGAAGGAGGTAGAAGGAGCCACCCCCACCCATGAGGAACTGGCTGAAGGGGTGACCACCAAGTTGCAGCACAGGAGGCCAGCAGTGGAGATGTAGCAGAGAGAAGGATAAACCCACTCTGGACTCAGGCAGATCTCGGAGCAAGTTGGTTTCAGACACTGAAAGGGACATTGAAGTTTTCAGGAACTGGATGTAAGTAGTTCTCTTGGTTAAATCTAGATCACCCGACTTTCCTTTGTAGATGAAGCTACACCTCGGAAGTTTAACCACTTCCAATGTGCCCAGTCTGAAGTATAGAATGTCATCAGGGTAGCTCCAATAAAAATTCATGTTTTCAAAAAGGAAACATGAAAAGCAATAAGCACGTGGTCACCAACCCTTGGAACATGTTATATCCTATTAAGTCAAGGATGTGAGCTCTCTCTCTCTCTTTCTCTCTCTCTCTCTCTCTCTCTCTCTCTTTCTCTCTCTCTCTCTCTCTTTCTCTCTCTCATGATAGAGGGACTTCCCTGTTCTGAGAATCTGGACATTCCAGTTCGACTCTTAGAAGCCTCTCCCTCACCTACCTCCATGGCCACATCTCAGAGTACTGCGAAGACTGTACCTTCATTGAGGGAGGCAGGCAAGGATGCACCTTTCCAGGAATTCACTTCCTACAGATGAGTAGAACCTGGAAAATGACATGAGCAATCAGTGGCTGCTGTTGGTAAAACCTGAATTGCTTGTTTAGTTGGATCCTAGTCAATTTAATTCAAGTAAAGCAACCACATTCAGAAATTGTGCTGAGTCTGGTTTCTGTGATTCATTGTTTTCAACTATGAATGTGTACTTCTTTTAAAACTCTGTTGTAGGGCCCGGGTCTACCCTTGTTCCTGGGGTTCATCTTGAGAGTAGTTTCTGGTCAGCTAACTAGAGCATTGTGTTTGTTCCTGTGCTCCCTCTGCCCTGCCTGGTGATTAGCTGTAGGGCTTTGTTGACTCCATCTTTGGCATGGTAATTTCCCACCTGCCTGGGCGGAAATCCTTATGCAGCAGCTAGGTATATAAGGATTTCCCCAAGATTGAATAAGCAGCATTCGGCTGATCTCCTTACGAATGACCCAGGTCTCTTTGTGTGTTCTTTCAATCTCCAGGCCCTTGCCCGACTCGTGTACGGTACAGTGGCACGCGAACTGTACCAAGGGGGTAACACAGAATCGGGTGTTACACTCTGTACCTTTCAAAGTTTACCCTTCTTCCCTGCCTCCCCCCACCTCATCCCATCCATTCTTCCTTCATTGTTTCTTTTCAGATACAAGCAGGCATCCCATGGATATCAGTCAGCCATGGTGTATCAATAGCAATGAGACTAGGCGCCTTGTCTTCTATTAAGATTGGGCAAGACAATCTGGTAGAAGGAATGTGTCCCAAAAGCTGGCAACACAGTCAGAAACAACCCATATTCTCATTGTTAGGAGTCTCCCAAGAAGGTCACATTACACAATTGTAACATACATGCAGAGGGCCTCGGTCAGGTCCACGCAGGCTTGCAGGTTGCCGGCTTGGTCTCTGTGAACCCCTATGAGCCCAGTTAGTCGATTCTGTGGGTTTTCTTGTGGTGCCCTTGACTCTACTGGCTCCTACAATTCTTTCTCCCCCTCTTCCACAGGATTACCCAAGATCTGCCTAATGTTTGGCTGTGGGTCTCTGCATCTGTTTCTATCAGTTGCTGGGTGAAGGCTCTCTGATGACAGTTAGGTTAGGTATCAATCAATGAGTATAACAGAATATCATTAGGAATCATTCCATTGACATTTTTGGCAGCCACGTTTGGTATAGAACTAGGATAGCTTAGTTCTCTAGAGTATCCCTCCTCTGGGTTCTGACCCTTAAAGGTGAGCTCCCTCTCAGGGTACAGGTCTCCAACTGTGACAGCCATTAGTTGGTCACGCCCGCAATTTCTGCACCATCTTTACCTGGGCCCATCTTTTAGACAGAACAAATTGTAGTTCAAGGAGTTTGTGGCTGGGTTGGTGTCTCAGTCCCTCCCCTGGAAGTCTTGGCTGGTTACAGAAGATGGCCAGTTCAGGCTCCACGTCCCCTATTGCTGGCAGTCTTAGTTAGGGTCACCCTTGCTGGTTCCTTGAAGTTTCCATTGCTCTGGGTTTCTAACTCATCCCTTAGATGCCTCCAGATTCCACTTGTCTCTCCCAGTGCTCTCTCCCTCCATCCTCCCCCACACACCTGATCCCTCCTGTTTCCTTCCCCTTCCCCCCTTCCAGGCCCTTCCCTGCTTCCACTAGTGATGCCCATTCTATTTCCCCTTCATAGTGAGATGCGTGCAACCCCCTCTTGAGCCTCCCTTGTTAAGTGGCTTCTCTGGGTCATTGGGTTATAGGATGGTTCTCTGTCAGTGGTCAAGCCAGAGGGGCAGCCTGTGGCAGTTGACTACAGGGGATCCGCATGCAAGGCACTGATGGGGATCTCAGATAGGCAAGGCACAGAGAGTCTCATTCTAAAGATGTCTCTTGTTACTGCTGTATCTTTATATGTTTGCTCATGCCATTTTTCTCTGGTATCTGGCATGGTGTGAATGGGCTTGGGGAGATCCCGGCCTGAGGAGGATAGAAAAATGGGACAAGGAACTGTCCCACTACTAGTTCTTCCTGAAGAGCCATATAGACTGTGGCTTAGGTTAATGATTAACTGAGTCCCAGAAGTTAAGTTAGCTCCAGCTCTTTTAGTCTTAATGTTGAGAGATGTGCTCACAGGTTTCAGTGTGCATTATAATAATAAAAAAAAAGCTTTAAATATGACTTAAGATTAGGTTAATATGTTTTTGTTAATGGCTTTGAGATAGAAAAATCTTGAAAAATAATTTTAAAAGGTATACTCTTAATAGTTGAGTAAGGGACTCATTGAGATCAGGGAGCAAGAACAATGGCAGACTGGCTATTGCTGGCTAATTGCTAGGATGGGTTGGTAACCAAGGGTGATTATTAATTCCTGATATAAATACTATTGATGAATGGGTATGGGCCCTGAAGATTTAAAGTACAGCTGACTGGTTGTTTTCTCATATATATATATATATATATATATATATATATATATATATATATATATATATATGTTTAGATTTGTGATTCTTTTAAGATCCATCATAAGATTACCTTTTTAAATAAGTAATAAAGTGATTGATCCTTTCCTTGTGACTCCAAAATGCAACCTGCAAGTAAAAGAATTGACTGAGAAAAATACCTTGCTTACTTGCTGACACTCTGTTAATCTATAACAAATTGTTTGGGTATAAATATATATGAGTTCTTGGGACAACTTGTTTTTCACCTGTAATGTGTAAAATATTTAATCATGTAAGGGAGATAGAAAACATGTTGTTTTTACTTTTACTCACTGTAATCATTCACTCAAAAAGAATGTAACCACCTTGTAATTTTTCTACTCCTTGAAATAGTCTGCTGGGATATTTAAGCTATAAGGGAAAAAATAAAAACACGAGAGAAGAAAAACACCAGGAAAGATGTAGAAGGAAGACATCAAGAGAGACAGAAGGGAAATGCCAGTGTAGAAAAACAAAACAGAAAAGGCATAGAGTAGAACAAGCAACAGTAAGAATAACAAACGGCCTCTCTAGGACCTAGTCCCTGGAGGCACATTCCACACCCGACTCCACAGAAACCTGGGAGCAGCCTCCCCACACCCCAAAAACACTCTTCATGGCATCTATGACCACCTGAGCCTTGGCCCCGCCCCCACCTGGAGATGTGAGTGTCTAGGTCACCTGCTTTAGTTCCCTCCCCGACACCCTACCCCTACCCGTAAAGTTTCAGAGATTAGGGGGCAGCCTCCCCACATGCCCAGCCATCCTGCATGGCATCTGAGACCCCCAGAGCCTTGGGCCCACCTAAACCTGGAGGAGCTTCAGAACCTTATCAGTGTCCACCAGAGGCACAGACCCACATGCGCCTGGAGGAAGAGGAACCCCCTGAAGCACAGATCCCACCTTCACCCACTGCAGGAAGAGACAGGCAGATGGCAGAGTAAGAACACATTCAACAACATAAAGACCAATATGGCACCACCAGAAACTAGTGGTTCTACATCAGCAAGACCTGAACATCCCAACACAGACAAAGCAGAAGAAAACAACCTTAAAATAATTTTATGAAGATGATAGAGGCACTTAAAGAAGAAATGAAAAATTCCCTTAAAGAAATTGAGAAAAAGGCAAACAAAAAGGAAGAAATCCCTTAAAGAAAGTTAAGATAATCGTGAAGGAAATTGTTCAAGACTTGAAAACTGAAATAGAGGCAATAAAGAAAACACAAACCAAGGGAATTCTGGAAATAGAAAATCTGGATAAATTATCAGAAACTACAGATGCAAGCATAACCAACAGAATACAAGAGATGAAAGAGAGAATCTCAAGTGTTGAAGATACAATAAAGAAAATAGATTTATTGATCAAAGAAAATGTTAAATCCAACAAACTCTTAACACAGAGTATCCAGGAAATCTGGGACACCATGAAAAGACCAAATCTAAGAGCAATAGGGATAGAAGAAGGAGCAGTCCAGCTCAAAGGCACAGCAAATATATTCAACAAAATCATAGAAGAAAACTTTCCCTACCTAAAGGACATGCCAATGAAAGTGCAAGAAGCTTACAGAACACCAAATAGACTAGACAAAAAAAAAAGAAAGAAAGAAAGAAAGAAAGAAAACACACAACTCTCCCCTTGTCACATAGTAATCAAAACACTAAACATACAGAATAAAGAAATAATATTAAGAGCCACAAAGGAAAAAGACCAAGTAACATATAAAACCAAATCTATCAAAAATACACCTGACTTATCAGTGGAAACTGTGAAAGCCAGAAGGTCCTGGGCAGATGTGCTGCAGATACTAAGAGATCATGAATGCCAGCCCAGACTACTATACCCAACAAAGCTTTTAATCACTATAGATAGAGAAAACAAGATATTCCATGATGAAACCAGATTTAAATAATACCTATCCATAAATCCAGGCCTACAAAAAGTACTAAAAGGAAAACTCCAACCCAAGGAAGCTAGCTACACCCACAAAAACACAAGCAATAGATAATCCCACAACAGCAAAACCCAAAGAAGGAAAACACACACACAATACCACCATCAAGAACAAAACCAAAAATAACAGGTACTGATCATTAATATCTCTTAATATCAATGGTCTTAATACACCTATAAAAAGACACAGGCTAATAGAATGGTTACAAAATATAATCTATGCCTTCTGCTGCATACAAGCAAAACATCTCAACTTCAAAGACAGACATTACCTCAGAGTAAAGGGTAGGGAAAAGATTTTCCAATCAAATAGACCTGAGAAACAAGCTGGAGTAGCTATCCTAATATCTAACAAAATAGACTTCAAATCTAAATTAATCAAAAGAGATAGAGAAGGACATTTCATATGTATTACAGGAAATTCCATCATGATGAAGTCTCAATTCTGAAAATCTATGTCCCAAATACCAGGGCACACATATTTGTAAGAGAAATATTACTAAAGCTTAAATCAAACACCAAACCCCACACACTAATAGTGGGAGACTTCAAGACCCCACTATCACCAATAGACAGGACTGCCAGACAGAAACTTAACAGAGAAATAAAAAAAACTAACAGAAGTTATGACTCAAATGGGTTTCACGGACATCTACAGAACATTCCACCCAAACACACACAAAAAATATCTTCTTATCAGTACCTCATGAAATCTTCTCAAAAACTGACCACATATTAAGTAAGAGAAAACAAATCCCCACAGATGCAAAAAAAATTGGAATAACCCCCTATATTTTATCAGCTCACCATGGTTTAAAGTTAGCATTCAACAACACTAATTGCTAAAAGCCAACAAACTCATGAAATTGAACAATGCTCAGCTGAATTGCCTTTGGGTCAAGGAAGAAATAAAGAAATCAAAGACTTCCTAGAATTCAATGAAAATGCATGTACAACATACCCAAACTTATAAGACATGTTGAAAACAGTGCTAAGAGGAAGGTTCATAGCACTAAGTGCCTGCATAAAGAACCTGGAGAAATCTCACACTAGTGATTTAGCAACACACCTGAAAGTTGTAGAACAAAAAGAAGCAAACTCACCCAGGAAGAATAGACACCAGGAAATAATCAAATTGAGGGCTGAAATCAATAAAATAGAATCAAAGAAAATAATACAAAGAATCAATGAGACAAAAAAAATTGGTTCTTTGGGAAAATCAACAAGATAAATAAACCCTTATCCAAACTCACCAAAAGGCAGAGAGAGAATATGGAAATTAACAAAACCAGAAATGAAAAGGGGGACATAAAAACAGGCACAGAAGAAATCCAGAAAACCACCATACTTCAAAAATCTGTACCCCACAAAATTGGAAAATTTTAAAGAAATTAATGATTTTCGAGATAGGTACCACACAGCAAAATTAAATCAAGAACAGATAAACAATAAACCCTAAAGAAATAGAAGCAGTCATCAAAAGTCTCCCAACCAAAAGAAGTCCAGGGCCAGATGGCTCAGCACAGACTTCTACCAGAATTTCAAAGAGCTAATACCAATACTCCTCAAATTGTTCCAAACAATAGAAATAGTAGGAACTGCCAAACTCTTTTTACAAGGCAAAAGTAGCCCTTGTACCTAAACCACACAAAAATTCAACTAAGAAAAGGAATTACAGACTCGTCTCCCTCATGAACATAGATACAAAAATACTCAATTAAATACTGGCAAACCGAATCCAAGAACACATCAGAAAAATCATGATCAAGTAGACTTCATCCCAGAGATGCAGGAATGGTTCAACATACAAAAATTCATCAATGTAATCCACCATATAAACAAACTGGAAGAAAAAACCCATATGCTCATCTCATTAGATGTTGAAAAAGCCTTTGACAAAAGCCAATACCTCTTCATTATAAAGGTCTTGGAGAGATCTGGGATACAAGGAACATACCTAAACATAATAAAGGCAATTTACAGCAAGCCAACAGCCAACATCAAACAAAATGGAGAGAAACTCAAAATGACTCCACTAAAATCAGGGACAAGAAAGGCTGTCTACTATCTCCATATCTTCAATATAGTACTCAAAGTTCTAGCTAGAGCAAGACAATAATAAAAGGAGATCAGGGGATAAATATTGAAAAGGGAGAGTCAAAATATCACTATTTTCAGATGATATGATAATATACATAAGTGACTCCAATAATTCTACCAGGGAACTCCTACAGCTGATAAACACTTTCAGTAATGTGGTAGAATTCAAGATTAACTAAAAATAAAGATAAAGGGGCCAAGAAAAAAATCAGGGAAACATCACCCTTTACAATAGTTTTAAATGATATAAAATATCTTGGGGTAACTCTAATCAAAAAGTGAAAGACCTATATGACAAGAACTTTGAGTGTTTGAAGAAAAATAATGAAGAAGATATCAAAAAAATGGAAAGAAAGATCTTTGTTGGAGGGAGGTAGATTGTTGGTTCCCAGCCGCCCAGCTAGCTTAGATGCGAAATAATTGGGCCGAGCAGTGATTTAAATAATATACTTTCTGTGTGATTATTTCAGTTCTGGGCGGCCGGGATGAACAAGCAGCTCCCTACAACAGATCTCCCATGCTCTTATATAGGTAGGATCAACATCATAAAAATAGCAATCTTACTAAAAGCAATCTACAGATTCAATGCACACCCCATTAAAATCCCAGCACAATCCATCACAGACTGTAAGTGGAGACGGCTCTTTTGTTCCTGGCCACTCATACCCAAATAATCACATAGAAAGTATATTAATTATAACATTAATTAATTAATTGCTTAGCCTATTAGTTCAGGCTTCTCATTAACTAACTCTTACATCTTAAATTAACCCATTTCTATTAATCTGTGTATCACCACAAGGCTATAATTCACCAGTAAGTTTCCAGCATTCCAGCGTCTTATTCCTTTGGCAGCTACATGGCATCTCTCTGGCTCTGCCTACTCTATCTATCTATCTATCTATCTATCTATCTATCTATCTATCTATCTATGTCTGTTCTGATTTCCATCCCAGCTTTACTCTGCTAAGCCATTGGCCCACACAGTTTTATTCATCAACCAATAAAAGCAACACATATACAGAAGGACATCCCACATCAACAGATCTCAAAAGAACAATATTCAACTTCAATTGGATAAAACAAAAAACCCAGGATAGCTAAAACAATCCTGTACAATAAATTAAAAACTGGAGGCATCACCATCCTTGACTTCAAACTCTACTAAAGAGAGATAGTAATAAAAACAGCATGGTATTAGCATAAGAACAGACACATGAACCAAAATCACATATTCATAGGTGTGTGGATTAATGCTAGGGTCAAATTGAAGACCCTAACATTAATCCACACACCTATGAAGACGTGATTTTTGACAAGACAGAACTGTACAATGGAAAAAGGAACGCTTCTTCAACAAATAGTGCTGGCATAACTGGATGTCAACATGTAGATCATTGCAAATAGATCCATATCTATCATCATGCACAAAACTCAAATACAAGTGAATCAAAGGCCTCAACATATATCCAGGTACACTGAATCTCATAGAAGAGAAAGTGGGAAATACACTTGAACACATTAGCGCAGGAGATCACTTCCTAAATATAATAACAGTAGCACAGACACTGAGAGAAATGATCAATAAATGGGACCTCCTGAAACTGAAAAGCTTGTAAAAGGCAAAGGACACAGTCAACAAGACAAAACAACTGTCTACAGAACGGGAATAGATCTTCACCAACCCCACAACAAACAGAGGGCTAATCTCTCAAATATATGAAGATCTTAAGAAATTTGACATCAAAATATCAAATATTCCTATTTTAAAATGGGGTACAGATTTAAACAGAATATTTTCAACAAAAGAATCTCAAATGGCTGAAAGACATTTAAGGAATTGCTCGACACCCTTAGCCATCAGAGAAACGCAAATCAAAATGACTCTGAGATACTATCTTACACATGTTAGAATAGCTAACATAAAAAACACTAATGACAGCTTATATTGGAAAAGATATGGAATAAGGGGAACACTCCTCCACTGCTAGTGGGAGTGCAAACTTGTACAGCCACTTTGAAAGTCAGCATGGCAATTTATCCGAAAATTGGAAATCAATCTACTCCAAGATTCAGCATTACCGCTCTTGGTCATTTACCCAAAGGATGCTCAACCTTACCACCAGGACACCTGTTCAACTATGTTCATAGCAGCATTATCTATAATAGCCAGAACCTGGAAACAACCTAGATGGCCCCCAAATAAACAATGGATTAAGAAAATATGGTACATTCACACAATGGAGTATTACTCAGTTGTTAAAAAAAAAAAGGATGACATCATGAAAATTTCAGTTAAGTGGATGGAACTAGAAAAAAATCATCCTGCGTGAGGTAACCCAGACTCAGAAAGACAATATGACATGTACTCACTCATAAGTGGATTCCAAATGTAAAGCAAAGGATAACCAGTCTACATTGCACAAATCCAGAGAAGCGAGGTAGCAAGGAGGACCCGAAGAATGACACACATGGACCGCCCTCGGAAGGGGAAATAGACGAGCTCTCCTGGATCAACTGGGGGCAGGGAGTGGTAGAAGAGAGGGAATGGTGGTGAGAGCATGAGGAAATGGGATAGTCGGTTTTGGGGAGGGGCTGAGTGGGAGAACAATAAAAGAGATATCTTGACAGAGGGGCGCATTATGGGCTTAGGGAGAAAACTGGTGCTAGGGAAATACCCGGGAATCCTCATAGGGACTCAAAGAAACTGAACTGACAACCAGGGATCCTGCATCAAGCTGACCTAGGTCCTCTGCAGATATGTTACAGTTGTATATTTTGGTCTTCTTGTGGGACCCCTAACACTGGGAGCAGTTGCTGTCTCTGACCCTTTAACTGGCTTCTGGGGCCATACTCCCCATACTAGATCTATTGTCTAGCCTTAATACATGGACAGGTGCTTAGTCTTACTACAATTGATATGATATGATTTGTTGATATCTCTCAGGGTCCTGTCCAACTTGCTCATCTGTACTTGGAGGAAGGGGGAGGATTAAGAAAGAAATAGACAAGAGACAACAGGTAGAATCAGGAAGACATACAGTAAATACTATGATTTGCCTCAAGTTTATTATTCAAAGTTCTTATATGCCCCAATCCAAAATGGGGAAAGGCAAAAGACTTCCTTGCCATGATACAATGAACAAACAAGGTAATTTCCTCCACACATCTCCAAACCTCAAGTAACAACACCCTAGATCAAAATATCTTTTTTCTAGGCAGAACATCCTGTAACCACACCTTAGGTCAAGCATCCTGTCATATAACCTTGAAGGAGCAAGAATATGTCTGAACTCTCTAACTTTCAAGTCAAGATGGAATGGATTCATACTGTGGGCTCTGACAGTTCCCCTTTTAATTTAATTATTAATGTGTGTGCTTCTGCCACAGCACAAACAACTGTGCCTGTCTTAAGTTGTCTTCCTCAACCTTCCAGACTTACCCATCATCAGTACACATTCTGTCATGCATGTCCTGTCTTAGACTGACTGGAGGAAAGAAGATCTTACCCATCTTTGACTACCAGTATCTGTTTATAAAGAGTTGAGAAAGGGTGCACAGCTTGGTGCCACATATATCTGATCCAACTTTCCATTGAGAATTCACAAGTAACTGGATAATCATAGGCAAGTAAATAATGCTTAGCAATACACATGTTCCTATGACTACAATACATCCTAATAAAGGAGTAAAGGGTGACTAAGATGGAATGATCTATTTTTAAACTGGTCCAGGACATCATTAGCAGTTTTTACTACATCAAAATCCAAATTTGTCTTATTAAACGTGCCAAATCCAAGGACTCATTATCATCATGCCAAATCCCTCACACATGAGATCTAACCTTTTTTTCAACAAGTAACACTTTCATAGTGAACAGAAATGGTTACAAACACTTAACAGGTCAATACCATAATTCTAGTATGAACATTATCAATGAAGACACCATTGGTCAAATTGTAATTCTTATCATTTTATTCTAATCAAAGGAAAAGTTCTTGTGGTGGGTGAGGTCTGAGTATTTTTCCACTCTTAAAGTCCAACTGCATTGCTGCTACCAACTTCAAAAGACATGTTTGAGCTGCTACAGTCCCCAAATACTGAATATTAGCAGCAAAACCTTTATTCCATTCCTCCTCATATGCTGGAGAGGGGCTTTAGTCTTTCATTGCTTCAATAAGTTTCTTTCTCACAGAGGGGAAATTGCTGAGGTCTCAGTTCTCCAGGCCTTCTATTTCAGCAGCAGATAAAACACCACATTAGCAAAGTTAGCATCTGTGTCCCAAGATATATTGTAGATACAGTGTTCCTTGACCAAAATCAGAGTAACAAAACTCATGGGGTCTGGGTGGTGTGCATAGCAGTTCCTCTAAGAAACTGGGAGTCATTACAGAGAACCACACTGGTAAGAACACAGAGAACAACGGACTGTGGGGTGCCCAGTCCCAACAGACACATCGGTAACAGAATTCTACAACCAAGGCTGGTAAACATTGCTAAAGAGAGGCAGAAAGACTGTAAGGGCTAAGGGCCAGAAAAGGTGCTGAGATTGGATCTCCTAGCAATGACAGGCAAACTTCTGCCATGATACTACAACAACATGGCTGCTTAAACAAGACATGATCAAGGATGCGGGAGGGGGAGGCTGAGAGAGGGAGAATGAGTTTTCCCCAGAGCTGAGTCCTCTAACCGGTACCAGATGGTTTGCTCTCAACAGGTTGTATTTATGTATCTCTGCATTTGATCTATACAAATATATGTACCAATAACAGTTAAAGTAAAAGAAACCATACATTTTAGGAGTGGGGGAGGCATAGAAGGGGTTGGAGGGAGGAAAGGGAAGGAGAAATGACAAAATATATAGTCGATAAGTTTATTAAGATACATTGACTTCTGATTAATTTTGATGTGTGGTATTTTTACATTGTTTCTTATAATAAAGTTTATAAATTATATATATGCATATATTTTTTTATTTTATTGAAAATAGACATTTTTTCTCCCATAATATATTCTGATTATGGTTTCTCCTTCCTCTATTCCTCCCAGTTCCTTTCTACCATCCATCCCATCCTGATCCACTCCCTTTCCACCTCTCATTTTAAAAGATAGACTTCTAAGGGATAATACTAAAATATAATAAAACATAATAAGATACAACAAAAACTACCACATTGGAGTTGCACAGGACATAAAGAGCTTAAGAGAAGGCACAAGAAACAGAGATCCAATTATTCTCACACTCATGAATTCCATACCAGGCAGTAGTGGGGCACGCCCTTCATCCCAGCACTTGGGAGGCAGAGGCAAGTGGATTTCCAAGTTAAAGGTCAGCCTGGTCTACACTGTGAGTTCCAGGGCAATATACATAGAGAAACCCTATCTCAAAAAAAAAAAGTACAAACAAACAAAAACTCCAACAACCCCCCCCCAAAAAACCAAAACAAACCCCACTAAACTGGAAGCCATAAAATTTAAGCAGAGGAGCTGGTACAGACCTCTGCAGGCCCTGCACAATCTGCCTCATCTCTGTGAGTTCATAGACTGTGTGTAGAAGGCGCAAATATATTCCACACACAGAAAAATGAGATTAGACCCACTACTTCATCTTGCACACACACACCTGATTGGTCCCCACACTCCCCATACTTCCAGGTCCACATTGCCTTTATCATTAAATGGCCATGGCTTCTTCCACCAGATTGTTTGCCATATAGTTTCTATAGTCCCAGTCCATGCTTCCTCTTTTATCTCTCAATATTTGTGACCTGCTATCAATTTGCAACCATTAAAATTTTTAAAAATATTATTACTTTCAAGAGATAAGCATAGCACAGTTTTACAAGGGTTCCTGAAATGCATGGTCTTGGACCAAATGTCCATTGGCCTCAGGCTCCCATCTAGACTTGGTCTTGTTTACTTAGGATACTGTGTTCCTGGGCAGGGAAGCATGTCCTTTCATCTCTATCAAGTTCTTCACCTCCCTATTAATTCAAGGTACCCTGTGTTCTGATTCTCCTCTAGATTCTAGAAAATCCCAGTGGACATGGAAGGGATAAAGTTCCCTGCTTTCTCTAAGCCTCAGCAACACCAGAGGGATAGAGTATGTTGAGGTTTGGGGGAATTTTAAGTGGCATCTCAGCAATTTATAGTTCACTTCAGATACTGAGTGATGTTAGGGAGGAAGTCAGAAGTTGGGGCTGAGTTATGAACTTAGTATAACTATCATAATTAGGTTCACATAAATGCCATTTGAGTTTCTATGAAGGCTCAAAATGCACAGATGATACTCAGCATCCCCTAGTAACAGCACACAAACATTCACTTTCTTTCTACCTTTCATTCCTGAATCCCAAAGGCAGCATGCAGTAGAACCTGGTCTATCGTCTGCAGTAGGAACCACTCTGCTCACTTCTGACTCCATAAACACACACCTGAGTCACTGTCATGACCCTTGGGCAGAACTAGACACCACAGCTTTCTTCTACAAAGATCTTTCTGCTGAGCCTGCTCAGTGTAAACACCGAGTGGAATTAGCAGGTAAAATCAGGCACTTAGTGTTCACAAACTCTTGCTATTGTCCCCTGTCACATCACATAGTTTTTTCATCTAATTTAGAAGATGAAGTTCAACTTGATTATTAGAAATCATACCACCACATGAGAGACAGGGAAGGTGGAAGATGGGGTCCCTAATCACAGAGTGTTCTCGATGGTACTGGAGGATCTAGAACTTTGCTGTACAACCAACTTCTTAATTTGTCCACATTTCATGATAGAAGCCAGCCTAATCTCATTCTTCTGCCTGCAGATATCCAGTTTTCCCAGGGCCATGTGTTGAAGATGCTTTCTTTTTCCAGCTTACATTTTGGCATCTTTGTCAAATACTAAGTGGCTGAAGTTATGTGTACTTATGTCTGGGTCTTCAACATTGTTCCATTAGTCTCCATTTCTGTTTTTGTGCTGGTTTTTATTACCATGGCTCTGTAATATAGTTTAAGACCTGGAATTGAAATTCTTCTAGCATTGTTTTTTGGTTCAAGATTATTTGGGCTATCTGGGGTCTTTGTGGTTTCATTAATTTTAGAATACTTTATCATTTCTAGATATTCTCTGGTAGAACCTTTGGAATCTCTAATGTATAGTTTCATGTGTTCCACAAAGAGGGATAGTTTGTGTCCCTTTGATTTCCTCCTCTTGCATTGTTGCTCCAGCTAGTATTTCAAATACAATATTTTAGTTTGCCAAGCACTTGGTAACTGTGGCTTTCAAGCATCCTCAAGTTCCCTTTCTTCATTGTTTCAGGTTGACTTCTTCCTTTCAGCATGAAGACACCATGTCTATGACCTATTTTCCACCAGGTACCCATTTCCTTTTTATGTCATAGGTTTCACCTTATTATTACATTAATTTTATATGTTGAGACTTTTTTCAAATTTCCTTGAATTCTGCTCTGAAAATATCATGCTAGTTAGTTTTGCATTTTTGATTTTTGTTTACTTGTTATATTTTGCTTTCTTTTTCCAATCTTATTCTCCTTTTTGCTATCCATGTCTTTGGCTCAGAGGACTGGACAGGACTTTGTTCTTTGACCCATGAATAAGATCAGCATCATCCTATCTGTTTATTACTAAGCTCAGTAAGAACTGGTTCTTGACACACAGTAAGTACTGAGCTCACAGGCACTGTGCTCAATGTTAGTTGCGCACTCTCTCGGTTTAATCTCCAAGGCTGGCTTAGGGCAATGGAAAAGGATTAGACAGATTCCTAGGGTACCACGTAGCTCTCCTATCTCAGATTTGACGATTGGTGCTTTTATCTATGTTCCTTCTTCAGCACAGCACAGGGAATGGATTTCTTTGTGACATTTCCTCACATGTACTTCGTGTACTCAGCTCACACTCCACCTCCATTGCCTCGTCTCGTTCTCTTCCACCTCTCTCTGCTTGCCTTTATTTACCCTACCGTCCCTGTCTAAGGTATATGCACTCACTCACACATACACACACACGTGCACACACACATGCACGTATGCACACATTCACACACAAGATTTCCCATGCAAGAAAAAGCATATGATATCTATTTTTATGACTCTGGTTTATTTCATTTAACATAGTGATGTCCAGTTCAATTCTCTCTCTGTGTTCCTCTCTCTCTCATTAAAAATGACATAATTTTATTCTCTTTATGATTGATTAAAACTAAATTATATACTGGCCAATCATTTGTTGGTAGACATCTGGGCCTATTCCACACTTTTGCTATTGTGAATAGGGCTGCAACACCAATGTACATATGTCTCTGTGGCAGGTATCCTGCCTTTGTGGACAATGCTGTCCCCAGAAGGTATAGGTTATTAAATGAAAATCTCAGTGCCAGGCATTGGATTCCTCATTATGAGTTATTGACTACAGTAGTATTTTGTTTTTCCCTTAGCCACCCAGGCAGTGTTGGGGAATGGGTTGCTTCTCATGGAGTGGACCTTAAATCCAATCAGATACTCCTACAACTTTTGTGCCACTATTGTACAGACTTATGATGCAGGCAGGATACCATTGAAGATCGAGGGGTTTGTAGTTCTTTTAGTATTTACCTTTCTCATCTGGTAGTATGCAGAGTACCTTCCAATACCATTAACTCTAGTAGTGTGGGTGAAGACTTTTGGTGAGCAACAGCTTGACTTCTTCATGTTCAATGAGCTATGTAGGTGTTATCTTCAACAACAGGGCCTCCCCATCCATTTGTGGAGAGCAACCAATAGCCTTGGCAATAACCTGGATTGTTTGGGGGGGTTCCATGGGGCCCCTTTACCCAACAACTCAATTAGATGCAACCCAATTAAGGCTATTTCTCTCCTATTATTTGGTCATTCCATTTAGATTTCTTTTACATGTGTGTATATTTTAAGATGTTTCTATTGTGTTGGGCTTTCATAGGACCCCTCAAATGACATTTAGTTTTATCTGTACTTGCCTGCGTTTCTTCCTTACCCTCATCTTCCTTCCCCCTTACTGTTGAGTCTTCCCCTTCCAGTCTCTCCGCATCCCACCCACCCATAGCTGTAGATACTTTTTCCCTTCCTTGGAAGAGCCTTCCTTCCCCAGAATACCTTACCCTATACCAAGCAGCTGTGATTATACTGATTGTATCCTGCTTCATGGACTCTGCAAGGTCACACAGTAGATCAGCTGACATTTGGAAGGCTGACACACCATAGATTTACTCATCTGGTGGAGGTTAGATTCACGCAGACTGACTGACTCTAACTGCAGAGTCTCTTGTGTGATAGCATGCCCCTGTGGTGTGTTTCTCATATCTGGCGCAATTTTCCTGTGCTCTGTTAGAAGGGTGACTTTCCCCACAACTTTGCAATTTTGGCAAATAAAATAAAACAGTCAAACCTTTTGTCATACCCTGCGATTAAGAAAAATTAGAAGCTTGTTATCTATAATTAACTCCCTGGCAGGATGATTTGGCCAAATGGAAGTCCTTGTCGGGTGATTACAGGATGGACTTCCACAGAGTGGAAATAGTACATGTGTTCTTTGCGTCTTCCTTAGATCTCTCAATGGTTTAATCTTGTCCATTTGCAACCTGTAGCAGCCCTCTTTAAGAGATGGCCAGGACCTCCTCACAGCTGCAGCTGTGGTTGGCTACAAACTAGCTGCCTTTGTAAGTTTTTGATAAGTTTTGCTACTTATCTTCAAAGAATGCCTGTGTCAATGAGAATTTACTTGTAGTTTTTTTATTACTAACAAGTTGATAATGAATGTGTGTGTGTGTGTGTGTGTGTGTGTGTGTGTGTGTGTGTGTGATGCTTGGGAATTTGTAACAACAGAAGAAATAAGATTGAAAGAGTAAAGAATGTAGAAGGATAAAGACTGTAGGAAAATGAAGGAGAAAAAAGAATGTAGAATAATTAGAGCAGGAATGAATTGGAACAGAGATTTTTCTTGTTTCTTTCAAGACAGGGTTTCTTTGTGTAGCCCTAGCTGTCCTGGAACTAGCTCTTGTAAATCAGGCTGGCCTCGAACTCACAGAGATCTGCCTGCCTCTGCCTCCCGGGTGCTGGGATTAAAGGTGTGGAAGAGAGAATTAGAACTGGAATTAGAATCGAAGCTGAGAATTACAGGAAACTTTAGACAACTAGGACAAGAAAATTAGAAGTAGCCGGGCGGTGGTGGCGCACGCCTTTAATCCCAGCACTTGGGAGGCAGAGGCAGGCGGATCTCTGTGAGTTCGAGACCAGCCTGGTCTACAAGAGCTAGTTCCAGGACAGGCTCCAAAACCACAGAGAAACCCTGTCTCGAAAAACCAAAAAAAAAAAAAAAAAAAATAGTTCAAGGCCAATCCGGGTCATATAAAACTTTGTCTAAAAAAGACAAAAACAAAAAAAAAAACAAAAAAAAAACAAAAAAAAACAAAAAAAACAAAAAAAAAAAAAGAAAATTAGAATTAAAACAGAACAACAAAGAGCCATGACTGGAACGGCAAGCATATGAGTTCAATCCATAACCTAAGTCCCCTTTGCTACTCTGAGGCCACCTAACTGAACCCTGGGAGGACGTCAGCAGAACTGGACTCTGTTGGATTTTGATATCTACTTATTCATATACATATTACACACACTTTCCCCTGTCTGCACCCTCTGCGTATTGCACACACCTTGCACCCCTTTGCACCCTTTGCAATTCCATACACACTGCATTCTTCTGCACACTCTGCACATTACACACACTTTGTACCCTGTTGCAACCCCTGATGCCCCTTTCATTGTACTTAAGTGGTCTTAGTTAACACTTTGAAGGTTAAAAACATGGTAGTTAGGAGGTAAAGTCACTTTTCCCAATGTCACAGCATCAGTACAGTTAGATTCATAGTGTAGATTCAAGAGTGCCCACACCTGGTATCATCCTTCTCCTCCATGAGTGTAGAAGGAAGTCTCATTCCCAAGCCTGCCCTTATTGATTCTTCCCACACCCGTCCTCTCAGTAAATCACAGAGACGGGGTGTGCTTAGAGAAGTCAACGCGTTTATTTATTTGCTCTCCAGTGGTATTTCCTTAAGACCTCCTGAATGCTGAACACGTGCCAAAAGGAGCTACTGGTGGCAGAAAACCCTGTTGACAGGATCCAAGCCTGGAAATTGGGGAGCCTGGGAGCAAAGAAGTTTCTAGAATACACAGAGCACAAGGTCAGAGCTGTCTCCAAACATCAGGAATCAGGTTAAAAGGGAAAATAAGATAAGACCTTCAACATAGGAGCCAACCAAACCATTTCCATAAGATCCTCCATGAAGAAGTCAGTGGAGAGAGAGTAACCAGCTGAAATTGAGAGGATTTGGACTTCAGGAAAATGAGCTCGAGTCTCATTTGCATTGTGAAATTCAAAATTCAGAGCACCAAACTAAGCAGTCCTCTAATTATATCTATCCTCTGTGTTTTGACCTTAGACACCATTAAGTAAACAAACTGGATAACAAATAATGTATACAGTGCCTTGAAAAACCTTTTTAACTTCAAGATTTCCATTCTGCAGATAGAGAGACTCAGAAAGTCATTTGTCCATGACTCTTACCCAGATAGCCTGCAGTAGACTCAAAGACACAGGCAATCCTACGTCTTTCCCTAAGATATATGGGAAAGTGCCTAAAAGGACGAGCCACACAGCTCTTGGTTAGAGTCTCCCTGCCCATAAGCCTTGACCTCCAGAGCCTGACGCTGAAAAGGGCTGAAGAGAGACGACATCTATCCACCCGAGCCCACTCCATACCTTACTGTGGGGGGAGGCAGATTTTGCCACACATGCCCTGGCAGCACTTATAGTTGCCATCGCACTGGCCATCCCTCTCACACTTATTGGGAGGATTCAGCATCAAACATCGTCCTTGAATCTTTGGGCACCTCCCAGGCTTCGTCCTCACTGGCAACAGAAGAACCACAGGTCAGATGTGTTAAGATTTAGGCAGCACATTGTGTTTCTTTTACCCATCCTCTCCAGCCCAAGCAAGGAAGATCATCCCCACTCACCCCTCACCTCAATCACCTCCTCCCAGATATGTCCCCGGAAACAGCACCCGGTTCCTCTCTAGCATCTGGCCTCTCATCAATACAGGTCAACTGTCTGGTGCTGAAAGGCTTGATGACTTCCATGAAGCTTTCTGAATGCCCTGATGATTATTTGCAAAACCGTTACAGAGCGACTGCTTCAGACAAGTGGCTCTTCCTGCCAATGGACGCATGATGCCTTGACTGACTGATGTGTTGCACTCAACAGCTCTTAGAAACAAGGATTTCTAGACAGACCCTTCGCTCGATCCCAACCCCTTCAGTGCTAAGTCTTGAGATTCATTCCTTTCCTCCATGTTCCTCTGCTGGCTCACCTGGTCTGAAGATGGGAAGAGGGTCAATGCATTTGATATCACAATGAACTTACAGCACCTTTTATTCCCCAGGCATTGCCAGTCCGAATCACACTCTGGTTTCTCCTCCCTAAGGCAGTTTGCAGACTTTCTAGAAGGGCAGGTTCCAATTTTGATATCATCTACAGAGAATGTCAAGATATTAGGAGAGTATGGAGTATCTATCATAATTACTAGTCAAAGGACCACTTTCCAGAGTATAGATCCTCATTCCAGCAGCCCAAAAATTCCAAGGGAAATATCTGATTAACCCCAAGCGAAGGAAAGAAAACAAACAAAACGAGCAAGCAAAAATGACAGACTTGGTCAAGCAAGACATGACCCGGAAAAATCACAGCCTGAAAACAAAGGCACAGGGTGCCCAGTCAGGTTTTTCCACCTCAGGGTTAAGATAGAAGGGGAGACAGAAAAGACAGAAGGGGAGAGAGGAATAATGGAGACCAAGATAAATAAATATGAAGAGAACATGTGAGATCAGTTGAGAACTAAGCCAGAGGCAGGAACAGAAAGATTAAAGGACAGGAACAGAGATAGAGTGAGACCTGAGCTCACGGGATGGCTGAGAATAAAGAGAGCATTTCCATGTACCTTGAAGCCTCATAGAAACCTCAGACCCTAGAAAGACATGAGTTCCTCCATCAGGTCCAGAGTAAGTTGGAATACCTTAGAGAAGGGAGCACACTCAAAACTACCATGAGTCCTCACCTCCTACATTCTAGGCAGGTTGGGACCAAAGTAACTCCAACTCACCTGTAACTAGAACTATTCTCCATCCTGCTGGTTCCCTGGACCAGTTTTTCTCTGTCCTCCTGTTCCTGAAGCTGCTCATGAAGTAACCACTGTGAGGCTTATTATCAGTTACAATTGTTTGGCCAATGTGTTAGGCTTCTTACTGAGTAGCTATAACCTTAAACTAACCCATTTCTATTAATCTGTGTATTGCCACAAGGCTTTGGCTTATTGGGGTGGATTGTTAGTCCTTCAACAGCTACATGGTATCTCTCCTCCTTATCTCTATTAGGATTTCCTGCCTGGTTTTACTCTATTAAGCCATTGACCAAAACAGCTTTATTCAACAACCAATAAAAGCAACACATATACATAAGGACATCCCACAGTCTCTCCCCTTTTCTGTCTAAACGTAAAGGAGGGTTTTAACTTTAACATAGTAAAATTACATATACAAAACAGTTATTAGGTAAGAATTACAGTTACAATATTTAGTCTACTTGTATTAGGAAAAAATTAAAGAAAATATTCTATCATCTATTTTATTCTTGTGAGTCTAAAGCTTCATATCTAATTTATCTTTTATTATAACTAAGGAAAACTATAACTATCTATCTTCAATTCCATCAAAGACTCCAGAAAGATATATTACCTAAGTAAACAGGAGTTAAGTACATTGTAAGCAACTTCCAAATTTCTAGAAATGACAGAGACATCTCACAGCCTGGACAGTCACCCAAAGTTCTTTTGCAATAATGGGGTATCCATCTTCAGCCTATAGTGCCATAATATCTGAAAGACTTTTCAGTGAAGCGCAAGAAATTAGATCTGTTGTCAGTTTCTCTCTTTTGGCGTCCTAAAATGTCTCACCATTTTTATCTCCTTCCACAGTGCAGGATGCCAGGATCCCCAGAGCAAGGAGCCCCATGGAAGATTAGAAACTGTTGGACTTTTTGGTGAATGCAAAGTGACTCAGATGACCAGTCCCAAGCATCACTCTTGTGGCTCCAGGGGAGTGTATTTGGACTCTCCCAGCTGCCATTGCATAGTCAGGAAGCTCAGCCAGAGAACGAAAGTCTTGACACTAAGGGGTAGATGGTAGACACCCTGTTTCAGGCAGGACCGTGAGACCAGTAGAGGAGCTACCAGAGAGTTGAAAATGAAAGAAGTTGGTTTGAAGTTGTCCTTAGAAGAACATTCCATGTGACCAATCACCTGAGCCCTGAGCACTGTGAAATCTGAAAGCCTGTTGCCCTTACTGGTAGAGAAGAGCAAAAAGGGTCAGTCACAAAAGGGCCACCAGGACCTGATGCTGAAACATAAGACATGGCTTCTCAGTTGAGATTGTGCAATGCACCTCTACTTCTCATGTTCCTGGACCTTCTAAAATTTCGAAACTCTAACCTCCCCCCAGCCCACCCCCATCTACTCCTCAGAAAGAGTAAGGCCTCCCATGGTGAGTCAACAAAACCTGGCACATTCAGTTGAGGCAGAACCAAGTACCTACTCTCTGAATCGAGGCTGAGCAAGGTATCCCACCATATGGACTCTTAAAGAGCCAGCTCAGGCTCACATGGGGGAAAACAGGAGAGGGTGAGGGAAGGGGAATTGTATTTGGTATGTAAAATGAATAAAAAAATTTTAAAGTATAAAAGAATTCACCATACTCCCATTACCTTACAACCTGATGCTTTGTTTTTGTCCTTCAAAGCATTCAATATGTATTTGCAAAGTTGGTTAGAATGTAGGTGCATTCTATAAACATTACAAGGAATTTTTACAAAGATTAATTATCATATTAAAATAATTTCATTTTCATTAGTGAAAATATAAAATGATACTATATTCCATATTTTTTCTTTTTAATCTTTCAACTTTTGGCATTATGTTATAATTACATTTCTTATTCGCCTTTCCTCCCTTCAAACTCCTCCATGAAGCTTTCCTCAGTCTCCATCCAATTAATGGCCTTTTTTTTCCCACTGCCATTGAATGCCTTTATGGATATGGATATATATATATATTCCTAAATATAACCTTACACTCCCCCCAAATGTAACTAAATAATTATGACATAAAAAAGAAACTCTAACCTATTGCTCAATCAAATTTCTTCTCAAAATACAGATGACACATGGCTCAAACCACCGACATTTCTCTCTGCCAAATTATTTGCACCGCTGTTTTCCCAGTGCCTATTCCATGACTGAAACGTGGAAAGCAAACCCTAAACAAATGACAAGTGTACCCGGAAGGGCCTTGCCTTCCGCAAATCTCTTGGGAGATCAGTTTCCTAGGCATGAAATGACTTGGAAATGAGATTGTTCCTGGGATTAAGAGTTTGAAATGACCCTTAAAATAATGAATGAATTGCATCCCTTGCTACAAGAGTTCATTGCTGAAAGCTGCTGATAGCAAAGGCTTTACCGGGGCTACTGAGAATGTACAACAGATGACAATTGATATCTATAAGTTCAACCCACCAAACATACAACTGTCTGATAGAGAGAATCTCATGAAACAAGGCTTACGGGACCATTGTCTAATTGGACAAGGGGAGAAGAAAAAGAATGAATTAATAACCTTACACTGTGTGCTTTGTAATGGAGGACCAGTCAAAAATGGAGATATGTAAGACACTGTTTTTACAATATTGTAAACATTTTATAATATTTTAAACATCTTTTACAATATCGTCATTACTGCTGTCACAAAACCATAACTGCAACGAAAAGCTGAGACGGAGGCAGGATTCATAAATCAATTCACAAAATATCCACTCAACCACTTCTCTGAAGCACGGAGATGAGAATATTCAAAACAGCGTGGCCCAGACTCCTTGAAGCTAGGCAGAGCTGTGATCTAGGCATTACTGATAAATTATACTCTCACGGTCTTGAGCCAAAGCAAAACTGGAAGGAAGCAGAGTGAGGGCTGCTTTTGCAGATACACACCATGGCAGAGGCGGAGTCTGCAGCCAGGAGTTCCTGAACTAAGGCCAAGGGCACCATGACTCTGGGGAAGGGAAATTGTACGGCACTGTTGACATTGTCCTCTTACAGCCCTTTGAGTAATTGCGTACACTATCTAATCCTGGCAATAACCACCTTTTTATCCAAACAGAACCATTTTTGCCAGGCACTAAGGCACAAACCTTTAATCTCAGCACTCAAAGGGCAGAGACATTGAGATCTCTGTGAGTCCTAGGTCAGCCTAGTCTACGCAGGGACTGCCAAGCTTGCCTAGGGTCAGTTAGCCTGTTGATGGCAGAGATGAACGAAGTCCAAACCCAGTGTTCTTTAGGATGTGACCTCCTGCTCCCCAATCCCAGAAGCCTCTACTCTCGGGACCTTGCCCACAGGGAATATCAAACAAAATCCTATGGGCTTCTGTTTTCACCCTATTGGTGAAAGTTCTTTCCACCTGACACCCAACACCGCACAGATGAGTCCCACAGCCGATACTGGTCAGTCACAAATACTCAAAGCCTGGGGATGAGACACCAAGGAATAGCCTGGTGTGGTGGCACACTCCTTTTATCCCAGCACTCTGGAGCAGGCGCAGGAGGATACCTGTGAGTTTGAGGTCAACTTGATCTAAATAGCAAGCTCCAGGACAGCTAGGACTACATAGAGAGACCCTGTGTCAAAATAAAGAGAAAAAAAAAGTGTAACGTGTTCCCTAGTGCCCAAGGAAGGATATGGTTGGCTTCGCTGAATAATTTCCCCAGGTGTCAGGGATAACTGGAAACCAGACCTGGTCCTCTGACCAGCAGGTCGCTTACCTGGGGGGAACAGGGACATTGTCTATGAAGAGTTGGGGGGAAAGAAAGGAAAATTTACGGTTGGAAAAGTCAGATCTCAGAGGTTAGTAGCACTGACTTCACTTCCAAAGCACCTGGGTTCCATTTCTAGCACCCGTATGGCAGCTCACAACCACCTGCAACCCTAGTTGCAGGAGATCTGAGAGCGCTGCATGTACGTGGTCCACAGACACGCATGCGGGGGAAACACTCATCCGCATAACACAAATTTTTAAAAAAGAAAGAAAAACCCAGGCCCCCTGATCCTATCAGGTGTCAAGCCAAGGCATAATTTGAATCTGAATTTTAGGTGTTGTGCTATTGCAGAAATAATCTGCCTTCCCAGTGAGTAATCCCTCTACACACTTAGCAACTAGTAGGGGAGATCTTTGATAACAGCGCACGTCCAACTCTGGCTAATGCCCAAGGAGGAGCCAGCCACATATGCTGTCATCCTTAAATCTCTTTCAGGTTCCTGCCCCAGTTCACTCTCTGAACAATTTAAAAGGAGACAGGAGACTCAAGTCTGGCTGCTTGAGCAGACAGGAGACTTCCACAGCAAGAATCGTCAGAATGATTTCTTAAGCACACCAGTGTTGTTCTTGTTGAATTATCCTTACCCAGGGTCATCTTGCCCACCTGACAGAATTACATTTTTCCTGATAAGAAAAATGTCAGGAGAACTTGGTGGCAGTTTAGGACTTGACGGTTGTGACCCTGCCCTGCCCCCTTGAACTGTCCTGACGTGAGGGTGAAACTACTGGCTGGTGGCAAGTCAGCAGCGTCTCCTTTTGTTATGGGAATGGAGTCTAACTGGAGGTCAATCTTGCTGAATGAACCTTAGCAGAAACCTTCTTGGCAACTCTAAACTTCAATTAGAAAGTAGCTCTCTCCCTGTTTCTAACCAGCCTCTTTAGTATGCCAGGTACCTCCCACTCCCATTGGAGGAAGTGCTCCTTTAACTAAATTCTTCATATAACTTAATATTTGCTAGTCAAATTTATGAGTGAATTTTTTATAATATCAGTTTTGATACTTCAAGTTTCTCCTGCATCAGTACCACCGCATACTGGGCAAAACCATTGAGATGATGACAGTTGGCTCAGCAGTTAGGAGAGCCTGGTTCAATTCCCAGCACCCATCTGGTAACTCTCCACAATCTGTAAGTGCAGTTCCAGGGATCTGATGCCCTCTTCTGATTTCCAAGAGAAAAATCCTCATATACATTTTAAAAGATGATAAATCTTGTTTAATTTTTTTTTTTACAAGAAGAGATGATGAGGGGCTGGAGAGGTAGCTCCATAGTTTAGAGCACTGACTGCTCTACCAGCGGTCCTGAGTTCAAGTCCCAGCAATCACATGGTGGCTCACAACCATCTACAGTGGGATCTTTTATGCCCTCGTCTGGCACGCAAACAACACTCATACATAAAATAAATAAAAATCTTTTTTTTTAAAAAAGTCAGAGAATGAAATAGTTGACGATAGAAGTGTCAGGCAGATGTCTCCCCAGTGAGAATAAGCAGGTGACTTCCTATTGATTGCCAGGCCACCATGGGTGGGAGTGAGTTTCACGGAATCAGCTGTTCCTGGACTCTTCACAGTCGAAATACATGGCCTTTCCTTACATGGCCTCAGAGTACTGAAAGTCACCTTGGCAATGGTCTTTCTTCTTTAGGGGTTTGGCATCACAAATTGGCCTCTGGTGCTTCCAGGTCATTAGTAAGAAAAGGATAACAAGAGGCCATAGGACATCCCCAGCCCTACGCTCTTGCTCCATCACTTCCTCCAGTTGGTGCAACATAGCCTGAGGACTGCCATCAAGAACAAGCAGCTTCCCCATTCGCCAATGCTGAACTTCCCCTGGCAATACAACCCATAACTGTAGCCATTTTCTGGCTTCTTGCCTCTTGGCAATGCCATGGATTTATAGGCAACGCCAAATGTCTTGGTGAATAGACGATGCTGTCTGTTTGGTTCCATGCTTAACCTGCGGATTTGACGTAATCACATCTTTTCTCTGTTCTAATATCTTCCCCATCATTTATATAAACAGCCCTCCTTCTAGAACTCTAGGTGAGTGAATTCGCCCCATCTTATTTCCCATACCCACCTGCCCTTGATTCAGACCCGCCTGGTTCCTGTTGTGACCTCTTCGTTTGTGGAGTTAGTCCTTCTAGCCCCTTAAGTGTTGCAAAATTACTATGATTTTTTTTAAAGAATTGGGCCCTTAGCAACTTGTTTTGAGTCTCCTCATTGCTAAAGTGTATCAGCTATCCTCTCAAGTGCTTAATCTAAATGTCTTTTCTAAGTCTGGACACTCCTAATTTTCACTTATCTCTGTTGACTTAAAAACTTAAACTAGGAGTATCACAATTAATCAAGTTATACTGAGATTAGTATGCATTTTCAGAAACATAAATCTTACATGTTACAACAAATAGAACAGGAAGAGATTACACATTACCACGGGAACCACTCATGCCAGTTGGCTTTTTAAAGCTACAAGGTGCATAGGTGTGTGAGAAGGGTGTGCCAATGGGACCTGCCTCAGGGAGAATAGTGCTGTTAAAAACGATCTCACCACAACTCATAATTTGTGCACCGAGAGATTAGGAAAGGGTTGCGATGCCTCCTTTCTCAAAGATAAAGCTGCTAGGAACTGAAGAGATGGCTCAGTAGCTCAAGTATTGGCTGCACTTCCAGAGCACCAGGGTTCAGTTCCCCACACCCACACAGTGTTTACAACCATCTGTAATTTTAAACCCAGGGGATCCAGCACCCTCTCTTAATTGACATCTCAGAGATCTGAACACTAGGGACCTTGTCATCTTATCCAGGTATTACTCCATTCTGAGCCTCATTCCCTATATAAACAAAGACTATTGTTTCTTTAACCAAAGATGAAGCCTCTCCCAGCATTGAAATCCCTGGACACTCCTGGGAGTGCTTTCTTTGCTCCCTAAGCCAGTCGGGGCTGCCAAGCCACCAGTGACCATTGATTTATGACACCCAACTTCAGGAATGTTTCTTGGAGGACAGGAAGGCTTCTTCTGAAATAGGGCCATTATAGCCATCTCTGCTCCTGCTGGGAGCCGATTCGAGTGGCCGCCATTACAAGATGGCGCTTGCCCCCCCCCCCCCCCCCCCCCCCCCCCGGCCTCGCTTGCTGGACAGCTCCATATTAGGCAATGCAGTGGAACCGTGCCTCTTGTATGTGCAGTGACGATGATGTGCTTAGGGCCAATCCCGTGGCCAGGAGCATTGGCAGGCGCGCATCGGCCAATCCAGGCACGACTCGTTCCCTTACCCCCTATATAAGCAGCCGCCGTTTGGCGCTCGGGGGCCCCTCGCTTCCGCTCTCCCTTCAACCAAGAGGCTCCAATAAAGTGTGATTTGGGAAGAATCCTCGTCTGGTGATCGTCTTTTCATGCTGGTCAGGGAGTTCGCCGCATGCTCCCTCTTGACTTCTATCCCTCTGCCAGAGCTTCTATTTTTAGGATATATTTTATTTTTAATGTGTGTGAGAGATGGGGGAGGGAGAAGGGGAGAGAGAAAGAGAGAGGGAGAGAGAAAGAGAGATGTTCACATGGGAGTGTGGTGCCTGTAGGGTTTAGAGGAGGGGGTATCAGACCCCTAGAATTGGAGTTGCAGGCAATTGTGGTCACCCAGTGTGGGTGCTGGCAACCAAGCCTTGGTCCTCAACAAAAGCAGTTCACAGTCTTGACTGCTGAGTCATTTCTCCAGCCCCTACAGAACTTCTTTAGATGAAATCCATAGCTCCTTCCAGATCCCTAAATCTCAGGAACTAATGTTCAAGTGCTATGTGAGTTTTTCAGATGAGTCCATCAGAATTACAAAGTGATCATAGACCAAAAAGGCTAATGTCCACTGATTCAAGTTTAGTTCACGCTTCTCTTGGCCTCTCATCTCCTCTCCTATGCTGGATGATTCTCTGGTCTTCCTCAGAGTTATAAATTACCCATTTGCCTGCATCACCTTGAAGAAGACTGAGATGCCCTTAAAAATTAGGAACTTTATTAGTTTTTCCCCCTCTGTATTCTCAACAGCCTAGGACACACTAGTATGCAGCACTTACTCAATGACAGAGGATGTGAGTCCCCAAGAATACAAAGTTCCACTCACGTTGGATCCTTTTTCTTTCCTCAGCTACAAGAGTCAGGACTGACACCCAGCATTCAATAAACATTAAAGGCAGAAAATATGTGGAACAAACAAACGGGTGGGAGCCCGGGGAAGAGCCCGGGGAAGAGCCGTCCCTACTCTCCAGCTCTCCTCATCCCGGGAGCCACTAGACTGTCTCAAAGTTCAGGGCTTTTCTAGTTTTTTATTAGAAAGGGTCTATTTTTTCCCATTGTAATTTGTTAATGTTTATTAGAAACAATACTTGTAACAGCAATATTATAATTTCAAAAACTAGGGAATCCAGATTTCCCCTGAACACCGAGTTTTGATTCAGCCTTAGATGGATTCAAATGGAAGCATCACAATAGAGACAGGCTTCGAAGTTCCCAACACAGTTATAACCCACAATGCCCCTGTGCTCTTTCTTTCTCCCAGCTACCCTGTAACATCCCAGAGTCCAGCAGGAGACAGAGCAGGGAGTCGCCAGCAATGCACCTTCCTCTTGCCATCCTGCTGGCCCATGGCTTACAGCTTGTTGTAGATTTGGATGATCCTGCCTGGGTGGTCCACTCAAGCAATCAATTCGTTGATGGGCAGAAAAGCTAGAGTCTGAAGTATGCTGTATGTGTGGAATGCTGAATCCAGAAGAACGTTTCCCAGGGGTCAGAAGGCACATTGCTTTTCTCCTCAATCTACATAAAAGGAGGTTGTGGATTCTGGGAGCTTGAGATTTTGAAGATGTAGATCCCATAATGTCCCTCACTCTGATTCCACGTTCACCAAGCTTAGTGGGGCAGACACTGGAAGGCCACAGGCTTGATTGCATTAGAAATTAAGAACTGGGGTGTAGTTTCATGCCTTCTCTCTTGAGAGTTTCCCAAAGGACTGGTGATCTAGACAAACAGGTTAGGTGAACTCCACACGCTGGCCCTTTAAGGTTCTGAGACAGTTCGGATGACCTCAGTGAGCTTGTCCTGGAGAGTACCACTCAGTGAACAGTAGAAGAAGCCAGCTGGGCTCTTGAAGACTCTCCTGTGCTCACAAAGAAAGGGTCTATTTTTTAATGCTAACTTGGGGGCTAGAGAGATGACCCCATGGTTAAGAGCATTTGTTGTCCTTGAAGAGGACCTATGTTTGATTCCCAGTATACACATGGGAGCTCATAACCACCCATAACTCCAATTCCATGGAATCCAATGCCCTCTTCTGATCTCCTTGGCACCAGGTACAGAAGACATCCATACACATAAAATAAATTAAAAAATAATTAAATCCTGCTCTTTAATTTCAGTGGCAACCATGAGAGGAAGGAAGGGATCAGCAAGTGTTGGACTGAACACGAGAAGATCATGGAAGGCCTCAAATATGAGCAAATGTATCTTATATAAATGCATGAACTCTCATAAGGAAATCCATTTTCATGTTTAACTAATACATACTCGTAAAAAATTAATGCTGTTCTACACTAAGCTTGGCTATAGGATTGGTAACTTTCCCCAAATGGAGCCAAAAGTTAATGACTAGGGTCACTGAGCTGCATCGGCGGGTAGAAGCACTCAATGCCAAGCCTGATGACTTGCATTTGATCCCTGAGTGACGGGCACAGTGAAACACCTCTGAGTGAGAAGGATAACAAGGGGGAGGGGTGAGCAGTGAAAACCGGAAAGATCAGGTCCTTTTGACCTGATAACCAAAGGCTCTTCCCACACAGAGGACTACTTTGTGCTCAACCACTCCCTGTGGGGTTTTCCCTGATTAGGCCATTCCTGACTTACATTTTTACTTTTGCCCCACTGTCCAGGATTCCCAGAAAGTGATCTCTGCAGGCTGGTAAAGGCATGCTCCTCTTCCAAAATGGAATGTCCGCCGTGGTGCTTGAAGGTCTCGGAGAGATGGAAACCAGAACCTAGAGCAGAGGCAGACAAGGTCCTCTTCTAAGGGAGAAGACGGGGAACCCATACTGGGAGATCTCAAGTACTTCCCCACCGATAGCCACTCCAAATACTGTCTAGGACGAAATACGCCTGAACTTTCCCAGAAATCCCTCAAGGCCCTGGGGAAACATTTCATTTACTGAGTCCTTAATGGGGGGAGCTCAAGTCTTCCACAGATTTTCGGAAGACCTAGAAGAAGCCTCATTGGAGAGCAAGCACCTGCCAGTTAGAACCAAATGCTACCTTCATGGAAGACTCAGGGCCAGGCATGGAGTCCCTGTGTTCAGTTTAGTTTTCCTGCCTACCTATCTTCTGCCCTGCTGTAGGTCAAAGCAGCTTCTTTATTAACCAATTGTAATAAAACATATTCATAGCATGCAGTAGGGAATCTGACATCACCAACAAAATGCAGGATGTTTCCATTCCCTCATGCCGTTTCCTTGTGCGTTCCCTTATAATCAGCTTTATGATCCCAATGCTAAGATTCGCTTGCTTTCTTTCACTATAGATTCATTTTGTCACTTCTAAATTTTCAGATATATGGAACCACATTTTATATAAACTTTTACATGTGGTTCTTTTAAAAATGCAACATGTTGTTGAGTCTAATTCATGCTGCCTGTGTTGAAAGAATGTTACTCTTAATGCTAAATAATATTCTTCCATATATGTATAACATTCTCCATTGATAGACACATGGATTGTTCTCGCTTTGGATATTCTGGGAAGAGATTTAATAAAAATCTGTCCACATGCTTGAACATACACACCTAAGAAATGAGTTGCTGGCCATAGAGTAGGCACATATTTAACTTTAGTATAAACTATCAAATGTTTCCAAAATAATTGTACAATATTGACCATATGCATAGTTTGGTGACCCTATTTTGTCATTAGCTGTGTGAAAGAGTTCCAGGAACTGGACACAGCGGTACACACTGGCAAACCCAGCACTAGAAAGCCTGAGGCAGGGGGATAATGAGTTTAAGGACAATCTACTACATGTCAAGGCCTGCTTGCAGGGCTTAGGGAATGCCTCGTTTTACTTGCCCCCGCATGTGTGAGGCCCTAGATTTGATCCCCCGAACTACATAAAAATGAACGACCGTCTTTCCACATTCTCAACAACATTTCATATTGTTACGTCTTAAACACTCTAGTGGGTGTGGACTGCTATCTTGCTGTGGATTAAATTTATGTTTTCTGGTGGATAATGATATTGAGTATCTTCTCCTGTACTTAATGGCCTTTCCTAGATAGTCCTTGGCCAATTTGAGGGCTGTGTGTGTGTGTGTGTGTCTGTCTGTCTGTCTGTGTTTTGTCTTCATATGACTGACTTGGTGTTCTTCACATATTGTCACTGTAAATACACACTTTGTGAGACACAGGCAGCCACGGTCACCTCCACGCACTGAGAATGCTCTCTCTGGGTCCCAGAGTCAGACTTTACTTCCTCGCCAGTTTACTTGAGGTACGAAAGTTTTAAATCTGGAATAATCGTCAAAGCACCATTGCAGTATGAAAACTGTCAGCTCTGGCTCTCTGCCTCCATTCTGGGACAAAAAGGACAGGCTACGGCACCATGGCACGCTGGGGCCCACTTCCGAACGCCTTCATCACATCTGGCCCTCACAGCAATCCTACAAACTAGGTCTCGTTAAGGTTTCATTACACAAATGAGAAAACGGATGTACTAAGATTTGTCTGAGGCCATAATTCAGAAGATAGACACCTCAGACCTGGAGGACTAGCAAAGGCTCCTGCATCTACCTCTAGCGTCCAAGGAAAGAGCACTGGGAAGGTGCTGCCTGTGGTCTTCCTGAGGCAGATAATATAGGGCTCCACCTGCATTCATTACCTAATAAACATCAGTGGAAACCAGTGTGAGCGTCTAGGGATAAGCAAGAGGCTGGTTCCGTTCTGAGGAATCTTAGAGGCCATTAGATCATTGTAAGACTCCAGTGGAAACAACAGAAAGTCCATCAGTGGGCAAATGACATACAACGTCAGTCTTAATTTAATTAAAAAGAAAAATCATTGGAAATCCTTCTCATACCCAGACACTAGAGGAAAACAAAATCTTCCAGATTGCTCTGCCTGAGTACTTCCCAAAGTCGTCTTGAGCTGCTGTGTGGCGGTGCTCCATCCAGTGAAAACGCAGGCCCAGCTCTCTTAGCCAGCCTCCCACTACTGAATACCAGGCTTGATTTACACTGGCCTTGAATCTGGGTCCTACCTTGTCACCTGCCAGTTGTGCACCCAAGCCAGTCACTTCCCCTTTCATGCATCTGCAGACTGGACATTCAGATCATCTGTGAAGACGGAATGCCGCCTCGGCTTGTTTTTGCTGTTTTAAAACTGCGAGTTCCTCCTTAACTGTTGTGTTCTCTGTGCTCAATTGGTGGACTTGGATCCTAGAATGTAAACCCTCCAGGGAAGCCAGTAAGAGTTGGGAACCAGAAAAGTGGAAGCACCAAGTGTGGGAACCAAAGTTTAAAACCGAACTCTGCACTCAGAGCAGATGCCAAAAAAGGGTCAGCACCGCCTGCTCTAAGAACAGACACTTCGGAAGCCCAAGCTCAACTCTTCTACTCTTTCTTTCCTTGGTCAGCAGAACTCAGAGTCTGGCCCTCCTCCGCATCACCTGGTTCGTCCCTCCCATAGAGTGTTTCCATGGTGTGACTTTTGAAAGAGAGTTAGTTGTGCTGGGCCTCAGGCTCCCAGTCCCACTACCACCCAGCTCAAGTTCTCACGCTACCTCTTGCAGCAGCACTTTCGCCACCCTGGTCTGCCTCTCAAAATCCTATGACCCCCTTTCAAGCATGAAAAACACCATATGAACCCCATTTAATGAATTACCTAGGAAACACCCGACTTATACTCCCCAAAATTATCAAAGTCAGGCCATAGAGGTAGCTCCATGAATGAAGGCATTTGAAGACTTGATGATTTAACAGGGCATGATAATGCACGCCTTTAATCCCAGAACTCAGGAGGCAGAGGCAAGTGGATCTCAACGAGTCTGAGGCTAGCCTGATCTACAGAGTGAGTTCCAGAACTGTCAGGGTTACATAGAGAGACCTTGTCTCAAACAAACAAACAAGAAACAAAGACTTGATGATTTGTGTTTAATCCCTGGAACTCACACAATGAAAGGAGAGAATGGACTCAACAGATTCCCACAAATTGTCCTCTGACCTCTACCTATGCACCCTGGCATACAAATGCTCCCACAGACACACACAATACATAAGTAAATATAATTTTTAAATTTTTTAATGAGCAAGGATATTAGAAAAAGTAAGGTCTTGGAAGTAGTCTGGAAGAGTCTAAGGAGATTTGAGAATAAGCCCTGAGTAGACTTAAGAGATACTGGAAAAAAAATAAGGAAATGTAAAAAAATATGAACTGGGGTTATAATAATGTGTCCATGCTGGCACATATGTTGTAATGAATACACACCAAGATAGATGCTCAGATGAGTACACACACCAAGACAGACCCCCAGAGGAGGACGCACACCAAGAGAGACCCTCAGACAAGGAAGCACACCAAGACAGACCCTCAGACAAGGAAGCACACCAAGAGAGACCCTCAGACGAGGACACACACCAAGGCAGACTAGTTACAGCTAGTTGTGAGCCATCATATGGGAGCCGGGAACTGAACCCTAGGCCTCTGGAAGAACGGTCTGAGTTCAATCTGTTGAACCATCTCTCTACTTCCCTAACACATTTTTGAGTTTATCTCTACAGTTAAATTTCCAAGCCAGAGGCAGGTAAGGTGTTGTCTATAGCAAAACTGCCCCAAGGGTACAGGAGAGGGGTTGGCAGGAGGAACAATGGGGGGAGGAAGTGCAATTATATTATAGTATCAAAAAATAAACAATTATTAAAAAAACAACTCCACTCATGCTTGCCAAACATAGTGATTGATCCCAGCACTCAGGAGGCAGGCACCGTTGATCTCTGCAAGCCAGAGCTCAGTCCAGTCTACAGAGGCATTGCAGATCAAGTAGAGCTACATATTGAGACTCTGTCTCATTAAAAAAAAACTCCTCTCTCTATATAAATATACATATAATATATCATATATAATCTCTCCATATCTTACATATAACATAAAACTCCATGTAATATATACCCTCCCTATATAAAATATTATGTATATCAATTAAATATATCGTATATAATCTCTAGCTATTCTGTATATGATGTATATAATCATGTTCTATATATTTATGCACACTCTCTAATCTTTCCCTCCCCAGCTCTCTCTCTCTCTCTCTCTCTCTCTCTCTTGCCTAATCCAATCAGCTCACAGAACTCCCAACTCCACGTCACTCCACTATGTCCCTGTCAAAGTCACTACTGACTTCCAGGCTGCTAAACACAAAGCTCAGTTGTCATCACTAATCACTCTCTTCCTTGATCTGTTTCCTCCACAGCTGTTTCTAGGACACCATAGCGTCATAGTTTGACCCCTTCCTCTCCAACCTACAGTTGCTCCTCAGATTTTCTCCCTAAGTCCGGCTCTCCTCCCCAGCCTCTGAATCTAGGCGAGTAGGGAGGACAAGCCCAGGTTTGGGCCTTCCTGATCCACACGCACTTCCTTCCCTTCCATCTCATCCAGCACTGGGGCTCTGCATCAGCTACACAGTGGAGGCTGGCTCGTCTCTCCAGGCTGTCTCCTAATTCCCAGCTCACGAATCCAACCGACTTCTGATTTCTCAAGTTGAGTGCTTCCTACATGCCTCCAGCTTGATATTTCTGAGACTGAAACCCTGATCTTACCGGCCCAAACTGCTTTACCGATTCCTGTCTCCAGTGATGACATCATCCTCGAGTCATTCAGACCAAAAATCCTGACATCATCTGACTCATTTAGCTCCTAATATCGCGCGTAATGCACTGAGAAGCCCAATTTATGTTACTCTTGAATGTGATTGTGAAATTGAATTTGAAGCACCTGTAATTTCCTAAATTGAATGATTTGCCAAATGGAGGTGGTGAAGTTCTGCCTTCCCATCTATTTCTCAATATCAAGATCTAATGCAGTCTGGCCTACAGTACTTCCCAGACACACGGCTGCCAAACATTATTCTCCAACCCACTTCCTACTTCCTATTCTCATTCTCTTGAGATCTCTTCTCCTGACACCAGGCAACACCTTCAATCCCAGCGCTCGAGGCAGCAGTAGGCAGGTCTCTGTGACTTCAAGGCCAACCAAGTCTACAGAGTGAGTTCCAGGAGAGTCATGGCTACACACAGAAACCCTGTCTCGAAAAACCAAAAGAAAAAAAAAAGATCTCTTCTCCTTGCTGTGATTTCCTCCCCACTCACTTCGTATGTTCCCTAGGCTCACAAAATGTACTTCTTCTAATTTACTGCATCTCTCAATCAGGAGGTGCACCCAGCTTCCGCCTTTGTCCCAGATCAGATGTTAAACCTGGTCAAGTTTTCTTGACCCTTTCCCAGGTCTCAGGAAATCTCTCTGCAAGGCTCCATAAAACTGGGGGAAGCGGTGCGTTCTTGTCTGCAGTCCCAGCACTCAGGAGACGAAACCAGAGAGAGGGCAAGCTCCATGGGAGCCAGAGCAAAACCTTGTCAGAAAGAAAGAAAGTTTAATTCCTGGGACTCACACGGTGGAAGAAGAGAATGGATTCAGTGGATTCCCACAAATTATCCCTCTTCCTGTGCGCCCTGACATACATATGCTCCCACAGACACATGGCCGCCCCTGCCTCTCTTTTCCTTCAGACAGAGGCCCCTCAAATTCCTGGCCTCTCTTCTATTCTGCCGCCATCTCTGGCACAGCACCAAGGGATGAGCTGAGTTCAATGCTAATTTATCCCTTCTCGGATGTGCAATGAGGGGAATTACAACATCTACTCACTCTGCGAGCCAATCTGGAGATTATCAAAGATGATGGATGTCAAGGGCCTGGCACACAGCAAGCACGCAAATGATTGTTGCTGTCATCTCTGCTATTACTACCATCCTGTGGACAGTGCTTCGCATGCATGCTCTAATTGAATCCCTGCATTCAGGCTTGAGATATACAAGCGGGAACGGGCTGTCATTATCTCACTGAGAAGTTAAAGCTCAAAGGGACTGCGAGTGGTTTTTTTTCCCCCCTAACATCATACATCTAAAAAAAGAGAAGTGACTGAAACTTGGATATGTCTGGACTTAAAACTTTGTTCTTGCTGTGAGATGCATGTCCTCCTTTAAATTACTTAAAACACAAGTTGGAAAAACGTTCAGTAGACACAGTCCTCCTATGGAAACAAATCAAAGTCTTATAAAATGTCTTCATAAAATGGTTGGGATTATGAAGATCGAAACAGTATTGTGTACCTTTGGCTGTAGAAATGCAGATAGAGTTTCTTGTTAATTTTACAGGTTTTATTTCTGTGGTCTGGAGGCCACACCTTTCTAGACTGCAGAGTGTAAGAAAGTGCAATGGGTATATTAAACACTGAAAGTCAAAGAGATTAGTGAGCCCATGATCTCTCCATTCTCCTTCAGGAGACATCAGGGTACTTTAGGCTAAAAGTGACATTATTCTCTGGAGGAAGGAGGATGTGAATAGCTTCTGTCAGAGAATGTGACTGTGGTCTTGATCTAGTTGTGCTGATATCCAATTCACCTCACATATTTAAAGGGTGGTATTTGTTCATTATCTGTCATTTTCTTCCTATATTTTCATTCACCATGTGTTTCCCACATCTGAGATAATACATAAGTGTTGTAGGAGGCCGCTGTGTTAAAGTCAAAACCTTCCTTTTGCCAGGCGGTGGTGGTGCATGCCTTTAATCCCAGCACTTGGGAGGCAGAGGCAGGCGGATCTCTGTGAGTTCGAGGTCAGCCTGGTCTACAAGAGCTAGTTCCAGGCAAAACCCTGTCTCGGAAAAAAAAGAAAAAAAAAAACAAACCCTTCCTCCTTTTTATTTAAGCAGAAAGGGGAAATGGTGTGGGAAGTCCTTCTGTATATGTGTTGCTTTTATAAGTTAATGAATAAAGAAATTGCTTTGGTCTGTGATAGGGCAGAATTGAGCTAGGCAGGAAAATCTAAATTCTAGGAGAAAGAAGGCGGAGTCATGAGAAGCCATGTAGCCCAACCAGAGACAGATACTAGATGGAACTTTACCTAGTGAGCCACAGCCATGTGGCAATACACAGAATAATAGAGATGGGTTAGTTTAGGATATAAGAGTTAGCCAGAAATACACTTAAGCTATTGGCCAAACAGCATTTCAAATAATATAGTTTCTGTGTGATTATTTTGGGTCTAAGCAGCCGGGAACAAACAAGCACCCTCCCCTAACACATAAGCATGATGAAGGATGGTATACTGTGGGCCATGGTATACAGTATACCGTAGGGGTTCTATCTTGCTTGGCATTGTCATGACAGAGTCCAGATGCAGGTCCTTCAAGAGCAACACATGTATGCTCTGGATAGTAGGTTTTTATTGTTAAATTGTTTTTAAATGAGAATTACTGGTTAAAGATGGCAAAATTATGGTGATAGCCCCCCATGACTTTCCCTGGAAGCCACAGCACACTAATGAAATTTAGAAAGAAATTTCAGACCTCAATCACAAGTTCATTTTGAACATGGAATAGGAGGGTAAGAGCGAAAATAAAATCCACCATAAAGGGGTGAGGCGCGGTACACACGGAGACCACAGAGGTAAAAGTGTCCCACACAAGACCTTACACACAATAGGAACTCCCAAAGAAGGCTCACTTTAGCCAAGGGACTGCAAAGTTTGAGTCAAGTTAGAAAGGAGAGTCTTGGTTGAGAGAGAGAGAGAGGGGGAGGAGGAAGGGAACCCAAAGGGAAGGGGCATAGCCCAGGCCAATTCATGGAACCAGACACTGGGGCAGGATCAGCTAGCAAGCGGTATGAAGGAAGCCCGAAGGATGCAGAGGTCATTTGAGGACCAGCTCCTCACTCTAACTAGATCCTCCTGCCCCTTCCTACCCTGAGCCTTCTGTCCAAACCATCTCCTTAGGCCTCCCTCCAAGGCTGCAGAAGGCATGTGCCTGAGCCTTGGCTCCGACAAAGGCCCCATTCTCTCTGGCTGGCCGCAGCTGGAGCCCATGTGTGGTTGTGAGCCAGGAGGCCTCGGTCTAGCCCAGCACTGGCATTAATTTGACATAAACTTGAGCAAGGCACCCTCCACTCCGCAGCCTTGTGCTTCCTTTCAGTCAAACAGCAGTAATCACAGTGCCCTGTCTTTCCCTGGGGTGGCATGTGGCCCTGGAGTGGCTCTGCTGAGTTGTGACCGATGGGAAACTTCCTTATGAATCACCATAAACACAGTCCCTGTGACTATTCCTGCCATTACCATCAGCGTGGCTAGCCGTTGATTCACACGCCAACTGTCTTCCACTCCCTCTCTCCTCCTGCCCTTCTGGAATGTGACTTCAAAGAACAGAAGGTTCCCAGCGCTCATGCCCCTTCCCTTCCCAGCTCCTCTCTCTCCTCTAAGATAGTCAGCCTCTTGCTGCCTTGTGTTGAGTCCAGACCCCTCCCTTTTATCCCAATTCTGACTATTCCCCATTTCCTACCACCCTGCTGAAGCAAGGAGAGCCCTGGACATGAAGAGTGAATGGTTTGGGACACCTGTCTTCCCCTCTCTCACCTCAGTTGTTTCCTCTGACAATGAAAGTGGAAATGCTAACCTCACAGTATTGCCTTGAGAATCACATGAACTCCCTTAGGAATCCAATCCCTGAAAACAAGACAGGCCCAGGACACTCATGAGACCTTGGCTGGCTTAACCTCTTCCATCTCTTCTCTTTGGACAAACCATTGCTCTCTTCCTTCTTGGTGCCTCTTAAACTTTTGTTTTGTTTTGTTTTTCGAAACAGGTTTTCTTGTGTAGCCCTGACTGTCCTGGAACTCTCTCTGAGGATCAGGCTGGCCCTGAACTGATGGATATCCTCCTGTCTCTGCTTCCCGAGTGTGGGACTAAAGGCCTGGCTGACTCCTCTTACACTCTAAATGCTCCTGGGAAAACGGAACACATGCCATCGGTCTCACAAGTTAACAGAAGCTGAATAGCTGGCGCCTCTCCTTCCAAAGCGAAATGATAGAAGACCGACGTTGAGAAAGTGTGTACGGTTAGGGGAAAACGGAGCAGGCATGAAGGCTGTTTCCATCTTAGAGTCACCTGCGACTTCTTCCCTGGCCCACCGACCTTGCCGCCATTCTCAAACTTTTGGTATTAAAGGGAAGGGCCACCATCAGCCCAGGCAGCAAATGCCAAGGGCCTCCTGCGAGGGCTCGGAGTTACAGTTCTAAAGCAGAGCTTCAGGCGCCATCCTGTGGCCACGAGGGAGATTGCAGAAGTAAAGAGCTGGAGAAAAGAGAGAGGAAAGGATCTAGCTTCCCTCTTTCCTCACAGACCCCATCGGGAAGTGCCCTATTCGGGTCTCACACCTCCAGAAGTCTTCTGTCTGGCCCTGCGTCCTCTTAGACAAGAACCTGCGTCCTCTAGGGCTCCCTTTCTTTATCTTCAAACTTGAGGGATTGGGCAAGGTGAGATCCAGGTGTCATGCCAGGTGCTTAGTTTATCTTCTCGTGGTATCTAAGCAAGCTCAGATCAACCCAGCTTCTGTGCCCCACTGCTCCTGACCCACATGGGCAAACACGGAAAATGCAGCCACGTGGTTTAAGGTTTGACACGAAAAGTCTCCTCTATCCCCCTTTCCTGCCTTCTGCAGCATTCTCTCGTCAGACACACCCTCTTTCTGTACAGTTCTACGCAAGTGGACTTCGCTCCCCTCGAGCCTTGAGCTTCCCCAGTTCAAGGGCTGTTCTCAGGGACACACGTCTCCACCCAGCCTAGCAGGGCGCCAAGTACGTGGCGCATTCGCTCTGAAATCAGCCTGCCTTCAGCCATGGATGGTAGCAGAATCGTGCGCCCCTCAACAGCTTCCACGTATAAATCCTGGGAAGCTGTGAGGAAATCTCTGGCACTGAGCGACAAAGGAGACTTCTAGAGATATTTTGATGGAGAGGCATATCTGCTATTGTCAAAGTCGCAGGGATATAATCACACACAGAGACAGGACTGTCCAGATCAGAGGGATGCCGGACTGTGAGCCAAGGAATTCCGGAGGCCTCTAGAAGCTGCAAAAGAAAGCAGACCTCTCCAGAAGGAATGCACACCTGTCGCTCTGTCTCGAACTTTCGTTTTGGGGAACTGTAAAACAAGGAACTCCTGCTTTCAGGCTCCTCGCTTGTTAGAGCTGCAATAGGACACCGATAACATGCCCGCTCAGCCTCTCTTTAGATATGCGGCTTTGGTGAACTGCGTGCCTCTATTCCTTCATGTGTAAAATGGGAATGAGGAAGGCAACACTTACTTATTAATTGGGGATATGGGTGTGGAGGTCAGAGGACAGCCTGCGTGCCTTAGTTATCTGCCTTTATCATGTGAGTTCTGAGAATTGAATTCAGGTCGTAAGGCTTGATGGGTAAATGTGCTCGCCAGCTGAGCCATCTTAGATAATACTTACCTCACAAGGTTGTCTGGATAAAAGAGGATACCGTGGCAATGCTTGAAACTCACTTAAAACCATGTCCGAGATTGAACATGATACCAATTACAGTAAGAATTGTTGCCAACTACCATTAACTGAGAGCCTAAAATGTGTGTTGGACACAAGAGCAGGTGCCTTAGCAAAAATTCTTCTAACCACATCAACCCTTTTGGGGATAACAACAAACCCTGAGGAATTTACCTGAAATTCACTCTGAAATCGAAAGCATTGTAAGCTTTAGTTCCCGTGTGTATCTGGGAAGTTTGTGTTCCTTGACGGTAGAGAGGTTTATGTTGTTTGGCTTTGTTTCTTGAGGGGGTGGGAAGGGCAGAGGGAAAGCCACAGGCTCAGCGTGCCACTGAGTGCCAGAGGCAGGCCCAATCCAGATGAAGCGCATCTCTCATGCCCCACTCGACCGAGGCTCCCACCTCCTCACCAAATCCCCAGCCAGGTCCCAAGCGGCCTTTGAGCGACATTTTTGGCACCAGGAGACAGCAATAGCAAAAGAACGAAGTGATGGAGGATGCGGGACTCAGACTTGCTCAGACCCAAGGGTTCTAGGGGCACCCCCTCCTTCCCTGCGTCCTGCATAACGGGCCATCTGTTCTGGGCTGAATAAACAAGGAACGGGAAGCGGCTGCCGGGCCCCTGTCCCCAGCCCCCGTCCTGCACAATGCGCCTTTCTCCGAGAGGACGCCGTCCGGGCGCCTGCGAGCGAGCTCCATCTGAACTCCCTTCCCCCTAACGGGGCAGCAATAGCCACAAACCGACGCAGTGGAAACCCATATAGGCTTTTCTTTTTAAAAAAGAAAACAAAACAAATAAAAAAAAAGAAAGAAATCCAACAAAGAACTGGCCTCAGCACGCGGCGAGGGCGTGCGAGTGTAGCGTGTTTCCCCACCAGCACCTCCCCATCCCATCCCACTCCAAATCCAGCTTCAGGTCCAGGCGAGGCCAGCTCGAAGGCAGCGCTGGGGGCCCGCCAGCGCCCCCTCCCGGACGGTTCATGCCGCGGGGCACGGGTGCTCAGACGGCTGGCGACCTTCGCTTCCGGCTAGCCAGCTGGTTCTCCAGCTCCTCCAGGCGCTCTGTCAGCTGGGCCAGTGCGCAGTTAAGGAAGATGTGGGCTCAGAGATTCTCTCACCTGCCCTGCAGCCCGCGCCTCCAGGCCCAAAGGATATGATTCTGCGTCAGGCTCTCAAGCGCTCCCAGCGTGCGGCCCTGGAACTCCACGAGACTTTCGCATTCACAGGGACTCCGAAGTTCTGTCCCCGCGCTGATGCCCTCCTCTGCAAGCAGAGCACCAAGAGTCAGGAGAGTGAGCCAAAGGAAGCCCGTCTCTCTGCGGCCTTGACCTTCTGATACATCTCTATCAAGTTGATGGTTGAGTATATACAGGCTTTTGATTCAAACCTGGCCTGAGTTCCAGCCAAGGAGCCGAGAAGTCCTGGGGAAAACTCAACCCCTGTAATCCTCAATTCCTGCATCTGTAGAGAGAATCTAGTTTATCCACTGGAGGTTGTGAGGATTAGACTATCTGTGTATGTGCACACACTTGCAGGAGAAATTCTGAACCCCCAGTGCTTTCTGGGATATCCACGGAGCTTAGTAGAATCCAGATTTTGATTCATAATGAGGGTCTGTATTTTCAATAAGCTCCTAAAACATGCGGATATTAAAGTCCATGGATTTCACTTTGATTAGAAAGAACCTAGAGGCCAGGCAGTAGTGGCGCACCTCTTCAATCCTAGCACTTGGGAGGCAAAGGCAAGCGGATCTCTGTAAGTTCGAGGCCAGCCTGGTCTACAAAGCAAGTTTCAGGACAGACAAGACTGAGAAACCCTGTCTCAAAAAAATAATAATAAATAAATAAAATAAAAAATAAAATAAAAAAATAAAGACTCCAGAGTGACAAACACTCTCCAAATGAGACATAAAAACAACGGGAGTGTTCCATATCTGTCACACCCGATTTGGTAGCCACAAGTCACCTGGAGCTACTTAGCCCTTGAAATGTGACTGCTGCATCTAAGTACTCAGTTTGTGTTTTATTTGCTGTGTTCAGTTGTAATTCATTATACACAGAGAGCATCTGGAAACCACACTGACACAATGCCTAAAGCCATGCCAGGCATAAGTCAACCCTGTACTGTGTATTTTTAAGTCAACCAGAATTGCTCAGACTGTAGTCTGTGGCCAAGCAGAAGGGCATAACCTAGGAATAAACATAGGTTTTGTCCAACCCTACCCCAGACCTACTGAGTCACGGTGAAGCCCAACAATATGTGATTCCATTGGTTCTAAAAAAAATAATGTTTAAATTAAGGATCCACATATGTCTCCACATGCATTTCAGCACCCCGGAGTGGAGTACAGTTTTTCTTAATGGGACATAAATAAAACGATGGTGAATCTTACCAGATATAGCGTCACTGTAAGCCCATGCCTTTTTATTATGTGCGTGTATGGTGTGTGTGTGTGTGTGTGTGTGTGTGTGTATGTGTGTGTGTGTGTGTACATGCCACAGCACTCCTGTGGAAATCAGAGATCAACTTTTGGGAGTCAGCTCTCTCCTTCCACCTTGTTGAGACAGGGTCTCTGGTTGTTTCTGCCCCCCTGTGTACACTCAGGCTAGCGTGTATTTCCAGGCTAGTTGGCCTACAAGCTTGCAGGGGCTCCTCCTGTCTTCCCCTTCCATCTTGCTGTAGGGATGCTGGGTACAGGTGTGATTGTATCACACCTGGCTTTTTGTGAATGTGTTCCAGGACCGAACTCAAGTCATCAGGCTTGCATGGCAACTGCTTTTACCTGCTGTGCCATTTCACCCGTCCCCATTCTTAATATTACAGGTAATAAAGTCATTGGCACAATTCTTGGCACTCACCCTCCCTATAAAGTTAGCATTATGAGTCAAACTCCCATACTTGGCAAACTACTTTGTGTCATATTACTTGATGGTCTCAATAACAATCCTGACAGGATTGCCTGTGGCTTTAGAATTGTAGCTATAGAGGGTCACGGAAGAAAGAGGATCAGACCAGGCCATACTACAGCCAGCCAATGAGGACCCTTAACCAGAGAGCCCCAACTTGCCTCAGAAATCTAAAGCTGGCAGTAACTTTGAGCATCCTTCCCCTTACAGAAAAGGGTGAGGAGGGGAGGAGGGACTTATCCAGAGTCCCCTGCAAATGACAGGGTCAGGACAGGAAGGGCCCTAAAGCCCAGTGCTTCCAAAACACCTTAGTTAATCATTAGAGTTGGGGGTAGAACAGGGAGCTCCCTCAACTACAGAGGCTCTGCTCTGGGCACAGCCCTGCTGACCTATCTCCACAGGCAGTGCCTGACACACTAGATGGAGAATCCCACCTTAGCCCTGTGTTGGACTCTAAAGACCCTGGGGTCAAAATCAAGAGTTCCCAAAAAACTCTGTCCCCAAAAGGTCCAGCTGCTGCCCCCCACCACACACACACACACACACACACACACAGGTACATCTGAGTCCATATCCCTCAGGTACAGTACATTGGAGCGATTGCATTTATTGTCTGTGTCCCCCAGAAAGCACAAGCTACTGGGTTAAAACCAGCCTGTCACTTTGCCAGGTCCATAAAGCTGAATTTCAACAAGCTGGAGGGCTACAGTTGGTTCCACTTACCTGTGCTGAATTTGGCTTCCTTTTTACAGTTTTCTCCAGGGCTAGAGAGACGGCTCAATGGTTAAGAACACTGGCTGCTCTTTCAGAGGACCTGGTTCAATGCCCAACACCCACATGGTGGTTCACAACTATGTGTAACTCCAGTCCCAGGGAATCCGACCGCCCCCACTTCTGGCCAACACAAGCACCAGGCACATACGTGGTGCACAGACATACATGCAGGCAAAAGACGCACATAAAAATGCAATAAAAATAAAATGATGTTTTCTCAAATTATTCCAAACACTATTAATTTGAGCAACAAATCAAGAGCTTCCTTGATTCTGATGTGCACCCAAAACACTTGCGGGTCTGACTCATTGTCTAGGGCCTACGTTTCTGACAAGCTACAGAAAGAGACAGGCCTCTGCTGATCCGAGCTTAAATAACAAGCTCTATGTAGAGAGCTGTGACGGCTGAAGCGTGTGTGTGTGTGTGTGTGTGTGTGTGTGTGTGTGTGTGTGTGTGTGTGTGTGAAGTGCTGAGGACAGGGCATCTATGGGAGGCAGGGCAACAAAAGACCAGAAGGCCCAGGGGAGATGCGCTCACCTGGGCAAATGCTGCCTTTGAGATTCTCCAGCAGGTGAGTCATGGTGCCAAAGTCGGGAGAGTAAGATACATGCAGCTCCGATGGTTCGGATGCGATCTCACGCAGTTCTTCCTCCACCGCCTTGCCCACGCCCACAGCGTACATGACGATACCTAGAGGGCCCAGGCACTCAAGAGGGCTCCCAGCCTCGAGAAAACTGCTTCCTGGCCTCCCACTCCAACCCCACCCAAGTCCATCCCTTGCCAAACTTACCTTCCTCTTTAGCACGAGCTGCCCACACGGAAATGTCGTCCTGAGAGCGGCCATCAGTGAATACCAAGCCCACACGAGGCACATTAAGGTCCCGAGGCCGTGCACCCTGCGCCTCTGAGAAGCTGTGCTCCACCATGTGGCGCAGTGCCAGGCCAGTCATGGTGCCCCGCTCCATGTACTCCACAGCCAGGACTGCCTGCTTCACCTCCGCGGCAGTGCCATAGCGGCCCAGAGGGAACTCGGTGCGCACACGGCTGGAGAACTGCACCAGGCCAATGCGTGTGCCTTCGGGGGACACGTCCAGGAAATCCACGATCTGGTTCACAAAGCGCTTCACCAGCTCGAAGTTCTGTGGGCGCACACTCTTGGAGCCATCCACCAGGAGAACAAGATCCACATGGCCCTCCCGGCACCCTGCCAAGGAGAAGGCTTGGATGGAGGGGTCAGGTCCTTGACCAGCAGAGCCACATACTCAACTAGTTATTCACCGCCAGGATTTATTATATAACACATGCCAGTTATGGGTCCTGCCCTGCGTGCCCAGCGGTGTGCTCAATCACTGCTATCATGGTTACACCATCCTCTTTTTTTATGATAGACTTTGATGGTTAAGTGCTTAGCACTAACCAAATGCTCTGCTAAAAAGCATTTTTTAGGCCGGCCAGTGGTGGCACATGCCTTTAAACTCAGCACTCAGGAGGCAGAGGCAGGCAGACCTCTGTGAGTTTGAGGCCATCCTGGTCTACAGAGAAAGTTCCGGGACAGCTAGGACTGCTGCACAGAGAAACCCTGTCTCGAAAAATAAAACAAAACAAGGAAACATTATTTTAAATAACCAACGGAAACAATACCACCACAGCTATCATACATCGATGACCTAGTACCTATCTTCTGTCACAATTCTAAGCATTGATCCGTATTAATAGCAATGACAAAAACACCACTTACTGGTGTTTACCATGTGTCAGGCACTGAAAACGTGCACTGTGTTCACTTTCTCCTTGAGTGTTATCCCATTCTCTATAAACTGGGATTCAGAAGGATAAAGTAATTTGCTTCCATAGTTAGTAGTGGCAAAGCCAAGACTGGAAGCCAGGATTAGCTAAACCACAAACTGCTGGACCTGATCCCTACATCCTTGCCCCCTTTACTCTGAACCAGGAGATTCGGAAGTACCCCAAGGAGTTCAACAACAAAGAAAGCATAATCCTGATCCATGAGATCAGGAAAGAATGTGACAAGGCAAGGCATGCCATCTGCTACAGTTAAGGGAAGTGCATCATGAAGGGACATAAGGGAACCCAAGAGAGGAATAAATCATCTTACCTGGAGAGACTGGGAAAGGCTACACGGAGGTGTTGAAATTCAATTCAGTATTTGATTTGGATTGGATAACCGTGTAATTCAAAACTCATAGAGCAGAACCCTTCCTCCTAATGAAATCATCTTTGGGAGGAAACTGGGCTTAGACACAGGCATGAGAGTCAAGACTTCTCGAATGGAATTAATGTCCTTACAAGAGCTGCCTGCTTCTTCCTTCCATCCATCATTGGAGAACACAGAGAGAAAACCAGTATGTATGACCCAGGAAGCAGAGTCTCACCGGACACACTACCTACCAGCATCTTGGTCTTAGATTTCCCAGAGCTGAGAAATAAACACTTAAGACACTGTTGTGGTTTAGATATGGTTTGTGCCCAAGAGTCCATGTGCTAGAATCTTGGACCCCAGTGTGGCAGGACAGAGTGGTCTCTGCAGGGTCTGTTTTCTATCACTGTGACAAGAATACCTAGCATAAGTAACTCAGAGGTGAAAGGATTTGTTCCAGATCATGTCCATGGCTGTCTGGCTCCATGACCTTTGACCTGGGGTAATGCCAAGTATCATGACATCAGGAGAATGGTGGAAGAAAGCAACACCCTCCATTATAAAAGAAGAGACAGACAGAAAGGGACTGGATCAAAACACTCTTCAAACAGGACATGGTGGCACAGGCCTATAATCTCAGCACTTGGGAGGTGAAGATAGGATTCCTGTGAGTTCAAGGCCAGCCTGGAATACTCATCTAAACCCCGCTCACTCTTCACAAGTTGAGGATGTAGCTCAGTTGGTAGAGTTGTTGCCTAGTATATACCAAGTCCTGAGTTAGGTCCTGAGGCAGGAGGATTAGGAAGCTCAAGGTCATTATCAGTTACACAGCTAGTACAAGGCCAGCTTATGCTATATGAAACCCTGTCTCAAAAAAGAAAGAAACGCTCAAAAGACACACACACTCCGTGACCCTCTTTCCCCAGTTGGGGCCCATCTTCTACAGTTTCACCTCCAACAGCCCAAAACTCTACTCCCATACTTAATCTATGCTTGGATTAATCAATTAATAAAGGCAAAACCCTTGTGATCCAATCACTTCCAAGAAGCCCAGGCTCTGAACATTCTTGCATTAAGGACCAAGCCTTTGATACATGAGTCCTGAGAGGAAACACTTTATAACAAAACCATAGCAGGGCCTTCTGGGAGATAACTAGGTCATGGAGCACCGTCCTAGGAAGAAAGTAATGCCGATATCAAAGAGTAGAGTAGGTCTCAAGAGACTAGCTTAATGATCCTGACAGTTACAAAGGATTGGTATCTCCTGTATTTGAGCCCTGGTACACACATGCTCCTCACTCTCAAGATGGTCATGTGGCCATCACCAACACTGAAATGTTGATACTCTGCTCCAGACCTACAGATCTGAATTCCATAAGCTTTGTTCTTTATAAGTCGCCCAGCGTTGAGTAACACACAACAGCACCGTCACACAGCAACCTGGATGGACCAATGCACTCTGACGACGAGGAATTTGCCAAGGCAAGAAGAGACATTCTAGAAGGCTGATAGAAGCATGTACAAAGGAATGGGAACTGGGAAGCTCATGCTACATTTGGGAAGAAGCAGGCCAGTGTGACTAAAAGGTTCAAGTGTAGCAAGAAATGGGCTAGAGATGACTAAAGCGAGATTGTAATGAGCTTAAGTGATACCTTCAAAACTGACCTCAGACCACAACGAGATCGAGAATAATAATATATCACGGTGCACTTCACATTCTTACATAGAACTAAACTGCTGCCTCATGAAGCAATACTTGCTTTCCTAAGACCAGGAAACCATTTTCTCTTCTTTCCCTTAAATGCCGATTTTAACCCACTAATTTGGTTTCATTATCCATTAATGTGGTTGTACCCAGCACTGGAAAAAACTCAAAGGAAAGGCATTTGATCTTTATTTTGTAGACACTGGTGAGCCACAAAAGGATTTTGAGTGAAGGAGGAATATGATTAGATACAGATTTTGAAATCAGCCTTGTCAGTAGGGAAGAGGACTGGTTGGAACAGAAGCTAGGAAAAGCCCATCCCCCCGCAGTTAGACATCCACACATCTTTGGGGCTATAACAAGGGCATTGAGAAGGTCAGATTGTAGGCAATGGGGCAGAAGCAAACCCTCTGCCTATAACTCACGGTCACAGCTCTTGCCATCAGCCTGAAGTCGCCTCCCCTCAGGGCACAGGCAGCGGAAGGAAAGACCCTCACTCACACACTGGAACTCGCAGCCGTGATCCACACCATTGCAGAAGTCCCTGACTTAGAGGAGATACCAAGCAGAACGAGTCAGGTTAGACCCCAGCACCTAGAATCACTTCCTATTCTCTACTAATCTGAGAGACACCTCCTCACCCCGACAGCTCCTCCCATCAGGCAGCAGGTCATGGCCCTCTCTGCAGCGGCACTGTGGCCCCGCTAGGGTGCTCACACACTCGTGCTGGCAGCTATGGTTTCCAAAGCTGCAGTAGTCAATGGCTGAAGGAAGAAAGAAATGGAAGGAAATCACTTCTGGGTGAAGCCAGCGGGAGCCTCCGTCTAGCATGCTCACAGGGGTGGGTGAGCAGGGCTTATTTACCCCTGCAGCTCCTCTGGTCCTGCTGGAGTGCAAAGCCAGCTCGACAACGGCAGAAATAAGAGTCCAGGAAGTTGACACAGAGGTGTTCGCAACCGTGAGTCCCTTCGGCACAGAAGTCCATGGCTGGGAAGAAGATGGAGTCAGCCTTTGCTCCCTCAGGGCTGCATTTCACAGCCAGGCCACACAGCCCTCTGAGGAGCTCTTTAACAAAGCCTGGGGCATGGTCTGTGAAGGGTCTGCCACACAAGCGTGAGAACCCGAGTGTGTCAGGATCCCCAGCATCCACATGAAAGCTGGGTATGGTTGCTGTAACCCTAGCTCTGAGATGGGCAGAGACAGGCAGATCTCCAGAGACCACCGGCAAACCATACTAGCCAATGGTGAGCTCCAGCTCCAGTGAGAGGACTTGTCTCAAAAAAAGAAAGAGGAGCCGGGCAGTGGTGGTGCACGCCTTAAATCAGGCACTCAGAAGGCAGAGGCAGACAGAGCTCTGTGAGTTCGAGGCCAACCTGGTCTTCAGAGAGAGTTCTAGAACAGCCAGGGCTACACAGAGAAACCTTGTCTCGAAAAATCTTAAAAAGAAAAGAAAACAAGCATAAATAAATAAAGTTTCGGGAGATGAATCCATGGTTAACACAACATTTGCCTCACAAGCCTATGACCTGAGTTCAAAACCCATTTAAAGGCAGAGGAAGAGAATCAAGTCCACAGAGTTGTCCTCTGACCTCCACATGCACACTGTCACACTACACACACACACACACACACACACACCTGCACTCACACATAATACACACTAATAATAATCAAAAATTGTTTGATAATAATGAAGTGGAGAGTTGTAGAGGAAGATACTTGACACTGACCTCTGACCTCCACAGGCATTTGCACACACATACATGCACCAAGTTTTTTTAATTAAAGAAAAAATGCTAGCACCCATGCCTTGCCCTACCCCAAAGGTCACAGTTAATTAATCTGGTGTGCTTTCCAGACATTTGTAGTCTTCTTTCTACAGGGTCAGGTGACATTTCCCAGAGCCAAAGAGCCCACTGCTGAGTCCAGCGTGTGGAGGAGTATAGTAGGAGGCCATTGTTCATTTTCCAGCCGCCCAGACTCCCAAAATAATCACACAGAAACCATAGTACTTGCAATATTATTTGGCCAATAGCTTAAGTGTATTTCTGGCTAATTCATATCTTAAATTAATGCATCTCCATTAATTTACCTGTGGCTTACCAGATAAAGTTCTGGCATCTGTCTCTGGCAGGGCTACATGGCTTCTCCTGACTCCACCTCCCTTCTCCCAGCATTCAGTTTAGTTTTCCCCACCTAGCTCTGTTACGCCCTGCTCTGCTATAGGCTCAAAGCAGTTACTTTATTCATTAACCGATGGTATTCACAGCATACAGAGGGGACTCCCACATCAAAGGAGGATCCCATCCTCCACAAGCTCAATGGCTCACAGCCAAGTGTGAAGAGCAGCATCTTCACCTGTCCGAGAAACGCGGTAGGAAGAAGCTGTTTACTATTTCCTTTTGAAGGGGCAGAAGGGAGACCTGTTGCTGGATGGATTTCTTTGACGGTTTGGATATGCAAAGATGGCCTAGATCTGAACTGGGGGAAATGGTGAAATTTTGAGATTCCTGGAAAAGGGACTGCAGGGAACAGGAGGAGAAACGTGACAGATAGGATGAAGTTTTGTAGCCCTGTGGGCTAAAGATGGCAATGGGGAAATCTCTGTAGTAGGATAATTGAGGGCTTCCAGGAACAAGGGCGTCTAGCGGCAATTACAAGTAATGTTTTTCTTTGTATGTTTGAGTTTTACCTTACTCATATCCCTGCCCACTTCCACCTTTTACAAAATGGACACGTGTACACGTACATATGAAAGCAGAGCCTTCTGTGCACATGTGTGTAAACCGAAGACTGTAACAAGGTAAGCATGTGGGACTAAAAATTTGAGAAAAGATCATAAGTAAAAAGAATGCAGCAAGGTGAGGCATGGTATCAGTTATCTCCATACTCTGAAGGTTAGGGCAGAAGGGTCATGAATTTGAAGCCAGCATGAGATACACAACAAGAAAGTAAGGGAGAGGTGGGGGAGACAAAAGAAGAGGAAAAGAGAAGAGGAGGGGAGGGGAGGGGAGGGGCGGGAGAGGAGAGGAGGGGCGGGGAGAGGAGAGGAGAGGAGAGGAGAGGAGGGGAGGGGAGAGGAGAGGAGAGGAGAAGAGAAGAGAAGAGAAGAGAAGAGAAGAGAAGAGAAGAGAAGAGAAGAGAAGAGAAGAGGAAAAGCCAAAGAAGGAAGAGGAAGGAAACTAAACAAAAACCCAGAGCAGAATATAGCTACCAAAATGCATGTTCTAGATATCTTAGGAAAAGAATGTTGACAGTAATCAAATAGGGTGTATATCAAACCTTTTTAAGCTTGACTTTTGAATGTGTGGTGTGTGTGTGTGCTGGTGTGCACAACTGTATGGCACTCGGATCAGAAGGGTATTGGACATCTTCCTCATCGCTCTCCACCTATTCCTTTGAGGCAGCATCTCTCCCTAGACCTGGAGCTCCTGTTTTCTTGGCTACGCTGGAGACCAGCAAGTCTCAGAGAGCTTCCTTCTCTGCCCACTTCAGAGCTGGGGTTACAGGCATTTCCCAGATGACTGTCTGGTCATGAACGCTGAGATCCAAATTCCAGTCTTCATGATTATGTAGCAAGTGCTCTTAACCACTTTGAGCCATCTCTCCAGCCCCTCAAAACCTTTCCAAGTTTCTAAACAGAAGAAGACCCAGGTGGTATCTGGGTTATGGGATCACATGACCTCTTTTTCCAGATTGTGAAGCTAAAACTGTGGAACTAGTAGCTGTGAATGTATGGAGGTCTCCTAACACAAGGTCTGGCACTATATGAGTGGTGGAAAACACAGTCACAGGAATATACTCACCAAAATATGCTCACCACAAAGAAAAACCCAAATATTCATACATGTTTGTTTGTTTTTAAAAAAAAGCCACTCACCAAAAAGAAAAAAAACAATGATCTAAGGAAGATAGCTTTTCAGAATTAAAGTGAAAAAAAAAATAGGTGAAGGTGGCGCACACCTTTAATCCCAGCACTCAGAAGGCAGAGGCAGGCGGATCTCTGTGAGTTCGAGGCCAGCCTGGTCTACAAAGCGAGGTCCAGAACAGGCTCCAAAGCTACAGAGAAACCCTGTCTCAAAAAAAAAAAAAAGATTTGCAGAGAGGAGAGGAGGCACCAAAGAGAGAGAGCTGAGGTGCAGAGTTAAGAATGAAGAACATTCAGCGTGGAGAGTTGAGAGGGCCGCGTAGCTGAGGATATCCCAGTGGTGTCTAAGTGACGAACTTGAAGGGTTGGTCTTGGAGGAGACAGAAGAAACAAGTCTGGGAGGTGGATGGAGACAGGTAGGCGATTGTACCAAACGGAGGAGAAAGGGTACAAAGACAACGATTAACTGGGTGGGGTCAAGACTCCTAGATCTGGTTCACAATAGACTTGTGTGGCCCCAATTAATATCCCCTCTTTCTATGGTTTGTAAGATGAAGGGGGCGTGCTTCTATTTCCAAAGGACTTGCCAAAATCGTTGTTGTGATGCTGGGAAGGCAAAGAAGGTTCATGAACAATGAGTCTCCAGGATGGGGCAGTGCTCACCCAAACACTTCTTGTTGTCTGGGGCTAGCTTGTAGCCAGAGTTGCAGGTGCAGTAGAAGGTTCCTGCAGCATTGACACACTGGTGTTGGCAGCCATGTTCCTGCTCAGCACACAGGTCCTTGCCTGAGGACACACAAGGAGAAAATCAGCAGAGAACAGGGGAGCAGAAGTGTCCAAGGAGAGGGCTCAATGGTAGGCAGCAGGGTCTTGAAGTAAATACCCAAGTCTGAACTTGGGTAGGCTATGGATTCCTTTCTTTGAGAGGGCCAGTCCAGGGGAGAGGGCTAGGGGAAAGAAGAACCTTTGAATGGTCTTAGAAAAGAACACTGCCCTGCATGAAGCCAGTCGTGCAGGAAGGTGGAGAGGTACTAAATCACAGGAGATGAAATAGCTCAACGTGTGAGCACAAAGCCAGCGCCCCAAACCTGTAATCTCAGCGCTTAGGAGGTGGATTCAGGAGGCTCTGGAATTCAAGGTCAGCCTCAGCTACAAATCGATTTCAAGGCCAGTCTAGGTTACAAGAAATCATGTCGTCATCTCCCCCTCCCAACACCCCTTCCCCATAAAAGTGACTAAAAGAGTTCTCATAGCCTTTGTATACAGGGAGTGGGGGCATGGGGGAGGGCTTAGAGTGGGAGGAACCATACTCCCGTGGGCGGAGCATGACTCCTGATAGACAACACTCTTAGTTTGGAGGGTTGATGATTCTGTTTGTTTTTTGTTAGTTAATATGTTGGTTTGCGACTGGGTTTCTCTGTGTAACAGCTCTGGTTGTCTTGGAATCCACTCTGTAGACCAGGCTGACCTCGAGCTCCCAGAGATCTGCCTGTCTCTGCCTCCCGGGTGCTGGGATTAAAGGTGAGTGCCAACATTGCCCAGCAGTGATTCTTGTTTAAAAGACATTTTTGTGTTGGAGTTAGGCATTCAGACACATGACGCAAAGGACATAGCAAGTCCCTGGTTCAGCATGACTAGCTGCAGGGTGTTGTGGGACCAAGTCTGAATTGTGATGCACTCTTCTGCAGACTTGAACACCCTACTGTACCCTGAGGGCAGAGTAAAGCTGAGGGGCCACCCCACAGGGAGGGATTTGTCTGTAATGATGCAAACTTGAATGTAGCCTCCTTCAAGCCAGAGTTCGCCAGATGCTCTAACTCACCGCACAGCCGGCCCTGGAACTGCAGGCCAAACTCCTGGATGAGATCGAAGGACTCCACCAAGAAGACGTGCTGGTCCAGGGGAGGCGAAGCCATGGCGCGTAGAGAGCCCACGTCTGCTCGCTGCACTCCCACAGCGTAGATCTCAATGCCGCGGGCGCGCGCCTGCGCAGCCACTTCGGCCACTCGATCTTGAGGTCTCCCGTCGGTCACGATGACCAAGACGCGCGGTACTCGCGCCTCAGATGGGCGCGCGCCTTCGGCCTCGCTGAACGCCACGTTCATGGCATACTGGATGGCCAGCCCGGTCATGGTACCCTGAGCCAGCGGCACTACCGCGCGGATGGCGCGCTCCATGTCCTCCCGGCGCGAGAATGCACCCAGGGGAAACACGCTCTGTACTTGGCTAGAATACTGGATCACGCCAACACGCGTGGCGTTCAGCCCCACGTCGAGGTTACGGAGGAGGCCCACTAGAAACTGCCGCATGGTCTCAAACTCGAAGGGGCGCACGCTGCGGGAGCTATCAATCACGAACACCAAATCCAGGGGGCCAGTGTAGCACCTAGGACCTGCGGGGAGGTGGGAAAGGACTCTCTCGGATCGACTAAAGCTGATCTCTCAGGAAACGCCAGAAGAAATGCTGTTATCTGAATGAAACAGCGCCCAGCATATTAGCCCAATAAACATGCCTTGGATACAGCCACTCATTCATCACTGACCCAGGAAATGCACAAGTTCCCTGCATACAGCTCTGGGGGCGGTTCTGAGTCAACATTATATATTTGAGAAGTGGGCAAAGAGATGTCCCAATCTCCAATGCCTTCATGGACCAGCCAGATATCATAAATGAATGAACTGGTTCAGTTATGCCTATGATATCACAAGCCTCTGTATCCCTGCTAACGTGGGTGGGTCCCAGCTACATATTGTTATAAACCCAAATGGACTGGATGTTTAGCAGGTCATTTAATTTTTTTTCAAGAAAATTCTCAAATAAGGTTTTTATGTGAAATCGCCTGATTTTTTTTCCCATATTTCCAATATACTTCAATAAACTGCAACACTAGTTGATCAGTTCTACATGAACCCAAAACTCTACCACATACTCCAGGTGTAGAAACAACAGGAGGGGTGAAGTGGGAAGCCCAAACCCAGCCCAAAGCGTTTCAAAGTCCTTGCTTTCCCCCCTCCCCCAGCAATGCTGGCTGGCAGTGGATGAAGGAACTGTTTCTGCACCCCTCCTCCCGTGATGAGGGCTGGGCCCCAGCTCACCTGCGATCTGGAGCTGGATTTCCCAGGGCTGGAGAAAGAGCAGCAACAGAAGCAGTGGCCAGCAAAGGAGGCCTCTCATGGTGCTTGCAGGATGAAGAACCAAGGTGCCACAGCCTGAAGGTAACAAAGCAACAGTTTGACTTCACTCTCATTTCAGGGGGTGTGCGCTTGGTTTCTGTGTATGTTCAAAATGTCTTCCCAAGCATGGTGGCACACTCAGGAGGCAGAAGCAGACAGATCTCTGTGAGTTCGAGGGCAGTCTGGTAGACATAGCCAGGGCTATATAGTGAGACTTTATCTCAAAACAAAAGCTTTTTAATATTTTTTTGATGTCACCACCCTGGGATTGCTGAAATTCACAGGTGAGTCTTAGTAGAAAATGATATTTTGCAGAACTACAGGACACCAAGTAAATAAAGAGTAGACAAAACATATAAAATTCAAAAGGGGATAAATGCCTTTATAAAAGATGTTTTACATGAATTCTTTATTGTGTGTGCATATACACACTACGACACACACATGCAGAGGTCGAAGGCAGTTCGTTGAAGTCGGCTCTCTCCTTCCATTGTGTGGGTCCCAGGATTAGACCGTCCTGAACTCCGGTGGTCGGTCTTAGCAGCAAGCACCTTTACTCACTGAGCCATTCTACCGATACTCCCCCCCCCAAAAAAAAGCCTTTTCTCAATACGAGGTACAGCGTTAAATGAGTTCATTCGATGTGGCATTAACTCTCTACCCAGTTCTGACACTCAAGGCAGTTGTTGGCTTGGTTGCACCTATTCAGAAAAAGAGGTTTAAAGAAATTAGATGCCGCTAGCCAGCCTCGCGCAGCAGGAAAGTCCTGTCTGGTCTGGGAATCAGCCAAGGTGCTCCGTACTCTCTTCTTCAGCAGAGAAAAGCCAATTCCACTGTCTCCCGACCCCGCTTTGGGTTCTAGGGTCTTTGTGGTAAGCCAGTGAACAAGAACAGCCTCCGTGTCTTTGTTACTCGCCTGCTCTAAGAAAAGGCCGCCAGGGGGCGCCGCCGGGTCTGGCTTCTACGGCCGTGGGAAGCCCACATCTGCCCAGCAGGTGCCCCTACCCAGAGCAAACAGGACGCTGGGGAGCCCCGGGACCTTGAAGATAAGGCTTGGACGAAATATATCCGGTGAGAGGGTTGGGGGGTGCAGAGGTGTGGAGGGTACCGAAGACAGAGGCACTAGACGTGCCCAGAGAGCTGCTGGGGCCCCGACCAGCGGCCATGGACCCTTTGGGGACAACAGGTAAGTCTTCACCCTCCTGCATAGCCTAGAGAAGTCCCCTGAGAACGAGAACACAGACACACACACACACACATACACGGACACACACAGGAACACACAACATACACACACGGACACACACAGGGACACACAACACACACGGACACACAACACACATTGTACTAATGGAAAATGTGGGGCCCAAAAAGAGTGCCAGCTGAGCTCCAGACACAGAACTAAACCTAGGCCCCCCTCTTTTTCTCCAGAGTTCCCAGGTTCCCTGGCACCTAGGAATCACTAAGCCTTTCTCCCTTTCCCTACCCCACCCCCACACGGGACGCTGAGCCTGCTCAATCCATTTTTCTGTCGCTGTTTCTTGGCAAAGCAGTCCAGCGCCCCCTAACCCACCGCCGCCCCGCCCCCAGTTCCTTGAATGGGCCCATTCTGAGCAAAGCCGGTGTGTGTCTCTGGCTCCAAACTGCCTTCCTTCCCATCCGGGATTCCTCTCCCTTCTGGTTTTCCAGGCAGGGTAGAACAAAAATCCCTCTGGTAGGGCCTGTCGTGGTAGAGTGACTGAGCTAGCAAGCTATGTCCGCTGCTTGCTGGTGGAGGTAAAAGGAAGGGGCTGCCTTTTCTGGAGTGGGCCATAGCTGAGGCACCATCCGGGTTACCATCTGAGTAAAGGTCCACGGAGCCTTTGAGACTCTGTTGGCTCTTGACTGTGATCCCTCTAATCCTGCTCTTGGCCTAAGTCAACACATACTTGGTATCACCTCACCTGCACCCCGGAATCTTAGAAAGTCAAAGTAGCTACGGTCTAAATTCAACTTTCCCGACCTGCCATTCCCCCAGACGAAAGTCGGTCCAGGGAGGGCCAAGGGAATCATCACTCAAGGGCCTACTTTGAAGTGGTGGTCCACCAGACTGACACTGGACCCCAGTTCTCCTCGACCTAAAGAGTCAATCCTTACATTGAAGAGGAAGTTTCTCCCATGCCTTTAGGGAAGGGAAAGCTCATTCCCGAGGAAGGGGTCTATGAGGTCAAGAGCTGACCCGGAATGGACACTTTGGGAAGCTGCCAGAACCTAGAGGGAGGAGACTAGAGAATGAGGGCCTACGGTTAGTCGGCCTTGCTGCAGGGGCATCGGAAACGGTACTGCAGATTAGATGTGGGCACGTAGGCCGCTAAATACAGTCCCCCCACGGTTTTTTCCGCCGGCTTCCCTGCAGACCCCTCGGTGCCCCCGGGCCCTTTGACTCACCTGAGCCTGCGGGACAGTTCAGAGGCGCGGCTACAGAGCGACGGGCCAAGCCTCCTAGGGAGTTGGACCAGGTAACGGCGGCGTGGGCAGCTTGCCCTAGGTGGGGACTGCCAGACAGCTAGAGCGAGGCGAGGCGGCAGCTGCATTTAACCTGGGGCGGGCGGGTGGGGAGGGGGAGCGCGGGCTGCGACCCCTCCCACTGGCAGGGAGAGATCTCCCCCTTCCTCTGAGTACCCGGGCCGCCGTGCAAGCGCGGTGCCCCCTTCTCCTGCCACTGTCGGAGCTGCAAGCTCGAGCTGCGGGCCGGAATTCTGCTACAGCTGGAGTCGGGGCGCGACACTCCCGGCAGCCGGAATGCTCTGGAATCCTACACGAGACACTTCCCAGAGGAGAGCCCCAAGAGGCGGAGCGGTCCTGGCCGCCGACTGCCTGGCCTGGCTGGGCTTCCAAGGACGCGCCCGGTTCTTGCCCTCAGCTGTCCCTTCCAGGAGTGATGGAAGGCCGGGACTTGGTCCTGCTAAGAGGGTAAAAGGACTCAAAAGGACAGCCTCCGAGTTCTTAGCTCTCTTCAGGGCCCAACTGCTCATTTCCCAAATATCTCCCACCATGCTCCGTTTAATTGTGTAAGTTTTGTGAGAATCCATCCTCACCTGCTAAACCCTCAGACTGACAAGCAACAGACCCCAGAGAGCTGGCCTAGCTCACCCTACAAGGCCAATTCTTGATTCCCTGTATTCGAAGAACGGAAAACTCCCGTAGCAATACTCTAGGGGTATTATTTGCCCATCAGAAAGACTCGGATCCATCTCCATCCTACTAATGCGACTTGTGGCCTCATTCATATCTACACCCATCTGCCTGCTGGAGCTGCGCTTGTGCCCTGGACCTGGGGCCGGCAAAGCCTGTTTCTTCTTACTTACTTACTCTCCTGGGGTGAAGGCTTAATTACCATTCCCACAAAACCCACCTCCAGATGAAGACCAAATGTAGGGCTTTCAAATGCAGCTTTCCACGGTGGCTCCAGACTACAACAGCCAGGAAGTCATCCACACAGCACAGCACCTGGGTGATCCCAGTGGGCTCCGCACAGGCCCATGACCCGACCCCTGGGGGAATGGAAATCAACCCCAGTCTCCTGCTTCAGCCCACATAACCCTTGACCCTTCCAGTGGCTGGTTTTCCCATCCCTATTCCTAGGTCACCCCCAGAGCACGCCACCATCCTGAGGGAAGGTGTGCGCACATGCCTGCAGCAAAGATGTGAGCAGACTGTGTGGATCCTGCATGCCAAGGTAGCTCAGAAATCCTACGGAAATGAGAAGCGGTAGGTGACTATCCACGCCCAGTTCTCTGCAGCCTTCAGCCCTGTACACCCTTCCAAACCTCTCACCATTTAGCTGCTTTGACATCTTGGAGGCCTCAAGGCTGGCACCTCAGGTACTGACCAACCATAGTCCTGTTCCTCAGCCAACAATAGCCACCAATTGTGATCTACAGCAGAATTTGACAGGGACTTTCAGATCCCCACATCCCCACACATTACCCATCCATTCAGTTACTTATGAGGTCCTGTGGTCGCCGCTGGGCACTAAGCATCGAGCTGCACAAAACTGATACACAGCATCTTCACTCAAGTGTGGAAGAGACCGTTACCTCCCCACAAAGCAGCAAACAGGATACTTTAGATTGTGCTGAGAGCTACAAGGAAAACAGAGAAGGGTTACATAGTAGAAACCAGAGGGGGAAAGCTTAGCTTGAAAGGTCAAGGGGGTCAAAGGCTCTTTAGGAAGTGACATCAGAAATGGGGTACCAGTACTAAAATGGAGTCACTATGAAAAGTCTCCAACAAGCATTCCAACTAGAAGGAACAGAAGATGCAAAGGCCTCAAAGCTACTAGTCCTGTACAGCTAGTCCTGTAGGAGAGAGAGAGAGAGAGAGAGAGAGAGAGAGAGACTGAACAAAGGGGGGGGGATGTTGCAGGAAATAAACAGGAGAAGCAGAAAGTGCCTGGGTCATGTGAAGACTTGGGATTTTTGTTTGTTTGTTTTTGTTTTTGTTTTTCAAGACAGATTTTCTCTGTGGCTTTGGAGCCTGTCCTGGAACTAGCTCTTGTAGACCAGGCTGGCCTTGAACTTACACAGATCTGCCTGCCTCTGCCTTCCGAGATTAAAGGCATGCACCACCACCGCCTGACAAGATTTTAAACCACTAATACGGAATATCATAATCTGACTCATGTTTCCATCATTATTAATAATATTGCTTAATTTGTTTATATTTGGGGGTAATAAGACAGACTCTGGCTTTATAACTCAGGCTGCACTTGAACCCACAGTAATTCTCCTGTCTCAGGTCCTATCCCCTTCAGTGCCCAGTGCCGGGATTAGGATTACAGGCAAGAGCCTCCAAACCCAATTCAGTTTAACTGTTTTCTTAAGGTTTATTTATTTACATATCTTATGTTTATGGTGCTTTGTCTACATGCATGTCTGCACACCAGAAGAGGGCATAGGATCCCATTATGGATGGTTCTGGGTCACCATGTAGGTGTTGGGAATTAAACTCAGGACCTCTGGAAAAGCAGCCAGCACTCTTAACCTCTGAGCCATCTCTCCTGCCCCTTGACTGTTATTTTCATTGTTGTTGTTACTGTGTGTATGTGTGGATGCTACAACTCGTGTGGAGGTCAGAAGAGGACAACGTTGTGTGGCTGGTTCTCTTCTTCCACCTTTCAGTGGGTTCTGGGGATTGAGCTCAGGTTGTCAGATTTGCCCTGGCAAGCATTTTATCTACCAAGCCATAAGAAGTAATCTGGTAGATGGGCAGTGGTGGCCCATGCCTTTAATCCCAGCACTCAGGAGGCAGAGACAGGTGGATCTCTGTGAGTTTGAGGCCAGTCTGGTCTACAGAGCAAGTTCCAGGACAGGCTCCAAAGCCGCAGAGAAACCCTGTCTCGAGAAAAGAAGAAGAAGGAGAAGAAGAAGAAGTAATCTGGTTGCTGTGTGAAAAACAAGTTCCAACAGAGGCAGTGACAAGAAAGAAAGATTGAAAGGCTGAGAGTGGGGAAGGCAGGAGGTAGCAGTTAGGACCGAGGTGGTAGGAAGCCAACGGATTCCAGATATGTTCTGAAGATGGAGTGGGCCGGACTGACAGGGTTTAATAAACAAAAGAATGTTCTGTGTTAAAGGGATTCACCCGATTAGGGGAGGAGAAGGAATAATGATTCTTTGGGTTTATGTTTCTTTGAGACACTTTCGAGATAGTGAAAGTGATATATCCAGTTCTCTACCTGTTTCCAGGTTCTTCTGTCCTCCGCCCTGTGTCTACCTCGCTGGTCCAGGTTGGAGGGTTAAGCCTCTGCAAGACCAAGGTGAGAGCGCCCCCTGGGACTGTTCTCTGCAGGTAGGGCCAACTAATTCAGCAGGGTCCTGGAGACCAGCTGTTTGCAGTGGCAGTCTCGTTGCTCCCTCTGGCGGCAAGAACTAAGTTTGACTGGTACCTGAGTTTCCCCAATCCTAGGGTTAATTCCCGTCATTTTTCTAGCCCACCAGTCTGCGGAGACCGGACCCACGGTCTGCGGCTACATGGGACTGGACGGCGCGTCCGGCAATGCTCCTGAGACGCAGAAGTTGAATTTCGAAGAGCAGCCGGACTCAAGGGTGAGACTGAATGAGAGAATACCCAGTTCTTGCCTCTTCTCTGCAAAAGAGAACTCCCACGTCCTCTCCAGAAGCCAAGAGATTACTAGCGGGGAGGCCAGAGGGTGGGTTCTGATGCAGAGCCTAGCTGGTGCGGCTTCTTGTCTTCTCTGATGGGACGCATGTCATAACTGTGAAAGGTTGGCGCATTCGCTGGCAGAGAGTTGAAATAAGACGGGCCCCATCCCCATGAGTCCCGTAGGAATTTGGTTGTGCCAAGACCCTGTACATCTCCGACGCCGATAAGAGGAAGCACTTCCGGTTAGTGCTGCGGCTTGTGCTGCGAGGAGGCCGGGAGCTGGGCACCTTCCACAGTCGCCTCATCAAGGTGATCTCCAAGCCCTCACAGAAGAAGCAGTCGCTGAAAAATACAGACCGTGAGAGGGGGTGGAGTGGGAGGGTGCCATTCAAATCCAGAGCTGTGAAGTTGGGAGGAAGGTGCAGGGGTGGAGTCAGGGGGAGAGGTGGAGTCTGAGTCGAAAGAAGGGAGAAGTCAGGGGGGTAAGTGGCTGGCCAAGACCAAGAAAAGTCACGCGCATACATGGAGATCCCCACGTGATGCAGGAAAGAGAAGAGGCACCAGATTTGAGGACGACAGTGGGGGGCTAAGAACAGATAAAATCTGCAGGCAGGTGCCAAAACTGGGGCCAATTAAAAATGACCTTAAGGAAGTTGTGTTCCAGATCCAAGCAGTGTTCTAGGTGGCCCTTGGTATTCAGGAAACGTGGATGGCGTGGTGACATCGTGTAGAATCTGGCGGTCTGGGTTCGAGCCCTGCCCTGAAGTTTGCTAGCTGCCTGATTTCGGGCAGACTGGTCCCTTAGCTGGAAATAAGAGAATCGACTGAGCTGATACATAGTTAGAAAGTAAAGGATGGGGAGACGGCTTGGTGGGTGAAGTGCTTAAACACAAGCGGCAGGGTCTGAATCTGGGTCCCCATAAAAGCTGAATGTGACCCCAGCACTGAGCAAGTAGGGACAGGGGGATCCTCCTCGGCTCACTGGTCAGAAAGTTCTAGAAAAATAGTAAGCTCTCAATTCAGTAAGAACCCGTGTTCTTACTGAATTTCAGAAAATAAGGTGGAGAGTCACACACACATACACACACACACAGGTGTGTGCACCCACCCACACATGTGCACACACATATAGAAAAAAGAAAGGAAGGAAGAGAGGGAGGAAGGACAGACAGACCTATTGTATAATAAACTCAATGGAAGGGGGCCTGGACTAGGTATAGATGGCGTGCCAATAGTCTGACGAGTGTTGGGAGCAGAGAGGAAGACACTGCTCAGGGCCATATCCCTGACTAGTCTAAGTCAGTGAGAAAATAAAGCTGGGTCTCTGAGCACATGCCACAGGCTGGAAGACACATTGAGTTCTCAAAAAATTCCCCTGCTCTTTCATACACGTGATCTGTGCTTAGAGGCTGGCTCCATGTGCCACCCCTACCTGCTTCACACTTCCCGGCCCCAGGACACCTCCTGAACTCAGCCTAGTGTTAGCATTTGGTATTGAAGTCCTCCATGAAGACCCATGAACTCGCTCAGAGCAAAGCCCAGTGCACACCATCAGCTCCCAGCACAGTACCTATGGCCAACCAGGCCCTGAGTGACCTGATGATCTCAGTCCACAGGGGAGCTGGCAAGCTCAGAAGCAGAATTAGAGCGGGCCCTAGCTAACCAGCTGGGGAATTCTAATCCCCATCGTGTCAGGCCAGCAGGCAGAGTAGGCAGGCTGTCACAGAGGATAAGAGATCATCTGGGGAGACCAAGGGACCACATAAGGCCAAAGCACTGATCCCACTTCCCTCACAGTGTGCATCTCCTCGGGCTCCAAGGTCTCCCTTTTCAACCGCCTGCGCTCCCAGACAGTGTCCACGCGTTACCTCTCTGTGGAAGACGGGGCCTTTGTGGCCAGCGCAAGACAGTGGGCTGCCTTCACACTCCACCTGGGTAATCATAGAGCAGGCGCGGGCTGGGGGCTCCATGTGTGTTAGCATATTTAATCAACATGTCAGGAAGGTAAACCAGTGTAACTTGAGCCTTGGGAGGGGAGGACAAAGGTTTGCCCCACCACCACCACCTTAGTTCACCCACTCTATTCTAATCCCTGTGGCTATGCCCTTTCCCCTCAAGCCAGTAGGTGGCAGGCCCAGGGAGCACACCTTTGTGGGGATGACCGCAGATTACCTCTCCAGGACTAGAACCCTAGTCTTCGCTTCTTCCAACTGTGGTGTGTCACAAAGCCAGAAGTGGAGAAGCAGGATTTGGGGCAGAAGTTCTGAAGCCTTTGTCCCTTTCTTTCATCTCCAGCTGATGAGCACCGTTCCCAAGGGGACTTCCCACCCCAGGAAGGTTACATCCGCTATGGCTCCCTCGTGCAGCTCGTCTGTACAGTCACGGGCATCACACTGCCTCCTATGGTATGAGAAAGGACTCTGACTCCACACGGGTAACCACAGATCAGTACAGAAGCGTGGCCACTGTGGGCAGGGCTGGGGGCAGTGAGGCCTGAAGGTCTAAAGACACCGATTCTCTCTCAGTGCTTCATGGGAGTGTGCCCGTGACCTCACAGCTATCAGAATAGAACTGCCTGGCTGGGAGAGCATCCAGCCTCTGGGGAACCCCGCACCTTGCCACCCCTCTTCCTGACACCCCTCTGCTGCAGATCATCCGCAAAGTAGCCAAGCAGTGTGCCCTCCTAGACGTGGATGAACCCATTTCCCAGCTGCACAAGTGCGCATTCCAGTTCCCAGGTGACACTCCAGGAGGGGGTGGCGCCTACTTATGCCTTGCCACAGAGAAGGTGGTGCGGTTCCAGGTGAGAAACAGAGACTGCTAAGCACAACAGGAAGAATCCAGAAGCCGTAGGATGTAAGATCTTGCCCACAAAGGTTGCTGCTTCTCACACAGTAGTACCGTCCATGGACGAGTAGGGTAATGGAATGTAGAAAAGCACTGTATTTACTGTTAGTAACCAATACTCCTTCCCAAGGGCTTTTAGATGTTGGGATATGAAACTGCAGTCTATATGAACTGGAGAGATAGCTCAGTAGGTAAGAGAACTTGTTGCTCTTCCAGAGGATCCAAGCTCAAGTCCCAGCACCCACATAGTGGGCCACAACTTCACACCCACCTGTAACTCCAGCTCTAAGGGATCTGACCTCTGAAGGTCACACACATATGGCACAGATTCACCTATGCACACATAAAAAGAAAAAATTGCAGAATATAAACAAAATCATAGTAGGAAATAGCATTGAATGTTACTGAACAAAGTTATGGGATGTCAAGGCACAAAAATTATACAGTGTGGAAAACAATAATTATTAAGTAATATTTCTTCCAAAACTATTATTCAAGAATGTTAGTAGATAGAATCATAAAATATAGAAAACAGTAATTATAGCCAGATGATGCACACATCTGTAATCTCAGCATCCAGGAGGCAGAAGCAGGCAGATCTTTGAATTCAAGGCCAGCTTGGTCTACAGAGTTAGTTTCAGGACAGGCTCCAAATGCTACACAGAGAAACCCTGTCTCAAAAAACAGAGAGAGGAGAGAGAGAGAGAGAGAGAGAGAGAGAGAGAGAGAGAGAGAGAGAGAGAGAGAGAGAGAGAGAGAGAAACTAAGCTGGCTCAAGGATTTAGTGTTCTCTAAGGGAGCTGGGGAAATGGTTAGTTGGTAATGTACCTAGTGTGCCAACTCTGGCACTGGAATTCACAATACCCTAGCACTCACATCTATTTTTAAAAATTGAACATGCGCGCGCGCACACACACACATAAATACACAGTATAAATAAAAAATATTGCTTTAAAAGAAGAACGGGTTTGGATATATATCCCATACAGTATGGGGGTCACACTCAAGCTCCCTGGAGCAGATAAATGGGAAAGCTTAGGAGGGAAACTTGATAAGGCTGAACCACTAGCAAAGCTCCAGTTCTATCCTTTGGACCTCCCTCCAGGCTTCCCTCTGCCCCAAGGAGGCCAACAGGGCGCTGCTCAACGACAGTTCTTGCTGGACCATCATTGGCACTGAGTCGGTGGAGTTCTCCTTCAGCACCAGCCTGGCCTGTACCCGGGAACCTGTCACTCCAGTGCCCCTCATCAGCACGCTGGAGGTGAACTGCAGAGTGGGCTGTCTGTCCCGGGACCCGGGAGGCTCTCACCCCTACCCCACACACACCTTCCCCAGTCACCTACATCTGGTCCCATCCGCCCCCAGCTGAGTGGCGGAGGTGATGTGGCCACGCTGGAGCTGCAGGGAGAGAATTTCCACGCTGGGCTCAAGGTGTGGTTTGGAGACGTGGAAGCAGAAACTATGTTCAGGTACGGATGGCGGGTAGGGGAGAGGAGGAGGACAGCTTGGCCCCAAGGCTCAGAGGTTGGAATGTTTGTCAGTCTATCCTCCTTATCCCACCCACAGAAGCCCGCGGTCCTTGGTGTGCGTGGTGCCAGACGTGGCGGCCTTCGGCAGCGACTGGCGTTGGCTGCGCACTCCCATTACGGTGCCGGTGAGCCTACTGCGTGCGGATGCGCTCTTCTATCCCAGCGCCTTCTCTTTCACCTACACCCCGGAATACAGCGCGCGGCCGCGGCCGCCCGACACGCACGAGCCCACCCCTGATGCAGACGCGCTTCTCGAGAGCATCCACCACGAGTTCACGCGCACCAACTTCCACCTCTTCTGCCCCAGCTAGGCCCCACCGCCACCTGCGGCTGCTGCCTGCCGCAGCTGTCCCTAGGACATACTTGACCCTTTGCTGTAAAAGGGCAGGAGGGAGGGAGATTTCTCACCTGTCCTCAGGCCACTCACTAGCCTCAACTGTCAATCAAGAGTGATGTTCTTTGCGGTTTGGGGTGTGTCCTGTTTTGTTTTGTTGTAACCTTGTAGATCCATCCTTCTGTCTTTGTCTCTTTCTGGCTTTTCTGAGTCCTTGACAGACGCTGAGGAGCTGTGCCTAGGGGATTTGCCCTCCAGACATCTGTGTCCCCACTTGAAAACAAGTCACATGACTACTGCTAGCTCCTCTTGGGCGCTGATCCTATCTGTGGTCCCTGAGCTAGGCATCAGCCCCTGGCTACACACCCTATGGCACCCTTGCCTGGGTTTGATCTCTGGCCCACAATATTAGCAGTTGGGCAGTGGCCTGGGACAGAAGTCAAGCTTTTCCTCTTTGATTACCCATAGCCACTTCTCCTTCAGGCCCAGTAGGAAGCAGCCTGAGGATAAAGATCCCTCTACAGTCCAGGTATAGGTGAATGAGAACTGTGGCAGGAGACGTGGGGCATTGGGGTGCTGCTGGGTGCTCCCCAGATCCTGTCCAACTCCGAATCTGATAGAGCAGGTATCTTTAGGACTCTGTAGAGAAGAAATGCCGTTGGAGAGAGCAGACATCCTAAGCCTAGTGGACATCTGAAAACCCTGGCAGCCAGCAACTAGCTATTCCCCCATGCCAAGGAAGAAAATATCGCAGATACAGAGGCAAACCTGGGGCCTCTTCAGACCAAAACTTTCCCAGACCAGACAGAAGTTATGAGACAACTGGGCAATAATGGAACTGAGAAATGGGTCTCTGAGCATAGAGCCATGGCTGGAACCACAGCCCCTCTCTGGTCAGCCTTCCCTTTCCCTGCCTGCTCTGGGCTTATATGGAAAAGGAGACTGGGGAGGATCCTGGCTTGGGCTGTGAAAACCAAAGAGAGTTAACAGTGAGTGCCAGTCTCTGGTCTTGCCTGGTGGGGAGAACTGATTTGAAATACGGGCTCAGTCTCCGGTCAAACCACCCTGAACATGCCAAATCCTCTCTGAAATGTGGGTTCAAAGCTCTAATGAGCTGGAACTTTCCTTAACCCTTAGAGGAAGAGCTCATTTCCTGTAAGACCTCCCACCCACAAGTGTGGAAAGTCCCATACGAAAACAACAATAAGATTTGTTCATGCTGGGTGGTGGTGGCACACACCTTTAGGTCCAGCTCTCGGGAGACTGAAGCAGGCAGATTTCTGTGAGTTTGAGGCCACCCTGGTCTACAGAGTGAGTTTTAGGACACCTAGGTCTGTTATACACATAGAAACCCTGTCTTGAGAAAGAGAGAGAGAGAGAGAGAGAGAGAGAGAGAGAGAGAGAGACTCAACAATCTTTTTCTTTTCTTTTCAACCCCCGAGACAGGGTTTTTCTGTAGCTTTGGTGCCTGTCCTGGAACTAGCTCTTATAGACCAGGCTGGCCTCGAACTCACAGAGATCCGCCAGCCTCTGCCTCCCGGGTGCCAGGATTAAAGGCATGTGCCACCACCGCCCGGCTGGTTTTCACTGATTTCTGTCATCTACTACCGACAAGCTCAAATTCACCATGAAAGACAAGGAGGAAGCTTACTCAAAGCCCACGTGGTCCTGACAGTGAATCTTGGCTAAGAAACGCAGGTACATTTTTGATGAGTTATATCCCCAGTGTGAGTACCTGCCTCAAAGACTTTGTATCACCATCCTATGGTGATGCTGAGACAAGGAGGAGGCAAAGGAGAGTCCAGAGTATACCAAGAAGGGAGCTGGGCTCGAGGGCTATTCAGTTGCCCACTTAGCTTTCTCTGCTGCCCCCCCAAGGCTGGTCTGAGCCCAAGCCCAGGCCTGCAGCTCTGTTGTCTACCTTATAACCAATGGTCCCACCTAGAAATCTTAACTCGGAGCTCCAGCTTCAAGGTCTTGAGTTCCAGCTGCAGGGGCAGATGGTGGATTTACTCCTTGACTGGAGTCTGCATCTTATGATACGAAAGCTTTTCCTGCCCATCGTCCTCACAGCACTGGGTCTTCTGTCTCCTTCTCCAGCAGGCAATTCCTTCATCAAGGCTTAGGGATCCTACCACTTCTTCCGCAGCAAAGCTCCCCCCCCCCCTTTCCCTCTCTCTCCATTGCTCTGCCATTCCAATCCAGGAAAATGCCATAGGAATTCTCAACTTTCCAGTGTAAAATGAAAATCCATGAGCCCCCTAAATTAAAATCTTATTAGTAATTTTATGACAGGAGATGATGAACACAGGGCCAGCCAGAGTTGTTCTAAGGGCTTCACACTCGTGAAGCCAGCCCTAGCCACAGGCTTTCATCCTGTATTCTACCAAGTTGGTATTCTACCAGTCCTGTATTGGATTGTCCTCTCTAGTCTGTGGGACCCATATGGAAATGGGCTTATCATTTATTTGTTTATCTCTCTGTAACGCAGTGCCTTGCACAATAAATTGGGGCTCCATGTTAAAAGGAACTGGATTGCATTGCCAGAGAATGGCTTGCAAGTGCAAAGAAAACCACCAGGTGGCGCTGTTCCCCTCACAAAGAGTATGCTGTGAAAAGGTGATCAGAATCTTTCAAGAAAATCTTTTTCGTGTCTTTGGAGCTCTCTGCAGGTTTACGCAGTCAGTTCTACATATCTCCAAGAAATTTATGAAGTCTCTAAAGTCCACTCATGGGTCCGCTTACTTCACTAGACTCAGCTTATTTGTAAAAATGAGCTGTCCTTAGTGGATGTGGTAGCAAATGCATTTAGTACCAGCACTTGGAGGCAGAGGCAAGCAGATCTCTGTGAGTTTTTCATAGTGAGTTCCAGGACAGTCAAGACTACATAGAGCAACCCTGTCTCAGATAAACAGACAGACAAACAGACAGATCCTTCCAGGCCACCCCACAGATGAATTGGATTGAAATCTCTGTGGAGAGGGGACTGGGCATCTGTACTGTTGACAAACCTCCCATATGACTCCAAAAAAAAAAAAAAAAGTCAAAAGTTGTACTACCCTAGTACTCATTCTCTCCCTCTCTTGAAAAAGGGTAAACTGAGGCTACAAGAGAGGAGGCTAAGCTCACAGCCTGGCCTGCACTCCTAACACAAAGCATGGGGTTCCGAGGTTCTTAGCTGTCATACCACACTAGGCTATAGATGGAATGTGTGTGTTGGAGGTACAACCAAGTGGGAGGACAAGACAGACATCTGGTCCCCAAACTCCAGTTCCCCATCTCTCACAGTTCTGAAGTCCTGCTGCTCACGAAATAGTCTCCCTGTTTAAAGACTGACCTTGGGCTACTTCTCTGGCTTTTGTTTCTGTTGAATTAGGTTTTCTGCAAAAAGAAATTACTTAGAACAGCATGGTACAATTTTCAGACATTTCCCTCCCTGGGGAGGATGTGGATGTCTGAGATCATAGACCATGAAGATGTCAAGGGAGAAATGAATGGGGAAGTAAAACCAGCACGACAATATCTACAGGTTTTGTCTAGGACGAGTCCTATATATACTCTACTCTTCCATCCTCCCCTCTCTTCCTCCTTCCCTTCCTCCCTCCCTCCCTCCCTCTCCCTCTCTCCTCCCTCTCCTCCCTCTCCTTCCTCTTCTCTCTCTCCTAGTCAGGTTTGGCTCTGTTCCATACCCCCCCAAAGGCCGAAGTAAGGGTAGTGGTAACACAGTAACACTTTTAGTGGGTAAAGTGGCAGACACCTGCTGCAGCTGGCTGCTTGGGGTGGGTGGGGGTTGTGGGGTAGGAGTGTGAACAAAATTCTGGGGAAGGCAGAGCCTTGTGGCTAAGTTCCTCATGAATAAACCCCAGCTAAAGAGCATTTTAGCCGGGAGTGGGGGAGGGGACTGGGACTGTAGCTCAGTTGGTACAGTTCTTGCCCAGCCTGCACAAAGGCACATAAAGCAGGCATGCTGGCACGTGCCTGCAATCCTAGCACTCAAGAGGCTGAGTCAGAATCAGGGGTTAGAATAGAATCAGAGGTTTGGGAAATTCAAGGTGGCCCGGTGGAGAGTGGGGTGGCGCACATTTTTAATCCCAGCACCACTCAGGAGGCAGAGGCAGGAGGATCTCTGTGAGTTGGAAGCCAGCCTGGTCTACAGAGCCAGAGCAAGCTCCAGGACAGCCAGTACTACACAACAAAATCCTGTCTCAAAAAACAAACAAATAACAACACCAAAAAAACCCCACAAACAAAAGAAATTCAGGGTCATCTTCTAGGTACATAGTGAGTTCAAGGCCAGGCTGAGGTAATTAATACCCTGTCAAAATATAGGGAGTGTGGGGTACTAAGGCGAAGCCCATCCCCACCGGATTCATCCGTGAGCCACTCCTCTCGGACCGTGGCTGTTAGTCTGATGGGGTTTGCTGCCCACGGGTGTGCCTGGGCACACATACATTGTATGTTTTTACTCTGTACTTGTATGTATAGCCTCTTCACACTACCACCCACATATATTTTCAGAGGTGTCTTAAGGTGAAGAAAAGCAGTTCCAGTTGTAGCTGGATCCAGTGGGCGGCAATCCTGGAGTCAAAGCCACGTGTGTCAGCTGGGTGCGCTTAGCAGGCTCAAGTTATTTAAGATCTCCAAGCCCTAGTTTCTGATTCTGTAGATGGGAATTGGCAGCCTCTGTTTCATAAAACACTGTAGGTGAAGGCTTTTTTCTGGGATCTGACCCACAGCGACCACTTCCTGCGGGCTACCTGCTGCCGCTGTTCTTGTTTTGTTTTGGGGGTGGGAGGGTACAGAAGCAGGCTCTCACAATAGCCCTGGCTGGCCTGGAACCCAAAGAGACCCCCACACCTCTGCTTCTCCAGTGCTGGGATTAGAGGGATGAGCCACCACGCTTGGCCAACATAAGCACCTTTCAAAGGGGAGACTATTATCCTATTTGCAAGATGAGGCAATCATTAGGCCACAGGAGGTAAGAGACGGCTCTGGACCAGTTTTTTGTTGCATAACAAATAACCACAAAAGTATCAGGTTACGACAATACCTATACATTGTTTGGCGTTTCCATGGAGTCCAAGAGCAGCCGCCCAGCTTAACTGGCTTGCTAGGGTCTCCTATGGCTGTAATCAAGGTCTCTTTGATGCAAAAGTCCTGTTCTATGCTCATGTGACTATGCTCACGTGACTATTAGCAAAATTAATTTCTCGAAGCTGTCAAATGCATGGTACCTTGCTTTGTTGAGACCAGCTAAGTCAGGTTCACCCAGGATAATCTCTCTTGCTAACTCATGAGTCAACTAATTGGGGGCATCAATACATCTGCGAAATCCTTCTACCTGTGCTATCTAATGTAACCTGTTATAAACCCAGGGGCACCCTACATAACTTACAGGTCCAAAGCACATCAAGGAAAGAGAATTAGGGACCTGGAAAGATGGCTCAGTGGTTAAGATCACCAGCCGCTCTGTCAGAGGACCCAGGCTCCATTCCCAATACCCACTTCAGATAGCTCCCGACTGCCTGTAACTCCAGTTCTGGAGGATAAGATGTCTGAGAACTTCGAGGGCACTAGCACTCACATGTAATACACACACAAGGTCCCACACACATACCCATAACTCGAAATAATAAAATAGGGAACTGGAGAGATAGCTCGGTGGTTAAGAGCACTGGCTGCTCTTCCAAAGGACCGGGGTTCAATTCCCAGCACCCACGTGGCAGCTCACAACTGTCTATAACTCCAGTTCCAAAGGACCCGGCACCCTCACACAGATACACCATATATGTAGGCAAAACACCAATGCACATGAGATTTTAAAAAAGTTTAATTATAAGATAATAAACACTTAAAAGCGAGGAAGAAGGGATTCGTCAAGTGTGCATGTGTCATAGAGGATGGAAGAACTCTTGGGGCCATCTTGGGAGTTCTGCCTATTCCCCAAAGCTTCATAGCAAATACGGACACAGGAATATCTGTCTGACATGTAAGCTTTTCCATGCCTTGTGAAAGAAATTTCCAGTGGAGGGGCCACTGCTCCAAGAGTTTCTGGAAACCGGCAGACTGTAAGTTAAGAATAGTACAATACTATACCCCTTGTTCAGTTCTCCGAAATAATACACCAGTCAGTGTACACTTACCAGACAAATTAGCCCCAGTGTAAGACTGGGAGGTAACGAAGGGTGTGGTCACCAACCTGAAAGATGGTTTTTATTTTGGTTTGGACATGAAGTGCCCACTTCCCTAAGACTTAAGTTTTGTTTGGTTTTGGTTTTAGTATTTTGTTGGGTGTCTCCCTCCCGCCCCACCCCCACCCCCTTGCAACCCTTGTTTTTTTGAGACAGGGTTTCTGTGTACAACAGCCCTGGCTGTCCTGGAACTCACTCTGTAAACCAAGCTAGCTTCAAAGTCGCAGAGATCCTCCTGCCTTGGCCTCCCGGGTGCCGGGATTAAAGGTGTGCACCACCATGGCCAGGCTAAGGCCTAGGTTTTGCTTTTTTTTTTAAGATTTTATTTAGTATGTTCACGGTATTCTGTCTGCGTGATTGCCTGCACACCAGAAGGGGGCATCAGACTTCATTATAGATGATTGTGGACCACCATATAGTTGCTGGGAATTGAACTCAGGACCTCTTAAAGGGCAGTCAATGCTCTTAACTTCTGGATCATCTCTCCAGCCCCAAGGTTTAGGTTTTAAAGGCTTGATTGCCAACAGTTTTGGGGAAGTAAATGAGTCCTGAGGCCTCTGACCTAATACCTAAAACCAGAGTATTAACCCCTTAATGGCTTTTTAAAGATAGCATTATTGGGAAGTGGTAAACCACAGAGGTGGGGCCTAGTTTGAGGAAATAGGTCACTGCGGTGTGCCCAACAAAGTTGTGCTTGTCCCTGACCCCTTGTCTCTCTCTGCATACTGGACACCACTAGGGGAGCAACTTTGCTCCCGCATGCCTCATGTTGTCCTTTCACGGGCCAGGTAAGGACAGAATCTCAAGTCAAAATAAAGCCTGGCTGCCTGCGCCTGTCTCGGGCATCCTGTCAGGTGTGGAAGTGAACTAAGACAGCTTCCAGGGAGGCCTGCCATTCCTGCTTTTGTGGAGTTGACTAAGGAGACTGTGTGACTTCCAAAGCCAGGACGTAAAAGGTGTCATAGCTTCTACCTGGCTCTCTTGGATCACTGACTCTGGGCCGCCTGCTCTGTCATGAGGGCACGCATTTCTATGTTAATCCATGAGGTGAGCAACGGAGGCCTCTTGCCAACGGCTAGAGCCAAGTTTCCAGGCATGTGAATGCACCCTGTTGGAAATGGATCCTCCCGCCCAACCAGGTTTTCAGATGACTACAATATAGCCCATATTTGGATTGTGGCTTTCTGAGACACGCCCCCACCCCACCCCTGAACCATCCACCTCGGCTGCTCCTGGGTTTCTGACTCACAGAAACTATGGGACATTTGTCACCCTAGGGCCCTGAGTCTAAGGAGACTGTTACATAGCAACAGATAATACTTCTGGACCTATCTCACCCAAAGGACGGTACTTGTGTTGGGAGTATCACTGGAGTGTCCACGGCCAACCTCCTGCTTTTTCCTCCACAGGCTGTGGGAAAGCAAGGCAAGAGCTGATGGAGGCCGAAGTCCGAATACAGATGTGTTGACCTCCACTCTAACACAGTGGACATATTGTGTCCACACAGGCCATCCTGTTTGGAAGCCACTAGCTACCTGTAGCTACATGTAGCCATTGTGCACTTAGAAAGGTTTTGCAATTCAATTTGCATTTTAAAATGGAAAGAGCCACAGTGGCTGGCAGCTACTGTGTTGAATGAGCAGCTCCATCAGATGAGACTGGATGCCACAGGAAAGGTAACGAGTTCTAAGAACCAGAAACATACCCAAGCAGCTCAGAAACAAAATAGAGCTTTGATTTCTAGAGATATTTGAGAGCCCAGCTACTGCTTCAACTGTGAGGGTTGAGCATCCCCCAGTGAAGGAACTATGGACTACATCACCCTCTTTGATAGACACTGCAATTATGAGTGGACCCCAGAAGCTCGCTACATGGGTTCAAATCCCACCTGCCCCTGGCTAACTGTAGATCTGGACAAGTTGTTTAACCTCGTAGACAGTTTTTCCATTTCTAACAACTGTTCCATGCTTTTGTGATAATTAACGGGTCCAAATGTTTCACACTTGAGTGCGTTCCTGTGTTGTATGTGATGTAAGGTCCACCAGGTTCCTCTTGGTGCCTTCCCTCCCACTGGACAGCACAGTGATGCCAAGCCCAGGTGTCAATGGACCTCAAATTGAAGTTCCACTCTATGGAGACCTTGGTGAAAGGTTCCTTGTGAGTGTGACAACTACAGCAGGGCCTTATGACCACACAGATGACATCAGGGAAACAGAAACTGTGCCAAGACAAAGCCAGTTTCCTCTTACCCACTTTTACTCATCGTACAGACTTGACAGTTGACAGAGTCTAATTTTTTAATGCCTAAGCTAAGTGAGCTATTTGGACTTTGATGAGAAGCATCATGTTTTCTGAATAATGATTCACCGAAGCATCATGTTTTCTGAACAATGATTCACCTGAGGGTTATTTTTACTATTAACTAATATATATGTACATCCTCCACAGGACACACGTGTAAACAGCTTCTCTGTGTCCTGTATGTGTGTGCACCCTCCACAGGACACACGTGTAGGCAGTTTCTCTGTATCCTGTGTGTGCACCCTCCACAGGACACACGTGTAGGCAGTTTCTGTGTCCTGTATGTGTGTGCACCCTCCACAGGACACACGTGTAGGCAGTTTCTGTGTCCTGTATGTGTGTGCATCCTCCACAGGACACACATGTAGGCAGTTTCTGTGTCCCATGTGTGCACCCTCCACAGGACACACGTGTAGGCAGTTCTCTGTATCCTGTGTGTGCACCCTCCACAGGACACATGTGTAGACAGCTTCTCTGTGTCCTGTACGTGTGTGCATCCTCCACAGGACACACGTGTAGGCAGTTTCTCTGTATCCTGGTAGCCGCTCCCATGTAACCAGAGACTTAATAGTAATTATAAATGTTTGGCCAATAGCTTAGGCGTGTATTTAGCTGGCTCTTAAAAATGAAATTAGCCCATTTCCATTCATCTCTGTGTTGCCCCGAGACTCATTTCCTCATGTATGTACTTCCCATCCTGCTTGCTCTTCATCTGTCTCACGGCTCTCACGATTCCCTGGCCCACCCCTTCTTCCCAGCTTTCTCTCTGCCCTGAAAATCCTCCCTAGCCATCAGACAATCAGCTTTTTATTAACAATTAGAGCAACACGTCTTCATAGTGTACAAAAGGATTGATTATTCCATGGCACTTTCCTCTTTTGTCTAATTAAAAAGGTTTTAATGCAGTAAAATTATATAACAAAAAGTTATCAAGTAAGAATTAGTTACAATATCCAGTCCATTTGTATTTGGCAAAATTAGAGAAAACATTTTTATCCATCTTATCTTTGTGAGTCTAAAGTTTTATCATAATAAAGGAAAACTTTAAGTCTAATTATTTAGTCTTTAACTCCCTCAAAGACTCCAGAAGGGTATAAGGTTATCTAAGACAGGGACATCTGACTGACATCTGGACAGTAACCTAAAGTTCTTTTATATGCTATAGGAATGATAGAGATGGTCCAAGTTAAAACCTTCCTTTTTATTTAGACAAAAAGGGGGGAAACATTCTTTTGCGTGTATGAACATATGCCACTGTGACTGGTTTAATAAAGAAGCTGACTGGCCTATAGGTAGGCAGGGTAAGGTTAGGTGAGAGAACCAGACTAAAAGGATGCTGGGAAGAAGAGGGCAAGGTATCAAGGAGATGTGGAGAGGAGATGAACTTGCAGTACTGTCAAGATGCCATGTGGCAGAGTGTAAAAACATGGGTTAATTTAAAATGTAAGAGCTAGTTAGTAGTAAGACTAAGCTATTGGTCAAGCATTTATTATATTATTAATAGTAAGTTTCCGTGTAGTTATTTGGGAACTGGCTGGCAGGGCAGAAAGTTTGCCAACGGAGGTGAGAGGACACCTTTACCACGGAGTCCGAGAATCACACTCAAGCCATCAGACTGGCTTAGGGGTTTCTGTGTTTGTTTTTAACCCTGACGTTGCTTACTTAAACATGGAGCTGGATAGTGGTGACACATGCTTTTAATCCCAGCACTTGAGAGCAGAGGCAGGCGAATCTCTGTGAGTTCGAGGCCAGCCTGGTTTACAGTGTGAGTTCCAGGACAGCTAGGGCTACACAGAGAAACCCTGTCTTGAGTGAGTAAAAATAAAAAAAATTACAAGTTAGATAGAAAGTATCAGGTTTTATTATCCTTTTATCAAAAACAAAATCAGTAACAGACGACAGTGTGAGGGGTACAGAAAAGGTGCAGGCACCGAGGCTAGAAGAGGACCCAGCCAGCTGGGGCCTGGACTGAGGTGCTCATGGGACTTACAGGCACAGGCATGGTTGAGGGACTCCGACCTCCCCAGTCCACACACACCCTGGACTTTGTAAGTCACTCCGTAAGAGGGGGAGTCCTAGACGACAGAACTTGGGGCCTCATCGCCCTCCTCCAGGTCCCCTTCTCTTGCCCCGGGATACAAGCAATGCTGAGTGGCGACCTGCTATGGCGACTGAGCACTCAAACTGTGGCCAGAGCAACTGAGAAATGGATTTCTAATTGTGTGGTCTGAACTGACCTGATTTATCCAGCCACACGAGGTCACTGTCATCTACAGACCCTGGAGAAAGCAGACCCAGGAGCCTGGCAGCTGGGTCCCCAGCAGAAGGCAGAATGAGGGTTAGAGTCAGCTACCCTCAACTACTTCAGGCACCAGGAACAGGGCAAGAGAAGGGGCCAAAGCCTACTCAGCCACACGAAAACTCACTCACACGGCCACCCAGCCAACGTGAAACTGGTAATACCATTCTATATCCTAAAAAAATATATTCATCTATTCTCCTAGAGCCAAGTAAGAATAATATATTACAAGAACACATACACAAATATCCCACTATCCCCTACATTATATTCTGGAATCTGCTAGAACATTATAGCTACTTCTTAGACAAAGCAACTTCAGAAAGGGCCAAAGTTATAAACAAGAGGGCAGAGTATTTTTTTAAATGGTGGGGGAGGGGCAGTGAAGAAAGGAGGATGAAGCAGCAGCCCTGTCTGAAGCTATAAATAGTAACAAAAAATTAATAAAAATCATTATCTCCAACTCTTCTCTCATTTCAAAAGACAAACAAAACAACATAAAAATCGTGACACACAAACTCAGCTGGTGCAATGGAAATGTTCTGCACAGAACATTTGCCCATCCCCACATTCTTAGCCTGGGCACAAACACTCACAGAAAGGAATGAACCTTTTTTTAAAAAAAAAAAAAAAATTAGTTTTCTCAATCTTCTACAAATGCATTTCGGCACTTCACCCCACCCTCCCCGGATTTAAAAAAAAAAAAAAAAAGTGAGTTCCAAAAGTCACTGGACAGAGCCTAGAATGGCCAAGGCGAATCATAGAGACTCTGTAGTGTGACCCACTCGTGAGTGGACCATCTCAAGGTGCAAGGGATTCTAGCTTCTTGTCCCAGCTCCTGATGGATGGGTAGGGTATTTAGCATGTGGACAGCAGCCAACTTGGCTTCCAGAGTCAAGGCAGTCATAGGTGAGGCACATTCAGTACAGGCTCTACACGGGTCCTAGATTCTATTCTGGAAATCTGGGGGGAATAAAATGAACCAATCCCAGGCTTGCCTTTAGAAAAGGCAAGTTTAACCCTTTCTTTCTGCCAGAGCAACCGACACACATACCCCTACCCCCAAATCCAAGCGAGGCAGCACAGTAGATCTCTCTGCTGACACCAGAGAGGTGACCAGAGACAGATACTGACGAATCAGTATTAAGGTGCCCTTCCTCTACTAATGCCCACCATCCAATCATTTGACTCCCCTCCCCATTAAGTCCAAGCAGCACTCATGGGAGGCTTCACGCATAGAACTCGTTGGTGGGGGCTTTTTTGTAGATGGGTTTCTTGCCCAGGTCGTAACTGCCTTCGTCCTTCTTCTTCATGCGGTACACCAGCAGCAGGATCAGGAAGACGGCGAAGAGGATGCCCACCACGCCGCCCACAATCAGAGCTGGAGGAAGAAGGGAGCAAGAGGTGAGGGTGAGAGGCTCCTTGGGACTTCAGGGTCCATGTGCTCAGTTTTCTCGGTCACCATGACCACCCCACCACACCCAGGGAGATGAGAGAGAGAGGACTAATACCTTATCAACTTTGACCTTCATTACTTCCGTGACAAAGTAACTAAGTAGTAAGACCACAGCTAAAATGGGCCACAAGGCAAAACCACTATTTCATCCTTTTGGACATCTGGCCTAGTCCAAAGCTCGGGCTCTAAAACATCACACAGACACTCTAGTAACCGCTTAGCACTAGGCCAGGAACAAGAAAAATGGCGGGCTATTCCATCTTCCTCTGTGTGCACAGGGCCCACCTAGACCCATATACCCGAACAGGTGCAGTCTATAAATATGCAGAACACACTCATGTCCACACTGTTACTGCAGAAATAATTCCTGATTATCGTGGTTTGTGTTCCCGTGTCTTGCGGGGATTCCCACAGGTTTCTTCTTAAACCTCGAACCTTCCCCCCATTGACTGCTATGTCTACTGAGGCAAGCTTCTCTGTCTCTCATTGCAATATGGAAAAAAATCCTAGACTAAAATAAATTCATCTCCTTAAAGCACTTGGAGTGCTTACCATGGTGCATGTGCTCAAGCTCCCAGACTTGTAAACCTCTGGCTTTCTTGTGTCCCCTCCCACTGAACAAGGCCTGCACAACAGTAAGCGCTCAAGAGGCAGGCGCCTGCCTGCTTGCAGTCCAGCTCCCTGAAGAGCACCTGGCTGGGGGCAGGCAGAGGTAGACTTCTTTCTGCACTTGGGTGAGCATCTGTCCAGCCACCATGCCAGGTGGCCTGAATGACTCATTTCTGTTTGTCAGGGGCAAGAGTAGCTGACAGAATCCTTCCTGTGGCAGACTGAATCCCCTAATTCGGTCTTAACCAGCCCAAGAAGATTAATCAATCTCTCTCTCTCTTACACACACACACACACACACACACACACACACACACACACACACCCCTACACAGAATGGAGCAGAACAGCCAGAACACAAGAATTTCTCCTTTAAAAAAGAAAGAAAGAAAGAAAGAAAGAAAGAAAGAAAGAAAGAAAGAAAGAAAGAAAGAAAGAAAGAAAGAAAGAAAAGCAAGACAGCACTGCCAGGGGGGTAACAGACAAAGCACAGGCACTAACTATGAAGAAGCCACCTCCTTGCTGTCTCCAGCTGCTCCTTTCCCTCAGGTAACTCCACTCCTCCTTCGGGTCCTTGATCTGTGCTAGGAAAGGCCCAGCAACAGGAGAAAGGTCCAGCCACAGGTTCAGAGGCCGACTGTGCCCCAGGTCCAAACACCAGGTCCACCAGAGACAGATACACACTGAACGGAACCCCTGGGTGCTGTTTCAAAGCTGTCAGCTGTGACTGAGCCTCTGCTGTCCCTTCAGTGGTGAGGTCACAGGGGCTAGAAAAACGGATCTTTTCTAGAAAAGATCTTAAGGCGGTGTGACCCTGATGTGGAAGGGTAAGGGACAGCCTGGCTTAGTTCTCCTCTTACTCTGAGAACCAGAGCAGAACCTAAGTCTCCTCACAAATAAGAAACAGCAGCTTGACTAGATTACTGGTTTTCAAAGTTTTCTTGGTGGTGGTGGTGCTACTGAACCGATCCAAAACTCCACAGATGTAAATAAAAACCTGTAGCCGGAAGGTCTAAAATAGGCCAAGAGCGAAACTCTGTGGTTGAGGAGACAGAGAGCAATTCTTTCCACAAAGCTCAAAATTTCTAAGGCCTTAGCGGTTTCTAAGGACCGCTCACCCTGACACCAACACAGACTGGGGTAAAGGAATGGGGACAGGAGACCAGAGGCAGGGCTATGCCATGACCCAAGTCTCTGAGGTCTAGGAAACAAGGCCAGTGAGAGCCTGAGCAGGTGAAGGAAGAAGATGGACAATGACAGGTGGGCACAGGCTCCTTACTAACACCCCGGCCTCCTGGGGCTCAGCTGGCTCGCAGGAGCAGGACTTACCGAGCATGGGCCTGCTGCACCCACACCTGCTCAGCCTGTCAGCCCCCCCCACCCCCCGCTGCACATCTCTGTAAAGTTTGCTCCTTCCTCTGACAACCTGGTGCCACCACCCCATCTCAAGCTGTCAGAGCAAGGACGGTACTATCCCCAACTGATGTCCCCCCAGACAGGCTTGACCCGGCCCAGCCTCAAGTCTCATGCGGGGCAGCACATTCCCTGTGGGTCTCAAGCTGAAATATACAGATTCTGTAACATAAAAACACCCCCTATCTTGCCTACTAAGGGACAATGAGCACACTAATGAGGACTCAATCTGCAAAGCAATTTCGTTTTTCATCACAAACCAACTCAAAGAAGTCTCAATCAACACTCCTATTTTACAGAGGGGTAAGTGGTGGTGGTGGGGGGGGAAGAGACTCCAGTCAAAAAAAAAAGCATCGCGGCCAAGGTCAGAAGGCTAAAGGTCAGAAGGCTATCAAGAGCTGTGGAAGTGAAAGGAGTCTATCCAATTCCCCAGGGCCTCCAGGCTTTCAAGGGAAATTAACCCTTAAATAGTTAACCCCAGAGGCCACTCAGCCGGGCTTCTATTCTTTAGAAGTCTTTGATATGCATGGATCCTTCCTCCCATCCCCACCCCCTAAGGGAGATAAAGCCCTCAGAAGCCCCAAGGTGAACGAAAGGGCTAAAGGGACTAGTCCCTTCACCGCAGGGGAGGGGCGACCAAAGAGCCTCACCTGCCAGGACCTCGGTTCTCTCAAAAATGTTGCTGTCCTGAGCAGTGCTGGACATGGACACTTTGTTGGATATATCATCGCCCACTTCGGAGGGCGAGACCCTTTTGGGAATGACTTCATTTTCTTCCAGCTCCTTGGTGTCTGAGGGGACACGGATCCCAGGCTGTGCCCTCTCCGGAATGTGGTTGTGTAGAGGCACCTGAAGAAAAAGGAGGGAGAGAACACTGAGCACAGTAGCAGAGGAAGGAGGTGGAAGGGGACCCAAGAGGATGACAGGTGGAGAATGACATCAGCCCCAAAGGGGAAAAGAGCGTAAGGGTGGCGGGGAAGGGGTGGCCTTCACACACCAGCAGGTATATGCTAGAGAAACCACAAGAGGTGTGGCAATTCCCACATGCCCTTCGGGAAGTCAATTTTGCACCTGGAACTCTCTCCTAAGGCAGAGCGTGAATGCGTGCGTGTCTGTGTGTCAAACACACCTTATGCTTATTGGGGTGTTTTACTTTTAGGGTACCAAAAACAACTATTTCATCAATAAGACAAAGAGAATGCAGCCTGTAAAAACGGTAACGGTACGAAGACGCAAGAAAACCGTTCCCGAGGGCACCTGAACGCCCGTGCAATTTGAAAGGGGAGTTGGCAGACAGCTGCACAAGGAAGCTGGGGTGGACAGCGATCGTTCTCCAGGGGGGATGGCCCACCTGCCCTGCCCATGCCTGTCTCAAAACGAGCCCAGCGCCCCAGTAAAAGCCTTCTGACAAAACGGAGTCAACTACCAATAGCTGTTGACGGGGCTGTATTTTCTGCCCTTCTCCACATGTTGTGGAAGAGCAAAGAGGGAGGAGACCAAGGTGCAGCACTTACCAAGGGTTGTATCCCTTCTGGGAAGGTCTTGGTCTCCTCGGTGCCATCTGCCAAGGTTAGAGGAAGGACAGTGTGAACAGGAGGTCCATCGTATCCAGGGAGCTAACTCGTTCAGCCTGGGGCGTCCTACCTTCACAAGCCCCAGGGCAACCTCAGTCAGCTATCCCCCTAACAGGAGACTCCTGGGACACCTGGCTTTCTTCCTCAGCAGCAAGTATGCCGATAGTAGGTAGCTTTCAGACGCTCTGCGAGCTCCAAACCCCTTCCCATGTCAGGTGTGGATCCATAGACTACAGAAATATCTGGGAACTGCTTAGAAATACAGAATGTCCTTGAGTAAGTGGCACATATCTGAAATCTCAGAGCACCAGAAGCTCAGGCTATGTGATGGCGAGTTCCAGACCAGTCTGGGCCGCCCTCTAAGAGCCTATCTCAAACACTGAAAGCTGGAGAGGAAGTTCAGTGGTAGGACACTTCATGCAAGGCCCTAAACTAGGTCTCATCTGGGAGGACTGACCAGTCTAGGGTCAGATTAACTAGAATTTACATTTGAACACACTCCCCAGGAAATTAACCTTTAGGAAGGAAGCAATTCATTGTAATACTAAATACTACACACTGTACATAGAGGCCAAAAGCTCACTTCTCCTCCACAGCAACCCTTTGTAGACTATCCTAGCACACAAATGGGCACCACCAAACACACGGGAAAATTTACTTCTAAAAACACAGAGTTACCCAAAGCTTGGTAAATTCAGTCCTCAACACTAGTCACAACCCTTCCAAGACTTGTTACACAGTGAGAAACCAAGGCTGGAGTTATGGACTACAGGACTCCAAAGCTTAACACTTGGAATCAGTAGCACATCCCTGAACAGGAGAGGGACACTTCTCAGCAGCTGTCTGACACAGAGGCCAGAAAGCTACCTGGTTACACCCAAGAAACCTCCCTGCCTCCATCTTATCTGAAGCAGGGGCTTTTCTTGGGCTCCGCTCTCCACATCTCAACCCACACACGCCCCTCCCACTCCACCCTCACTTCTGAGCCAGTACTTTTCCTTTTCCAAAGGAAGAAAAACACTTCAGGTCTTTCCCCACACTCCCTCTACCCTCCACCAGAGAAAGGAGCCTATTGGACAGGTTCAGGCTCGTGCTGCGAACTCCCAGGAATGAATCCTAAGTTGTTTACAACTCCTCCCAGAGACCTGGGGGTGGGAAATGTTACTTTTGTTTTCCTTTTTGCAGTGGACGGGGGCTGTGGGGAAATCTCCACTAAAATACACGTCCTTGCAGCCCAGGTCCCCAGCCTGCCCAAGCACACCCCCCTCCAAGCCCCATACCCAGATCTCCAGAGCCCGACAGCTCAAAGTCATCTGATCCCTGCTCGAGGCCCCCAGCATCTTCATCGTCAGGGAGGTCTCCAGAGTAGTAGCCGCCTTCCAGGAGGTCCTGAGGGTCTATGACTTCAGTCTCTCGAATCTAAGAGGAAAGATGAAGTATCATCCCAGAGCTCCATCCCCCTCCCTCTGGACACTCTGGAGGCTAGGTTCCCCCAGAACCAGTGAATGCCCATGCACAAGCAGGATTACAGGGCTAGACAGGAAGCCTTGGGTCCTGTCCCCCCCATTTGCTGCCTAACTTTACCAAGTTTCTGTATCATTTTGGGTTAATAAAAAAATGTTTCAAGTAGTAACAAATAAGTTATTAATATTTCTAGGTGTCATTTACTGAACCACCTGCAATCTCAGTTGTTTATAAAAATCTAATTTCTTTCATAACAAAAGACACTGGGCACTAAAGGCTTTATCCATTCTCTTTTGATGGCACAAGTGACAGGTGGGAGGGGGGATGCACTCAGGGCCACCTAACTTCAGGGCCAGAGATTCCCATCTACATAGGCAGGCACAGGATATACAACCTAGCTACCACAGATGCTATGATAACAGCTGGTTTCCACATGAAAGGGAGTAGGCTACTGGCTCTGGGCCTGCCCAGTCAGGGACACGTTCCCCAACTGAGTCACACTGGCAGGCTCACTCACACTCCAAGACAACCACAGACCTGGTGACTCACAGGTACACTCCTGAGAATCCATCAACTTCTCTCAAATGTCTATTCTGCTAGTTCTGTGCAGGGCACAAAGAGCCTTGCTCCCCCAGACCGTGTCACCCATCCCACAGAGACCCAAGTTGAGGTCGATTTCCCATCAAACACCTTTTGAAAGACAAGCATCTTAAAGCCCCCCACCACGCGCACTCGGGAGGCAGAGGCAGGCAGATCTCTGAGTTCAAGGCCAGCCTGGCCTATAAGAGCTAGTTCCAGGACAGGCTCCAAAGCTACAGAGAAACCCTGTCTCAAAATAAATAAATAAATAAATAAATAAATAAATAAATAAATAAATAAACAAACAAACAAACTAAACTAAAAGCCCCCCCCCCCAAACACCACTTATTCGGTCTCTCACACCCATCACCTAAACCTGGCTGGGTATTAAACAAAGCTTCTTCAGGAGCACAGGATGTATTGAGGTGCCCACTGCCCTTCCATTAGCCTCTGGACTCAGGCTACTGTTCTTGTAAACAAAGGCCAGGTACAAGGGTCACTGTTCTACGCCTACCAAGCCTTCTCAGCCTTCTCTCCTCCAGTCGTCAGGACCACAGGAGATGAGGCTCTACTCAAGACTAGATGTTCAGAATTAAAAACTAGATGTTCAGGCCCAGGGAGGCCCTTTTCTCTTTTACAGACTTCTGACAGCATCAAACCAGAAAAAAGGGAGTGACAGCCTAAAGCTACACCACACCAAGCTTTGGGTAGAAAGTGGCAAGGTCTGTTTCTGACAGCCCCAGGCAGTCCTTCACGGGGTCCTAGGCTGCAGTGACACAGCTGGGTTAGCGAAAAGGAATGCTGGTCTATCCCAAATGAGTCTGAGTGGCACGAGAGGCCGGGAGATCAGCTTGGGGAACAGGCTCCTCCTTCACTCTCGCACCCACAGGCTTCCGGGGGAGAGGTGGCAGGAGCTGACTGTGCCCTCTATCCACCCCCATGGTCAGGAAACTAGATTCTGGGAAGGGAGCTGGGAGGAAGTTGGGGAGGCATCCCTTTCTCCCCGGGGTGGGGAAATCAATGCAGAGTGCTTGGTCTGTGTGGGAGTAGGGAGCCAGCAGGGGTTAAGCCCTGCTTAGGAATGACTTCATGACTCCGGAATCAGGAGCTGTAAGGCTGCTGGTGCTGGAACTCCAGCCCCCGCACAGGGCCCGTGCCTGTGGCTTTGGTTTGGCAGCACAGCAAGAGGGCTTCTCCGAGGTTGTACAAGTGCCCTAGACGTCAGGCCTGGTCCCAACCCCCTTCCCCACACCCTTCACTACAAATTCCCTAGGGCTCAAAATCTGAAAAGAGCAAGGCCTCCATTGCTTACAGTGTGCCAGGCCTTAACATGCACGCAGCTGCGATGACGTAGACCCTTTGGCAGGGGTGGAAACCAAGGCTCAGAAAAGCAAATTATTTCTCTAAGGTCATACAAGCAGAAAGTGACTAACAAGACCAGCAGCAGGGCATGAGATCACCTGGGCTTTTAGCCACAGAAGCAGGAACACATTTATACTTAGGGCTACCAGCCTGCCTTAGGCTAGAGAGAAACACTAAGGGGGCGTGTCTAATCCAGTTAGGGGTGGGAGAAAGATGAGCTAGAGGGAAGGAAGGATGCGGAACAGGGAGGCTGATATTGATACTTTGACCACCCAAGTCTGAAAGACTGGTCAAGGGATGCTTAAGTTCAAACTCCTCCTGACAAATGCTGAGGTTCTTAGCCTAAGGTTCAGATTCCAGCACAGGTCTCAAGACCTTCCCTACTCCACCTCCCCCCTAGGAAGGAGCTGAGAATGTTAAGTCATACACAGAACCTCCTTAAGATGTGAAAGTGTTATGAGGTGTTCCAAACTAACCCAGGAGATTGGAGATGAGCACATTCATTGACTTTCGGTCATTACTTCAATATTCCATTAGAAAAATGAGGACCAAGAAAGAAGGCAGTAAAGAGCCAGCCACGTTTGTAAAACTGAGGCTGAAACCAAAATTTATTCCTGGTCCAGTCAGCCCCCTTTGGAACACCTGGTATCCCATGTACTCTATCCCTTCATTTTGAGACAGTCTCACTAGGTAGGTGGCACACTTTATACAGACCAGTGCTGGGATTACAGGAATGTGCCACCATGCCCAGACCCCTATCATTTCGCCACCTTCATGTTAAATTCCAGAGGAAAAAAAAACAATAGTCTGAGATCACACAGGGGGCCCAGGGCCCAGCTAGATAGACCTTTTGCCCCAGTGGTTGAAAAGCTCTTCAGAGGCAGTCTTAAGAGGACGGAAGAGTTAACTCCTTCAGCACTTCAGAGGCTTTGGGGACCGATGAAGGGACATGAGAGACTGAGCCTCCTGGAGCTCAGAAGTCCTCTCTTGGCCCCTTTCTGGTTCTTTCTCTGCTCATAATCTCAAACAAGAGAAAACCTCTCAAGTGGACAACTGCCATTGCGGCCAGGATGTCAAGACAGAACCAAGCGCAGTGGGATTGCGAGCAAGGGTTTGTTTGTTTGTAAAGCTGAGGAGGTACCAAGAGCCCTTCCTTCCCCCACTCTTTTCAAACAAGGTCCATTTAGTAGTCTGGGGTGGCTCTGAAAAGCCAGGCCCCATCAGGCAGACCCAGCCCTGACCAGAGAGGGGCCCAGCCCTCTCCTGACTACAGATGTGGTCCCATTCACGTCAGTTCACCACAGCTCTGCCCAGGAGAGCATGCATTCATGTAAATATGCCCACACGTGTACCCCGTGTCAGCTGGACTCATCTTTATCCCTTTCGCAAAGATACGATAGAAGCCAGATGAATAAGGCTGTGGGTCTGGACGCGAAGCTCTTGCAGGCCCTGTAAGTAGATACCTAGACTAGTGCGGACAGCTAGAGACCTGGATTCTTCCCCAAGGCGTCTGGGAAAAAGATGTAGACACACTTTTGTTTTAAAGGAAATAACACCTGCAGCCAGAATGGCTCTGAGGCCACTGAGCCCAACCGTCTCATTTTATAACCTGAGACAGATTACTTTGCCAAGGTCACCCAGGGAGTTAGCAGCAGAGCTGGGCTGACAACTTAGGTCTCCCAGCTCCTGGGGTGAGGTGGCCTTCCGCCCTTTTCCTTGTCTGTCCGCAGGGTTCTCAGCAAATATCCAGGCAGCTGCATAAAGCTAGGGTTTTGAAAAAGCCACGGATCATATCCCAGAGTCTTACAATGTCCATCACCCCGGGAGAAGCATGGAGATGGGGTGACTGCAGAAGCATCCACTATGCATCAGGTACCCGCTCTGTAGAGGCTGAATCTACTCCAGGGCACGAGGTGCTCTACCTGGTTAGCAGGTGAGAAAACAGGCTGAGCCATTCATGGAAAAGCCACAGCTAGGAAGGCACTCCACTGTGAAAGCCAGGCTCTTTCTCTGGACCGTGCCCTAACCAAAGCCAGCTTTGTCACCATCACCCATTCTTTCGCCTCCCCCCACTTAACCACAGCACACTGGCCTAGCCCGGGCTCCAGGGCACCCCCCTTCCCTTGCCCAGGAATAAACAAAGGTGAAAGCGATATTGCTTAAACAAAGGCGCAGAAACCTGGCTGGAACACCAGGGAGGAGTTCAGGGTCAGAGCTTGGTTAACTGCAAACTACAGAGAGCCTCCTACCTGCCTCCTCCCCAGGGAAGGCAGGGTCAAGGCCATGCTTGATCACGAGGTCAGGAAGAGACCATAAAGGTGACAGAGGAACAGGTACCTTCAGGGGCAAAGTCACACCCTTGGGCACCAACTGCTAGACTTTTCTGAGTGGTTCTGCAGCCCCATCGACCTCACTTCCTACAATGGGCAAGAGCCACAACCACTTCTGAGAGGCTGTGCGTCTAAGAGTTTATTCTGGCTTTTACCTAAGAGTTTATTCTGGCTTTTACGTCTTCGGTTTCCTCTTTTGTAATCAGGGCAGGTAAGCAGGAGTGATGAAGATCCTGCGGAAATGTATCCACCTGCACAAGTGACCCAGCAGGTGACCTGGTGCATAGCAGGTGCTCCACACAGGGTGATCTTTCTTAAAGCCCACCTGCTTTCCTTCAGGCTGGGGCGGGGCAGGGGGAGGGGATGAATGCTCACCCAGGCCAAAGGGCTGGGAGACCCTGACCATCAGATGGGAGATGCTCCTGCAAGCTAGACAGCTAGGGCTTCTGCTGCTGAGACCAAGGAAGTGAAAGGCAGGCTTCTTCAAGCTCAGGGATGGGTAGAAACCTGCCCAGGGTAAACTTTGAGCATGTTACCCTAAGCAAACAGAGACCAAGAAAATCTCTTTTCCCAGGAGTAGTCCAAGGCACTAACCAAAGCCATCTGAAATTCTCATGACCTCAATCCTCTATTTCCTGGCTTGCCTTGAGGGGACACCCCCCCCCCCAAATCTAGAAGACAAAAGGAAGTCACACATCCATCTTCAGTCTGGTGCCCTGGTACCTGAAAGGGTTAATTAAGCAAGGTTTGGAGAATGGGGGTGGAGTGAGGGTTCAGATGTCAGTTCTGCCCACTTCAAGGTCAAGTTACCCTGAACACAATCACCCTGTAGAGAGCCAGGCCTGGCACAGGCAGCAGCCAGCTTTTCTCCGAGCCCCAGGGCAGCCCATTCCCACAAGAACTCTAGGATCGTGGGGTACCAGGCAAGAATGAGGGAGACTGGTCAGGAGCCTCGGGACAAACTTCTGCCAGGGACCAATCCAGTACCCCTGCCACTATCTAGGTGGTCCTGAGTGGTGGGTTCCCCTTTCTGGGCCTTCGTTTCCCCACCTGTAAAACGTCACCAAGAGACAAGCCTCCCTCTGTCCTGAGGCCTGGTTACCAAATTGGGCATTGCTCCGATTACCAGTGGAGACAGCTGGGAGGGACTGGCTCCCTCAAAGCCTCGGAGACAGAGGTGCATTGAAGCTGGGGCTTGTAATCTAGGCAGCAGATCCAAAATCCCTACTGGATCTGAGGCTGGCCAGGAGACTCTCGGGACACAAACAAGCCTCCAGTGTTCTGAGGGCAGAGTCCAAGGCCTACTTTGCAGCCCTGTTGCAACGGATTAGATCTACCAGGGCCTGGTTTATGGCCCCGGCCCCTCCCCCGACACTGGGGAAGCCACCGCTCCAAGTCCAAATTGTCTCAATCAGCTCCAGGCTGGGCTTCCCCAGAGGCAAGGAGTGTCCTTACTCCTCAAGTGCCCAGCCCAGCCATTTGCTCGCCCAGAGGTTAGAGTGGTGTGGCCAGTCCCCACAGGTCGGGCCACCACAGTCCGGCTTCACCCAGTCACTGTTTCCGTACACACCAGCCTCTCCCTGCCTCCCTCTCCATTACCCTGGGTGTCACCTGACCAGCAGCCTCTCCTCTGCCAGAGAAAACTGGGGCAGCCAACTCCCTATACTAGAGGACCTGTGTCTGTTGTCTGTGTGTGTGTGTGCGCGCGCACACGCTCAGGCACCCATGCCAGCAAAGAAAGGATGGAGAGCACTCAGTAAGAGGGGCTAATTCAAGGTGAGGGTGGGAAGAAACTGGGTACTGGAGGAGGGTGAGACATCGAGAAGACAAGTGACAGCTGTAAAAGGTCAAAGGTGACTGGCTGTGGTAGTCCATGGCTGTAATCCCAGTACTTGGGAAGCAGAGACAGGAGGAACAGGAATTCAAGGTTAACCTAAGCTACACTGAGGCTTTCAATCTCTTTATTTCTGGGGAAATCCGTGATCTCTTAAGTCCTAGAGCCCTTTGAGATAAAGGGCCCGAACCCCAGAAGTCCTACTTAGCTCATTTATATTTCCTGCACGTATTCAGACACCACGTCCCAAGCCACGCTCTGGCCCAGACCGCAGCCCTTGTCTAGTGTCGCTAATGATAAATGCAACTTAAACCAGCTCTTTACAAGTTTACTAAACAACAATTATGGCCCTCAAGTGACTCGGGTGTTTTATAGAGGACAACTGGGGCTCTCACATCAACAAAGTGACTTATTAACTCACTGTGTGCCCCTGGGAGAGTGGCAGAGCTGGGGCAGAGACTGAGACTTTCTGGCTCTAAGACATGCCCACATTTCCAGTTTCCCAGCCTCTTGCAGACACCACCAGAGAGGCCTGCAAGGGGCAGCCATGTGTCCAAAGGTCACCTGCGGGTTAATTACAAACCAGCTCTAGAAGTCAAGTTTCTCTAGGGTTAAGTCAGACCCCAATGATCCACAAACAGGCTCTCCCCGTCTCCCAGCACATGAAGCAGGGAAAACGCCTTCTCAGCGCACTCGCTGCCTTTGCTTGTCCACCAAGCCCAGAACACTACAGCTACACTTGCAGTTACTCAGATGCCTGAAGACTGCCCCTCCAACTTTTAGCTTGAGCAATAGCCTGAGAGGATCTGGTCCCCTTGTCAATCCCTAGCTCCTCTCTCCACAAGTGGCCTGGGACACCTGCAGATCCTGGCAGGAGAGGTGGGGCTGCCAGGAACCGGTTCTTGTTTAAATATAAACCCATCTGATAACCTGCAAACAGCCCACTTCTAAGATAAACAAATAGAAGATTTGGGCTCTATCAGCCCCACCCCTAGGCTCGTCCCTTCCCACCCAGCAGATGCAGGACTAGATGTGGGGGAAGAGAAAGGTCCTGGGCAAGTCAGGGAACGGTCACTGAGGAATGTCTACTCCGGTTCACTACTTGGAGCTATACTCAAGAGTCTCATCTGCAAGCTCATCGTCTTTAAGTCTCTCTATTATCTTATGTATTTATTTATTGACTGGCGCTAGAGAATTGAACCCAGAGCCACGACAGACCATTGACGTTTTAACCCTCCTAGCAGCCTCAGAAATGTCAGAATCCTAGAGCCAATCAAACCTGAAGGCTACTGGTCGGGCCCGAATTCAGACCAATTGAAGCCTCAGTGTTGCTTAAGGGTGTGTGTGTGTGTGTGTGTGTGTGTGTGTGTGTGTGTCATACTCCCTCTGTACCACTTGTCCAGGGTCAAAGTGCACACACAGGCACTGTGAATGGTCAAAGGCTCTGGTCATCGGTGTTGACTCCCAGAGGCGAAGATAAACAACTGAACCCAACACAGCCCCTCAAACTTTCATGTCATTGCAACATTCTCACCATCTTATTAGGCAAGAAAGTGCTAGGAAGCGAGTGACTCAGGAAGGCTCTAGTGAGTCACAAAGCCCAGTCCATCCCATTCCCCTGCTCTTGGGCATTGACTGGGAAAGAGTACCAACTCAACCAGTCCAGGAGTCAGAGAACAGCTAGAGGCCAATCCCTTCCAACAGTGAGCCCAGCTCCCCAGATCCTCATTCAGGCCAGTTCAGCACTCCAAGTCCTTGGAAAAGCCTCCTGTTTCTAGGCACTGGGGATGGCAGCCGCTGAATGTCCACCCCACTTCTCTTCTGAGACAGGGACTCTTTAACAGTCTACCCAAGAAGCCAAGAGAACTCCCCTTTCTCCCCTCCTCACTGGGCTGTGGATCGCGAGAGACACTCAGATGGCAATGGTCCAGCCTTCTCACTTTGGAGATAGGACACTGTGGCCTAGACACAAGGTGTGTTCACTAGCAACCCAGAAGTAGGTTCCAAGTTATCTAATGTCACCATCATCTAGAATGTTCTCTGAGAGACAAACTAACCAGACACCTAGCATTCTCAGTCAGACCTGGTTCCTGAACTTGGCAAAACAACACACTCCTTTCAGCACCAGTTTTCTGTGAAAGGGGAGATAGAAAACGCCTAGCGTGCTGTAGCGAACTGTGGTCGTACAAGCAACTAGCAAGAAGCGACTTTGGAGAGCCTCTTAGGACCAGGTTCCATACGTGAGTATATGCATTCATAATCATTGCCTGTAGGAAAGGTAAATGTTTCACTAGAGCATATAAAACACAGTTCTTTTCCCAGATGAGGACGGGTGGGGCTCTCTCCCTCTCCAGAATTTGGCTGTATGTTTTCATTTCCTGGAGGGAATGCCTTAGATGTCTCCTATGGTTCCCTTTGAATACTCAGTGCTAACTTATTCATCAGGTGTCAGAGAGCTGGAGAGATAGCTCAGAGAGAAGACCGGGGTTCAACTCCCAGCACCAGCTTAGAGTTCACAACTGTAGTTCCAGGTAAACTGACACCTCTCCTGGCCTCTTTCGGCACCAGACACAAACATGCTACAGACATACGTTCAGGCAGGTTGCCCATACACTTAGGTAGTAAAGCAACAATCAAGTATGTGACCTGGGAAGGTAGTCTAGAAGCTTCCTAGCTCCCTTGGATTCTGCAGAAGTCCTCTAAACCCAAAGAGGTCAAAAGGAACCCTTCCCAACACCACAAAGCTCTCCAGATCCATGGCCCAAGTATTTTCCCGGATGTGTGGCAATTCTATGGGTTTCCAAGAAGTTCCAAAGAGTTCTCACCAGCCACTCATAGGTCCTAGAACCCCCAAAGCTTCCCCCACTCCAGCCCACCCAACTCTCAGCCCGGACCCCTTCCCTGCTTGATAGGAGAGTTCTCAGGTAGACCAGAAATGCCTTTCAGTTGAAGTACACCTGGTAGGTAGGAGATACTGTCTCAGAACTGCCCGGAATTGGTGCCAAGTAGTGGGCCGTGCCCCTGGGCAGCAACACCTTGCCCCACCTTCCCCCCCATCCCAAAACAAGGCTGCCTTTAATTGGCCAGGGTGGGAGTGGCAGGAAGGCAGAGCAGGGAATGCTCCCAGCTGGACAGGAAGAACAGGTTTAGGATGGCAAACCCGCCAAACAGAGGAGAGGGCAGCTGGTGCTTAGCTTCGGCTCCCTTCCCCAAATCTAGGTTTGGACTAAATGCAAAATTTGGAGAAAGGCCCTCATAGCATGAGGAAGACAACTCTACTAGACAGTTAATACGGCCTGCAGACACCGTATTAAAAGGTGCCATCATTTAATCTTTCAATATAATTTATCTGAAAAAGAGAACACAATAACAATCACCACGGGCTATTTTTGAGGGCCTAAATCATCACTTATCAGAAAGTACTCAATAAATCTTAACAGCTGTGAGCCAAGCCCTGCTCCCCAGGCTTCCTTTTTTTCCCTAATTCCAAAAAGAAGAAAAAAACGGAGGGCAGATAGTATCATCTCTCCATTACTCTAGGCGAGTATGCTGATTTTTCCGGCCACAATTTAAGGGAAATCCCTGTTCCCAAATTAGACATTAAGATGCCATAACATTAGCCAGGAAGAAGAGTGTGCTGAGATCGGCTAAGAGATTGAGGCAGAAGCCTCCGGAAGCAGCTGCTTAAGGCTGGCTCCCCCCCCCCGCCCCCCAACTACATCAGGTCAGCCACAGGCCTGGCCTGACCTACCTCCCCTAAACCACATCCTCCTACTGATCTGGGGGATGCGGTGGTGTCTACTCCTTCCCCTTAAGCCAAGCACCTGCTGGCTGAGGCGAGATCGATGGCATGTGACTGGCCACGTGGTGACCTCAGCCACCTCTTAGGTCCTTTTCCTTCACACTGCCCAACCAGCATTCCTTCAGAAACCTCCCCCAAAGAAAGGCTCAACTTCACAGTACCCTTAGGCAGCGCCTCCAGAGTTACTGCACCAGGGAGGCACCGCGGTTTGGGCTCCACAAACCTTTCTGCAAAGATGGTTTAGAGAAAAGCCATGGCCCACACTCTGATTTGTTCCACTCACTATTCCTTGAGGCTTTCTAACCCCAGGTATCAACAGATGTCAGGCCAGTCTTGAGTTAAGGCAGTCACTAGAACCAGAAGATAAATGCAGGCACTTACAAGCCTGGCTGCCTAACTTCAGTCTGACTCCCCTGGGGTTATTAGCTGTGTGACCTTGAGCAAATTACTTAACCTCTCCCGCCTCGGGACTAGTTTAAGAACAGTAAACAGCGAGGCTTTCTGGAGCTAAACACATTTAATTCCAAACCCCTGTGAGGGCTGCTAGAACGGAAACCTGCACGCGATGGTGCAGGGTTTTGACTGCGATTGTGCTGCGTGTTGCACGGGCTCTCACTCGTTCCTCACCTGAAGTCTTCCTGAACAGAATCAATGTGCCCTAAGAAACTCAGAGAAAAGGGGACTCACAAAGGAATGGATATTAATAACTCAACTCCAGGGTCTCTCTCCCCTTAAAACTTGGACAGAAGGTACAAATGGTCCAAACTCCTGGGATAGACCCCCGCTCCCAGAAACTGCCATGCCTGCAACTTCCCATACGTGTTTGCCTCCTAAACGCCTACGAGGAGGGAGGTGTAAGCGTCCCAGCGCCCTGTGGACGCTGGTAGGGACTCTGAAAAGGAAAATGGTTTCTTTAGGCTCCCTGCGACCTTTTCTCCTCCAGCTCCTTCACCTCGCTCAGGTGGGTGCCTCAGTTTCCCCCGGTGCAGCTCAACACAAATATTTCCCACAAGACAACTTTAACCCAACCTCTAGCCCGGGCTGAGCGTAAGTTGTCTGGAAAGATAAATGACCCAACTTTTTAGGCAGCCTGAAGCAGGTCACCTCTTGATCCTATTGCAACAAATCCGTTCTGCAGATGGGGAAGGTGACACTGCAAGGAGCAACTCCTTGTCCCTTCCCAGGTCAGCGGCAAGGCTATAACCAGGAGTAAGTTCTCTCCACTACCGTAGGTGTGTGAAACAGGATCTCCGTATAGCTCCCGAGTTCTCCCACTTCCGAATACACGCTGCCCACCTTGTCCCCAGGCCATCTCGGACTTGGGCCGCCTGCTCTGAACACCCAGAGAGAGAGAGGAGGGGCACTCTGTGCTCAAGAGACCGTCCCGAGATCACAGCCACAGGGAAGGGGTGAGGGTGTGGGAGGAGAAGAGTTGACACCAACTTAGTCACGTCCAACCCCGGAGCCCCGCAGCAAAGCTGAGGCCAGAACAGGAGCGCAGAGCAACAACCTAGGGGCGCACGGCGCGCGGAGGAGTTCCCGCCAGCCTCTCCACGACCCCTGTGGAAACTTTCCCCACAAAGTTTTCCCCGCCTCGGAGCTCAGATAGAGGTGGCGCGGCTCGTGGTGGACCCCACTCCATCCGGAACCGGGATCTCAGGAAACAAAGGAGACACCGCCCCCCCACCCTAAAACATCCTTCAAACACCTACCGACTCGGCGGGGGCGGCGGGGAAGCCTCCGAAGAGCAGCAGCAGCAGCGCAAGCAGGCTAGCAGGCGCCATGGCTCCAACTGCACAGACCAGTGGCGCGCCCCTTCTTATAGGCGGCAGCCCCGCCCTGCCCTGCTCCGCCCCCCAGTGCCCGCTCGCAACGCCCGGAATTCCCCCGGGAAAGCTTGGGCCTGCAGGGCGCTGAGCCCAGGCGAGCTGGAAACCCCGGGGGGGGGGGGCACTGCTCCGGGATGACCCCGATCTGCCGCTCTCCCAGAGCTGCAGGCTTGCGACGGTTAGCAGATCCACTGTGAAGCAGTCCCCCCGCCCTCCCCACCGCCACACACACACACACACACTCTGGGGACCACGTCCAAGCCCACTTTATAGCTGGGGAAACTGAGGCCCACAAATGGGAAGGACTGAATCAGGGTCTTCTGTTTATACCAGTCTTCGAACCGATGCGGTCCACTCTGAAGTCAGGGAAGATTTCCCAAGTGGAGCTTCAATTCGGATAGTTTTGATTAGCCTCCCTGAAACGGATGGACGAAAAGGTTCGGGTTTTTCCGGGCCTGTTGTCATTATTCCAAGCCCAGGGCTCTAGCACAAAAGCAGCTGGACAGACAAAGCTATGGGCCTGCCCTCTCACTAACCAGTATAATTTATGAACAGAATTGTGGGGTTTTGTGTAATTCTCACGTGTCACGAAATACTCTTATTCTTTCGACTTGTCGTCGTTTCCCCCACATGGATGGAAAACTAGTTCATCCTTAGCAGTGGGCCAAACAAAAACAGGTTGACTGATCTCTGTCTTGAGGGATTTTTCATCTCTCTGAAAACTGGTTTGCAAAGTTTCCCTCTTTGCTTTCCACATTGGATCCAAGCACGTCGCTTCTGACATCATCTTAACAGGGAGTGGGGTGATGGTAAGATAATTCTTTAGACCCCAAGCTTAGGTACCGTTGGAATTAATAATAGAGAGTGGAACCCCATCCTCGCCCAGGATGGGAAAGACCTGTCATCCTGGCACTTGAGATACTGAGGCAAGAGGACAGTGGAGTTAAAGACGTGGGCCAGTTGTTTCTAGAATGAGACCCTTAAAAAGGAAGGTGTGTGTGGGGGGACATGCTAGAATCATCAATCAAAGTATCAATCTTTGACATACAGATATATTGTAATAAGGGTGTGATGTGGCTTTGGAACTAGGGCATTTTGATCTGTCTTGTCATATTATGAATTCACATTCTTTTATTTCTTTATTTTTTTGCTTTTGTAGCCCTGGCTGTCTTGAAACTCACTATGTAGACCAAATTAGCCTTGAACTCAGAGAGCCACCTGTCTCTGCCTCTGTCTCTGCTTCCCCAGTGCTGGGATTAAAGGCCTATGCTACCACCACCTAGCTAAATTCACATACTTTTTTGAAGTGGGAATGACCCCTCCCCCTCTTTGAATTGTCTAAAATAACCCCTAACTCACAATGTCCCAATTCACACCCAGACACACACACACATGCACACGATGGGATCACAGGCAGAGCGTACTGTGTCCTGTTTCTTGACTTCCTTTATTCTGTTCCTTAATTACTTTATAAGAACGAAAGCCTCTTGTGACAGAGATCCTTGAGAAACAATTTTCAACACTCACTGATCATGGTTTTTTGTTTCCCACAGACTTAATGGTGAGTAATTGTTTTCAACTATTTTAACATACTTCCCTAAAAATTGGGCACTGAGAAAATAAATGAATCATTCTAGCTAGAATTAGAAATTCTTTCTCATGATCTGGGTGTGGTGGGTGACGCATGCCTTTAATGCCAGTACTCGAGAGGCAGAAGCAGGTAGATCTCTAAGTTCAAGACCAGTCTGGTCTACACAATGAGTTCTAGGACATCCAGGGCTGTGGAGAGAGATCCTGTGGAGGGGGGGTGGGGAGAGAGAGAGAGAGAGAGAGAGAGAGAGAGAGAGAGAGAGAGAGAGAGAGAGAGAGAGAGAGGAGGGCGGGGCAAGGGGGACCCTTTCTTACAGGCCTGCTGGCACAGGAGAGGCAGGCAGAGCCCTGAGCTGGAGGACAATTTGTCTACATTTCAGGTTCTAGGCTGACCAGAGATACACAACCAGACCCTGTCTGTCTGAAAGAAAGATCTGAAAGAACCTGTCTGAAAATCATTTTGCAATTCAAATGGTTTACAATCTTTGCATCTTTGCTTTCCATGGGATTGAAGGAGAGCCTAGCTTAGCTGTCAGGAAATAACTCACTTCTGGTGATAGTGCAGTTCTCAAGTCCCTGTCACGGTGTTAATGTCAAAAAAAACTAAGAGGAAAGGGAACTTCTCAACACTTCCAGCTCACCCAGCAGGAGAAGAGGCTAATTTGTGCCTTTTGCCAATTTCTCTGGCATAAATACCCCCTCTGTGGTTGATTTCAACCCACCGATGAAACCTTACTGAACATGGAATTTGGAAGTGATCTGAAGTGCTTACATCACACAATAGGTATTAACATTTCAAAATCTGTTAATTAGCGTATTTATTTACTTATTTATTTATTCATTTTCACTTCGAGACAGGATCTGGCTAACTTGACCCAGACTGGCCTTAAACTCATTACACGCCTACGTCAACTTCCCAAATCACTGGGATTACAGGCATAGGCCACATCAGGTTGATATAAGCAATCTTCAGAACACAAATAATAAAAGTATTGTGAGAAAATTCAGAAGCAATAACTTTTGAGTGATTTCCTTTATGTTTCTTTGTTTTGTGATGGCTAGCCTTGTGCTGATGGCTAACTTTAAGTTTCAAAGTTTAAAAATTCTAGTGCTTAGGAGAACTACAGAACAAAATTGGACCTTGGAATGTCAAGGGATTTTAAGGGCTGTTTTTGTAATTGCCTGGTCCTGTGCAGCTTTAACAAAACTTGCTGTTTATACGCTGTAATAGGTCCACAAGGTTAACTGCTGTTTCTGCTTCTGTAAACAAAAGCTTGTTTTTGCTAGGGATAACTGGACACCTGCAAGACCTATGTTTAAAAAACAGAACGTAAAAACAAAACAAATGGTGGGATGGTGGCGCACGCCTTTAAATCCAGCACTGGGGAGGCAGAGGCAGGTGAATCTCTGTGAGTTCGAGACCAGCCTGGTCTACAAGAGCTAGTTCCAGGACAGCCAGAGCTACACAGAGAGACCCTGTCTCAACAACAAACAACCAAATAAATAATAAATAAATAAATGAAAATAAAACTAAAAAACAATGTAACTTTTTGCTCTTCTCTTGAATTACATATAATCTAATGTGGCTAGGAGCTGGACTCAGGAATCTCCAGTTACATATGTATCTTCCTCTTTGTTAAAATGTATTCATTGTCAGCCTGGCGAACCTCTGAAAACCCCAGAGGCGTAACAATTTATTTTGCATTGGTGATTAAACCAAGGCATACAAACTAAGTAAACATCTACCACTGAGATAGACTGCCAGCTGTTTATATACATGTGTGTGTATGTGTGTGTATTATATATATAGTTTAATTACAAATTTATGTAAATTAACTTATAGTATGGGTTTAACAAGTAGCTCTCAGAGTTGTCCAGATTTGATTCTGCTGAAGCATTTACTGATGCCAACATCTAGGAAACATCAAAATAAAAAAAATAGGGGTAAAGTTGTAGGTAAAATCTATGCCGTTCAAGTGTGAGCAATATTCATCCAGGCTTAAAAATGATAGAGTTAGAAAGAAAGAAAATGCCCCAGTCTGCAGTAAGACAGACATTCCCAACAAAATTTCATGCACCACATGTGTGCCTGGTGTCTGAGGAAGCAGAAAAGGACATCAGAGCCCCTGGAACCAAACCTGGGTCATCTGCAGCAACAACCAGTGCTCTTAACCACTGAACCATCTCTCCAGCCCTGTTCCTTTCTCTCTCTCTCTCTTTTTTTTTTTTAATTTTTAAGATGAACTGTTGAAGCCAGGTGGTGGTGGCACACGCCTTTAATCCCAGCAGTCAGGAGGCAGAGGCAGGTGGGTCTCTGTGAGTTCGAAGCCAGCCTGGTCTACAAGAGCTAGTTCCAGGACAGGCTCCAAGGTAACATGGACCATTGAAAATAGCCATCTGCTAAGGCATTTGATTCAATGAGATACGTGTAAGAGAACAATGTAAACATGTTATTTGTAAGTGTTATGAATTTACAGTAAACTGGGCTGTACAATCCTTGCAACATTCAAACAACTACTGAAAAATTTAGCTACTAACTTAAAAATGTAACTTTAAAATGATAGTAACTTGGGAAAGAATACTGCCAGAACAGGTTGAAAATGGCCAGCTTATAGTTAGCAAAAGTTCTTTGCAAAGACTGTCCCAATCACCTGGAACTATGGACTTCATTATCCCTTTCACAAGTTCTGAAAATCTCTTTGAAAAAATACAAATATGTTTTGATGCAGTTATCTGTGGATTTATGGAAACTGAACCTGGGCTTCATGGATTGGGAGCAGAGAGCACACATGAAAAGTCTCTATGAAGCGTGGACAGCTTCAGCGGAAACATTGCTCAGAGGAAGCAGACACAAGTGGATGACCTAAAAGCTTCCTGCCTGCCAGTCTAACTGACTCATCCAATTCTACACCAATGAGAAACCTGTCTTAAACATAAATAAATGAATTAAAATAGTGGCTGTCTACTCCTTTAATCTTAGAACTCAGAAGTCAGAGGCAAGCAAATCTCTGTGAGTTCCAGGCTACCTAGATAGTAAGACTCTATTTAAAAAAAAAGTAGCTCCTCAGGAATGACAGCCAAGGTTGACCTCTGACCTACACACACACACGCACACAATTTGTAATAGCAAATTAAGGTTCCCAGTATCCTACATGGAGCTGAAGTTTAAAAAAACAAAACAGAAAACCAAAAGGAAAAAAACAAAGAGCTGGCCAACACAAAACCTAGTTTTAAAAATCTCGATTAATTATTATTATTGTGGGGGTGCAATAAAGAGATCGTGCACATGTGTGGTGGTAAAAATGTAGGGGTCCGAGGGTAAGTATGTGGACTTGGTTCTCTCCTTCCATCTTTATGTGAGTTTCTGGATGGGATTCTGAAGTCATCAGGCTTGTACAGCAAGCACTTTATGACTGAGCTCTCACACCAGCCCCTTGCATAGCTCTTACAATCAGAAATTGGTTCCAGGAATTGCAAGGACGGAGCAAAGTTTTCAAACCAGTTTGTTCCCAGGCTCCTGGGGCAATTAGGAGACCGAGGATGGGGTGCCACATAGCACGTACTCAGCTGTGCTGGTTTCTGCCACCGTTCCCTTGTTCTGTATCCCTGGGTTGGGGGAGTCCGTCGTGGGCCACACACTTATGCCATCCCCCAGCTTTCATTTCAAGCAAATGAAAGTGATGTGCAGTATCATCAGGCTGCCTCCTCCAGCGGAACTAGAAAGATCAGCTGAGGCACAACCTGTGACGGGGTGAGGTGTGTACCTGGAACATTAGAGACTCCCCGAGCCCCAGGTTCTCCAAACTGTCATTAGATGCTCCATCTCCTGGAAGTCCCGGATGTCTAGGACTTCCTTTTGGGCGATTGTCCCTTTCCCTCTTGTGTTAGATGGCACAGGCTCTTTGATTAGAGAGAATAAGGCTGTGCAATCTGGCGCAAGACACTACTTCTCTGTGCCTCCATGTCCTCATATACCACTTGGGAGTCACTGGAAGAATGTTGACAGTAGTTAGCCCAATTCCTTGCCCATAAACTGGTAATCAAAGAGGTCTCCCATGTAACACATATTGAGATATTCCTCATTCCAGTAGCAGCCCCCATGCAGCAATCAGGTAATTTTAACACTCTTTTCAGAACAGCTAAGGGCACTCTTTCCCCCAGAATGGTGGCTGCTCTTTCTGATCTTCCTCACTCCACACAAACCTCTCCCCAGTTCCACATAATGACAGCTTGGACTTTCCAGAGCTCATGGAATGTCCAGCCGCCGCTGCCTTGCATAACCACAGAAACTGGAAACACTCCGGTCAGAAGGCTCCTTCTAGACCACTGAATCCAACAGTACCCCCATTGTGAGATAGGCAAACCAAGGCCAGTACTGGGAGTCAGCAGCCACCAGAAGTATTTGCAGGTTCTGAAAATAGCTCCTCCAGTTATTCTATGTGCTTTGCCTAATTTTTTCCTCATCTGACATCATGGATTTGGTTTTTCACTTGTCATCTGTTTTGCCTGTCGGATATTAGTTACATGAGGCAGGGATATTACCTTGCCCATGGGTATATCTATCCATATCATGTGTTGGGTGTGGTGGTGCATGCCTTTAGCCCTAGCACTCTGGGAGATAGAAGTAGGCAGATCTCTGAGTTCGAGGCCAGCCTAGTCTCCAGAGTGAGTTCCAGGACAGCCAGGCTGCACAGAGAAACCCTGTCTCGAAAAACCAAACCAAAACAACAACGAAAAACCATTCCATCCTCCAGGAAAGCGCCTCAATCAGGAAGGCAAACAACTCAAAATAGCTCCAGGAAGTCCCTGAAATTGACTAGATTCACTAGGTCCCTGCCAGAGTAAACAATGAAAGCAAAGGAGGAGAACCTAGCTGCAAGAAGACTCAGAAGAATCAAAGCTGCAAAGACAGCTGAGACCAGAGCAGCTGCCTGGAAGAAGAGGTTTAGACCAGGTTACTTGGAAAAGACAGTCTCAGGCCTGTGGAGCTGCCTGTAAGGCTGTGCAGTGTGCTTCAAGTTTCCCAACTTTTGTGAGCTGTCACCCGTACTGGAGTGGGCCTTAGTGATGTAGTTGCCTTTGGTAAGTAACCCCTCACCTGCATTTCTGTGAGCAACCCAATAAAGCCATTGGCTCGCCAAGTTAGACTTTGGTGGTTTCTGTACTTTAGTTCATTGCTAGATCCCTATCTACGGTGAGTAGACGTCTCCTCCAGAAAAGTTTTATCATGTGACAATACTGTGGGTGATCCTCTTGGCTCTCTTCTCTCTCTAAACCAGCTCTTGCAGATGTAAGGAACATACATCCTCAAACATCTTAAGAAAAAAATAAAGGTGGATGCAGAGGCACACACCTACAACCCCAGCACTGAGAAGGCAGAGGCAAGACCGTGGAGAACTGAAGGCTGTCCTGGTATATATAGTGAGACCCTGGCTAAGAAAAGAGATGAAATGAAGGAGGGGAGAAAACAGAAAGAGGACTTGGACTCCAAACCAAGACTGAAAGAATACACATACTATGGTGATTTTCTAGGTTTGTAAACTTCTCTACACATTTCCTTCCTTTCTCTGTCTTTCCTTCCTTTCTTTCATTTTTTGTTACCCTGAGACAGCATCTTTCCACATAGTCCTGGCTGTCCTAGAACTCACTATGTAGGTCAGTCTAGCCTCAAACTTACAAAGATTTGCCTGTTTCTGTCTCCCAAGTGCCAGGAAGATTATTAAAGGTGTGCACTGCCATGCCTGACCCTTCTTCTCTTCCTCCTCACCCCCTATTCTTTTTTTTTTTTTTTCGTTTTTTCGAGACAAGGTTTCTCTGTGGTTTTGGACCCTGTCCTGGAACTAGCTCTTGTAGACCAGGCTGGTCTCGAACTCACAGAGATCCGCCTGCCTCTGCCTCCCGAGTGCTGGAATTAAAGGCGTGCCCCACCACCGCTCGGCTTCACCCCCTATTCTTCTCCCTCTGCCCCTCCTCCTGCCCCAGACCTTGCTAGAGTTCTGCGTTCACCTGGGGGATGTGCGCAGCCATTAGCTCCAAGTCTGCATGGTCTTTATTTGAGAGGCTTCTTTTCCCTGGGTTTACGCTTCTCTTCCTTCTGTTAACTCTCGAGTCTCTCTCCTCCAGTCTGTACTTGGGGGACAGCTATTCTCATTGGCTTCTCCAGTAAACATCTGTTGTTCCTTGACTAGAGAGCTGCACCTGAGACGACAGTACGCATTATCAGTTGGCTTAGGAGTGGGCACCCAGCTTCTGAGATCCCCTGAGTAGAGAATGTTAGCAGCATCCTCACCTTGACCTCATGAAGTCAGTAGCTCATCTCTTATTTTACAGGTGAGAAAGGAGACACGACAGCAAAGCTTCTCCTCCTGGCCTGCAAACCCTCCACTGAGTCATATGTGCCAATTGTCTTTACCACTGAGATCTGGGGCTGTTGGTTATGCAGCAAAAACTGACGAGTACAGGATTCAGACCCAGGTTTCTTTGGTTCTGTCTGCCTTCCCATTCTGTCCCACTGAGCTTGCAGCCCTGCTTCCTGCTCTAGATAGCACACATGCATTCACACACACACGGACAAATGTACACACACTCACAATCGTTTTAAAGGGCCAGTGCTGTTACAGCCCCTCTTTCTCTGCCCCTCTCTGCACTTGGCACCGAGAGAGTGTTCTTCCTCTGAGCTACACCTCACGGTCACAATCATCCAGCAACTGAGAAAACAAATGCTTAGAGGAGTCACTGAGTTGTCTTGGAGGCAAAGCTTCACTTGGAAGCCCATCCCTGGGGTAATTCCACAGCAGCCTACTGGTGCTGAGTGCTTGACATAGACCATCACCTGGGCACTTCTGTGTGGTGGGCACGATGCCATGCAGTTTTCATGCCCAGCTCCTGGAGCAGAGTGCAGTGAGGATTGTGGAACAGTGACCCAAGCATTTTGCTGAGCCTCCCTTAGCCTCCCTAAATGAACATCTGGTCAAAGAGGAGGCCGTGCATGCACCTGTGCTGCAGATGTTACTGAAACCAGAATAGGCTCGCAGAGAAAGATCCTAGGGAAGTGAAGTAAAGATTACAGGCAAAGAACTTGCTTGACTAGTGTGCATGAAGCCTCGGGTTCATCCCTAGCATGGAACTGCAGGGAACATAACTCTCTACAGTCCTAAACCTGCCTGGTTCTAATCTTCATCGTGTGCAACCCGTGTCTCGGGTTCTTGCTTTTTGGTTCATCTATTTGGTTACAGTCAGCTGTTAGAAACACATCTATTTGGTTATAGTCAGCTGTTAGAAACACTGACGACAATGACTGGCTTGTCCTTGCCCTGGCTCACACTCCTCACCTTTCAGGATGAGTTTGAAATGCTACTTCCTCAGAGACATCTTCTGCTAAGACCGGCTTGTTTCCCTGTTCTGATTCTTTTACACAGCTCTCCTTTGTTGTTATTATTAGTTTGAGGGGGTGGGGAGTGGCAGTCTGTGTGCCATAACAGGCATGTGGTGGTACAGTGGGCTCAGGGGGTTGCCCTCAGATCATCTGCTGTGCACAGCAAACACTTTCACCCACAGAACCATCCCACCGGCCCTTCACTCTTCCACGTCCACAGCTGGGTGTTTGCGCTTGTGTCCTTGTGCCTTCTCCATTTCCCCTCTCCAACGCCGAGGTCCCGAGGAGGAGGGGCTGTTTCTGTTTTGCATTCACCCTGTATCCCACAGCCCAACGCGGTGCCAGCTACTTAGTAAGCACTCAGAAGTACTTGTAACATAGATGAGCAAATGGCATACTCCCCTCCCCCACTGTCCCCTCATCCTTCCCTCCCCCCCCCAACTCTGTTCCTCTGCCCACGTCCCAGGGGTGTTGTGAGTTGATAGAGGCAGGTGCTTTGCCCACTGCTCTGCCTCACCAGCCCCTTCACGCTTTTCATCACTTGATATGAAATATTCCATTACCTCCTGGCTTGCTTGTCCGTGGCCTTCATGAGGCTAGCAGTTCATTAACTTTGTTCGTTTATGCCATCTGAACCCGTTCTTGGCAAACAACATATGCCCAATGAATATTTATCAAATAAACGAACAGCTTTTAAAAAGTCTGAATGTTAAAGCTAAGAGCATAGAATCATTTCTAGGCAGGGACAGGAAGTTACGTCTATGACAGGGTCGGGAATGCTAAGAGCCAGGCATGATAGCACATGCCTGTAATCCCAGCACTTGAGCAGCTCAACACGAAGATGAGTTTGAGGTCAGCCTGGACTACATGATGAGTTCCAGGCCAGCTTGGACTATACTATGAGACCCTATCTCAAAAAGCCAAAAAGAAGAAGAAAAAGAATTAAATCATGTGAAATGGGGAGGCACCCATTTTACCTCTCCTTTTCCTTTCCAAGGTGTCTTAGGCATCCGTAACTAAAGCCTGGATCAGAGTCCTGTGTTTAGGGAAATGGTACCATCCAACTACTACTATGCCTGGCATCACCCCTCACCATAGAGAGATGGTTTACAGAAAAACTACCAATGATCAGGCTTAGAGCACAGAAACCTGTTTCTCCACTCCTCTAGTATACAGGGATAACCTGGAAATTTGTGGAGTGATGGCAGATACACACATTCTCCAGATATTTCTTAATTATGCTACCGTTGTTTGGTTTGCAGTGCTGGGGACAGAATCCAAAAGCTTCTGTGTGTTAATCTAGGGCTTTCTCTCAGAGCGACAGCTCTGGCCATTGTGGTTCTTAGTTTGATTATTCCTGCTGAGGAGACCCTCTACACACGAGCTGACTGTGAGGTTTTCATCTGTGAAATAGGGCAACAGTTATGCTCACTTTGCTGGGAAAAATAGAGGAGGTTATGTAGGCGAGAGTTTTATGTAAACTGTAACCGTCCCGATGCACTTTGTGGAGAGGAGTCAGACTGACTTGGGCTGGAGTTCAGCTCTGCCCCTTTCTGGAGGTGTGGCTCTGGGCAAATCAAGCCTTTCTTTGAGCCTCAGGTTCCTTATCTGCTAAGTGTGAATACTAACAGTATTTACTACTCACGGGCTTATTTTAGAAGTCAAATAAGGACCAAATGAGATAACAGAAGCCTGTGGCATACAGTAGGTGCCCAGCAAATGTTCCTCTTCAAACACATGCACACACGCACACACACACACACACACACACACACACAGCCCTTGATGCAGCCAGAGTAACAGAGTGTTCTCAGTGTGGAGGAGAAAACAGGCAGCCAATGGGCTGGCTCTCTAGTTTCCATTCTAAGAACGGCACTCACTGGCCAGAGTCCAGGCTCGTCAGTGATGTGGAGAATAGAAACGAATGCCAACCTCCTACATGGAGTTTCCAAAAAGTGTGAGCACACTGTTGCATAACCTGTCTCCGGAGAACTTCTACAAACTATTCCCCAAAAGGAAACGTGAGCCAGGCTGTGGAGCATCCATAGGAGGGAGGAGGGGAGCTGAGGTGTGGGGCTGGGATCGGGAAGAGAAGCTGCTGGCTCTGGTGGCACAGGCCTGTAATCTGAGCTATGCCAGAGGCTGAGACAGGAGGATCACAAGTTCAGAGGCTGTCAGGAGTACAGAAAGAGTTCAGAGCCAGTCTGGGCCACCTAGACTCTGCCTTAAAATAAAAAGTGAAAATAGGGCCAAGGAAACAAGTCAATAGCAGAACACTTGTCAAGCACGAGCAAGCCCTAGGTTCAGTCTCAGTATGAAAAGGTGGACAGACAGACACAGAAGGAGCCACATTTATTGAACTCCTACTATGTCCTAGGCTCTAGGTTCATTCTGTCTGGTACTTATTACAGTAAGATCCTTGTCTCAGCTCTGAAAGCTTAGGTATTTCCACTCCCACATTCCAAAGGAAGAAATAACAGCAGTAATTAATACTGCCAACATTTACACAACACTGACTGCTTATCAGGCTAAGCACACATTTGATCCTCAGAACAGTCCACTATAAGGGTGCTACTGTGATCCTTGTTATGGAAGAGAAGACCAATGAGAAGGGGGTGGAGGGAGCAAAATAAGTTCCCCAACAAGACTGTAGTAGAGCCAGGATTTGAACAATCCCATGTCACCTGAGTGACTTACCAGGGTAGATCAGGAGCTGACCCTAGTACTAATTGCCCTTAAATGCTTGTAGTTAGGCCCCAGTGTGGGACTGAGGTAAGTGACCAAATGATTAGACCCTCAGAGGACAGTTTGTCCTAGCTTGTGGCTATTTGCCACCTCTGCTTCTGACCCAAAGTTTGGATTTCATTCATAAGTTTGTAACCACAGACTTGGCAGTGCAGGGAAGGCCCTTGGGGACCAGCTATTCTAGTCCAACCCCCTCGTATTACGAATGGAAAAAAAACCCTAAAACCCAGAGAGAGCCAGGGACACATCAAGGTCACAGAGAAGCAGTCTGTTGGATGGAGGAGTTGGTTTGGGGTCACCTACAGGCAATCTTTTGTGGTTGCTAAATATGTAACTCTGATTCACTCTTTAAATGTAGTATTATTATTGTCAAATATCTCTATGTATCCAAAGTTTCGGGAGTTCATGATCCTATCTCAGCCTCTAGACTTGAGAGTATGAGGATTACACGCATGTGTCACCATACCTACCTTGGGATTAGCTTTAAATGTGTTTGTATAACATGTGAGGCCCTGGGTTTGATCTTTAGCACTGGACATACACACACACACACACACACACACACACCACATGCTTTTGGAGGTCAGGGAACAAGCTGAAGGAGTCAATTTCCTCCTCTCACTGTACAGGTCCCAGGAACTGAACTCCGATCTTTAGGCTTGACAGCAGGTGCCTTTGCCTGCCGAGCTATCTCATCAGTCCCACGAGACTGATCTCTATGCTCTGCTTTCATAGAGGAATCCAAATGCGCCTTATTTCTCAAGGGGTTCTGACATCACAGGGTATTATTGCATTTGGAAGTTGGAATCCAATTCCTGGCTTTTCCTTTGTAGTCCCGGATATTAGGGCCCGTCAAGGGACTTGCCCAAGGTCATACAACAAGTCTGTGATGATCTAATTCCAGAAACAGGCTAAGGGACTGGTGAAGAGAACTGTCAGGGTTCCTCTAGCTCTTGGCTTCCTTGTTGGAGACAGGTTAAGACATAGATGGTGGCCATTTCCCAGACTCAGCAAGGTAAGAACCCAAAAGCTGAGCCTTCGAAGGGAAAAGGAAACAGCAGAGCAGAGAAGGACGTGGCCAGCCACTGGGGCTTTCCCAGAGGCAAGCTCTAAGCTCCAAGAATGACATCAGACGCTCTCTGTCCACACAGTTCTAAAGCCACTTGTGAGTCCTGTCTCAGGACGACAGGGAGCACTTCTGCTGTGGGGGACGAGATGGGGTGAACTGAACCTAGCTGTGACGTGAAGAGGGTGGATCGGGTATAAAGAGACCTGCCTGTGGGAAACCAGGACAAACCTCTCCACTCTGTGCCTTCTCTAGACCTCCACGCGCTCCTCTCCCTCATCCCCTCGCTGCAAGGCTGAGTGGAGGAATTTACTGGCCCTTTCCCTGCAGTGCCACGCTCTCCCTCCCTTCTCCTGCCATCTGGAAAGGAAGTTGGTGTTTGCAGCCAGAGACCCTTCGTCTGAGTCCATCCTCAGCCTCTCTCTCTCTCTCTCTCTCTCTCTCTCTCTCTCTCTCTCTCTTTGTTTTGTTTCTCAAGACAGGATCTCTCTGAGTAGCCCTGGAACTCGCTCAGTAGACCAGGCTGACCTCGAACTCAAAGATCTGTCTGCCTCTGTTTCCCAAGTGCTGGAATTAAAGGCTTGTACCACCATGCCCTTCTCAACCTCAGTTTCTTTACAAACAACTGTCTTGGGCTTTGAGAATTATATCGTTCATGTGTACTTGACAGTCTCACAGACACTGTATCCTGTGAATCAGAGGACTAGAAGCATCTGAAACGTGCTGAGCTGTACTGAGGTACCTAAAAGATGGTTGAGTTGAGAAGTACCTCAGCAATCTTTGGGCTAGACTCCAAGTGAATTATTTACAGTTTCCAAATAACAAGAGAGCCGGGTGGTGGTGGCGCATGCCTTTAATCCCAGCACTCGGGAGGCAGAGGCAGGCGGATCTCTGTGAGTTTGAGACCAGCCTGGTCTACAAGAGCTAGTTCCAGGACAGGCTCCAAAGCCACAGAGAAACCCTGTCTCGAAAAACAAAACAAAACAAAAATAAATAAATAACAAGAGAAGTCACATACCCTGGCCAAAGCCTCGTTTCTTTACTTTTGTCTGGGGTTCTAGCAATTCCAAGTGATCACATGACCATCGCTTGCTCTTCGGACTGGCAGATTATGTGGGGCTTTCGTAAAGTGTTTAAACGGGAAGATAATTCATGCAGTGTGAAGTAGACGTTGGAAAACATTCATGTAGTCCAGCTCCTCATTTCATAGACGGGGAAGCTGAGGTTTAAAGACGGGAGTGGCTCAGTGGTCACATTGCTAGCAAGTGACAGAGCCGGTGGAAAGCCCACACTCTTCCTAGGACCTCCTACTTCCTTCCTTTGTGCCCTTCTATGAAGTTGGGGAACTTGGGTCTTTGGGAAGAGAAATCAAATGAGTCATGGGTTTGCCTTTGCCCTTTCTCTGCTCTTGATTCATTCAGCAAATATTTACTGACTGTCCACTATTCCGTCTCAGGGAAGGCAGAGATAAAAGTGAACATGGAGGTAGGCAAGGTCAGGTTTGATGCCAGCTGTGACTTCAGGAGCTGTCTTTTTCTCTCCGTTGGATGGCCACCTCGGCACCCACTACTCGGCCATTTAATGTAACCGTGTCCAAAGTGCAGGGCAATGTCTCGTCTCATGTGTCCAAATCTTCCGAGCCTCACCTGGATTGCAATGCCTAGTTTGTCGGGTATATGGGGACACACCTTTAATCCCAGAACTCAGGAGGCAGAGCCTGGCAGATTTCTGTGAGTTCAAGGCCAGCCTGGTCTACAAAGCAATTTCCAGGTCAGACAGGGTGGTTACACAGAGAAAACCTGTCTTGAAATGAACAAACAAACAAAAGGCCTGTTTTCTCACTAACTTTATGTCTTTAAGACAGTATGTTGCCCCCTTCTCTGACCTTTAAACATGATAATGAGAAAGTGACCAAAAGAAGATATGTAGAAAAGCCTGAAAGTCCTGGATTAACTAAGGAGAGAAAACACTGAGAATCTAACATGAAGCTGGTCAATGTTTAACCTATTTTTTCCCTTGAAAAAAGTGTGTGTGTGTGTGTGTGTGTTCCAGATGGGTCTGGAATAAAGCAAGTTCAGACCAGCCAGGGCCACATAGTGAGACTGTTTCAAAAAAAAGTTCGTTTTGGTTAAATTTAATTTGTTGTGTGAGCACAGCAGTCAGATGAGAGCTTGCAGGAGGGAATCAGTTCTCTTCTTCCAAATTGTGTGTTCCAGGGATTGAAAACAGGTCTGGCAAGACTTTAACACGCTGAGCCATCTCGCCATGCTTCAAATGGTGAATTTTTTTTTCCCTTTTATTTATTCCTAGACTTTCCACCCCTTTCCCTCCTAGGAATGGACTTGCTGGTTTTTTTTTTTTTTTAATTTCCCTCTAGAGGGCGCGCAAGATTCACGGCTTTGTGCCTCGCTTCCGTTTGCCTTCAGCCTTCCTCCTGCGCATGTGCACAGTTGATTTCCTGGCCGATCTCAGTACGGTCCGTCGGCCGCTGTCCCCGGAAACGCATTCTTCCCACGCAGCCGCAGGCCGCCGCTGTTCGGCCTCTCTAGGCCGGCAGGTCCTCCGCTCCATGGTCCTGTCTGTCAGCGCGGTGTCGGGAATCCACGAGTGAAGCCGGACCGCGCTCGGACGCTTCAAACCCTCGAGTCGGTCGCGGGTGAGTGAACCCGGGAGGAACCCGGCGGACGGAACCGGCAGGGTTTCCCCTGACTCCGTGAGTGGGTCCGCCCGCCCCGCCTCCCCCACCTCCCGGAATGGTACAGCTCCTGGGTCCCAGGCTCTCCCTCCCGCGGCGTTGCCAAGGCAACGGCCGGCCGGCTGAAGCTCCGTGTGTCTCCCCGCAGGTAGCCCGGCGGCCGCCGGCCGATGGCGTGGCTGCGCTGAGCGGCGCGAGTGACTGCCGAGCCCCGAGGGCCGGCATGGCGGGTCAGTTTCGCAGCTACGTGTGGGATCCATTGCTGATCCTGTCGCAGATCGTGCTCATGCAGACGGTGTACTACGGCTCGCTGGGCCTGTGGCTGGCGCTGGTGGACGCGCTGGTGCGCAGCAGCCCTTCGCTGGACCAGATGTTCGACGCGGAGGTAGGCTTGGAGGGATGGAGTAGGAGTGGGTTTTTGTGGTCCGGCACCGCCGAGCGCTAGATCCAGGTAGGCCACGTTCTCATTTGGGGGACCTAAGAAAGAAGGGATTCCAGGCCCCCACCCCCATCTGTGAAGTGGAATGACTGAGGGCAGGGAGGCTGATGAGTTCACTCTCAGGCGTGTCCAGTCTTGTGATGTTGGGAAACGACGTATCCACGGTCAGGAACTGCGCATTTGAGTTAAGACAAAACAAAACGAAAAGGGGGGGGGGGGATCTCATAGAGTTTTAAATAACTTTACAGTTTTGTGTTGGGCTGTGCTCATAGCTAGCTATGTAGCATAGCCCGAGGTTGAACACACATGGCAGAGGCAGATACTACAGTCAACAGGCTTGTGTCCCAGGCAAACATGGAAAGTCTCTTTGCTGAGACCCTCCAGAAAAGAGACTACTCTTCTCTCAGCTCAGATTTCCAGGGACCACAGTAGGAAGAGGAGCAGATAAAAGGGCACCTGGTCCTATGAGCATCTTATTTAAATTCCACTCTGCTTGCTGTGCGACTTGTGGCAGATGTCACCTCTCGTGTCGACAAAATCATGCTGTTGGCATTAGGTGGTAAACTGTAGTACAAAAAGCTTGCCCGTGTTTAGAGTCCAGTCGAGCTGGAGGAACTCGACAAGTTGTTTTACCTTTCCAAGCCCTTTCCTCCTGTGGAAAGTGACAGAATAACCCTGTCATGTCACCCACAGTAAAATGGTAAAAGTCCCAGAGGGGCCTAGGAATAAGAAAACGCCGTGTGTGTGTGTGTGTGTGTGTGTGTGTGTGTTGCACGCCTTTAATACCAGCTCACAGGAGGCAGAGGCAGGTGGATCTGAGTTTGAGGCCAGCCTGATCTACAGAGTGAGTTCCCGGATAGCCAGGATACACAGAGAAACCTGTCTCCCAAAACAAAACAAACAAAAACCAACAAAAAAGGGAAATGCTTTGTAAGGAATAGTGAGCGCCTAGGAGGTTGTTGGGAGAAGGGGCTGTGATAGTGGTGAGCAGAGCTCTTGGTTCAGGAGACCTGGCATGGGGTCCTCGTGCTTGTTACTCACCCTTTGCCTTTGGATAACTAATTATTTGAGAAGAGATAGTAGTAGCATTGTGAGATCATGGATGTCAAAGGCCTTTGCAAGCTGAATTATGTTCAGATATTTAGTACTTAATAGTACTCTGTCAGCAATAAACACTGCACACATTCTAGGTGCTGAACACTTTGTGGGAGGCGCCATCCTTCTTGTAAGGGCATATGAGAACCCAGTTTTGTTGCAGAGGGGCCTGATGCACACAGCCTGGGTTCCAGCTCAAGGTTCAGCAAACAGTTTTTGGAAGGATGAGGTAGTAAAGGTTTTTTGGTCATGCCATTCAACTCTACGTTTATAGTACAAAAGCAATCATAAGTAAGCCAGAAAATAGTGAACTATGTTTCAATAAATCTTTATTTGCAAAAACAAAGCCTGGCCTGCGGAGCATTAGTTTGCTGGACATCCTTTTTGACTCTTGCTTCTTAGTCATTGCATCACCTCAGGCAACTTCTCTAAACCCTGTTTCTTCTTTTGTAAAAGGAAAATGGTATCCTTCCCTCATACCATGAGGCTCAAATGAGATTCCACAGTGGGTGTGTGCGAAAGAACCATGTGGGAAATAGGCTTCTGTGTGGATGAAGGTGTTGTCTTCTGTACTCTGGGACGAGTGCTTGTGCCATAGGCAATTTGTTAGGATTCTGGGGCTCCGCCAAGTCGCTTCTCTAGCATATCTCCCTTTGTGATTCCCCCTCAGATCCTGGGCTTTTCCACCCCTCCAGGCCGGCTCTCAATGATGTCCTTCGTCCTCAACGCCCTTACCTGGTGAGTATCACCAGCTCTACTGTACTTCTTTTGTGTCTAACTGGAACTAACTTCCTAAATGTAAACAAGAGGCAGGTTGGCACTTCTTGGGAATGGAAAGATGGGTGGAAGAGCATATTTCTATGGACTGGCCCTGTCCTGGGCCTCCATCGTTGTTTTGAATTAAGTTCAAAGTTCTTCGGTCACTGTGTGTGCTGCCTGATCGTGTACCCAGATGTGGCGTGAGCTGAAGAAAGAATTAGACCAGGAACCAGGAGAATTGGCTTTCATTCTTGCTCTGTGCCATTGACCCAGTTACTTTCCTCCTCTCTGGGACCCGGGCTCCTTGTATATAGTCCAGGGTTTGGACTAGGTAACATTTAAGGTCACTCATGACCACTGCCCTTTTTTTGAGGATCAGTTTAGCATAGGGACCAAGGTCTTAGACTTAAAGCAGACTCACCTGCCCTTCAGTCATCCACCACCTTACCACAAGTGTAGTAAATTTGGACAGCTTTATCACTTTTCCTCTTCAGTAAAGTGGGACTAATCTGATCACTTAGCTCCTTGTTGTACGGTTTATTCATGGGTAGTACTTTAAACAGTCTCGTGTACATTATATTATGACTTTACGCTGACAGTGGGGAATGTCTAGATTTCTGGCTTCTCTTGAATAGTGGGAAAGTGGATTGATTCCAAGTGCCAAGATTTGCCTGGGTGCAAGTAGCTTCTGTTTGCATTTTGCATAGAGCATGTGTACTTTTTGGTACACACCGAGACTGGTGTGTACCATTCCTGGTGGGTGTTTGTCATCAAACTCATCTTCCCCCATTCTGTCAGACCCAGTCTTGATGTCACCCAGCAGGTCTCTCAGCATCTGAGATAACAACCCTTGCTTCTCACTCACTTTGCTCGCTTCTGACCACTGTGCTGTCATCATCCTAATTGTCCCCCACGTCCCCAAGGACTTAATGTAAGGCCAGGACAACCCAGTGACAACGCGCTGATGTCCTTTCCCCACAGTGCCCTGGGCTTGCTGTACTTCATCCGGCGAGGGAAGCAGTGTCTGGATTTCACTGTGACTGTCCATTTCTTTCACCTCCTGGGCTGTTGGCTCTACAGCTCCCGCTTCCCCTCGGCGCTGACCTGGTGGCTGGTCCAGGCTGTGTGCATTGCACTCATGGCCGTCATCGGGGAATACCTGTGCATGCGGACGGAACTCAAGGAGATCCCCCTCAGCTCAGCCCCTAAATCCAATGTCTAGAGTTGAGCCCTTCGGATACTCTGCTGGCATTTGGGCCCCCTGTCACCTTGGGCTGCTCAGACCTCCAGATGGGGTCCAGCCTAAGTCGGAGAGGAACCCTGGAAATGTGAAGTCTGTTGGTGGAGTGATAGTGAGGTCCTGTCACAAAGGCAGGTAGCAGTCATGATCGTAGCTGCAAGAATGGCCTCTGCCTGCTGGAGCTTTGATCTGGAAGCCAGGACGGGGACCTCATAGAGGGGGTAACAGATTTGGAACCATGTCAACTCTTGAGCCATCATACCGTCACCAGCCTGTTATTTTTAAAAAGGAAAAAAAATCAAGGATATCTGATTGGCGCAAACATTCTTCTGGTTGCCTGTCTTGCCCTTTGGGACAGCTGGTACCTTTGCCCTGTTGCCAAACCACAGTGGTTCTGTGTGGAGAAACATTTGACTTCTGGGTTCGTAGCCACAAAAGAGGTGTAGGTGCAAAGTACTAGGCCGCTGTCAGAGGACGAAGTATGAGGCCTCAAGCACAAGAGCAATGCACAGCCTGTGACCCGTTAGACACAAAAGTGTGTTTGTGTGTCCGAGAACCTCTGGACTCTACCCTGCTGCCAGCTCTCAACACAGCAGGCTGCAGGACCCAGAGAAGAATCCCAGCACCCCTTCCTCGCAGCCTTAGCTTCATAATAAAAGCCACGGTATGCTCTCTAGGAATGACCAGGCCCCAGCTCCCACTGGACCTCAGTTGTGGCAAGAGTTTCTTTTTCCTCTCTTGTTTGAACTCTGTGGTGGGGGAGGGTATGATGGGTGTCCAGCTTCCCCATGGCAGGCTCCACTGACGGTACTGGAGGAGACAGGAATTTGCTGTGAAGGCTAGAGTTTGCTACTAGCGTTTCCTCTGTGAGGTGCTGGCGGCTGTCCTTTCTAGGTACATAAATACAGTATTTTCCACACTTTTGCCTGTACTTACTTTATGATGTCACTTTTAGGACCAAGAGAAAGCAGCTGTGCACAAGAGTCATAAGAATTAGTATTTCCTCCTTTCCCAGAGTGATTCCTCCAATCAAATGAAGTACTAACTGCCAGGATAAGTATGGTAGCACTTGGTTACCCTAATACTCAAGAGACTGAGGCAGGAGGATCATGAGTTTGAGGCTAACCTGGTCTGCATGATCAACGCAGATGTTATAGTGAACATCTGTCTCACAAAACAAGAGCAAAATAGTGTATCTTGCACTCGGCCTGCATCTGCCCCTGCGATGCCGCACGTGTGGTCCCTAAGCACGTACACGGCATGCACTTGTATGAAGCAGGCTGTGTTTCTTTGGTTTCTGGAGCTTGCCCAAGAGAGCTGAGTCTCACAGCTAAAGATGAGTTTTGCTTCCTCCCTAGGGAGCCTTTCTTGCCTCTTGGCTCTCAGCCTTGTAGAGTAGGGAGTCGCAACTGCCAGAATGAAAATCTGAGAATGAAAGTGCCCGGGCAAAAAGCTGTGAGTGAGCTAGCATGAGGCCCTTGGTCACTCGGGGTTGTGGTTACGCCGGCTGCAGGGCCTTGGCCCAGCTGCATTGCTGGGTTTCCTCTGGCGCACTCCTCGGGCACACGACCACAGTGAAGGGCGAGAACGTTGAGCATGGCTGTGGTCTCCCTGGAGCTGAGGAGTCTGCTGCTCCAGGCAAGAACAGTGCCGGCGTTCTCTTTCAGTTGCTTGTGCCAGCTTTGCCTGCGTAACTCCTTTGATGAGAAACCTATGTCTTTTGATGCCCATTCGATTTTTGGAAATTGAAAAAGCACCAAAAGGAACCAAGGTGACTTTTTTGTTTGTTTGTTTTTTGTTTTTTTTTTTAAATTATGCTTTATTTAGCACTATTTTATGTGCATTGGTGTGAAGGTGTCAGATTCCCTGCAACTGGACAGTTGTGAGCTGCCATGTGGGTGCTGGAAATTGAACCCGGGTCCTCTGGAAGAACAGCCAGTGCTCTTAACCACTGAGCCATCCCTCCAGCCCCTTTTGTTTGTTTTTTTAAACCCAGTAATATAATGACTGAGCTGAGTGACAGTTGACTAAAAATTGCATGAACTTCCCCAGAAGGCATGGAGACAGAAACTGAGGGTATGGAGACAGGCATATCCCCATAGCTTGCTGGCCGTCTTGCCTAGCTGAAATAACAGGTTTCCAGGTCAGTGAGATACCTGTCTCAGGATACTAGGCAGAGTGTGTTAGAAAATAACATCTTGATGTCCTGCTCTGGGCTCCGCACATGCACACACACATTCGGCTAGCATACACACGGTTTATGACTTTCGGATGCGTACAGTTTCTAAAGCAGCAATGTGAATGGTTTCTAGAAGTTGAGTTACAGCCTGCAGTGGCAGTGACATTTTGTCAATTTCATAACAAATACATCTATTCTATTGAGTGCTTAACGGGTGTCTATCTAGCAGAAGGCCAAGGACTTGTTTTTTCTCATGTGGCAATCTCAGTAGGAAGTCCCATCACCCATATCTTCTGTTTTTTGTTTGGTTGTTTATTGTTTGTTTGAGTCGGGGCCCTGTGTAGCCCTGGCTGACCTGAAACTCACTCTATAGACGAGGATGGCCTCGAACTCCTAGAGGTGCACCTATCTCTTCCTCCATAGTGGCCAGGGTGTTCTCCACCACCGCCCAGCTCCATCATCCACACCTTACAGATGATGAAACTATGGAACTTGCCTGTGGTTATTTGTCAGCCTCAGAATTTGGGCTCTGAAAGTGGCAATGATAAGCTTGTGCAGCAAAGGTCAATAACTGGGATGTATAAGCTCTGATTGGTTCAGCAGACTATCACCTTAGACCTTCAAATCTCAGTGCGTGAACAGAACTTTATATACATCACTAGCTATTCAAGAACAGTGCATAGGTAACATACAAATTAGGACCACAGATTAGCAAGTGACACAGGAACGCAGGCTGGGTGTTTAACTCCGGAAGATAAAGGCTACAATCTAGATGAGAAACCTACATCCAGCTTCCTGATGAAAGAATACACCTTTCTGGAGAGCTCAAGTCTTGACCCTGCCTCTTCCTTCACTCTGCCTAACATCTGAATTCAGACCATTTGGAGAGAAATGTGGAGAACTGTGTAATTGCCACTTAAAACAGTTTATAGCCCCAAAAGATAAGGAGGGAAGTGTGGCTCAGAGGCACCTCTAATGCTTCCTGTCTAGGCAGCCCTGTCTAGATCAACTATGTGGAAGCCAGAATGTGCTGACAGAGATCTTGGAGAGAGGGCTTTTGAGGAAGGCTCTAGGTCCTCAAGTCCTGAAGGGTTCATAGCTCAGTAAGTCTTCTGGAAGCTGAGTTTCTTGGACTCTCTGTGGCTTCAGGGTTACTTCCTTCTGACCAAAGGGCAGGCACGTCTTGGAGGAAGGTGATAAAGCTACTGAAAAGAGTATTGAGGCAAGGAAGGGACTAGAAGCTGAGTCGTCCTGGCCCTCCGTCCTCGAGTCTGTAGGAATGGTGGCAGGATGGAGGACTAGGAAGCTGCAATGGGTCGAGAAGAATTGCTGAGTTGGTGGCTGGCTTGGCTAGGGTGTGTTGGATCTTACTCTCCAACCCCCATCCCTGCAAAAGGTAATGGTGTAGTGTTTCCGTGTAACTATATACATGTTCTTCATACTTCAGATGGTACAATATTAGGATGGTGGTGGGGGCTATACAGTATTGTTCAGGGAATAGGGAAAGTGTGCATGCTCAGTATGGATGGACATCTTTATTGAGTATTTTCCATTTACAGCTGGCTGAATCCCAGGGTATAGAACCCATGCATGCAGGACTGTGAAGGGCAGAGTGTACTCATTTCTTTGATTATTGTGAGAATTGCACAGTGTCTGGCAGGTAGGAAGTAACCCGTGATTCTGAGTTCCCAGTCTCCCTCCCCCTTCCCCGCTTTACAGTGGAGGGGACCGCAGCCTGCTTTCTCCTGTTGGCAGAACCTGCAGGACGCTGATTGTGAGTTCTCTCTCAATCCCTGCATCAGGACCACTATTTGTTTGATAGACGTGGGAGGTAACAGTTCACCCCAACATCACACAGCTGCTCAAAAGCCTCGTCTTTTCATGTCCTGCACGTTTGAGTGAACTTGAGCCAGATAATTGGGACATCTTGGGAAACTGACAGCAAGGTCCGTTTGCAGGCACTTAAGTAGGAGCTCACCAGGGAGAGGCGGAGCCAAGACCGAGCAAGTCTGGCACAGAACTGGGGAAGTCTAGGGAAAGGCTGAAGTTCTTAAGCACCCCACAAACTGGCTTCCCTGCATAAGCCTCATCACTTCAGACTCTCTGAAATGTGTGTTAGTGTCCCCCTTTTTTGAGACAATGTTTCACTATGTATCCCTGATAATTGCTATATAGACCAGGATGTCCTTGAATTCACAGAGATCCATCTTCTGTTTCCAAATGCTGGGAATTAAAGCTGTGCCACTACTCCCAGCTTATGTCCCTTAAAAAAAAAAAAATTGAAATAGTAAGCTGTGGTGGCACACACCTTTAATCCCAGCATTCTGGAGGCAGAGGCAGGCACATCTGAGTTTGAGGCCAGCCTGGTCTACATAGCAAGTTTAACACCAGCCAATGCTATTCAATGAAATTCTATCTCAAAAAAAGTGTGTGGGGGGGTGGGGGGGCTAGGGATCTGGCTCTTTGTAGTGATAGAGTGTTTGGCTAGCATGTGCGGTACTGTGGATTTGATACCCTGCGCACTTGTGCATGCACACACACACACACCCCAAAATTAGAAGAAGCCAAGTTCAGAGGTCCTATGACTTAAGTTGTTGAGTCGATGCTTGAGTTCAGTTTGATCACACGTATATACACACATACACACCCCTCCACTTTACTCTTAGGAAGCCATTTCTGGGATACACTTTCCTCAAATAATGGGTTTACCAAACCCAGAAGAACGTCAGACTTAAGTGGACTTACTTACATACAGGAAAGTGGGCAGTGGGATGTAAGTCGATGGCGGTCATGTCAAGGGCGTGGGGAGGCTGGAAGAAGTCCTGGGCCTTCCTTCCACAGGCCATGCTAGACCTCAGGCTCTGCGCACACGGCTCAGCTCCCCTCTTCTCTCGGGGCACGGATGGAAATTGCCAGCCCTGAGCAGGCCTTCTCCACTGGGGCCTGTACTTGAGTCCCTCTCTGAACATGCTGCCATGAAGACAGAGCTTGCTGCCCTGGCCACCCACTGAGGGATACCCATCTGAGGTCACAAGTTCACCACACCAGTTGATAAGCTGGAGGTTGGAAAGAAATTGAGGAAAAGTTTACCAAGGTTGAGGGGACTCAAGATGGAGACCACTGAGCAGGAAACAGCTGGAAGGAGTGACTGGGGAAGAGGTTGCTGGGAAATGGCAGGGGCGGTGATGTACAGAAGGGCCACACAGAGTGCCCAGATAGCACTGGGCTGTGCCCACAGGAAGAAGCATGAGCAGAAGCAGGATAGTGGGACAGCCCTGGTGCCAGGTTTGGCTCTGACTGGCCCATGTGAGGCTGCCCCTCCAATGTAGACGGCAGTGCCAGGCATAGTAGGTGGGGCAGTGCAAGAGGAAGGTTAAGACGCCGGTCCTCCCATCAATCTCCCTCCCAAATGAGATTTTGTCATCACTGCCCTGCCTCTCCAGAAGGGCTCTGCGACCCTGCCCTTCAGTGGCTCAAAGGCCGGGTACCTCACCTGCAGGCACACCCATTGATTGCTGCTAGCCTCAGGAGACTATTAGAAGGTTCTAGTCTTTGTCCAAAGAAAACCTGGGTTCCCCTGCCCCATCTCCTCAACCGTATGTGCAAGGCCCTATAGTTCCTACTGACAAATAGTGCTCCTGACCGATAAAGTCAGCCAGGGATTGGGCTTCAGGGTGACTGTGTAGGACATAGTGCCGACTCCCCACCTACCCTGGTGTTTCCTATGATCTGAGATCCAGGAGGCCCAGTTATTGACACCGCATGCATTGATAGTCAATGGGGAGCTGGATTCTGGGATGACTCCATTGGCCAAGGCGTGCTCTGCATGTGACTTTTTCCTCTCTTGGGAAAGTGGGATGGAGAAGCCAGGAGATGGGGGCGGGGGTAGATTTGCTCCAGCGCCTCCTCTCTGAGGAAGCTGGGGTAAGTCATTTGCTATATAGGTGTACAAGTTTCTGCCTCTCCTTGGATCACAGGACCATTGTGAGGCACCTGCACCCAGGAGACAAATGACTTCATAGAGGAAGTGTGCACTGCCCAAAAGAGCCAGCTTGTGGGGGATGTTGAAGGATTACAACTTGGTAGATTTTCTGCTGTGGTTTTAGGAAATGACTTTAGGAGCCTAGGGATGGACCCACAACATACACTCCCTCCCCACCTCCCCCCTGCATCTCCCCCAGGATCCTTGCTCTCCATGTGTATGTGATTGCCAGCACTAGACAGGCAGAGCCAGTGGTGATATTGTTCAGTGGCATATGAGCGATTTTATTGTAAACTCAGGAAATTCCCGCTCTTCCCTCCCTTTAGCTGATAGCAGGATCTCTACTTCTTATGCTTCAAGTTCCCTTCCAGGGTTACACCACCTGCCAGCAGAGATCTCCATGTTAGTCATAGAAATCACCACCAGGGGGCGCTGTTGTCCAGTGAGTGGGCACAGGGCCTGGGACCCTTGGTTTTTGTGGCAAGTTGGAGCTATCTCCAACTTAAAGGAAACCCTTTAAGGTGGACCTCAGGAGTCAGTCGCCCTCTTCCCTTCATGAGCACCTCAAGCTATGATGGGAAGAGTTTCTTGTCTTTGTTTAAGAACTTTTTCTTTTTAGCATAAGTCTTACTTAAAACGTTGGTGGCGCACGCCTTTAATCCCAGCACTCGGGAGACAGAGGCAGGCGGATCTCTGTGAGTTCGAGGCCAGCCTGGTCTAGAAGAGCTAGTTCCAGGACAGGAACCAAAAAGCTACAGAGAAACCCTGTCTCGAAAAATATAAAAACAACAACAACAACAACAACAAAACGTGACTAAATCAAATAGAGTTGATTTGGCCTAAGGGCAGGAGATGCAGCAAAGCCCAGTGTGGCTACTTCCCTCCTCCCTAGCTTAAACATCCTTTGGGATTCAGGGCCACAGCGGTGGTTCCCACTCTCCTGGGGTCTCCAGACAACTAGATGATATACTGGGTCCCGCATTTCCATTGCACCTTCCCTAGAGCTCAGTCAACTGAGCTGCATCCTCAGCCCAGCTATTACCCTGCTGTGTGGCCGAGTCAATGGCTTCCTCTCTCTGGGTGTGGGGCCTCCCAGTCCAGCCACCCACAGTCAGCAAGACCCAAACCCCTGAGTCTAGGGCTCTGGTGTGGGCCTGTGTGAGGGGCTGCATCTTGCCTTGGCCTGGCAGTGGTGTCGTCATACCCACCTCATATGGATGCTACACAGGCAGCTCAAAGTGACACTGAGCAGAACCGGGTACAGGGGCGCTTGACGCGGCGTAAGGCAGATGATCTGCACATGATCCGGCGCCCTGGGGGGTGGATGCGTGTGGGAAGCCCCTCAAACCAGACCAACTGGTCAGTTTCATCCAGTGGTTTCATGTTCATCTTGGGAGTTCTGTGATTGTAGATCTTCAGGAAGACAATTCGGGGCTCCTTAACATGTGGTTTCCTCTTCTGGGCTCTGGTAAGCAAGCCATGATTCTTTGCTATCTTGGGGACTTTAGGCTTTGCCTGCTTTTTTCTCCGTGACGCTGCTGCAGGTGACCCCTTTGACCCTTCCGTGGGCTTCCACTCCTCTGACGTGTTTTCATTAGGTTTCTCTATGGACTCTGCTTTCCTGGATTCCAGTTTCTTCACCAGGGCCAGAACGTCTTGCTCTTCATTCTTTTGTTTCACTTTCACGTTATCCCTGACAGGGAAAGGAAAGGTCAGCGGAGCAAGGGTCCTTCTAACCCAGTCCTGAGCAGTCGCTATGGTGCTGGTTCAGGGAGCCTGCTAGAGCTAGACTGAAAGAAACGTCTCTAGTGCCTGGAGGTACTATTAGTTTTAGTAGAAAGGATGTGAGACATTGGCAAGGCAGAAGGCATGACCAGTATTTGAGGAGCCCAAGGGTATATATTTTGTTGGCACCTGCCACTACACTAGGCTTCTGTCTCAGCCAAGAGGGAAGACTGCCCAGTGTTCCTTTCCAATTATATTCTAAGAAACCATGGGTCTCTGAGGAAGCTTCTCCATACCCTCGCCTGGGCTAGGTAGAAGGCAGGATGAGGGCCAGGTACCTCTCACATTGAGATTTGGGGACAAATGTTTTTAAGAGATGTTTCTGTGCTTCGAGAACTATGGTGGTCTATGACCCTGAACTTGGTTCTGGGCTTCCCGGTCGTTCAGGGGCCACATCAGAGAGAGATGCCTGAGGAAGGAATTAACAGTTCTCGGGAGTCTGAGTATCAGATTGAGCCAGGCAAAGCCCATGCCTGCTCACCCTGGCTGATGAAAGTGATGGCCACTAGGGGCCTATTGTCAAGATCTGCAAGGTAGGAGGCAAGGAAACAGCTGAAGTCTGGAGAGCAGTCTTTGGAGACAGCATCTGGATGGAATAAGACATTTCACCTCCCAGAGCCCAGCCAAGGTCTCCATCATAAGATGGATAATCTCGCCGGGCGGTGGTGGTGCACGCCTTTAATCCCAGCACTCGGGAGGCAGAGGCAGGCGGATCTCTGTGAGTTCGAGGCCAGCCTGGTCTAGAAGAGCTAGTTCCAGGACAGGAACCAAAAAGCTACAGAGAAACCCTGTCTCGAAAATCAAAAAAAAAAAAAAAAAAAAAAAATGGATACTCTCATGTACCTTGGTTGTTGGGAAGAAGCATCTAAGGGTGTGGGGGGCACATGTGTAACATGTAAGCAGAGTGGCTGGCACTTAGCAGGCACTTCTATAAATGCTCCCCAAATTCTAGAGTGGCCCATGAGTAATCAGATTCTGAGCAGGATAATGTATCTTCAGATTCAGAGAATAGTCTGTGAGACTGTCTCTGGGTTGGGCTGCAGGCCCAGGAGGAAGAGATAGCTCCCCACATGCACACTCAGTACCACAGTTATAGGTGGGCCCTTCACTAGATGACTGTGATTTCAGGTGGGAATGACTTCAAACAGGTACTCTGCCAATTGTCAGTTCAGTTGGCTGAGATAAATCCCTTCATCGCTGGAGTCTCAGTCCCTGCCAGTAAAACACCTTGCATAAATATCTGTTGCACAGAGCCCTTGTGTAAAGCAGGCCTCTGCTCCCCAATTCCTCACCACAGTGCCTCTTCCTAGGAAAGATAGTTGCTGGGTATTTTGTGTGTGTGTGAGGAAGGGGTGTGGATGGAGCTCACCCGGAGGAGATTTGGAAGATCTTTGGAACTCTGATTATTAAATTCCAACACCTTCTGGCCAGGCTATGCAGTTCTCGGATCCGGTCATTTGAACTCTTGAGTAACTTCAAGAGGGACAAGTTTTTTAATACCTGCCAGGGTCAATAAACCAGAAAATTAGAGGCTGCCGCTCTCCAGGGTCGCCTTCCATGCCCTTTCTATGGCTTGGCTCAGCTCAGGGCTAAGTCTGCTGGCTCCCCGGGGTCACTGGGTCCGGCACCTGGGGTAGCACTTCAGTGGGGGTTTGGTTCCCCTAAGCAGGGGCTAAAATGGAACATCTCACCATTTTAAGTCGGTTCCGCTCAATTAGTTTGCTGACAGGCTGATTTATCTTGTCCTGCAGTTTCTCATCTTGCATCTGAGAGATAGGAAGAGAGGGAGAGCTAGCATAGAAGGAAACCCCTTGCATGCCTGCACTGTGTCTCTCCATTTGACTGAGCATGCTTTGACCAACCCTAGACTGGGAGTCTTGTCAGTTTGGCTTTAGAACAAAACTGAGACCATTTTAACTCTACCCTGAGACCATTTTAACTCTGCCGGCCTCCTTTCACCCTTCCCCTTTCCCTTCTCTAAAAGGCTGGAAAGCCTTTTCTTGGTGTGGCTGGATCATCTGATAAGATCCCTCACTTGCCTGGGCTTCGAGACAAAGTCTGACCTTAGAAACCACTCCATTCTTGGGCCTCTTCTTTGTAGATGGATTCATGCTGGGGCTGTAGGAGCAAGACTGGACCCCACACTGCCTGCACCCTGCCCCTCTCACTTCAGCCAGCACTTGAACTGAGCAATATATGATGGCGCTAGACCTGCCAGGCAGTGAGCTGTGACATCACTAAAATGTGTGACAGCGTCAAGGTTGTGTCTCTGGAGGGTCAGAAGGCCACTCCCATCTGGAGAAACACAGTAGGTGACAGGCACCCATGTCCATGATCACAACCTCCCTGTGAGGTAAGATGGTGGACCCCTTCTTTTAGAAGAAGAAGCTAAGATTTTAAAAGGTAGGGCTAGACAGATAGTTCAGTGGTTAAGAGCACTGATTGCTCTTCCAGAGGACCTGGGTTCAATTCCCAGCACGACATGGAAGCTCACAACTGTCTGTAATTCCAAGATCTGACACCCTTACACAGACATACGTACAGGCAAAATACTAATGTAAATAAAAATAAGTTTAGAAAAAGACTTTAAAAGGTTACATAATTTACCCAGTTCACACGGCTGCTTGGCGGTAGAGCTGGGACTGTGATTTGGGCCTGACAAGCCAGTCCGTGAAGACGAGCTCTCAAGCTGCTCCTGCACTCAGCCACGCCACGTGTGTTGCCGGGCACCTGCTGCATGTTTAAAAGTCATTATGGGTTTGTGTGTGTGTTGGTGGAGGTGCCAGTCAGTGTTATCCCTTGGAGCTGGAGATCTGATTGGGTGCTGGAAACCAAACTTGGATCCTTTGTAAAAGCAGTTGATGCTTTTAACCACGGAGCCATTGCCCCTGTCCCCTATTTTGTTTTTAAATAATTGTCTTGCTGTGCTGTCCTGGCCTCAAACTTCTCTTCCGGCCTTAGTTTCCTCACTTGGAATTGCAAGCATGTGTCAGTCACAATTTAGCTGACATTTGTGTTATACTTCCTTTGAATCTTGCCTACGTCTTCCATGTATGGCTAGCATGTGGTTATGTCTAAACAGATGTGGTATCCACATCTGTGTTGGTGTTTGCACTCAAACTGAAGGGTAAGAATATGAAAATGTGAAGCAAAGTGTGCCGAAATTTTTCTCAGCTTCTAATGATGGGCTCTGCATTACTAATATTTGCTCCAGGGCTTTCCTTCCTTCCTTCCTTCCTTCCTTCCTTCCTTCCTTCCTTTCTTTTTCTCTCTTTCTTTCTTTCTTTCTTTCTTTCTTTCTTTCTTTCTTTCTTTCTTTCTTTCTTTCTTTCTTTCTTTCTTTTATTTTTTGGTTTTTCAAGATAGGGTTTCTCTTGGTAACAGCCCTAGCTGTTCTGGAACTTGCTTTGTAGACCAGGCTGGCCTCGAACACACAGAGATCTGCCTGCTTCTTCCTCTTGTGTGCTGGGACTAAAGGTGTGTGCCACCGCACCTGGCCTTATAGATAGCTTCTTAAGGCCAGACCAGTGGCCAGCCATTTTCTTCTGTAAAGGGCCACTACTGTGGGACTTTTCAGCCATAGTTGTGACTGCCTACTTTAATTCTATAGCCACTGATAGTTTGTAAGTGAGCGACCATGGCCTTACTGAAGAAGACTGTTCACAAATACAGTCGATGAGCTGAATATGGCCCATGGCAACTGGGGACAAATCAATAAAACGACACAGTTAAACTCAGTTTGTCATGCTCCCCTCTCCTGTGATGTACCCCTTCTGCAGTTAATTTCAGCTCAGTAGTTGGGTCACCGGACTCAGAGTAGAGAACAAAACACCCAGGAGTACATCTTTATACACCATGTGTACCGCTCTGCAGGGCTGCAGGGTAAAGGCACTCAGGGAGACAAAAATGATGGCTTTCAAGGTTAGAAAGTGACAAGCGAGAGCATTTTTACCTTCGTGTGTGTTCAGTATCATTCATGTAATTATAAGTTTAGTCATTTAACTTTTGATGATGGTTGCACTTATGAACCAGCTTGCAGAGCTTCTCAGCATGAAGGGGTAGACTTCCTGAGCCTCTGAGGCAGATTTAAGATGTCACTTAGAACAGATAGAGCTAAGCACTTGGACCGAAGTAAACAGGGAAGGGGACAAGAAGGATAAGGAAGGGGTATGCTGTATTAACAAGTGTGACAATGCAAGGCTGGAGCCTGGGGCAGGAGGATAGTTCAAGACCAGCCTGGCTACACAGAGAAAACCTATCTCCAAGACAAGACAAAACAGGGCTGGAGAGATGGCTCAGTGGTTGGAAGCACGTCTCTTAAAAGAGGACCCGGGCAATTCTCAGAACCTATCTCCCGGCAGCTCACAGCCGCCTGTAGCTCCAGCCCACAGGGTTCTAACACCTCTGGCTTCCACAGGCACCTGCACTCGCATTCACATACACATAATCTTTTTCTTTAAGACAGAGAAGTATGGTTTGGGAAACATTTATCAAGAAGGTGGGGTTTGAGCATAGCCCTGAAGGAAATGGATGCTGTGGTAGCAGAACATGAGATTGAAGAGGAAGTTACAGTGGGCTAAGGACAGATTGTTGCACACCCTGAAGGATAACGGACTGTCTGGACCCCTGGTGTGTAGTTGGCTACGTCAGAATGGTCCAAAGAGCGTGTAAGAAATAGCTTCTCAGGCACTGTCCTGCTCACTGGCCAGTCTGATACCCACGCCATACTACACTTTCTTAAATGTCCTGTATCCGTAATATACAGGGGTGGGGGTGTTAATCTGCTCAGGGAGGATAACAAGGAGTAATTGGGAAGGAAGTTATCAAAGACAGTCCCTTTGTGCTCACTCTTCTGTGGATTCCTGTGCTCCCAGGCCTCCTTCTCCTTGCTAGAGCCATTATGGTGTTTATCATGTGGATTGTATTGGCCTGCACATTCTCCAAGGCCTTGGTGCCTGGTAGCTCCATCAGCTCCATCCACTGCAGGGACTGGGACCTGCTACAGGCTAGGCACATGGACAGTAACCATAGGCAGGGCATGCTCTTTCTGCCCTCTTTCAAACCCGTAGGCCAAGGAGAAAAGTAACTCTAGAGCGTGGACTCCTCCAGGGCAGGAGTTTTGTCTGTTTCGTTCATTGATAAGTTCCTCGGGACTTAGAACTGTCTCTGACAGGATTATAGATCAAAATCAGGTTAAAAACAAAAACAACCCCCCAAATATATAGCATTAACTGCAACTTGGGTAAGTGAGGAATTAGGGAAGGAAATATAGAAGTTAGCCAAGTAAAGGACATGAGGTAGCAGGGCCTTCTCACAAGAGGGAATTTAGAGGGCGTAGGTGTGTTCTAAGCCATTGTGTTTTACTGGGAAAGTAAGTGGGGCCAAGTGTGGAAGGGTGGACCTGGAAAAGTGAGGATGGCTTAGGTGCTGTGTGCTTAGGAGCCAGGCTGAGAGCCTTGGAGTCAGCTCGGAGAGCATCAGGAGGGCTCTGTGCTGAGGCAAGCCTGGCTGACTGCCTTATTCTGTTCTAGTTCATACAGCTTTTAAAATGTTTATAAGATTTTAGAAGAATTATATCAAAATTAAATAACTGGATGTAGTGGTGCACACCTTTAATCCTAGCACTTGGGAAGCAGGTATCTAGGTGCTCAAGGCTATCCTGGACTACATAGCAGGCTAACCATAGCTACATAGTAAGATCCTGTCTCAACAAGAAAAACAAATTAAATCGAATGCACAGTAGTTTTCCCTGACCCTCCCGCCCTTGTATTGAGTAGCCCTCACTCCATCAGCATTACCAGTAAGCTTCTGACAAACACACTGTGTGATACATTAGCATTATCACCCAGGGGATTCCTTGTACGGCCACTGTATGGGTTTGGAGGAGTATTTAATGATGTGTCCTTGATATTACATCACACAGAATTGTCTCACTGCCCAAAAAAATCCCATGCTCTACTTTTTTCACCCCTCCATCTTTACCAAGCCCTGGCAAACACTGACCTAATCTTTACTGTCTTCATAGTTTTGCCTTCTAGTATGTCCTGCGATCAAAATAAAAAAGTTAAGTGTCTCTAGTCATTTTGGATCAGCATTTCTTTAATAACAGCATTTAAACAAACTGCGTGTCTGTCCATACCTTGACTGCTCGTCTCTTTTTAGTGCCGAATAATATTTTCTATGTCAGTTTATTTATCCCTCTCCTACTGGAGAACGTCTTCTGTGACCCCAGGTCTGGGCAATTATGAGTAAAGCTGCTGTGCACATCTGTGCTCAGGTGTTATGCGGACACACTTCCACTCCCTTGGGTAAGTGGCTGAGACTGCAAGTGCCGGTTCTCTGCTCAGTTTCATAAGACAGCAGCAAGCCATTTTCCAAGTGGCTGTACCTGAGACAACCTTTACAATTTTTGTTTTGTTTTGTTTTTCTTTCAGACTTTTTGGGGGAGCAGGGGTGGGATTTTCAAGACAGGGTTTCTCTGTAGCTTTGGAGCCTGTCCTGGAACTTGCTCTGTAGATCAGGATGGCTTTGAACTTACAGAGATCCACCTGCCTCTGCCTTCTGAGTGCTGGGATCAAAGGAGTGCACCACCACTACCTGGCTTGTTTTGTTTTTTAGTGTAGGATCTTGCTACAGAGCCCAGCCTAGCCTGGAACTCACTATATAGTGCAGACTGGTCTCACATTTGCAATCCTTCTGCTTCAGCCTCCAGAGTGCTGGGAGTGCTGGGAACTCTAGATGCGAGTCATCACACCCATCTTAGTCCATGCTGTCACTGTTTCGCCACCTTCTGGAGTTAGAACACCTGAGCATTTCATACCCAGGAGACCAGATTGTACAGTAACAGGGGCTCATGAGCAGTTTTCCATATCCTATCTTGCTTGCTCTTTCCATATACACAGCGAAAATACAAGTTTCATGGGGGAGAGAAATCTATCCAGTGACACAGGTGGTAAGCCTTGAAAAATAAATACAAGAAAACTTTAAAAATAGGTATAGTGAAGCCAGGAAGAGGTGATGCAAGCCTTTAATCTCAGCCCTTGGGAAGCAAGGCAGATCTCTGTGAGTTCAAGGCCAGTCTGATCTACCGAGCAAGTTCTAGGCCAGCTAAGACTATACAGAGAGACCCTGTCTCTAAAAACAAACATACAGAAAAAGTATAGTGTATAGAACATACTATTTATCATCTTAATTCTTTTTATTTTTTGAAGACTTTATATACATACACAGTGTATCTTAGTCATATCTACCCCCCATCCCCTCCCATTCAACTTTCCCCAGGCCCATTCCCAACCTATCTCCCTCCCAATTTAAACATCTTCTTTGTTAGTAATGCTGTCCATATGCTCATGGGTACAAAGTCCTCTACTGGGGCTTGGACCACCTACCAGTTGCCACCTCTGATGGGTGACTGGAATTGGCTCCCATAAGCTTATATTTTTGCATGATTAGTCCCCGTTTGATGAGCTGCTTGGAAAAGATTAGGAGGTGCAGCCTTGTCAAAGGAAGTGTGACCTTGTTGGAAGAGATGTGTCACTGGGATTGGGCTTTGAGGTCTCAAAACCCCACTCCAGGCCTAATTCCTGCTGCTGCCTGTGGTTCAGGACATAAAACTCTCAGTTACTGCTCCAGTACCATACCTGCCTGCTTCCTGCCACATGGTAACAGTTAGTACTCTCTGACTGTAAGCAAGTAACTGCAACTGTACCCAAATTAAGTGCTTTCTTTTATGAGTTCCCTTTTCATGGTATCTAACACCACCCCAAAGAAAACGACTCTTCCTCCTGCATCCATAACACTGTGTACTTTGTCCTTACACTTTGTCTAAAATTAAAATATAACTACATCTTTTCTGCCCTCTATGTCCCCTCCCACTTTGCTCCTTCTCATATTCATAACCTCTTTTTAAAATTATTTTACACACTATATGTATAAAAATGCAACTTGCCAGTATATGATTTTAAGGCTGACCAGTGGTATTAGTTAACCAATTTAGGGGGCTCATTCCTAGGGAAGACTGTTTCTCTCACTGTCAGCGTTACTTGGTTCTTTGTGTGTGAGCCAGGCCTCATGAGATTTGCCCTTTCTGTCTTCATATGCCTATTGGTGCTGTAATTCTTCAGATCTTTCTTAGGCAGCCATGCTGTTGAAATATCATGAGTAAAGCTCCCCTATATTTCTAGGAACCATGGTCTCACAGATTTCCCATCCTTTGGCCTTAGAATCTTCCCATCTCTTCTTCCTTGATGTTCTCTGAGTCTTTTTCTTTTTTTCTTTCTTAACTTTAAAAAAAATTTATTAATATTTATTGAGCTCTACATTTTTCTCTGCTCCCCTCCCTGCCTCTCCCCCAAGGTCCCCAAGCTCCCAATTTACTCAAAAAATCTTGTCTTTTTCTACTTTCTATTTCCCATGTAGATTAGATCTATGTAAGTCTCTCTTAGTGTCCGCATTGTTGTCTAAGTTCTCTGGGATTGTGGTTTTTAGGCTGGCTTTCTTTGCTTTATATTTAAAAACCACCTATGAGTGAGTACATGTGATAATTGTCTTTCTGTGTCTGGGTTACTTCACTCAAAATAATGTTTTTTTAGCTCCATCCATTTTCCTGCAAAATTCAAGATGTCGTTATTTTTTTTTTCTGCTGTGTAGTACTCCATTGTGTAAATGTACCACATTTTCCTTATCCATTCTCCGGTCAAGGGACATTTAGGTTGTTTCAAGGTTCTGGCTATGACAAAGCCACTATGAACATAGTTGAGCACATGTCCTTGTGGCTCGATTGAGCATCCTTTGGATGTATACCCAAAAGTGGTATTACTGTGTCTTGAGGAAGGTTGTTTCCTAATTTTCTGATAAATCGCCACACTGACATCCAAAGAGGCTGTACCAGCTTGCAGTCCCACCAGCAATGCAGGAGTGTTCCCTTTTCCCTACAACCTCTCCAGCATAAGTTGTCATCAGTGTTTTTGATCTTGGCCATTCTTACAGGTGTAAGATGGAATCTCATAGTTGTTTTGATTTGCATCTCTCTGATGACTAAGGATATTGAACATTTCCTTAAATATCTTTCAGCCATTTTAGATTCCTCTGTTGAGAGTTCTCTGTCTAGGTCTGTACTCCATTTTTCTTATTGGATTATATGATCTTTTGGTGTCCAGTTTCTTGAGTTCTTTGTATATTTTGGAGATCAGACCTCTGTCTGATGTGGGGCTAGTGAAGATCTTTTCTCATTCTGTAGGCTGTTGTTTTGTCTTTGACTATGTTCTTTGCTTTACAGAAGCTTTTCAGTTTCAGGAGGTCCCATTTATTAATTGTTTCTCCCAGTATCTGTGCTGCTGGGGTTATATTTAGGAAGTGGTTCCCTGTGCCAATGTGTTCAAGTGTACTGCCCACTTTCTCTTCTATAAGGTTCAGTGTGGCTGGCTTTATGTTGAGGTCTTTGATCGATTTGGACTTGAGTTTTGTGCATGGTGATAGATATGGTTCTGTTTTCATTCTTCTACATGTTGATATCCAGTTATGCCAGCACCACTTGTTAAATATGCTTTCTTTTTTCCATTTGATATTTTTTGCTTCTTTATCAAAGATCAGATGTTCGAAGATGTGTGGATTGATATCCAGGTCTTCTATTCAGTTCCATTGGTCCTCCTGTCTGTTCTTATGCCAATACCAGGCTGTTTTCAGTACTGTAGCTCTGTAGGAGAGTTTGAAGTTAGGGATTGTGATGCCTCCATAAGTTTTTTTATTGTACAGGATTGTTTGGCTATCCTGGGTGTTTTGCTTTTCCATATGAAGTTAAGTACCGTTCTTTCGAGGTCTTTGAAGAATTTTTCTGGGATTTTGATGGGCATTGTGTTGAATCTTTTTTTTTAAACTTTTTAAGCTTTATTTATTCATGCATTTTATGTATTTATTCACCAGAAGAACGAATCTGGTCCTATTACAGATGGTTTTGAGCCACCATGTGGTGCTGGGAATTGAACTCAGGATCTCTGGAAGAGCAGTCAAGTGCTCTTAACCACTGAACCATCTCTCCAGCCTCTCTCTCAGTCTTTTTATTTGTTTTTCAAGACAGGGTTTCTCTGTGTATCTCTGGCTGTCCTGGAACTCACTCTGTAGACCAGGCTGGCCTCAAACTCAGCAGAGATCTGCCTGCTTCTGCCTCCCAAGTGCTGGGATTAAAGTTGTGTGCCACCGCAACAGGCCTTCTGAGTCTTGGGTGTAGGAGTTGTGCTGTAGTGAGGTCATGGGCCTTATAGAACCTATCAGTTGTTCCCCATTTTACTAAACCAGCATAATTCCTAACTGTATTCAGGACCAGTGCTCTGAATGCTATAATACATGTGGCCACTTTGAAAGATGAGTTAATCTTTCTCAAACCAAAGAACTGCAAATTTTTTCAATTTTCTTTGGATCTATAATCATTTCAAATTTTTAAAAATAATTTTAGGGCTGACAAGATGGGTTTGGGTAAAGATGCTTGCTCTGAGTTTGCTTCCTGGACCCACATGGTAGAAAGAATCCTGCAGCCTGCAGCTTGTTCTCTGACCTCCACATGTGTACTGTGGCAAGCTGGAAGTAAGTAAAGCAATGTCTTTTTTTTTTTTTTTTTAAATCCCTTCCAGCCTGGCTATATTCTGTTAAGCCATTGGCCGAAAACAGCTTCTTTATTTTTATTATTATTATTTTTTTTTTTTTTTTTTTTTTTGGTTTTTTGAGACAGAGTTTCTCTGTGGTTTTGGAGCCTGTCCTGGAACTAGCTCTGTAGACCAGGCTGGTCTCAAACTCCCAGAGATCCGCCTGCCTCTGCCTCCCGAGTGCTGGGATTAAAGGCGTGCGCCACCACCACCCGGCTTAAACAGCTTCTTTATTAACAGTCAATAAAAGCAACACATATATAGAAGGACTTCCCACTCCCTTTCTCTTTTTATGTTTAAATAAAAAGAAAGGTTTTAACTTTAACATAGTAAAATTACATATAACAAAACAGCTATCAAGCAAAAATTACAGTTACAGTATTTATATCTACTTTATCTTTTATCATAACAGGAAAACTATAATTATAACTATTCTTCGACTACATCAAAGACTCCAGAAGGATATAATATTACCTAAGTAAACAGGAAGTGGATTGTAAGCAAATTCCAAAACTCTAGAATTGACAGAGACATCTCACTACCTGGACAGTCACCCAAAGTTCTTCTGTATCATTGGAGCATCCACCTTCAGCCTACAGGTCCATAGTATCCAACAGACTTTCCCACGAAGCAGGAAATCTGAAGATCTGTTCTGCCTTGTATTGGCAAAGTCCATCAGTTGCTTTCTTCTGTGTCCTACAGAATGTCTGGCAGACTCTTTCATGAAGCAGGAACCCTGAAGGACTGTCTCACCTTCTTCAGGCAGCTTCAGCAGTCATTTTTCTGTGGGTCCTGCAAGTCCAGTCAAACAGTTCAGGCAAGAGCGGTTTCTTGCCCAGATGGTTAACAAAGTCCATGAGGAGCCTCTTCGATGCACATCTTCCTCTTTTTTTTTCAAGACCAGATAAAAATTTATTATTATTGTTTTTATTGAACTATATATTTTTCTTCTCTCCCCTCCCTTCCTTTCCCCTCCCCTTCTACCATCTCCCATGGTCCCCATGCTCCCAATTTACTCAGGAGATCTTGTCTTTTTCTACATCCCATGTAGATTAGATCCATGTATATCTCTCTTAGGGTCCTCATTGTTGTCTAGGTTCTTTGGGATTGTGAATTGCAGGCTGTTTTTTCTTGCTTTATGTCTAAAAGCCACTTATGAGTGAACACATATCATATTTTTCTTTCTGGGTCTGAGTTACTTCACTCAATATGATGTTTTCTAGATGCATCTATTTGCCTGCAAATTTCAAGATGTCATTGTTTTTTTTTCTGCTGTGTAGTACTCCATTGTGTAAATGTACCACATTTTCCTTATCCATTCTTTGGCTGAGGGGCATTTAGGTTGTTTCCAGGTTCTGGCTATGACTGTTTAAAAATATTTTTTTAGGGGCTGGAGAGATGGCTCAGAGGTTAAGAGCACTAGTTGCTCTTCCAAAGGTCCTGAGTTCAATTCCCAGTAACTACATGGTGGCTCACAACCGTCTATAATGAGATCTGGTGCCCTTTTCTGGTATGCAAGCATACATGCACACAGAAGACTATATATAAATAAATAAACCTTTAGAATAAATAAATAACATTTTTAAACGGTGAGGAAAGGCCCCCAAACTGCCCAAGTCTATTGGCTGTAGAGGTTGAAAACACCTCATTTGGGACTGAATACACACAAAGGTGGGGTAGCTGAGAACAGAGTTCAAGAGCAGAGTCCACAGCAGGGTGTGATGGCACACACCTAGAATTCTGAAGTCTGGGGGCAGAGGCAGGAGGATTGCCATAACTTCCAGGATGGCTAGAACTGTATTACAGAACATGCTCACAAGACAAACAGAACAGAATCAAAATCCTACTGGAATTCTGCATAGAAATCAACAGTCTAACTTATTTTAAAATATATGAGGAAAGGCCAACGCGCCATGACTTTGGAAGTTGCAGGATCTCTGATTTGAAGTGTTCCTGTGCAGCTAGCTGTGCAGTGTTAGAAAGGCACTGTGGAACACATTCAGCCGGAAAAGATCGTCTTTGCAGTAAATTGTATTGAAGTAGTTGTGCCGAATGCAAGTGAACTTTAATCCAGATCTTATTTATAAAAATTAACTCAAAGTGAGTCTCGTGAAAACCTAACACTTAATAAATTTTTAAAAATGTATGAGGAAGCCGGGCAGTGGTGGCGCACGCCTTTAATCCCAGCACTCGGGAGGCAGAGGCAGGCGGATCTCTGTGAGTTCGAGACCAGCCCGGTCTACAAGAGCTAGTTCCAGGACAGGCTCCAAAACCACAGAGAAACCCTGTCTTGAAAAACCAAAAAAAAAAAAAAAAAAAAAAAAAAAAGTATGAGGAAGCCAGGTGTGGTGGTATGTGCCTTTAGTCTCAGCACTCAGGAGACAGGCAGGAGGATCTATGTGAATTTGAGGCCAGCCTGGTCTCCAAAGTGAGTTGTAGGACATTCAGGCTACACAGAGAAACCCTGTCTCAAAAAACAAACAAATAAATCAAAACAACAAACAAACAGACAAAAAGAAGCACAGGAATAATTCTAGACTTTAAGTTGGGTCCTGACAGTCAAGAGTCAGGGCCTTTGGAATCTGACGTACTCATGAGGGCAGGCTCAAACAAGAGGCCCAAGGAGGGTGACAACATTAGTTTTTAGTGGTAATCTATGTTTAAAATGTTCAACAGGCAATTTTTGAAATTGTATTGAATATAATTAAGGTATACAATCTGATGTTTATAGGACACAGATAGTAAAACTGTGATAGTGAGGTGCTGGAAAGATGGCTCAGCCAAGAAAGTACCTGCTGTGCAAGCATGAGCAGCCGAGTGTGGATCCACAGCACCACGAGAAAGCCAGGTGTAGCGGCCAGAGTCTACCCCGACAGCTGGCGGCAGGGAAGGGCTGCCACAAGTGGATTCCTGGGGCACCCTGGCCAGTCAGGCTAGCCAGTGTGTGAGATCCAGGCCAAGAGAGGAGATCCTCTCTAAAAAATAAGGTGAAGTGATGGAGGAAGATACCTCTGGCCACACAAGCACACACCAGCAAGAACACTTGTTTTTTTGTTTTTCTTTTTAAAGATATTTATTTATTTATTATGTATACAATATTCTGTCTGTGTGTATGTCAGCAGGCCAGAAGAGGGCACCAGACCTCATTACAGATGATTGTGAGCCACCATGTGGTTGCTGGGAATTGAACTCAGGATCTTTGGAAGAGCAGGCAATGCTCTTAACCACTGAGCCATCTCTCCAGCCCCAGCAAGAACACTTGTACACACTTGTATTCTCGCATGTACACATGCGCTCGCACACACAGAGAGCAATAGTGAGACAAACCAGTTGTCTATTCCTACACTTTAACAATTTAACACTGACTCCATTAGCTTGTTATTTATAACCCTAAATATTTTCATTTGTTTCTTTGGTTCTGTTTTATTTTTGTTTTTCAAGACAAGGTTTCTCTGTGTAGCCCTGGCTCTCCTGGAACTAACTCTGTAGACCAGGGTGGCTTCCAACTCAGAGATTGACCTGCTTCTGCCTCCAGAATTCTGAAATTAAAGACCTGTGGCAACATACCCGGCCTACATCATTTTTTACTCTAGACATGCAATTATCTTTTTTTTTTTTTTGAGGTAAAGTTTCTTGTAGCCCAAGCTAGCCTCAAAATCACTATGCAAACAAAGGGTGACCTTCTGATCTTCTGTGCCCACCTTCAAAGTGTTGAGATTTTAGGTACAGGGTACCAGGCCCGGCTTTCACACAGTGCAGGCAATGAAACTCAAGACCCTGCACACATAAGGCGGGCAGCAGGCACTCTATCTACCGAGTGGCATCCCCAGCCCTAGTTGTGGTTCTGCTGAACTCGTTTTATCTGTTTCAGCTTAAGTAGCCTCTGTTGAATAGTCTTCAAGACCACTAATTTCTTCCTTAGCTGTGCTGAGCTTATTGATGAGTCAGAGGTGTTCTTCAAATCCGGAGCACGTCTGTTTCTAGTGTTGAATATGACGTGTGATAGTTTCTTGCTCTGCTAAAATTCTGCTCATTTACGTTGTCTATATTTTCCATGAGACCTTTCCATGAATCATCATTCTCTTAAATTTTCTGTTTGATAGCTACAGCATCTGGGCCTCCTCATTACTTTGACTCCTGACAAGGGATTTTTGTTGCTGTTGTTGTTTTTGTTTTTTCTAGAAAGGGTTTCTCTGTGTAGCCCTGGCTGCCCTAGAACTCACTCTGTAGACCAGGGTGGCCTCGAACTCAGAGATCCTCCTGCCTCTGCCTCCCAAGTGCTGGAATTGAAGTTTTTAAGGATATGCTTCCATGTGTGTACCTATCTCTGGACACAGGATGCTAGGCACTAAGCACAGTGTTCTCTGTGCCTTGAAATTTCTGTCTTGTGCTAGGCCAGTGTAAGGGACTGAGTTGTCTCTCCGCTCTTCTGTCATCTGGAATCCCACAGATTCTGCTCCTGTCCGAGCCACAGTGGGCCGCCAACAGTTCAATAAACATTTTAGCTAGTTCTTCTAATTCTCCTTCCCTTCATGCATGGAGATTTCATTCCCCCTCAGAAGTAAATCAGTGCTTAATTCTATGTCTTCCTAGAGACTCCTGTCCTTTAGAATTCACATTAATTACTTGCTTTGCAACCTGGATTCTCTGAAGGTTGACAAAAGCTCTGGAGCCCGTCCAAGTTTTCCGAATTGTTATTAGCGTGGTAATGCTCTCCCTGCTGCCTGCGTCTCAGCTGGAAGCCGGAGTATCCAGCCGTCTACTTTTTGCTGTTCTTTTCATCTCTCTTGGCCATTCCGTTCCTTGTCAGCCTGGATCATTCTTCTTGATGACATTTCCAGTGTAGCTCACTGAATTAATTTCAGATTGGATGTCCCACTCTTCCAAAGAGTTTTTGGCAAGTATCTGGCAACAAGAAGGAACAGACATCCATAGTCTTTCATCATCTTTGATTGAAAATAATCTGTGGTCAGTTGATGGTTCACAATCAGTTACAGATGGACTCCTGTTTTATTATACCCCCTTCAGTACTGCACTGACTAGTGGAAGGAAGGAAGGGAGGGAGGGAGGGAGGGAGGGAGGGAGGGAGGGAGGAAGGAAGGAAGGAAGGAAGGAAGGAAGGAAGGAAGGAAGGAAGGAAGGAAAAGAGAGTCCTTGGAGTCCTTTTTCCAGAGATGAGTTTGAAAATAGGGCAGGGGTGGGAGATGGTGATATGTGACCTTGGGAGCTGAACTCCAGCCCCTGTACTCTAGACGTGGACTTATTTTTCTGTGGTAGAAAATGAGACCAGGTATCTACCTCATCCATTAATAAGAAATAAGACTCGAACTTACTAAAATGTTTCTTGAAAAATGAAAATTACAACAGGATAAAAGAACATGCTGCCAGCTGCGGTGATAGCCGTCTCGGGAGGTAGCCTGCCCAAGTTCCAAATCCAGCCCAGTCACAGACTAGCTGTAGGACCTTGAACAGCCCCTCCCCCTCTCCGTAGGGAAGGAGACATAACAGTCTTTACCCCAGAGAATTAAGGGTTAGTATATGTAAAGCACTTAAAGTAGCGTCTGAAGCCAGTAACTCCCATAGGTAGTTCTGACAATTAGGACTCCATCCCTACCCTGACACAAGTTCACTGTAGAATGCAGTTCTTTCCCTTTCTCAGAACCCATCACAACCAAGAGAGCTAAGGTTTACGGAGCATTTCCATTGTATCCAGAGTCCTACACTAAGCATTTTGTATGAATTATAAGAGGGGAATCAATTATTCCAAGTTAATAGACAGGATCAAGGATCAGCTGTTTGCCTAGGTGGCCAGAAGCTTCAAGAAGGGGCCTGGCCACAATCCAGTAATCTTAGCCACTGAACTCACTTCCATAAACTATTTCCACTCTTCCGAAGGGGAAAGTGGCCTGCTGTAGTTACCTCCCAGGGTGGTTCTCACCTACTTACACAGAGGAGTCAGTGCCTGAGCGTTGCTGGAGTCCGATCTGCAGGGGAAGTGCAAGGGAAGTGCCCCGCAGTTCTCAAGGCCATCCCTTTGCACGTGCCCATCCCCTTCCCTGCTTTTCAAGACTTCACTTTGAAGCTGAGCTTGGTGCACACTTGGGAGGCAGAGGCAGAAGGATCTCTTGTGTTCAAGGACAGCAGGACTAAACAAAGAAACCCTAGAGAGAGAGGAGTGGAGGGGAAGGGAGGGGATGGGAGGAGGGGAGGGGAGGGGAGGGGAGGAGAGGAGAGGAGAGGAGAGAGAACTGAGTTACAATAGCCGAGCATAGATTTTATTCTGACAAAGGACGACACTTGAGCTCTGAACTGCCCAAGCTGACTGCTGTTGTGAAGACTGTAGCTAAACTTAGAGAGGGCACAGGAAAACCTGATGGAGGCTACTACAGTAGGAGCCGAAGCCAAGAGAGTGGTGGAAACAGGAATGGTGGATTGGAAAGATACTTAGGAAACAGAAATGACATGAAATGGAGGTTTATTTTTATATGGGCCTCAAAGGAGAGGAAGATGCCAAGGATGGCTTGCAGACAGCTTGACCCCAACACAGATTTGTAATAGAACACACACACAGTCTGTGGCCTATCCCAACACTGCTTTCAGGGGCCAGAAAGCAAGGGAATAGGTGGTGGTGGTGGTGGGGGGAGAATGGGAACGGAGTCTTGATCCAGAAGCTGCTATACTGGACACCGCTAGCACTGGTCTTAGCTGCGAAGGGGGCAGTTTCCATCTGGACTGCCCACCCACGCCAGGCCAAACATCTGGCGTCCCTGCTAACACCTCGAGGTGTTGGCTCCCGGCCGGCGTGTAGGGTGCGGCACCGGCTCGTCCCCTCCAGCCCTGACCCGCCCAGTGCGCTGACCGGTAGGGCGGCGGCTGGTGTGCTCCTGGACCCAGCTGAGGGAATCCAAGGCCCAGGGGTCGTCAACCGCAATGCACCTGTCTCATCAGGAGGCAGCAGACCCTTGCTTTCGCATCCCGCACCTCCTAGAGAAGGACGCGCGTAAGCGTGGCCAGGGTGTTCGAGGTGCGGAGAGGCGGGCAACGGGTGCGTGCGCGTGGTCGTTGCGTGGGCGCTGCTCGCAAGTCGGAGCGCATCAAGTGTGCGTGGGCCGGAGCCGGCGCGTGTGCCCGCCGCCGCTGCGCGCTGGGCGGGGGTGCCGCAAGTGCTTCGGGGCGCGCGCAGCCCCGCGCGGGCGCCCGCGGCCGCCAGAGCAAGGAGGGATGCGTCCGGGAACTTTTCGCCCGCCCCGCAAGTCCGGGTCGCGGCGTTCGGAGGGGCTGCCCGCCGCCGCCGGCCCCGAGTGCCCGCCCCACCCCCACTTCCGCCTCCCGCCTCTTCCTCGTTCCCGACTCCCAGGGCCGCCGGTCCCCAGGGAGCCCCGCAGGCATAGCCCCACCCGGCCGGCGCTGATCGCTCCCACGCCCCCGCTGCCGCTTGTCGGGAGCGCTTCCAGTGAGCCAGCGGGGCGCGGGCGCTGCAGGTAGGGGTACACGGGCTGGGCTCAGGTGCGGGCGGACGGGGGCCACGCAGCACGGGAACGCGGGGCGCCCTCCTCTGCCCGCCCCGTCTTCGCCCACGCGCCGGTCCCCTTTTAGGGAATTCTTTGCCTCTTGCCTCCTCGGGCGCGGGTGGGGCTGGGGCAGAGGGCGTTCTCCATTTTCCTGGCTCCTGCCTGGGTCTCAGACGCCCTTCTCCAAATCTCCACTCTTCCCAGTACCTATGGTCGCATAAACAACTACCTAGCACCAGGTCTCGGCTCCGCGGCCGCTGGTGGGCAATCTCTTCAACCTGGTAAGACCACAGCGTTGGGGGGGGGGGCGGCGAGGAGAGACGTCCGGGTGGCCCCGGTCCGCGGAAGCTCTCCCCCCTCCCCGCAGCTCCGCAGACCGCCCCTGGGGCCCTGGGTATTTTTAGCGTGTGACCTGGGCGGCAGCTCTAAGAGTCTTTCTCTGGAGTCCGCGTCAGCGTCTCCGTTCTCCGTGGCCACTGGGCCACAACAGCTCCCGCACTTCCTTGCCCCTGCCTGGCTCTTTAGTTTCGGGTCCCTTGTGAGCTACCCCAGTGCTTGAAGAACTGGCCAAGAGCTGGGATGCACTGTGCCCAGATGGGGTTTTTGGAGGATGACAGTTTGGTTCTCACCCTAGAAATTTCCCTGCTCCTGGTGATGGGTTCAGAGCAGTGTGCCAGGAATGAGAATGAATGCACAGGGCTCTGGTGTTCGGAGAAATTCGGCACTGGGAACATAGAGGCCTGGTCTGAACTGTACCCAGGCCCCACCTTTCTAATTGGTACTTGCTAGCAGGGGAGGTAAGCCACACAGATGTGTAAGAGGAGGGAAACAAGTCTTAGAGTTAGAGGAAAGGTGGCCAGTTCTCTAGACAGCTCCCCTTCACAGTATTGTCGTGTAGTGCTCAAGTAGGTAGGGTAATGCCTTCAGGTGGAAGCCTGGGCCAGAAAGATGGTTTTTAGGGCAGAGGCAAGTCAGGGAGTTAGGTCTTTGACTTCAGAGAAAGGATTTGGATGTGACGAGGATCATGGTGATGGTGTGTGTGAAGAGAAAGAGAAGTGTGGGGGAGGAACGTTGCTAGAGTCTTTCTTTGGGATTTGAAGGGGTGGGAAGAACCAGAGCTGCAGCAACCTGTACTTCCCATCTCACCCCGTTCTTCCCTGGCTTTTTGAGGGGAGCTGGGTCCTTGAAATGGCCAGCCCCTCCCAGCCTCTCAGAAGGGCATTATAGGCAGTTGGACAGCCATTGGCAGCCTTGATTAGCAGCAGGCTCTTGCCGTGCCTGGAACTGACATCCCCTTTGTGGAACCAGGACCAGCCCTTTCGCTATAGAGACTTGAAGTTTGTGGGATGAGTTTTGTCTCACAGAAGGGAAAGAGGCTGCCAAGGCCAGAGCTGTCCAGACTGGAAGCAGAGGCCGGGATGCTGGCTGTCGTGGGGCTCCTTAAGCCTAGGCACCCACTTTTTTCTCTCTCGTCCCCACAACTGTTTTACTCCTTTACCCCGCAGGAGCTGACATGGACCCGAATCCACGAGCAGCCTTGGAACGCCAGCAGCTACGTCTCAGGGAGCGGCAGAAATTCTTCGAAGACATTTTGCAGCCAGAGACAGAGTTTGTTTTCCCCTTGTCCCATCTGCATCTCGAGTCCCAAAGACGTGAGTTTCAAGTCCTGAGGAATAGAATTAGGGTGGGTTGGGGAAGATGTCCTTGTGGCTCTCAAATCTTGGGGGCCATCTCCCTTCCTGTTTTTGTGACCCAGTAAACTCTGAAATGGAGATCTTGCAGGCATATCTGACTGTCCTCTCAGCTTCAGCCTGATCTGCCTGCCCTCCACCCTCTTGTCTGCAGCCCCCATAGGTAGCATCTCGTCTATGGAAGTGAATGTGGACACACTGGAGCAGGTGGAATTTATTGACCTTGCCGATCAGGATGGAGCAGATGTGTTCTTGCCGTGTGAGGACTCTCCACCAACCCCCCAGATGTCTGGTATGCCTCTCTGCTTAGGGAACTAGGGACCATATAGCCAGGGCTGGATGTTTGGGCCCAGAAATGAGAGCGCAAGTCTGAGCGAGGGGTGAATCTTAAGTAGAAGTTGGAAATGTGTCTCTGCTAGAGAAACGACTGGCTGTTCTGATTTAGGGAAGCTGACTCAGGGGGAACTGGTCTAGTAATAGCTAACTACTTCAGCATTCAGATTTTTATATTTGTGAAATTCATGAAATTACCGTAGTTAAAATAATATAAAACATAATGATCATGTTAGACAACCTAAGCAATTTTAGTCATAATACTAAATTTTACCAATTTCCTGGGTTCTTAATACTGTGCTAAAGTACTTCATGTATTTTTTTCTTGATCCTTACAGCATTCTATGAGGACACGGAGGACAGAGTAGACTCTTCATTTCATAAAGAAGGAAGTTAGAAACTGGGCAGTGGTGGTGCACGCCCTTTATCCCAGCACTAGGAGGCAGAGGCAGGTAGATCTCTGAATTCATAGCCAGCCTGGTCTACAGAGTGAGTTCCAGGACAGCCAGGGCTACACAGAGACCCTGTCTCAAAATTAGAGGCTAGGGATTGAGTTCAGAAACACAGTATACACAGTATGCTTGCCTGGCAAGTGCAAGGTCCTGAGTTTGATTCTAGCACCGAAAAAAAAAAAAAAGAAAAAGAAAAGAAAATTAGTCTCAGAAAAGTTCAGTCACATAGGCGGAAAGTGGAAACGCTGGTATTCAAACCCTGTCTCTGGCTCCAAGCCCTGGAACGTGCTCCTGAGACGGCTAGCTCCCTCTCATCACAAGTTCAGAAACAGAGGAGGATGATTGTGAGCTTGAGACCAGCTGCAGAGCAAGACTCTGTCTGAAAGAAACAAATTGCTAGTATTTCCTGATGGCCTCAGATGCTTGATATGCATTCTTGAGGTTTTACTCTAAAAACTTAGAAATGGAGGTGTCCTTCTCACAGCAGGAACTGAGGGGAAATGACTTGCCTGCAGCTGCTCAGGACACAGTGAGGTAGAGCCTGAGCTCTTGATTGACTCCAGCACACAAGATAGTATAATGGTATGGAAGGGGCTGGCAGTCCTAATCCTGGCCCCTTGCTGACTGGGAAAGTTCATTCTGGACAGGTGCCCACTCTTCTCTACACTTCGGTTTCCCTGGCCAGATACATCCCTGAGTTCTCTAAAGCCCTGTGTGTGGCCCTGACCAGCCCTTCTCTCTGGGTAGGAGTGGACAGCCATCCAGAGGAGCTGAGCCTGCCGGTACCCACGCCAGACAGGACTACATCCCGGACCTCCTCCTTGTCCTCTGACTCATCCAATATGCGCAGTCCAAATCCAAGTGAAGGGGGAGCAGACACCCCCTTGGCACAGTCAGATGAGGAGGATGGGGGTGATGGAGGGGCAGAGCCTGGACCCTGCAGCTAGCAGTGGGCCTCTTGAAGACTGATCTATCTGGCCATTCTCCGTGGAGAGGAGATCCCAGGCCCAGCAGAGCACCTGGAGAAGACCTGACCCTTTACTTGCCGTCAGCACCAGAGGGGTAAAGGACGGTGGATACTGTACCTGAGAATTAGCCTTTCCTGCTTCTGCTAACTTTCTCCTGCTGCAACCCTCCCACCAGTGTTTTTCTCCTGAGGTAGGACTTCCAAATGAGAAGCTGGAAGATGAGGTAGGACAAGATACCACTGCTTTCTTAGTATCCCTCCTGCCCCCAAATGACCTGTAGTCTTGCACTAGAGTCTCCTAAGTCAGTGTCTTTGAGGGGAAGGTCTGAGGAGTTCCACTTGCCACTCTGTGAGGTTGTACTGCAGTAGTCCTGCCTCTTTAAGTCCTTTTTGGAACAGGATATAGTATAAATAATAAACTATAAATAATAAACTATAATATACCACTCTTTTCACCTTATTCTTCATATTGCAAAGGCCTGCCATCCTTAACTAACTGGTGCCATATCTCCATCATTCATTTACTCCATTTAGTCAAGAAATACTTAATTAAGACTTTATCTCTGCAAGGCATTTGAAATAGAGTTCTGATGAGATGAAGCACTTTCCTGTTTTCACAGAGTTTAGTGTCTGTGGTGGAGAAAACCAGGTAAATATAATTCACAATATAGTAAGTAGTATGATCAAGTTCTCCTCTGGTATTAGGAAACAAAACTGAAGGAATGATTTCCTAAGCAGAGATCTGAAGGACAGTCAGGAGTAGCCAAGCTGGGCAGAGGGAGAGGGATCCTATCCAGGGAGAAGCTGCAGCTTGTAAACACTAAGTGGAAAGGTGTGGGGGCTCCTCCGTATAATCTCACAAGAGAGGGGTGAGGCAGGAGTATCGGGTTCAGGAACAGCTTTGGTTTCATAGCATATTTGAGACCAGTCTGTGTTTCGTGAGACCCTGTTTCAAAAAATAAAAAAATAAAATTAAGGAAACAAAAAAAAGGAGGAGGAGGCTGAAGAGACCGAGTGTAAAGAGCTAAGAAGCATTTCGTTTGGGTTAATTGTTGGATTTGAAAATATACAGGGAGAGGTAAACTTGACAGAGGTCAGATTGTGAAATGCTTCGAAGCCTGTATTAGGTTTCAGTTTGACAGCTAGTAAAAGATCATGACTTAAGATACAAATTTATTTCCTCATACTAAAGAAGTCCAAAATACAGGGCCATGGGGAAGCTCTGTGGTAACTGAGTACCAAGCTACTTTTGGGTTGTTTTCCTTAGCCATCCAAGGCACATGACATCAGTTTTTGCCCATACCTTGTATTTAGGATGGCTGACAAAGCATCAGCCGGCATGGCTGTGAAATTGCAGAAAACAAGAGAAAACGTGGGGAGTGGGCACAAAGGACACAGCCTGGGGTCTGTTCTCACCTGGAGCTATAAGAAATGGTACCCACTTGGTTTCATTGCCCAGAATTTTGTAACAGAAAATGTTTCATTTTAGACATTTTATAGACACTTGACACAGCATTTTCTAGAAGAGGAAATTCTAGCTTTTGGAAAGACAGTAACCCTTTCAAATCACTGAATTGCCAGTGCATCGGATTCCAGTACTACCCGACATCTCTGAGAAACACATCCAGCGGGGAGACATCCCTTCTTATAGGCCAAACTGCTGTCTTGACTGGTCAGGGTTTTGCTACTAAGGAGCCAAGAGGATAGCAGTCATTAGTGGTTTACGTGGTAAGAGGTCATCCTGTTAGAGTTTGGAGTTTATTGGGAATAATGAAGGATTAGAAGTGGTTGTGTTAGAGGCTGGAGAGATGGCTCAGTGGTTAAGAGAATTGCCTGCTATTCCAAAGGTCCTGAGTTCAATTCCCAGCAACCACATGGTGGCTCACAACCATCTATAATGAGGTCAGGTGCCCTCTTCTGGCCTGAAGGCATATATTGTATACTAAATAAATAAATAAATATTTTTTAAAAAAGAAGTGGTTGTGTTAAATCTCAAAGATGTGAGGAGAAAGACCACTGACCCAAATTATCACAGCCAAATTAATTAAAGCAAACAATTAAAGCAAGCTTTTTTATTTATGTACACAGACTGTCTTCCTCCATGAGGCAGGGTTCCAGAGATCAGTATTGGAAATGGGGAAGATAAGATTTTTATAGCTCAGGGGTAGGAGGTTTCCAAATAGGGGATTTGACAGGGGAAATAGGTGTGGTTACAGAAGCAGACCATAACAAGGTAATCATAGCAACAGGTGGTCATTGTAACCTTTTGAAACAAAGGTAGGGTTGCAAAATAGTCATTAACAACTTTTTTTTAACAAAGACATGATTGCCAGTTCCTGGAAAAGGCAATATAGGTAGTCATTTGTAGTAAAGGTTACAGGTGGGACATAGCCCAATTCTTGAGCAACAGGTTTAATCATAAACAGGAATGAACCTAATTTGTCTTTACTATAAGATGGCTTTCAAGCTTAAGATGGAGGTAAGCTAGTTCATCAGTTGGACTCGCATGTTTAAAAAGGTACTTCTGACTGCAGTTTAGAGAATATGCTGGAGGAGGTGGACTCTAGACAGACAAATAACAATGCAGTAATGCATGAAAGCAAAAATGGTAGTCCAGTAGGCAGTGGTTACTTAGGCTGGAGCAGGGTGTAAACAAACTGACAATAATCGTTCCATAAACATTACGTACTGGTATTTAACAAGTGTAAACACAAATACAGTACTGGACAGAAAGGAAAAGAAAAAGTCGGTTCTGTCCTGGAGCTCAGTGTAATGGAGCCCAAGTGTAAATTTGCAGCCATGACTAGAGCTGCAAAGCAGCCAGCTTCTTCAGAGAGGTCACCAGGGAGTCTCCCTTGAGGAAGCGACATTGGCGCTGAGGTCTGAATAACAAGTAGGAATAAGCTAGGGAAGAAAGAAGTGCTAACAGCCCCTTGTGGCATACTGATTGGAAGGGATCAATTGCCTGGAAACCAGAAGATTGCATTCACCTAAAGGAGAGCTAGGAGCCAGGGTAGAAGTGATGGGGTAGAGCAAGGTGGAGGATTGAGGAGACTTCAGAAGCCAATCTGGAAACAGAGGACAAAGGTACCAACCAGCATTGTTTGTATCTCATCCTGTAGGTTTGGACTGGAGGTTGTAATAAATTTGTTTTAGATGTATTGAGTTTGTGTTTTTGATACATCCAAGACAACATGATAAGCAGGCACCTGGAGTGGTAAGTGTGGAATTGGGCAAAAGGATTAGAATGAAAAATAAACATACAAATATGAATTAATACATGGGTGGGAAGTGAAACCATAGTGAGGACAGACTTGCCCAGGAAATGTTGGATGAAAGAAACTTCAGGACCAGGCCTTAAGGCTCCCTAGTTCATTTCTCATAAGTCGTTAGGCTTTCCTCCCTTCATATATCACAACACTACCTGCAGGATCGGTGACTTTAGCCTAAATCCCAAAGCTCTTCAGGCTAGGTGATACTTGGCTTACAGTTTTGTCCCCCGCCCCCTGGAAGCCATTATAAGTTACTGTCCCTAAGGATACTGAGAAGTTTGTGGCATCTCCAAGGAACCTAGAGAACCCTTCAGCTTTCCCCTGTCTCTATGAACTTGTAGCATAAATACCTTCTGCCCAAAAGTCTCTGGGTTCAAGCTGATACCATCTATTAAATTGAGCTAGGGACCCCGCCTGAAGTTAAATCCTAAAATTTCTCTAAGTTGCCTATGACTTTGCTGTATATAGATAACAATCCTTGTCCGTGCCAACCTTCCTTGAACATAGCAAAGCTCCGCTTCCTCTCTTGATGGGCCCATTCTTCTCTTGAACTGTGGCCTCTGAGCCCACCTAAGCTTATACAGAGCTTTTTGGGACCACCCCTATTCAGGGTGAAGGATGAGAAGCTGTACTTGCTTGGTTACTATCAACATTCCAATAAATCTTTTAGTTCTCTAGACACACAATGCTAAGATTGTGGAGTTTGGAGCAGGAGCCTTCTTGGGGGAGGGATCTATAGCACTCTTGAGAAATAGAATTGTTTGTGAGTCTCTGGGAAATGTCCAGTTGAGTTAGTATGAGCCCAGCTCTGTCTGGAAAAGACTAGGGTCAGTGGGACCACAAGACCACTTCCTGGTTGGGACAATGACTTCTCCCTCTGCCAAACCACAGGGGTCTGGCCAGCCTTCAGAGGCTTCATCTACAGCTGACTGTTTCCTCGGGCTACACAGTATCCTTGGAGACAACATGCCGATTTATAGCCAACTCCAAATTAAGGAGCCCAGAGTTCAGTCTTCCAAGCCACATTGTGGCTTCTTTCTATTGCAAGGCTTACTGGGTAGACATCCTGATAGACTCTGAAGAGGGAAGAATAAACTCGTCTCTGCAGAACTTTGTGCTGTGGAGGAAACAGAAGGGATCCCAAGTCAGGAGAGTCCCTGAAACCTTACCCTGTTAACGGTCCCCAGGAGTGTGCAGAACCCTACAAACAGCTCGGTAATGTGAGGACAACAGTACTGTGAGATCGTGTCTGACCGTTCTTGTAGACGACTGAGTATACCTACAATGTGCTGGCATGGTACCAAGGTGACCAAGAGCTCTCCCAGGAACAGACAAGTTCTGCTGCAGATATGGAAGCAGAACATAGTGAAGGCCACACTACAACTGCATAGATGACTAAGGCTTGCTGCAGGAGGGAGTCTTCACAGGAGGTGGGTGGGCTTTGATGATGAGGACAATTTCAGGAGGAAACAGCATGAAATAACCATGATGGCAGCTGCCTTTGTAAGAAAATATTTGAATGCTGGTAATGTAGCCACTTTTCCTGGCTCCATCACTCACTGTGAACTTAAATTAATTCAGTTTCCATACTTTAGTTTACTTATCAGTCCTCAACTTACAGAGCTGTTTGAAGAGCATTGGCTATTAATATCGAACGTGTTGACAATGACCCTGAAACGAGGTAGGTTTTTAAATTTAAGTTCCTTTTATTTGTGTGTGTATATCCATGGAGACACAGAGGGCACCAGATACCCTAGAACTGGAGTAGTAAGCAGTTATGGGGCAGCTGGGGTGGGTGCTGGGAACAGAACTCAGGTCTTCTTCAAGAGCTGCAAGTGCTTCCAACACGAAGCCTCTCCAGCCCTCTAAAAGTGGGGTTTACAGCTAAGGAAAAGTGACACTTAGGTTGTTCGTGCTTAGATGGACTAGGGCTTTGAATCCTTACCTGACATCTAATCTCTCCCCACTACTGCAAGTCTAGTGGGATCAGAAACTCTCGATGTAGGAGAATGAGGTCATCTTTTCAATAATTTATTTTTGATTATATGTATGTGTGTGTCTGCAACAGGTGTGTGCACATGAATTCAAGGGCCCTCAAAGGGTAGAGGCAGTGAATCTGGAATTGAACTAACAGGTGGTTGTGAGTCATCCATTGTGGGTGCTGGTAACCAAATTCAGGTATCTTGAAGAGCAGTTAAGTGCTCTTAGCCAGTGAGCCATCTCTACAGCCTTGATGAAGTCTATCTTGATAGGTAGGCCTTCCTAAGACCAAGTTTGGGCTCTTCCTAGAAATACAGCTGCGAGACGTAACCAAGAGTCATAAATGTATTTCCTAGAGGACACGTGGGAAAAAAATCAGTTTCATATTGGAGCAGCTACAGAACAATAATAAAGATTTTTAAAAAGTGTACCAAAAGGTAACATCTTTCATGAGAGAAGATACATGAATGAATGAAGACTATGAACAGGTGCTCAACACTAGTGAGGAAAATGCAAAGTAGTCCCACAGTGAGACCATCCAGATAGCTGGGTCCAAAATCCAAAAACACCAAATGTTTAGTAGGATGTGGACCAACCAGAAGTCTTGGGTTTTGGTTTGTTTATGTTGTTTATTTATTTACCTTGGGGTTTTTTGAGACAGGGTTTCTCTGTATAGCCCTGGCTGTCCTGAAACTCCTGTAGACCAGGCTGGCCTCAAACTCAGAGATCAACCTGCCTCTGCCTTCCAAGTGCTGGGATTAAAGGCATGGGCTACCACTGCCTGGCCATAACTTTGAGTATTTTTAATAGACAAATAAAATGACAGATTTTGGAGAAAGGTCTGTTTCTTACTAAAAATTAAGCATACACTTTCTCTTTGATTCACCCATATTGTTCCTAACTATTCTTCCAAGGGACATGATAAACCTAAATCTACAAAGCAACTTGTACAGACTATAATCAACCTTGTCCACTATAACCAAAACTGCCAGAAATCCAATGCCCACCAACAGAATGGAGAAACTGGCTTATCTACACAATGTTAGCACTGCATGGCAATAACCAATGGGAACATATGGGAACATGAGGCCAAACATCCCTGTCTCTGGAGATGAGAGGACGATGTAGAGCCAACTCCGATGAAGCTAGGCTTTCCGTCTCCACGATGTGGTTGCAAAATCATTCCTTCTGAGAAAGAACAGACAAAAGTTATATTATGATATCATTTACTTTTAGTGCTAGAACAGATGAAGCTGTTACAAGAACACTGGTTGCCTCTAGAATGTGTTCTGGAGATAGACTGGCAAGGAAAATGCACGAGCTGCTTTTCTGGGGCTTTAGGTTGTTATGTTTAAGTTTGGGGGTTCCCTCTGAACACACACTGCTATGCTGGGTATGAACCCAAGGTCTCCTGCATGTTAGACACTCTACCACTGAGTTCCGTTCCCAGTCCCAGGTCTTTGGAACGTTCTATATCTTGTGTAAGATTGGGGGTTACAATGGTTATTAGTCAAAACTCAGCTGATTTTACAAGAGAGAATGTGAGCAAAACGACTCTGAGACTATAGAGCACATCTGGGTGTGAAATTTACTCTGTGGTGGCATCAAAGCTAAGACAGATGAGTGGACCTGCTGGTGTGTAGCCATGACGTCTTCATAGTGGAAATGAATTTACATGATTGGAGAAACATGTTTAACAGCTGCTCATTTTTTCAATGTTGCCATACCGTTTATTTATAATAAAAGACCACGGGGAGGGGGTTGTAGGACAGCTCTGCCTTTAGAGCTGCTGGCTAGGTTTAGAGCCAAGACACCTGTAATCCCAGCCCTCGGTACTGGAATTTCTCAGTACGTTCCTTCAACTACGAAATGGCCATACTGCATATTGAGCACTTTCTAGCGTGTGGAAACATCTCGAGATGCCTGGGTCCTTCTGCCAGCTCCCTCCCCAGCACAAGCCCAAGCCTCTCCACACTGGGTAGGATTTGTGCAGCGGTCGCGGTGACCGCACTGTGACTTCCGGAACGTCTCCGGAAGTCCTTCCTCACACACTCTTCCTATTGGATGCCGGTTTTGGTGGGCGCGGGTGCTGCCGGGAGGCGGAAGCGGCCGCAGGTATGGCAGCGGCCTTGCCGCTCGCTGTGCTTTTGATGCTGCTGGTGGGACCGGGCTGCTGGAGCCACGCAGAGCACCCACGCGACAGCCTGAGAGAGGAGCTCGTTATCACTCCGCTGCCTTCCGGCGACGTGGCCGCCACATTCCAGTTCCGTACGCGTTGGGATTCGGATCTGCAGCGGGAAGGAGGTGAGTTCAGGACGTGAGAGAAACCTCTGTGACACCTTATGGAGTTCGTGAAGAGAGCAGTCCCTGGGGGGGGGGGGGGGGCTGGGTCGCCACTCACCTGCCCTGGTTTCTGCAGTGTCTCATTACAGGCTCTTCCCCAAAGCCCTGGGGCAGTTGATCTCCAAGTATTCTCTGCGGGAGCTACACCTGTCGTTCACGCAAGGCTTTTGGAGGACCCGATTCTGGGGGCCACCCATCCTTCAGGCTCCATCAGGTGCAGAGCTCTGGGTCTGGTTCCAAGACACTGTCACAGAGTGAGTTCCCACCTTGGGTCCAGTTCCAGGTCGTGGAGGGAGCGTGGCAGGGGAAGGTGTTGTCATCTTGCCGCTGGCCCTGGTATCAGCTGCTCTAATAGGGGCGATCCCACCAAGCTGGCTTTGGAAGTAAGGGATGATATTACAGGGCTGGGGAGATGCCAAGTCAGAAAATGTTTGCCACTCAGGCTTGAGGACCTGAGTTCCAGAGCCCACTTAGAAAGCCAGGCTGTTGATGCAGGCCTGTAATCCCAGAACTGAGGAGGTGGACACAGGAGGAGCAGGTTTTGCTGGACAAGCCAGTCTAGTTGGATCAGTGTGCTCCAGGTTCAATAAGAGACCCTAATCTACGAAAGTAGAGAGGGCATGAAGAAGACCAATGCTGGTCTCTGGCCTCCGCAACTGTGCGTTGGTATGCATGTGCATACAACACAAAGAAATTACATAACCACAGAGTGGCGTTCTTTACCTTGATGAGTGAACGTTCTATCCTAAATACTTTCAAGTCTGAGATACTACATGTACTTCCCTAAAGAGGCAAATAACAGGCAATTGGTGCCTACTATTGGCACATAAAGCCACAAATAATTGGCAGATTAAATGTTTTTCAAAGACAAATATTCACTTGCATTTGAAAAAATATCCATGCTTAGCAAAACATACTTGTGGGATAGCACATGACTGAAAGAAAAAAACCATTGATGAAGCTCTGGAGCGAGAAGGGTGTTTAAGAAGGTGTCTCATATGCTTCTTACTCTTAACCGCCCTGTAAGGATGAGTAGCTCAGATATTACCAGCGATAGGGAATGGTAGGAAAGAGCCCCTGGAACAATTTGAATTTGGTAACCACCACTCAGTTCCTATGGATTGCTACCATATGACAGTATGTTATAAGTGTTCACCTATTGCTTTCAAGAGAGATCAGACTTCAGCATAGAGTTGACATCTAAATATCAACAAGTAACTTTAAAATTTATGAAATGCTAAATGGATTGGTGTTACGCACATCAACTGAAGCATGGGCAAGACACTGCCACCACCTAGCCATCTCCTAGAAAGGACTTAGTGGGGTCTTGAGTGCTCGGACACACAACAGAGCAAAGGAGCTGAGCTTGAGGAGAACTGTATAGGCTCCTTGGCAGAGGGGACAAGAATGGAGCAGAACCGAGAGGTGGTGGCGCACACCTTTAATCCCAGCACTCGGGAGGTAGGGGCAGGCGGATCTCTATGAGTTCGAGGCCAGCCTGGTTTACAAGAGCTAGTTCCAGGACAGGCTCCAAAAGCCATAGAGAAATCCTGCTCGAAAAACAAAAACAAAACAAACAAACAAAAAGAATAGAGCAGAACTTTGAAGGCAGCAAAATTCCATGAGCAGAGTGTTCCCAGCAAGGTGACCCACTTGAACAGAGACCTGCGGAGCTGCCGTGATACCCAGAGAAGGAGCTAAGGAGATAAGATGAGGCAAGGGCATCCCTAAGCAGGGGTAGTGACATCCTGACTTCCATCACCTGGTGTGTCTCTTGTTCTATCATGGACTTGGCAGTTAGCTATGGTTGTATGAAGGAGGCCACACAGGATTTGGAGTTACAAAGGTATAACCACAACCACAGGACAGTAAGTAGGTCTGTGTCTCTGTCTAGTGTGGATAAATCTTGGAAGGAGCTCAGCAATGTCCTCTCGGGTATCTTCTGCGCATCCCTCAACTTCATCGACTCCACCAATACTGTCACTCCCACTGCCTCCTTCAAACCTCTGGGACTGGCCAATGGTGAGAGAGCCCTTGAGGTCGTTCTTCCTTGTACCTTCTACCCCAACGTACCTCCTTCCCCTTGGGCTCTTCTCCCACAGCTGGGCTAGATCCTAACTCCTGTGGGTGTGCTAGTTTCCTAAGAACACTGTCTCTGCGTTACCTACTCTCTGATTGGAGGTGGGACCACTTGGCAGTGGTACTAGAAGTGATTCAGGGACAAGGTGGGGTCACGCACATCTTTGGAGTGTGGTTCCTGGGAGGTAGGGCCCAGGTACACTCTCACTAAACCTCTGTCTCCCTCAGACACCGATCACTACTTCCTGCGCTATGCTGTGCTACCTCGGGAGGTTGTCTGCACTGAGAACCTCACTCCATGGAAGAAGCTCTTGCCTTGTAGTTCCAAGGTGAGTGTGGGTGGGAGCCCCACAAAGGGAAGGGAGTTGGCAGATGTCCCTTCATGGCCAGGCGGCCAGGGTGTGTTTCAGAGAAGCTGTGCCCCGTGTCAGGTGCCCCATGCAGGGTACTAACTGTCCCTGTATCGCTTCTGTCTCCTCCAGGCAGGTCTCTCTGTGCTATTGAAGGCAGATCGCTTGTTCCACACCAGTTACCACTCCCAGGCGGTGCATATCCGTCCTATCTGCAGAGTAAGCCAGGGGGAGTCGGGTGGGGGTCATCCAGAGGCTGTGAGAGACAGTGCCGGTAAATCTGTGTGATTCTAGCCGAGTGAGCAGTAGAAGCAGAAGTGATGCTCATTATGTGGGGCACTGGCTGTGCACCAGGGTAACTGAGCGGTTGGCTGGGAAGCACTCAATAAATCTTTATTGTGGAGCACAAAATCAGGAACAGCAGCCATGTGAGTACAGCTGCTGGCTCAGTCGCTTGCCAGCTGGCGTGACCTTGAGGAAATCATTTCATTTCCTTGCACTTCATTCTCTCATCTGTCACATGAGAATAATAGAGTCTATCTTGGGGGTGGTTGTAATGGCTCATCACACTGATGCACATAACGCTGTTGACATGGGATCTGGCTCAGGGTCAAGTGCTCCGAAGGGAACGGTAGCAAGTCAGTAGAAGTGGAGATGCATAAACAGATGGGGATTATGTCCAAGTTAGTTCTTGGGGTGTGGGCTGGATAAGAGTGAGGCCTTGACTGCTACCATCTGGTCTTTATGGCAGAATGCTCATTGCACCAGCGTCTCCTGGGAACTGAGGCAGACCCTTTCGGTTGTATTTGATGCCTTCATCACAGGACAAGGGAAGAAAGGTAAGCTGCCTGCCCTGGTACCTCATCTCTGTCCACCTGTCGCTGGCCTGCTCTCTCTGTCTGGACCCAACTCCCCAGCCCTTGCTCAGCCCTATTCTTTCTTCTCAGACTGGTCCCTCTTCCGCATGTTCTCCCGGACACTCACAGAGGCCTGCCCACTGGCATCGCAGAGCCTGGTTTACGTGGACATCACAGGCTACGGCCAGGTACCAAGGTGTTTAGCTGCACACATACCCTTCTCCCCCAACATCAGCCTGTCCCTCTGCTTGTCTCTGAATGCTACCCTTGTGTTGCCAGGACAATGGAACACTGGAGGTGAGCCCTGCTCCCAGCTCCACATACCAGGATGTCATCTTGGGCACGCGGAAGACCTATGCTGTCTATGACTTGTTTGACACAGCCATGATCAATAACTCCCGCAACCTCAACATCCAGCTCAAATGGAAGAGACCTCCAGATAATGGTGAGTGGATGAGGGGTGGAGGAGGACAGCAGACCCTCAATTTTATGTCTTCTGTGTCCATGTTGCTGGTTCTAAATTCACTTCTTCCAGCTTTATGACTGGGCAGGTTTCTACCTCCACTGAGCCTTAGTGTCTATAACAGACAGCACTAATACCTAGTGGATGGGCTGTCATAATTAATGTAAAATAGAGCTCATTCGTGTTCAGATAGTTTTGAATTTGTGACACGCTGTAAGCATAGAGTGGTACATAGTCTTATTTATGGCTCAGACGCTGTGAGAGAGTAGCATAGGTACATTATTGTTACCCAAGGAAAGGGAGGAACATCCTGAGAGTGCTGCTGCGGGCAGGAGGGGACACAGTGTTAGTCACATGAGCACTGTAATAGTAATAGTCATCATTTTATCCTTGTGATCGGAGGAAATTGGATGATCCCAGAGCCCACATGCCCCAGTTCTTATGGCACAGCCCCCCCCCCCGCCCCCGTTCTCTGATCTGGGGCTCTGCGTATGGCTCAGGGAGTTGGGGTGGAAAGTGACTCTCCTTTAAGAGTGATTTAGTGTTGATTCTTCTTTCCCTTAGCAGAGGCCTTGCCTGTGCCCTTCCTGCATGCGCAGCGGTATGTGAGTGGCTACGGGCTGCAGAAGGGAGAGCTGAGCACACTGCTGTACAACTCCCATCCTTACCGGGCCTTCCCTGTGCTGCTGCTGGATGCCGTGCCCTGGTACCTGCGGCTGTATGTGCACACCCTCACCATTACCTCCAAGGGCAAGGAGAACAAACCAAGTAAGGAGCTGAGTCGCAGGCAGATCCCCGTTCACCTCAGCTCCTTCTCTCTTTAGAGCCTCCAGACTCCCGTCTCCATAGTTCCTGGACACCTGAAGGGCTCTGAAGAGGGAAAGAGGGGCTTAGGGACGGCTTTAAAAAATGCAGCAGACGGCAGTCGGTGGTGGCACACACCTTTAATCCCAGCACTCAGGAGGCAGAGGCAGGCCGATGGATCTCTGTGAGTTCGAGGACAGCCTGGTCTTCAGAGCAAGTTCCAGGACAGGCTCCAAAGCTACACAGAGAAACCCTGTCTTGAAAAAACAAAAAAAGAAAGAAAAAGAAATCCCAAAATCCCATCTCTCTAAAATAGCTAGATTCTTTTAAATTTCAAAGTCTTAGCCAGGCAGTTGTGGCACACACCTTCAGAGTTTGAGACCAACCTGGTCTACACAGAGAAATCCTGTCTTGGGGGAAAATAATTCAAAGTCTTTCAGCTATGGGCTCCTGTAAAATCAGAAATAAATTAAATACTTCTCACTTCAAGAGGAAATAACCAGGCATAGTCACAGTATGAGCAAAGCAAAACCAAACTCCAGCAGTGTAAATAACTCAATATCCATTGTCTAGGATTCACTTGTGGCCTTCTGGGCTCTTCCAAAGGACTTGGGTCGCTTCTCTGGCTCCGCCCTCTGTACACATACAGCTTGTCGTCTAGGCTCCATTGCTTCCACTCCTCGGCTGCTGCCGTTCTTGGTGACCATTTCATGGTACTGGCATCTCCAAATATGGGGTCTTCTGCTGACCCTCAGCTATGCTTTCACCAATAGCCTTTCTTGGGCTCTCTTTAGGGACTCCAACCCTGCCAGACAGTGCAAAGTCTCATGTGCTCTCTATGACCTTTATACCCTCAAAACCAGCACTACCTAGGTGACACTTTATGACCAAATTTAGTTACCCAGCACAAGGTGCTGCCTTGGCCCCTGGACCACAGCTTCTGTTTGCTGACTCTAAGAAAACACTTCCCAGAAGACTTCACCTCATTGATGCTGTTTTCTTCTTAATCACGGCTAGTTCTTCAACCCCAGATGACAGCATTTGTTGTCCCAGAAAAGCAAAGGTTTTACCTCAGTGGTTCTGCTCCCTTGTTACTCACAGCTGATTCTTCAGCTCCAGCTGAGCAGACACGCAGATTCTTCACACAGTTGGCCTGGTAGAGTCTTTGCTTCCCTCTGAAACTCCACAAGCCAGGCCTCCATTGCCTGCACTGGTCTCAACATTCGTATCTTCCGAGCTCCTACAGAACAGCCCACTGCCCAAAGTCCTTCTACTATCCTCCCTAAATATTGGTCACGTCTGTCACAGCAACACCCAACTCCTGACACAAACTTCTGTCCCAGTTAGGGTTTCTGTTGCTGTGAGGAACACTGGCCAAAAGCAGGTTGGGGGTGCAAGGACTTACTTGGCTCACACTTCCACATCGCTCTTCCTCACTGAGGGAGTCAGCACAGGAACTCAAACAGGGCAGAGCCTGGAGGCAGGAGCTGATGCAGAGGCCATGGAAGGCTGCTGCTTACTGGCTTGGTCCTCATGACTTGCTCAGCCTGCTTTTCTATAGAATCCAGGATGACCGGCCCACAATGGGCTGGGTCCTCCACCGTCAATCACTAATTAAGAAAATGCCCTGTAGCCCGTTCTTATGGAAACATTTTCTCATTTAAGGTTCCCTACTTTCAGGTAACTCTAGTTTGTGCCAAGTTGACATAAAGCCAGCACAGGGGTAAAGTTTAGAATTTGTTCCTTTTTGTTCCAGGTGTGGTGACACATACCTTTAATCTTAGCACTTAACAGGCTCAGACAAGCAGATCGCTGAGTTTGAAGCAAACCTGTTCTCCAGAGTGAGTTCCAGAGAAACCCTTGACCCCAAGTAAAAAATTTAAAAAAAAGAAATTTTAGGCCGGGTGGTGGTGGCACATGCCTTTAATCCCAGCATTTGGGAGGCAGAGGCAGGCGGATCTCTGTGAGTTCAAGGCCAGCCTGGTTTACAAGAGCTAGTTCCAGGACAGGCTCCAAAGCTACAGAGAAACCCTGTCTTGAAAAACAGAAAAGAAAGAAAAGGAAGCCGGGCGATGGTGGCGCACGCCTTTAATCCCAGAACTCGGGAGGCAGAGGCAGGCAGATCTCTGTGAGTTCGAGGCCAGCCTGGTCTACAAAGGGAGTTCCAGGACAGGAACCAAAGCTACAGAGAAACCCTGTCTCGAAAAAAACCAAAAAAAAAAACCATAAAAGAAAAAGAAAGAAATGTTGTTTTTAAAGAAGCATTGACATTTGCTGATGCTTTCCTACTGGGTACCTGGCATAGCACCAAACCAAAGCACTTGGTTTTCTTTGGTATGAGAAGCCCCGATGGTGAAGAAAGGATAACATCCGTGTCAGGACAAACTGAAGAACTTCTAAGTCATGTTTCCCATGTTTTCAAACCTGTGGTTAATATTTTGGCTGTTTTGGTACTGTTCAAAACTTTTTCAGACACACCATGTGGGTATATTTTATACATTCCTCGGGGTGAATTTTGTGCCTTTTTTTTCTACTAGGGTATTGGGAATTGAATTTTAACCTAGGGCCTTGTACATGCTAGACAAGTGTAGACAAGTGCTCTCTGTTAAATTATACCCTAGCCCTCTTTGTTTTGTTTTTTGTTGGTTGTTTTTGTGTTTTTGTTTTATTTGAGATAGGTCTTTCTACATAGCCTTGGCTGGCTTACTGGATCACTGTTATTTGCTTTTGTGCTCAGCTTTTATCTGACTTTTACACTTAGAAACAGGGGCTTATGAAGTTGCCCAGGCTGGCCTTGAACTTTCGTCCATCTGCTTGCCTCAACCTCCCAAGCAGTTAGGAACACAGGCCTGTTCTTTCACTCTCAGCTGTGTTTAATCTTTGACCCTGGGGAATTCTGAACACACCCAAGCACAACAGGTTCCCACCTGCCTAGCTCACCTTTAGAGGTCTCCAGCTTCCTCTCAGTTTACCATTTTATCTGTCTCTTTGTCTCTCTTCACTTGCTTTGGTTGCTTTGTCTTTTTTCTTGAATATTTAAAGGTAACCCTTAAAACATTATATCAATTTGACTTTAAATATTTCAGAATATATTCTTAATAGATAAAATCAAGCCATCATCGCTCTATTTCCGGGTTAGCATACAACACATTTGGTTTCATAGCAGCATCTTCGTACGTTTTCACTTAGCGTCTCTCAGGGCCCTAGCAATAGCTTTTTGTGTTTGGTTTGTACTCTCATCTGGTGTAGGAAGTCCTTCTGTCTACATGTGGCTTTAAATGGTTAATGAATACAAGCCTTTAATCCCAGCACTCAGGAGGCAGAGGCAGACGGATCTCTGTGAGTTCGAGACCAGCCTGGTCTACAAGAGCTAGTTCCAGGACAGGCTCCAAAACCACAGAGAAACCCTGTCTCAAAAAACCAAAAAAAAAAAAAAAAAAACCAACAACAACAAAATGGTTAATGAATAAAGCTGTTTTGGCCAGTGGCTTAGCAGAATAGAGCAAAGTGGGAATTCCAAGCAGATAGAGGAGGAAAGAAGGCAGAGTCAGGGAGACCCATGTAGCCTCCACAGGAGATGCTGGACAGAGCCCTGCTAGGCCACGACCTCATGGTGATGCACAGATTATTCAAAATGATTAATTTAAGATATAAAAGCTAGCTAGCAATATGCTTAAGCTATTGGCCAAACTGTTTTAAATAATATGATTTCTGTGTAATTATTTTGGGTCTGGGCGGCTGGGAAATAAATAAGCAGCCTCCGCCTACACTCCTTTATCTGCTGTTTGGTTTGTCTGTATCTCATCTGTCCTGTTGCCTCTAGCGAGCTCTTACACTGTACTTCTTGAGCGTCACTCTTTGTGGGCTTTTTAAGGAGAGTTTTAGGCCTGCAGAAGTTAAGCAAGAAGTTCAGAGATCATGTGTTCTTTGCACTCAGTTCTGTTCTTCACATGTTGCTTGTGTGCTTGTCTCCCATCCCCCAGCATCACTGGGGTCAGCCCAGGCCGTGTATGTGTGAGGTAAGCACTCACAACTGAGCTCAGTTGCCAATCCCCCCACACACACACCTTTTTTTGTTGTTGTTTTGGTTTTCTATAAAGGATTTCTCTCTCTCTGGCTGTCCTAGAACTTGCTCTGTAGACTAGGCTGGTCTCAAACTCACATAGATCCACCTCCGTCTGCCTCCAGAGTGTTGGAATTAAAGTGTGCTTCCCCCACCTCCCAGCTTTTTCTTTTTTTAAATATTGATGCTGGTGGTAGAGGTGACTGGAGAGATGACTTAGCAGGTTAAGAGCACTCACTGCTCTTCTAGAGGACCTCATTTGGTTCCTATTATCCACATCAGGTGGTTCACCTCTTACTCCAGCTCCCAGGGAACTCTGACACCTCTTTGGCCTTTTTGGGTACTGCACTCATGTGCACATACCCACTCACAGACATATATAAACATAAAGCAAAAAATAATAATTAAAAATATGATTTTGCTAGAGACTGATCCCAGAACCTCATGCTTGGTAACAGTTCACAGCTTTTTGTTTTAATTTTATTTTTTTAATTTGCTTACAAAGTAACAGGTTTTCTTATGGCTCTCTCATACATACTTTTTAAAAAGTGCTATTGCTAAAACTGGGTCATCTGTTATATAATGTGTGTAAGGAATGTTTGACGTTCTGGGTTTGTCCTTGTGCTACTGTCTAATGTGAGCTGGTATTAGATTTAGAAACTTGATTAGATTTATGTCCTATATTTTTGGCAAGAATTCCCAAATGACTCTGTGGACTTCCTCTTGGATTACATCAGACAGTGATGGCTGGTGCCCTGGTTTAATTAATTATTTATTAATTATTTATCTATCTATCTATGGGAGGAGTATTTTTTGTGGGGCGCATGTGAAGAGGTCAGAGGACAGCTTGCAGGAAGTGATTCTCTCCTTCACTGGGTCCCAGGGATCAAAACAGGCAGGATGGCCAGGCTCCGCAGCAGGTGTTAACCCATTAGCCACCTCGCCAGCCAAGATGCCCCAGTTTTAGCGATACGAAGACTGATGGTCTGCAGCATCCACGGCAGCCTCCCTTGACTGTATCCTGGGATTGCTGCCTGGTGCCGTGGTCTTCATTTTTTGAGACCATTTTTTTCCTAGCTTGACTTCCTTTTGGTCCCAAGGCAGGGGAGGAGGTGTGGGTAGTGTGATTTTAGGAATGGAGTCTATGGGTTCTTTCCTCCATCCAGGTTACATCCACTACCAACCTGCCCAGGACCGGCAGCAGCCCCACCTCCTGGAGATGCTGATTCAGCTGCCAGCCAACTCCGTCACCAAGGTCTCCATCCAGTTTGAGCGGGCCCTGCTCAAGTGGACCGAGTACACACCAGACCCCAACCATGGCTTCTATGTCAGGTGGGGTCTACCCCAAAAGACTGCCCCCACTTCTGCTCTTGCTCTATGGTGGGAGGAGCCAGTAAAGAACATAGCCCCTCTGTCTGCTTCTCCGCAGCCCGTCTGTCCTCAGTGCTCTGGTGCCCAGTGTGGTGGCAGCCAAACCAGTAGACTGGGAAGGGAGTCCTCTCTTCAACACCTTGTAAGTGTGACCACACCCTCCTGCGGTTAGGTCCTCAGCTGTCAACTGGGCATCTTCAGCCCTTGTGAAAATCCTAGTGTGAAATGTGTGAAGACTGTAAAAAAGGCTTCCCCGTTTCTACTTCTGGAACTTGTAGAGAGGTGAGACAGTAGTGTGTGCCCAGTGACCTCAACAGCAGCAGAGCCATGCACTCCAGAAAGCGCCAGTATACAACCTGGCCTGTTCCCCCGTGCTCACAGCTCAAGGGGCAGACTGTTGCAGATCTGGGTGGTGGTGGTTTGGGTTTGGTGGTGGTTTTGGTGGTTGTGGTGGTATGTAGTGGGTTACTTATTTTTATGAAGACTAGGCTAAGGCAGTAGACAAGGCAGGCCCTTTCCTTCAGTACTGGTGGGTTTCCTTTGATCAGGCATGTGCATGCACACACATGCATGCACTTTCCTATGGCATGCTTCTTTACAAGGTTTCAAGACTAGAACTCTGGAAGCTGCTCTGGAGGCAGCACAAACTGCAGCTCAATTGGGGAAGACTGGGAAGGACAGAGAAACAGCCAGTCCCATCTCACCACTCTCTCCCATCCCCAGGTTCCCAGTGTCTGATGGCTCCAGCTACTTTGTGCGACTCTACACAGAGCCCTTGCTAGTAAACCTGCCTACACCTGACTTCAGCATGCCCTACAATGTGATCTGCCTCACATGCACTGTGGTGGCCGTGTGCTATGGTTCCTTCTATAATCTTCTCACCCGAACCTTCCACATTGAGGAGCCCAAATCGGGTGGCCTGGCCAAGAGACTGGCTAACCTCATCAGGCGTGCCCGTGGTGTCCCCCCTCTCTAACACTCCTCTTCAGCAGCTATAGCTGCATCCCCTACCCACTCACCCCTGTCCAAGGGAGCAGGGACGGGACACTCCTCTGTCCCCAGAGTTAGCTTTTGAAACAAGCTCCTGCTAGGCCTGGCCGGGGTCAGAACTGTGGTGTCCGGTATGGTGGCCTCAAGCAGACGTAGTGTGGGGATTCATGTTTCCCTTCTTCGCCTGCAGCAGCCACACTTGTGGCCCGCAGTGGCTGGCGCTGCTGCACCCTGGACAGCCTGACGACGTTCCTATCATTGCAGGGTGTCTGATGGCTCAGGTAATGGAATGCACCAGAGCTCGCGGTACTGTGTGGTGGGTCGAGATTACCGTTGTAATAAAGTGGCTGCCTTCCTAGGTCATTTCTTCCTCCTTGAGGCCTGGGAAGAGTTCCCAGCAGAAGCTTGTGTGATGAGTGCTCTGCCCACTCCTGCCAGAAATTCCTGGTCTTGTGTATTCTCCCCACCCTTCTCAAAGTAATTCTCCAACTCTGGGTTTGGCTGGGAATTTTTCTGTAAATATAATCTGTGATCATGAAAATGAATCCTGTCAGCAAGAACAGAGGTAGGAGTGGCTAACTGCAGTGTCAGAATGGCTGGGGCTCACTCTGGCGCTTGGAAATTTTTGATATCAAGGATCACTCAGACTGCCCACAAGCTCTGAAGTCAGGCCATTGGCTCCAAAACTGCCCCCTACCTACCTCCCCTTGTTAGAGAACTCTGGTGCTGAGGGAGGTTCTTCTGTCTGTGTGTTGCTTTTTATTGGTTAATGAATAAAGAACTGCTTTGAGCCTATGGCAGGGAAAAACAGAACTAGGTGGGGAAAGCCAGGCTGTATGCTGGGAGAAAGAAGGGCGGAGTCAGAGAGATGCCATGGAGCCCCTGGGAACTTTACCCAGTAACCCACAGCCACGTGGTGATATACAGATTAATAGAAATGGGTTATATTAATATAAGAGTTAGCCAATAAGAAACTAGAGCTAATGGGCCAAGCAGTGATTTAATTAATACAGTTTCTGTGTGATTATTTCGGGGCTAAGTGGCCGAGAACAAACTAGCGTCCTCCTTACTACACTCTGGGTTCCTGTAGAACGGGTCCTTAGGCAATAAGCCTCCCGCTTTTCCTTCAGCACATTAAGTTAACTTGTTCCTTCCACCCTACCCCACATTTTTCTCTCTACGTGGTATAAATGCACTGTTCACCAAGCACACACCCCTTAACTGCCTGGTTCACTCTCTTCCAAAGCCAAATAAGACATTGCTTCCTTTGGGAAGTCTGTGGCATACCAGGATGTCATTGGTGCCCTCTGCCTGTCCTCCCACAGACCCTTGCACTTATCTTGTCCCATGTTTTCCACTCATGCCTGTTGACTTCCATTACACAGTGCTTGCTGCATAGGTCTTTCAGGAGAACGTGGCCCATCAGGACATTCTGCTGGCATTCAGTCAGCAGCAAAAGCATCTAGGTGAATTCTGGTCTGGGCCAGATGCAAGCTGTGAAGGGCCTGAGTGTAGCTGGTCCAGGAACCATGCCCACAACCTGTAATTCAGTGCTTCAGGCTGGAGTTAGGATTGTGAATTCAAGGCTCAATTGGGATATGTAGACCCCATCTTTAGGAAATGAAGAAAGGAACAAAGGCTGGCATATTGGAACACACCTTTTATCCAAGCACTAGGGAGGCAGAGACAAGTAGATCTCCTGAGTTTGAAGCCAGCCTGGTCTATATAGTAAATTTCAGGACAGCCAGAGCTACATAATGAGACCTTGTCTCAAACAAGAAAACAAAACAAGTGTAGGCGGATGACTTTCCAAAACTAAATGGCCTTGGCAGCCAAGTAGTGTGGGATGGTGGCTAAATCAGAACGTGAAGCAGGCCAGCAAGTCAGCTAGAAATGACCCCTGCATGCTGACAGCACCTGCACGTCTTGTTCGTCTCTCCCAGGGTTCATTTCCCCAGCTACCTTCATCCACCTGCCTTCTCCCGCTTGGATGGCGAGGATCCCTGTAGCTGAATTTCTCATTCCCTTCCACTCCAGATGTGTTCCCCCGAAGCCCCCCCATATGTCAGTGCCTTTTGCCCTCTTTCCATCTGTCCAACCCTTTGAGTCATCTTTGATCTCCGCCTCCACATCCAGTATGCACCTTCTAAATGAATTCAGAATCTGACGCCTTTATGCGAATGGGTGCACATTTAAGCTGGATGTCAACGCCAGCGACATCTCGTACTCTCTTATTTAAGTTGTTTTCGTGTGCATGAGTGTTCTGCCTGCACGTATGTCTGTGCATCACATGCGTACAGTTAGTGCCCACAGAGACCAGAGGAGGGTGTCATATCCCCCGTGATGAGTTACAGATGATTGTGAGCCACCGTGTGGGTGCTGGGAATGAAAGCCAGGTCCTCTCAGAGAACAGCCAGTGCTTTTAACCCCTGAGCCATCCCTCCTAGGAGCAAACCCCATCTCCCCGGCACTGGGATTACATAAACATGTCCCTGTGCCTGTTTTCCATGTGTTCTAGGGGTGCCAACACAGTATGGCCTTTACCAGGGGAGCCATCTCTCAGCCTTCCAGCGCCCTTTTTCCCTCCACTATCAGGTTTTCTAAGGGGCGTTCCTGGCTACACCCTATTTCTAGCTCCTTAAGCCCCAAGCTTATTCTTTTCCTGTTGGTTTTCCTCTCCAGCCTGGCTGCCTCTCGCATATGAGAACAGTAATTTCTCTCGTGCCCGCAGTACCTGGATGGCGTCTGCATTCTCAAGGGTGGAGGAATGTGAGTGACCCGCGGCCACACAGAAAGCTCCCTGCTAAGCAAGTCAGGCTTCTGGGTCTTGGTGTGTGGGAAGCCTTGAGTGACTGTGGAAGGAGCGGGTGAAGTCCTGCTTGCAAGTGTATCACTGATGAGGGCCATAAATGCCTCAGGCTGGTGGCCAGTGGCAAAGCCTTTTTCTGCTCCAGAGTGGCGAGGACTCACCCGTGCAAAACCTAGCAGCGGCAGCTCCCTCCCGCCAGAGGACTGCAACCTGAGACTTCTCCCCTGCTGAGAGGAGTGCACCCCAACTGCTCCCTGCACATAAACCAGGCTGAGGTTTTGGTTGCTGTGGTTGGCTGCATTTGTGTATGTGTGTCTGCTCTTTCCTCATTCCATCGTTGTACAGTCAGGACCAAGCTGAGCCGCACACGCCGCCTGGCATTCCTGCTCTGCCCAAACTGGGACAACCATTTATCCCTGCGCGTGGGACAAGAGCATTTCCTGTAAGCTCACCATGGCTTCTGCTGTGGGACTGACGGTGGTCCTTCTCCAACAGAGTTGACACAAGGCAATGGCATCTGGGGAAAGAGCTGGAGGTGCCCAGTCAGCCCCTTGGGGTGTAAGATGGGGTGGCTGGGAGGATGAAGGAAAGTGCTTCTATCCCTGAGAACTCCTAGGGAAATCGGGAGCGAGGAGCCTGCAGGTAGGAAGTAGCTGGTGGAAGCCGGTCACAGCTTCCAGCATTGTCCAGTAAACACCGCCCTGCTATTAGACATGGGCGTTTATTACATGCCTGCCAGGACTCTTGCAGGATGCAAAGTGGGTACTTTGTGGATTATAGGAGTTCAGGGAACTCTGTCACTGCTAGCCCAGCACCCCTTTCCCCCCTCCCCCAGCATGAAGAATATAAGTATTAGTTCAAAGCCAAGCAAACACTAGGGAATTCTGTGTTACACACTCTGCACCTTGGAGGAAGTCAGCTGCCAGGCCAGGGGAGTCAACAGGTAAGACTCATGCCTCTTCTTGAGCAGCCGGTGGCCAGGTCCTGGGCTAAGGACTTTACATGTAACTTTGTCTTCATAACAATCCCAGGCGGCTTTACATTTGTTTACAGATGAACCTAAGGGCTTAAGGACCCATAATCTGTGAGGGATGAGACAGGTATTAGAGCTCAGATGGCCTGATTTGTGACCGGTGCTCACGTGGTGACCCTTTGGGGAAGTGACCTTGGTGGAACAGAAGGTGAATGACTGCCCTTGCGGATAGTTGAGACTGTTGAGCTAGGAGGCCCATCTGCTCAGAAGGCAGCACGGAGAACTGACCCGAGAGGCTGGCAGCTGACCACAGCTGCCCCCATTAGACTAGGTGCTCTTAGAAGGGCTCACAGGGAGCAACTATGGTCTGGGAGGCCTTGTCCTGGTCCAGGAAAGAACTCTTTGCATCCACAGCACCACAGAACAGGAGGCACAGAAGTCTGGGTTGAGGCAGAGCCCCTGCCTGGAGCAGGAAGGGTAGGAGAGGGAGGAAGGGCGGAACCACCTTGCTTAGATTATCTCATATTTCCAGAGTCCCTGACTGCGCCTGTGCTCTCGCCTCCAGTGCCTGGCTCGTTTTGTTCTACGTTCACGAAGCCTTCACTGGCCCTTCCCACTCCTTTAGCGTCCCATCTCCACCTGGGCTTCTACAGTCACACAATAATCACTTCACTCCCCTGCTCATATTTTGTTGGGGGCTGCAGACCCCTGGCCCCTTGACTTTCTTTGCCTGCCTCAGCCCCTTTGCCTGCTGGAGTGAACTGAGCAAAACAACTTATTTACCTGTGCCTGTAGCTGCTCTGAGCATGAGACCCTGATGGCAGGGGAGTAGGTTCTGGTGAGGCCTGCAGCTTAAAGATCTGGAGAGCTGGGGCATGGCTCTCCATTAAAGAACCCAACATAAGCTTCCCTGGAGCACAATAAACTTGGCATTCTTATATCAAGGATGACCCATGTCATCTGTGTGCATATGTTTTTAAGTCTCCAGTTTAGTTCCTGGCTCACGTACCATCCCATAGTTGCACGGGTGCTACAATATTTCTGTATTTCTTTTTCCTATCCATTCTTTTGGCGTGTTTCAAGACAGAGTTTCTCTGTGTAGTCATGGCCACCCTGGAACATGCTGACCTCGAACTCAGAGATTCGTCTGCCTCTGCCTCCTGAGTTCTGGGAGTAAAGGTGTGCGCAGCTACCACCACCACCTGGCTCTATCCAATCTTTCATTGTTGTTCTGTTTTTCCGAGAGCTTCTTTGTGTAGCCCTGGCTGTCCTGGAACTGGCTCTGTAGACCAGGCTGTCCTCGAACTCACAGAGATCCAGCTGCTTCTGCCTCTCAAGTGCTGGGATTAAAGGTGTGCCCCACAATTGCATGGCCCCTATCCATTCTTTATGCAGTCAACAAACACTTCATCTAGCCTTGACTGTATGCTAAGCATTGTTCTAGGTATTGGGGACTGGGCTATGAATGACACAGGGAATCTCCACACCCAGGTCCAGCAAAGGAGACAGATAACAGCACAGGTGTTATGAAGAATAAAGCAGGGTTTGCGGGAAAGTGCAGATAGGAAAGGCGTCTGGGGGGGACCAGCAAGTAGGCATGTGCCTGTCTATTCTATTTAAGTGTTTCAGTTTGGGCTAAAGCCACACACAAGGTCTCATTCACTTTGTATTCCCACTTTAAGCCTAGGCCAGTGCTGGCTTCTCAACATGTTCTTCCTGGTGTGATTCCGCAGGATCCAAATTGGTCTTAGGCAAACCAAAGGGGATACCGAGGCGTCTGCAAGGTATAAACGCTGAAGTGTGTCCCCAACCACCAGTGTTATCCCCAAGGACAAGAGTGTCATGAAAATGGCAGTGTGGAGTCCCTGCTTGTGGCTTCTGTTTGTTCTCACATAGCTGTATCCCTTACAGTAAGAGCAAATGGCTATACTAGGTGCCTACTCAGAAGCAAGGACTGGGGACAGAAGGGCTCCCCAGGCTAGGTCAGGGCAGACCCCTGCTCACTGTCAAAGAATGTAGCAATGGCAAGCATTCAACCTTAGACAGGAAGGAAGCTGACACAGGGGTGAGCCTTAAGGACATTATGCCAGCTGTGGGTGGGGACCCATCCAGGCTCATGGAGACTCCCCGACCTTCGGTCACTCCCTCTGTGTGCCCTTCTAGCTCCTGTTTCCTGCTAGGCAGGAAGAGCCTGGGCGGGGGGGGGGGGGGTCTTGGAATAGAACCGCAGGTGCTGCAGGTGGCAGAGAAGAGTAGGCCAGGCTCAGAGGACAAACACTGCAAACTCCTCAGAGCGCTGTTCACCCTGGCTTCTGGAAGACACCGCCAGCCCATCCCTACATGGAGGGAAATTGGCTTCCTTGTTTTCACCATCTTTCTGAGGGCACAGATCAGTCTGCTTCTGCCTCCTGAGTGCTGGGATTAAAGGCGTGGGCCACCACTGTCAGGCCTATTTGAGAGCTTTCCTAATACTGCCTCACCCACCTGACAGAGAGCAAGTTGCTGCTGAATCCTGGGTGTCAGTGGCTCATAGCTCCAGGCCAGAATTAGGGGACTGGGACACACCCTGCAACTGAAGGAGCAGGGGCCCATCCCCTGGGCCTCTGAAAAGAGCCTTGCTTTGCATTTTCTGATGAGCAAGGGTGTCCTTGTCTCGGAGGAGGGGTCACTCCCTTTGGAGGGGCTTGTGGGCGGGGGGGGGGGGGGGCCTACTGAACAAGTTTCACATGCCAGCCCTGCCTTCTCCAAAACCCCATTCTTAGACCCAGGACTGTAGATGAGTCCCAGAGATCTAGAACTGGTAAGTGACTCCTTCGGGCCTCAGTTTTCCTCTCTGCAAAGGGATGGGCAGCATGGTCCCCGAGGAAGGCAGGACGCCCTCTCTCCTTCTGTTATTGTTGGTCCTCACCCAGCGTCTTCCAGCTAGTTGTCTCAGCATCCCGGGAGAGACAGCAGCTCTTTGTCTCTGGCTTATTTATGTGATTTGGAAATAATGTGTTTATTGTTTCATGTGAATGGTCACCCTTATTTTAAAGGCTCCAGCCATGCTGACTATAAGCAGATGCCCCAGCTGTGCCATGGCACAGATCTTTGAGCTCGTGCTCAGGATGGGGGGTACCTGCCCTGCCCTTTCCTTATTCCGGTTGGTGTCGGCTTGTTCTCTTTGATTTCCCTCTCCAGAATCTGAGATCTGTTGTCCTTATCCAAGCCACACAACACAGTCTGTCTGTGTCTGCACACTGCTCTGAAGGTACTCTGAGAAAAGAGTTTAAGCCTCAGTTTGGTGGGATTCAGACTCACCAGGGAGACATACCTCTAGATGTATCCGTGGTATCAAAGAGGCTTAACTGAAGCAGGGTGGCCTTCTGTAATGGATGGTTGTAATGGTGGCGGGCACTGTCCTGTGAGCTGGGGTCCTTGATAAAGTAAACAGGAGAGAGTGAGCTGGGCACCAGCATCTTCACTTCCCCATCTCGACAGACTGTTTCCCTTCAAACTGAGAGCCAAAAGAAAGCCTCCCCTGGGTCGCTACTGCCAGGAATTCTCTTACAGAAATAAGAAAGACTGAGTCGTACAAAGGGAACTTCACTGGCAGGTCTGCCTGGGCTGTTCTCTGGACAGTTTCCTCATGTGCTTTTCTTCAGTTGACTGCTTTTGGCTGTGGCTATGTGTGTTTCGCAGGGGTTGCCTGACACCTGGAGTCATTCAGTCCAAACCTCTAGCCCTGGGAAACCACAGCCTTGTATCTTTTTTATCGAAGTTGAGATATTAAAAGGTTGGATGGTAACAGGGCTGGGATTTTCTAAGGATTCCTCTGTTTGCACTCAATAAACTGACACTTCCCTCTGACTTAGGGGCTTTCCCATGGCCACTATACTGTGTTCACTTTCTGTTTGGAGCTCTGATCTGATATGGGACCGATTCTGGGTATCTTGGGGCCACCATGCTCTGAGAAAGTTACACAGCTGGCAGAGGTTATGTGTACATGTTCCTGGCAAGATTATCGTCTGCTTTTAATTCTAGGAGCCAAATCCCAGGCCTCAGACATACTAAGTGTATACTGCACCACTCCTCTCCTCTCTATAAAGATCATGAGGGTTTATGTTGTAGTCCTCTGTGTTAATAAGAAAGTCTTCTAAAGAATCTTTCATTTGTTAAAGATGTGTTATCTTCCCGGGTGTGCTCATGAGTACAGTGCCCACAGAAGCAAGTAGTCAGATCCTTGGAGCTGGAGTTACTGGAACCTTGTGATCAGTGCTGGGATCCCAAGCAGAGTCAGAGCCCCCTCTCCATCCCCTCCCTCTTCACTACCATCCCCCTCCCCCTTTAAGAATCTTTACAGTCTCTGCAAATTCAGAAGGGTCTGAAAATGGAGACGAGCCCGCCCCATTTTAGATTTTTTTCCCTGTGGCTTCTGTTTAATGGCGCGAAGTTCAATAAGATTAGCAGAAAGCCCACAAAGCTTTAAGAAACATTTATGGAAGTGTTCTCATGTTGGACCAAGCTTGGTGAGTCTCTTGGTTCTATTCAGTGTGAGCTCTGTCTAGGCGCTTTCTAATGCGGGGTGGTTTGCCGCCCCCTCCTGGTAGAACTGGGGAATGGCAGTGTCTCAAGCTTTGCCCGCCGGGCTAAGGAGAAAGAGACTGTCAACCATCACCAAGTTGGCATTTCTGCCACTAAAGGAGTGCTTGGGCTGGCTGAAGGCCATCTCGGCAGCCTCAGTTCCCCATCTTTGGTAGAAGTCTCACGTTTCTATCCGCAGCTGGTTGGTAGGCAGCTCAGAGGAATAAGGTAAGAGGAGGTTGTAGCTCAACTCAAAAAACAGGTGCAAGATGTTTGCCCCTGACTTACCCATCTGGCACGCAGAGAAAAGAGGCCCCCTCTGTAGGCCTGAGAAAAGACCTAAACTTTTGTCTTGGGAGCTGTGAATTGTTTTATCGTTTCCAACTCCAGTCTTCTGTGTTCTGTAGTCTCAAATACCCGCTTTAATTTTCGGGGGTGGGGCATGGTGAGTGTTGCTTTTTAAAAATTCCATTTTTCAAATTCAGAGACTCAGGCCCCAAGACACTAATTTGCCAAAACCCCAGGTCCGCTTAACTGTGAAAATTGTTGCCTTTTTCCTTTCTTTTTTTAAAGCTCGGAGACAGTTTTATTAGAGTTTGGGACTAACAACAGGCAAGCAAGCTGTAAACTTTTGCAGCTGCCCAGAGGAGGTGGGGGGTCACGTGACTCGTTAGCGGCCTTCCTGGAGCTAGCGGGAGGGCGTAGCTTCCGGGAACCGCAGGGAAAGCAGGATCAGGCTCTGGAAGAGGAGAGAGAGAAAGAAGAAACAGTAACACTTCTCTGAATAACCCAGAACCGTGGGCCAGCTTAGCTGAGCTACGCAGTGGCTGTCCAGTCAGTGACATGGGTGGCCATCTTAATACTGTGAACCAAAGTTCTGGAAAGAATTGCACGTTCCTCGGAACCTTCCGCAAGGCTGATGAGCCGATTAGGACTGCAGTGATGTGCAGAGGTTGGAATGTTGCAAGTCCAGAGTCAAACTCTCTTGGGGCATCTTTTGCTCCCTTAACGGCCATTTATTATATTCCTCTGCACGTGACCGAACAGCTTTGTGACCATTATTAGGTAAATCCTTTGGAATGTGTGAACAGATCTCTACCTAGTTTCCAACCAATCACATGGCAAAGGCTGTCAGCCGATAGCACCTGAGGTCTGTAGCAAAGTCTCTCCAGCTTTGCTGTAACCCCCTTACCAACGTGGGTACCAATGCCTTTGAATGGTGCTTTGATTTATGGTTTTTTTGTTCTGTGACTATAAAGATGTCATCAGACTGTTACTACGCTGTGTAACAGCCCCCAGAACTTAGCACAACCGACGCCATGTTAGAGGCACCATTCTGAGCTTAAAATCTACCTAGCATGAAGGCCCCCAACACCTGCCAAAATGGGAACAAAGACCTAATCCATCAAAGATCTAGCTCATAGTTCAGGAGAGTCCCTAAAAGTACTAACCTTGGCTTCTGTAGCTCTGCTGCTTGAAGTGGGACACCAAGTTTTGTGCAAAGACAAAGGGCTGTAAGGCTCAGGCTTCATGATTTGGGCAAGTTCCCCATGCAGCAACCAGAGGGCAAGAAAGATTTTTTTTTTTTTTATTTATGATGTATACAATATTCTGTCTGCATGCATACCTGAAGAGGGCACCAGATCTCATTACAGATGGCTGTGAGCCACCATGCGGTTGCTGGGAATTGAACTCAGGACCTTTGGAAGAGCAGGAAATGCTCTTAACCACTGAGCCATCTCTCCAGCCCAAGAAAGATTTTTTTTTTTCAGCTTTAGGAGTGTCTCTGTGGCAGTCTCTGGGGGCTTACCTTATAATAGTTTGAACATGGAATTGGGGTAACCCAAGTGTGTTTCTTGGGCCATGATCACACATATTTGCCTCTATAATAAGCTACTTACTTTGTGTGTGTGTGTGTGTGTGTGTGTGTGTGTGTGTGTGTGTGCTGAGACAGGGTTTCTCTGTGTAGGCCTGGTTATCCTGGAACATCTCAGAGATCCACCTGCCTCTGCCTCCCAAGTGCTGGGATTAAAGGTGTGTGCCACCACACCTGGCAATAAGCTTCCTCTTATCCTCTTTGAGATGAGGGTTGTGTTTGGTGTCTGTGACACTAACCTCCACAGCCCACAAGAGTTTGTTTCTAGTTAGGATAGGAAAAGTGTTTCTTTCCCACATTCAAGCTGGCGTGTTTGCTGCTAGTTAATGGATCCAATTAGTTTAATCACATCAAGACTTGAAGGCACGCCGGGCAGTGGTGGCGCACTCCTTTAATCCCAGCACTCAGGAAGCGGAGGCAGGCGCATCTCTGTGAGTTCGAGGCCAGCCTGCTCTACAGAGCAAATTCCTGGACAGCCAGGGCTACACAGAGAAACCCTGTCTCCTAAACAAGCAAACAAATGAAAAAGTCTTGAAGGCACACACCTGTACTTCAGCCACTTAGAGGCTGAGGCAGGAGAATCATGGGTTCTAGGCCATCCTGGACATCACTGTGAGGCTCAGTGGTGTGGGTCACAAAGCTCAGGAGAAGCACTCCCTAAATAGTGGTGACACAGTGAGCTGGAGGCTCTCGGATGCAGGTTCTGCCCTGGCAGATGTGGGGTAACATCCGCACAGCCTGAGAAGCTGCCTTTCCACCGGCTGCTCCTGCGGCTCCAGCCGCTTTTAGTGACAGCACAGGAGGAGCAACAGGACTGGAGGGAACCTCAGCTGTGCTGGCAGGTGTACAGAGAAGGCGTCTATCCCACAGCTTGAGGACCTGCAAAACCCTGGGTCCTAGGAGAGCAGCAGAGGACACACACGCACATGCACATATACAAACACAAGCACACACACAATATATACAAGTATATACACAATACACAGAAGTACTCATAAGCACACACACAATACACACAAACACACACACAATACATACAAGCACACACACAGTACACACAAGCACACACATGCACACCTGGACAGCATCAATGGGAGCTGCTGAGTAGGGTGTCACTAATAATCACTCCTATTAATCTGTGCACAAAGTACAGGCCAGTGCATTGGAGTCTATGCAATGAGTTCTCTGTGTGAATGTGTCTGAGTGTGTGTGTGTGTGTGTGTGTGTGAGTGTGTGTGTGTGGTGTGCATCTGTGTCTTACAGCATGACACCATAATGTAAATAGGCATAAAGCTGGAGGCTCAGACCAGACTTTCTGTGGGGTAGAGGCATTTTTGGTTTTTCTGAGGCTTGCCTCGTCCTGATCTTGTCTCCCCTGCTACTTTACTGGGATCCAGAATCCAGCCACTCCCCACGGTGCAGGGAAGTCACGGTCTCCTTGTCCGCTGTGTCTTCTGATCCTGTTAGCAAAGCTCTGCTCCGTGCTGGCTCCAGGGGAGGAAACTGGGTACAGAAGCACCAGATGGAAAGACTGCTGCTCAGCCCACACACGTCTGTCAGAGGACTCTTCCATGCCTGGAAAGTGCTTCTGCCGAGCCTTTTGATGCCAGCAGCCAGCAGCCTGCGCCAGGAAGAGACAGGGCAATGGAGTGTCCGACCCCAGTTCTTCTCCTCCCTCCGTCCCCTCCACTTAGGTCTGGACAGCCTTGCCAGCCCTCAGCTCACACAGAGCCTGCCCATGTGACACGAAAGCCTGCCCAGGTGTGCTTCCGCTCTGCCTCTGCATCAGTTCTTGTCCTTTTGCCCACCGTAGTGGCCAGCTATGGTGACATCAGCAACTCTTCGGAGGTAAATCTTGGCTTACCTCTGGCCTTGGGAAAATGAGGTTGTTTCTTGGGGGGACTCAAGAGGCAAGGGGAAAGACTGGGTAGAGCCAGGCTCTGTCTGGATATTTAAACCTTTATTAATTGATCCATCTATCAGTTAATCCATTTCAAAGTGCACTCTTTCTCTGCAGCCCAGGCTGGCCCTAGACCTCCAACCCTCCCGGCCTTTTGTCTCCAAATGCTGGGATTCTAGGTATGTACCACAGGGCTAGCTTCTCTCAAGATGTTTCCTTTCTCAAGGAAAAAAATAGGAGGTTTTCGCTCTAAGCACACTTCAGGACTCAAAAAGTTCATCATAAAGTTCCATGAGACCCCAGCTTCCGTCCGAGGCTGTATGTAGTCTCTGCCGCTGCCCATCCCTGGCCACAGCCCCTTCCTTGAACCTCACTGTAGTGTAACAGAAAATAAAATAAAATGAAAGAGAAGAAAAAGCAAATATTCCGTCTCCGCCACAGTTCCCAGAAAGTTTCTCCCGGGACTCGCCACTTTTACTGGCTTGCGTATGCTGATGAGATGACTCACCACTTGAGCCCCACCGAGCTTCAGAGGTGGGCTGGCGGCTGGAAGGCCTAGCCAGGTGATTAAACTTTAGCAATTTCGGGCCCCGCCCTCCAGGATCTCCAGGGAGGCCAGTGGGTCCCTGATACTGAGTTCAATTACCAAGGGCCAATGAGGGACTGGGTCATGCCTATGTAACAAAACCTCAATCAGAACCCCCCTTGTGGGTTTGGAGAGCCTCCAGGTTGGCAAACACATCCCTGTGGCTGGAGGGTTGCACCCTGGAGATGGCAGGAGAGTCCCTCCATCCCTTGCCCCCGTGCATCTGTTCGCTTAGGCTCTTCTAGAGCTGTGGCCTCAGATTGTAACAACCTCAGCACTAAGCAAAGTGTCTTCCTAAATTTGGTGAGATGGCTTGAGGAACCCCAAATACTCAGTCAAAACTCAGAGTAGTCCCAGAAACTCACAGTGGCGCCTCGTGAAACATCTGGCTTCCCAGTGGCTCAGTTTTCATCACTCAATGTCGCAGCACCTTGTGGCAGCCACTACATCAGAGACGGCAGTCGAATGGAGCCCTCGGGGTGCCGATGGGAGTAGTGGGGCCAAGCTAATAAAGCAGGCTGAGCATGGGGCTGAGCATGGGGCTGAGCATGGGGCTGAGCATGGGGCTCAGGAGTCCACATGCAGGGACCTACCCAGAACAGTTTTCTTTGGTATGACTTTAAAGGTGAAGTCTGATGATTACAAAAGGTCCAAAGCTACATTCTCATAAAGAACATGGATTTTAGTCCTAACAAAAATAGTAGGATATCTTCACAGTACACTGCAGCTATTTCCCCAGGGCAATAATTATTCTTCAAAATGTTATCTATCTGCTAACGCTGTGGTGTGTTCTATGATAAATATTTATTCACTTAAAAAGGTCATTCGTGTGCATGCATGCACAGTGTGCACACATGGGCACACATGAAGCGCAACTCCGAAGAATCAATTCTCTCCTTTCATTGTGGTCCTGGGTTCAAGCCCATGTTGTGAGGCCTTTATGGCAGGCTTCTTTACTCCCTGAGCCATCTCATTGGCTGTCTTTATTTAGTTTTTTGAGTTGCAAAAGGAAAAAATGCTTGTGCTCGCTTCGGCAGCACATATACTAAAAATTGGAACGATACAGAGAAGATTAGCAGGGCCCCTGCGCAAAAGGAAAATATGCTTCATGTAACTAAAGAAAGGATGTAAAGAAGCCTAAATAAGGTTTTAGACTCTCCCTCTGTGTTCCGCTGCCCCATCTTTGCAGGACAGCCAAAGCAAAGAAGACAGAGTGTTTTCTCCCCTCCACAAAAGCAGGGTTCTGTAGAACTTCATCTTTCAAGAGGAAAGACACAAGCAGCCAGGTAAGAAAGGAAGCAATGTATTTCTGGAGCCCACCAGCTGCCTTCTGCCTGGATCCTCCCAGAGTCCGTGCAGGAGCCTGTGACCGGGTTCCTCTCTGAGGCCAACTCTGGGCTCTGTGAGATGTTCACCTATGGGGTTGCAGAGGGAAAGAGGACCACTTTTGAGGGTGTGGTGGTTTGAATAGGAATGCCCCCCCCCATAGATTCACGTGTGTGAATGCTTGGCCAGTAGGGAGTGGCACCATGAGGAGATATAGCCTTGTTGTAGTAGGTATGGCCTTGGAGGAAGTGTGTCATTGTGGAAGCCATCTTTGAGATGACATAAGCTCAAGCTAGGCCTGGTGCGACACAGTCTCCTGCTGCTGCCTGCCAATCACGATGTACAACTCTCAGCTCCTTCCCCAGCACCATGTCTGCCAGCACGCCACCATATCCTGCCATGATGATAATGGACTAAGCCTCTGAACTGTAAGATAGCCCCGTATTGTGGGATTCGCCTCTGTGTGCTATGAATATGTTTTATTAACATTGGTTATTAAAGAATCTGTTTCGGGTAATGACTTACTAGAGTAAAACCAGGTGGGGAATGCAAACAGAGATATAGAGAGATGTTGTATGAGGTCACTTGTTTGTTCCCAGCTGCTCAGCCCTGAAATAATCACACAGAAACTATATTATTTACAATATGGTTTGGCCAATAGCTTAAGCGTATTTCTGGCTAACTCATATCTTAAATTAACCCACCTCCATTAATCTGTGTATCACCACGAGGCTGTGGCTTACAGGGTAGAGTTCTGGTGTCTGTCTCTGGCAGGGCTACATGGCTTCTCTCTGACTTCGCCTTCTTTCTCCTAGCATTCAGTTCAGTTTTCCCGCCTAGCTCTGTTTCTGCTAAGCCATTGGTCGAAACAGATTTACTCATTAACCAATAAAAGCAACACATAGACAGAAGGACTTCCTACACCAGAGAGAGAGTAGGTGGAGTCAAGGAGACACCATGTAGCTGCCAAAGGACTAACATGACATCACCGGTAAACTACAGTCTAGTGGCAATACACGGATTAATAGAGATGGGTTAATTTAAGATGTAAGGCCGGGTGGTGGTGGCGCAAGCCTTTAATCCCAGCACTTGGGAGGCAGAGGCAGGCGGATCTCTGTGAGTTCGAGACCAGCCTGGTGTACAAGAGCTAGTTCCAGGACAGGCTCCAAAACCACAGAGAAACCCTGTCTCGAAAAACCAAAAAAAAAAAAAAAAAAAAAAAAAAAAATTTAAGATGTAAGAGTTAGCTAGAAATATGCTTAAGTTATTGGCCAGTGTTGTAATTAATATAGTTTCTGTGTTATTATTTATGTCTGGGCGGCCAGGAAACAAATAAGCAATCTCCACCTACAGCCCCGATTAAATGTTTTCCTTTGTATGGGTTTAGAGGGGCAGGACCTGGAGTGTCTGAAGGGAAGGCCTGGGAAGAGAGGTGGAGTTCAGCTCCACCTGCATGGAGTCACTCAGATACCAAGTGAAATTCTCCTGCTGTGGAAAAAGGAAGTCATCGTGTGATCTGTGAAGTTATAAAATGTGACAGCCAGGCAGGAGGCCAGTTCTGGATGTGATCAGGGCCATCTCTCACTCTGTCCTTACTGATGGGAGGAGAGGCAGCTGCCTTCTGCAAGGAATTGGCTGTGCTCCTGTGTCTTTACCATCTAGAACTGAATTCTCCCACGTCAGTCCTGAGGGCCATACGGGACGTGAGGGCTCATTTCTGGGACAGTCTAGGGTCTCTCGGGCATAAAGGACTCAGGTCAGGGGTGTGACAATCACACATTTCTTTCTCTTGCAGAGACCTTGACACCTGTGCTGCCACAGATGCAGAGACCCAAAGCCCCAGGCCTGGGCTGTAGCTATCTTCTGCATGGCCGGCCCAGTCCCTCTCTGCCCCCTCTGCAAACTGTCCTTCATAGCAGACCCCATCTTTCTGTTTCCTCCAGGTGATCACCCCAGAGTTCAACTGGTCCACATTATCTTATCCAGGGTATTCTGATGTATCATGAGAACAAGAACCATGTGGCTCTGTCCCTCCCTCCTTCTCTCTCTCTGTCTGTCTCTCTCTGTCTCTCTCTCTCTCTGTCTCTTCTCTTCTCTTCTCTCTCTCTCTCTGTCTCTCTGTCTCTCTCTCTGTCTCTCTCTCTGTCTCTCTCTCTCTCTGTCTCTCTCTCTGTGTCTCTCTCTCTGTGTCTCTCTATCTGTCTCTCTCTCTGTCTCTGTCTCTGTCTCTCTCTCTCTCTCTCTCTCTCTCTCGTGTATGCAAGTCCTTCTCCATGCAGGTGCAGGTGTAAACCAGAGACTGCAATCAGGAAGTCTTCTTTAATCACGTCTCCATGTCTTTTTCTTTTAGACAGTCCCTCACTGTCCTAGTTAGTATTGTCAACTTGTCACAGCCTGGAGTCACCTAGGAAGGGAATCTGAATTTGGAGATTGCCAGGATCAGATTGGTCTGTGGGTATACCTACAGGACATTGCCTTATTTGTGAATGTGGCATGGCCTGGTCCACTGTGGGCAGCAGCATCCTGAGACAGATGATCTTGACTGTATAATAAGGCTAGCTGAGTATGAGCCTTTGTGTAAGTCAGCAAGCTTGCTCCTTCGTGATTCTCCTTCAGGTCCTGCCCTGACTTCCTTCAATAATTCGCTATGACCTGGAAGTGAAAGCCAAATAAACCCTTTAAGTTGCTTTTGGCCAGAGAGCTTTTAGCTCAGCAACAGAAAAGAAACTGGAGCACCCACCTGTAGCACGAATAACAAAAACCCAGAGATGGATATTGGGGCTCAAGCCAAAAGACCAGAGAAGCAAAGTAGCCAACCACTAGAGAGCTCTTACCTCTACGAAATCTTCAGATTGAAAAAGTCAGCGAGTTCTGGTCTCACCCTGCGTTATATTCCTCTCTAGCGCTGGTATTGAAGGCGTGCCCCACCACTGCCTGGCCTCTGTGGCTGACTAGTGGGGCTACCTTTGCACCCTAATCTTCAGGCAAGCTTTATTAAAACACAAATAAAATGTCACTATATCCACCCACCCTGAAGCTCACTAATGAGGCTCACTAGACTGGCATGAAGCAAGCCCTAGCGATCTGCTTGTTGCTGACTCCCAGTGCCAGGGTTAGAGGCACATGTACCATCCAAGCTTTTGCCGAGAATCCAAACTTGAGTGCTAATGCTTCAAGCGCTTTGCCCACGGAGTCATCTCCCTAGTCTCGGGAGGGGGGGGGGAGGTGGTTAAAGTAAATTTTCCCAGCATAGTTTTAAGCACAAAGGACAGTCCAAAAGGTTTTTGTTTGTTTGTTTTGATGAATGCAAACATAAGCAACCCCCTTTGCACAAGACTAACTGTAGAGCTAGGGGTTTGCAGCCAGGACTCCATCCCTGGCTCTTATCCTCACCTTCGTCCACCACCTGCACCCTTCCCGTGTTGGCAGAGGCGGAGTTTCTGGCATCCAATTCTGAGCCTCAGTCATGTCCATTAGTGTTGGTCTGGGTGTTTCCCTGGGGACTGCGGGGACTGGGGGACTTCCCCGTTTCCTACCTTCAGTTTGAGCTCAGGCTGGTCTGGAACTCACCAAGAAGCTGAGACTGATCTTGAACTTTCAATCTTCCTGTCTCCACTCCCCAAGCACCAGGACTACAGGCATGTTCCCCCATTCCTGGCTTGGAATCTAGTTTTGCCTCGTTTTTGTTCTTTTTTTTTTTTTTTTTTTGAGACAGGGTTTCTCTGTAGCTTTGGAGCCTGTCCTGGAACTCCCTTTGTAGACCAGGCTGGCCTCGAACTCACAGAGATCCGCCTGCCTCTACCTCCCAAGTGCTGGGATTAAAGGCGTGCGCCACCACCGCCCGGCAGTCATTTTGTTTTTTGAAGAGAGAGATGGGGTCTCTGCAATGCAGACTGAGCTTAAACTCCTGGACTTGAGAAAAGCTCCTGTTGCAGCTTTCCCAGTAGCTGGGGATACATGGTAACATCCTTGGCTCTTCCAGTTCTCTAAAGGAGAAAGGAGCGAATATGAGACTCAGGGTGAATGGAGCCTCGCCGACCACTCAGCAGAGTTTACAAAGGGACATTAGGGTCTGGAGAGAGAGACGGTTCAGAGGTTAAGAGCATTGGTTTTTCTTCCAGAGGTCCTGAGTTTAACTCCAGGAACATGGTGGCTCACAAGCATCATATGAGATCTGGTGCCCCCATATGCAGGCAGAACAGTATATACATAATAAATAAATCTTTCAAAAAAGGGATATCACTGCTTCCATTTTACAGAGGCCTACAAAGAGGCGCGGGATATCACAGAGCTGGTGCGCAGGTCTCTCAGGACGGCCACAACAGCGTACTATTAACCAAGTGGCTTTGCTCATGATTCTGAACACACAAGTCCTAGATCAAGGCGCTGAGACGGTCTTGCTCTGTCTTGCAGTGTGTTCTAGTTTCATATTTGCCGCTGTGATAAAAAACCCGACAGCGTGGAGAGAGGACTGGCTTTAATTTATAACTCCAGGCTATAGTCCACCATGGTGGGGCAGGTCAGAGTGGCGGGATCACGAGGCAGCTAGTCACAGTCACACTCCAGAAAGGAGAGAGATTAAAACACGCGTGCCATGGGTCTGCTTGCTCATGCTCAGCTTGACTGTTCCGCTCTTACACAGTCCAGGATTCCCTGCCTAGGGAATGGTGCTGCCCACGGCGGGTTGGGTCTTCCCATGCTGTGAACTAAATTAGACGGTCTTCTACAGAAATGGCCATAGACCAACCCAGTGTGAACAATCCTTCGTTAAGGCTCTCTTCTCAGGCGATTCTAGGCTGTGTCAAGTTGGTGGCTAAAGCTGTCATCCTGCTAGGGACAGGGGTGTTCCAGGAGTCTCTCCTAGCTTCTGAAAGTCTGTTGACTTTTATAGCAATATAATTCTGTGCATCTCAGAAGTACCTTATCTGTCTCCCAATTTGCTCTCTTTAAAATAATATTTTCATTTATTTTACATACCGACCAGTTTCCCCTCCTTCCTTTCCCACCTACCCCCTTCCCCATCCACTCCTCCAGCTCAGTCTTGTCTCATCCCCCCCCCCCTTTTTTAAATAAGGACAGGACTAAAGTCCACTGTAATGAGTTCATTGTAACGTGATTACTTCAGTCAAATGTAAATAAGGTCACACATTCTGACATCCTCAAAGTTAGGACTCCACCATGTCCTTTGGGGGACAGGGGGGTACATATCTGTCCACAGTAGCTGAGAAAGGGAGGACCCAGGCTTGTGTGACAGACCGAGGTCTTTGTCCTTTGGTGGAAGAAGACTGGATGGTTTGGGAGCTCCTTCTCTGGCCTGGGTGCAAGTGTTGAGTGCTGAGTCTGTCTTAAGCTGGGGTTCCCGAGCAGAAGGCAAGGGCTACTAGGTGGAGAAGGGAGGTGAGGAAGGAGCGAAAAGACAGCTGTAACTGGGGCTCAGCCCCTCAGGCATGCCGGGAGATGAGCAAGACACAGCTAGCTGCCAGAGACATTTTCCTTTTGTGTCAAATAGAATCACGAAATTGGCCCCGGGAAATTCTCAGGCGCAGGCGTCTTGAAGGTCTGTGTCGATGGTGTGCTGATGCGGTCTGAACACTGCAGGCCAAAGCATCAGCTCCGAAAAGCCACAAGTGACATTTTCTCAGTGTTGCCTGTCGCGCTGAGAAATGAACATGTTGCATTTTCTATCATGTCACCTCCTGGAAGTAGGCCAAGGAACCCCACACACCAGGCATGCTGCACTCTCTCTTCTGAACATGGATCCCAGGCTTCCTTGGGGAGAACCTTGACATCCTTTTGCTTATATAGGATAGCTTCACCCGTCCCAGGCCTCGAAAAGCCCACCCGTCTCATGCTGTCCTTATTTGACCCTGGCCTGTTCTGGTTTAACCGTCGCCTAAGAAGGCTCCGCCTGCCCTCTGGTGGCAATAGAAGGAACTGGACCTTCGCCGTCACCAACTGACATCTTGCCTGTTACAAGGAAAGTTCAACTCTTTGGATACCCGCTATTTTGCTATTTATGCACCCTCCCTTCCTTCTTTTCCTCCCTCCCTCCCTCCCTCCCTCCCTCCCTCCCTCCCTCCCTCCCTCCCTCCCTCCCTCCCTCCCTCCCTCCCTCCCTCCCTCTCTCTCTCTCTCTCCCCTTTCTTATTTCTTTCAGTGCTGGGGACAGATTCCAATCCTTTACACATGCCAGTAAAGCCTTCTAATATCAAGTCAGCTCCCTAGTATTTTTTCCTTTCTTTCACTGAGAAAGCAAGTTTCTAAAATGCAAACTAATATTAGCATAAATGTTATGTTATCAATACCTGTAGCGAATGTGCCGGACTCAGCTTCCTGCCCCATGCAGTGCGCTTTCCTGCAGATACTGAACGTGTGGCGTCAGCTCAAGGGTAGGTGAGGCAGGATGCTATAAGACATGTGACATTCTGAGCCCTGTGGGGTAAGCTAAGGATTTGGGGTGTTATTTTAAGAACGGGGAAGTGCCAGAATCCCTGGGAGGGAGTGAAAGGAAACGGGGCCTAATGCAGAGAGTATTTTCAGCTCACCAGGGCACCATTAGGGATGTGTCACTGGTAGGTGGCATGGGGGTAAGGGACATAAAAGGCAAAGGGTAATTAATGGCTTTTCTGGTCTGAGCAACCAGGGGAGTGGGCCGAGAGCTCACCTTTACAGGAAGAACTAGAATTCATGTTGGTGATGCTGAGTCTAGGGCCCTCAAGGAGCATTCATCCGGGTGAGGATGGTGGATAGACAGTGATTTGTCCCTTCACACGCTTAGGAGCCTTGTTAGGAAGAGTTCATATGTGAGGGCTGAGAGCTCAGCCAAGACAGGCCGAGCACCCACCTGTGGACCAGCTGCTCGGGAGGCCGACGTCACAGGCTTTGATCCTAGGTATCTAAGACCAGAATGTGCAACACAGTGATATTCGCGCGCGTGCGTGCGCGCGCACACACACACACACACACATGCACGCACGCACGCACGCACTCAGATTCCAGGGACTGGCAGAGGCAGCCAGGCCACTTCTTCAGAGTTTCTGACTCACTGAAAAATGGAAGCAAGAAAGAGAGCACCGGCTTCTTTGGTTGGAGGACCCAGGCAAACTTCACAGTTCAGTCCGGTCAAGACTTTCCAACAGTGGCAGCACCAGGGGTTCCCAGTGGCCGTGTTCAGGTGAGCATGTTCAGTGTTCTGGGCACTGATGTAATCACTAGTCTCCTGCCCCTGCTGTTCCAGAACTGATGGCCTACCTGGGGCAAGAATATTAAGTAAGTGAGATTAACATACCTGTTTCAGATTGTGGTAGCTGCCATGAAGAAAACAGAAACAGTGCAGGCCACAGAGCAAGGAGGAGCTAGGCAACTGTATATAGACAGAGGTGTCCAATACCCTACCCTGGAAAAAAAAAAAAAAAGCCAAAGAGACAATCAAACATGAAATCCCAAATGAAATCTAACAATGAAACAAATGAAAGACAAAGAAAACCAAACGGAGCAAGAGAAAGTTTCTAAAACTTTTTTTTTTAAAGATTTATTTATTTATTATGTGTACAACATTCCTTCCATGTGTGCCTGAATGCCAGAAGGGGGTGCTGGGTCTCATTATAGATGGCTGTGAGCCACCATGTGGTTGTTGGGAATTGAACTCAGGACCTCTGGAAGAGCAGTCAGTGCTCTTAACCACTGAGCCATTTCTCCAGCCCTCTAAAACTTATTTATTGAGACAGGGTTTTCAGGGAACCAACCCAGGAGAACGACCTTGAACTTGAGGAGAAGGAAGAGAAGGAAGAGTGTGCTGCTCAGCACACGGAGGCATAGCTGCTGGCTTCTGGCTGCAGGCTGGAGCCAACCACCAGCACCACGCACTAAGAGGCATAGCTGCCGGCTTCTGGCTGCAGGCTGGAGCTAACTGCCAGCACCACGCACAGCAGCTGACATGGCAGTTGTTTGTCTCACATGGCCAGAAAACACTGCAGGTTCTCAGTAAAAACAGATCCAGATGGAAAAACCTCTAAATAGGTTACAGTGTGTCTAAAAAATCGGTTTGGTTTAAAAATAAAATGCCGGCTGGTGGTGCACGCACCTTTAATCCCAGTGCTTGGGAGGTAGAGGCAGGTGGATCCCTGTGAGTTTGAGGCCAACCTGATCTACAAGAGCTAGTTCCAAGACAGGCCTCAAAGCTACAGAGGAGCCCTGTCTTGAAAAACCAAATTTAAAAAGTAAAGAAAGAAAGAAAATGAGTATAGACAGTCATAAAAATAGTTCATAAATAATAAAATAAAGTCTTTAAAGAGAGAATAGAATAATATAAAAAGAATAAGCCATGTAAAGATGGAAAATACACAGAGAGTCTGGATCCTGTATGGTGTCTTGTTGACTTTGAATTTTAATTCCTGGTGAGGGAAAGACAGCTGCTGAGAGAGATGGGATTGTAAAATGGACTGCTGAATTAAACCAGCCTAGATAGTTTGGGAATGCCTTAACTTTAAAATGGAAGTAAAAAAAAAAATGTATTGTTTTGGACATGGTGCTGGCAAAGTGGCTGAAACGCCTACATCTTGCAGGCAACAAGAAAATGGTTTCAGTGTCACTGGGTGGTACCCTGAGCATAGGAAACCTCCAAACCAGTCCCACAGTGATGCACTTGCTCTAACAAGGCCGTACCCACTCCAACAAAGCCACACTTTCTAATAGCGGCGCTCCCTACCAGAATATGGGGGATAATTACATTCAAACTACCACAGTGGGTATCCAGAAACAGCAGAAACAAAACTTGGGTGGATTCATCCTTTAGATACTCAAGCATCCCCACAGGCAAAGCTGGAAGGAGCCTGGGTTCACTTTAAAAAATACAAAATAACAAGGCATGATTGAGGAGAGTCAGGAGTGGCAGAGAGGGAGCAAAGCCCCCAAATACAGGCTGGAGAGATGGCTCAGGCATTAAGAGCACTTGCTGCTCTTCCAGAGTATCTGAGTTCAATTCCCAGCAATCACATGGTGACTCACAGCCATCTATAATGAGGTCTGGTGCCCTCTTCTGGCCTGCAGGCAGAACACTGTATATACATAATAAATATATCTATAAAAAAAAAAAAAAAACAGATCCCAAATACCCAAAGTTTTAGAAATGTCAGAGAAGCTGGAAGAAAAAGAATATGTACATTGAATATTGTTCAGTGATAAATACTGGTGTGGTTAAACTATTAAGGGAAGCAGGGTTCTACTAAGCACAAAACAGGCTGTTGGCTCATCAGGAGGCTCAGAGATCCTCCCAGAGAACGCCGCTGCCCACTCTGGTTTCACAAGGGCTTGCTGTGCTGTGACTCTCTGCATTTTCAATATCTTATAACTGGTATTGTACGGTCTACTACTTCATAAAAACAATAACAGTGTAGCGCAGGCAGGGTTGGTTCCTTCTGATTTGTTTGCGTGAGTGAGTATTCCTTCCTCCGGTCCTGGGACTTCTGTCAGGTAAGTAGTGGAGCAAGTCTTTTCTTCTTCCTTCTCCTCTTCTTCCTCCAAGCTAGTGGAGAATATCTTCCCTCCCTGCGTGTCCCACAGTGCTTCTACACATTTCCAGTAAATTCAGATGCTATTTCATCAGCATGTACACTTCCACGGCAGGTGGAAGAGTCTCGTTCATCTTCCGTCTCCCCAACCTCCTAGGATTCCCAAAAGGCCCTTCAAACCCATCTCTTAGGACTGCTTCCTGCCCACTCCGAGTCATTAGGCCTCAGCAGCAGGGTTTATATCTTAGTCATGGCTCTTGTCCATAACACCAGGTTCCCCGTAGGACTCACTGTTTGCCCAGTGACTCAGAAACCCACTGCACTCTCCTGAACCCTGGAGGTAAACATGTTTGTTTCTGCTTTCTTTAGGTTCCAGGCTTTAGAATCTGAAGTCTCCTTTTTTAGATCTGGGTGTTCAATTGCTCTCAATAGCTGTAGCCCCTAGCCAAGCTTACGCACAGGAGGAGGCGTGGTTTTCAGAATCAACCATCAGTATCTTCAGTATCTCAAATTTAGCCACCCCGTCAAATGTGGTTGATGGTGTTTGCAATCCCAGCACTCAAGATGTTGAGACAGTAAGATCATGAGAATAAGTCCATATTGGGGCTATAAAATGAGACTCTGGGGGAAAAAAAATCCCCCAAAGCAAAGAACAACTAAAAAGCCCAAACAAATGGTTGAACAAAGAACACACCCCTAGCCTCCGATTCAGCCATTCTCTCTCTCTCCATGGCCACCGCCTCAGCAGCTCCTGTCCTGTGGCTACAGCAATCTCGCAGCCGCTTGGCCCTCTGATTCCATCTCAGGAATGCATCCCAACCAAGCTTCTCCATCACCTGCCCCCTGCCCAGCCCCAGCCCTGGCCTCACCTCCCCTTTCATGGCTCTTTCCCCTTCATCCCAGACTGTCACAAAGCCCCCTGATCTCCAAGTGTTTGCATTTTTCTCTGAGCTGCTGAGACTCAGTCACAGCTCAGCACCCAGTGTTTCGATTCAGTACCCTTCAGTCTCTTCCTCTACAGGAAACACAGAACTTCATTCTCTCTGTGCCTCCACGTGGGACAGCAAACTCCTCAAAGCCAGTGTCTGTGTCTCCTGCACGCAGGAGGCAATCACCAGTGTGGATTAGAGATGGACTGGCTTGCCGGATTGTGTCAGGGACCAGGTCAGGCAGTCAGCCAGTCTTTATTGTGAGTCTCTAAGCTTGAGAAACACAGCAGCAAGGGAGCTCACTAATGTGATTCAATCCTGTTTCCTGTTCTTAGAGAGCCCTCAGGCCAGTGGAGAAAGCGATTGTCTAAGTGTAGTTGCTGGCCCTACATGAGTGATGCTATTGGGCATCAAGGCAGAAAATGAGGCAGGTCCTGGTGGGGCAGGACTGGACCTGAGGACTCCTCTTCTCCCTCAGTGCATCAAAAAGACTTGAGGCTCCTGCCAGGAGAGGAGCTGGGCCAATCCTGAGACTTCAGAGTGTCTGTAGGAATCATCCGAGCTGAGAACACACAGCTGTGCTTTCCCTTATGACTTGAGTTCTATTTCCCAATCTCTGATCCTTATTTTGAAGTCCCAGAGCTCAGAACAGGACTTTATTCAGAGAGAGAGAGATGTTTATAGCTGTAGTCAAGTTAAAGCGTGACTTCAGAGTGGTCTAGTCCGATCTGAATGGCGCCCTTATGGAAAGAGGAAGTTTGGAGAGTGACTGGCATCCAGGGAGGGCAGCATGTGAGAATGGGAGCAGATGTGGGGACAAGGGCCCTACACATCCAGAGACATCAAGGCTTGTCAGCAAGCCTCCAGGAGATAGGGGCTGGGGTGAAGCAAGAAACAGAAGGAACCCGCTCTGCCGACACCTTGGTCTTGAAGCTCCAACCAGGAAAACAGGAAGAGAGGAAGATTCTGCTGTTTAAATTACCCAGTGTATGGCATTTTGTTACAGCAGCCTTAGGTAACTAGAAACTCTATCTGACCTAGGGAAGCATTGAACCATGGGAAACCTAATCATGTGTTAAGTACATAAAGGGTCTAATTGTCACGTGTACAAAGCAGTCTGGGGTAGAGGGTCCATGTTTGCATTTTCTGGGTAAGACTAGATAACTTGTAGGTTTCTAGTTTGCAAAGATCCTGTGTTCCTGCTCAACACAACAGATGCTGTCTATGTAGTTAGCCTCCATTCCTGATAAAATGGAGGAGCTTCAAACTTTCTTCCCGTGAGTTTTCACATCTTTATTTGGAGGCGGGCCTCCTCATTGGGAGGAAAGCCTGTGTTCTGAAGGCAGAGCTGTGAGCCGTGAGTACCCTCAGCTTCAGGGGACCATGGAAGAGCCGGAACTTTTTCGCAGGGTCCTTGATGTTGCCGCTCCCTTTGTTTTCTGTTAATTAGTGTCTTAGTTTACACCGAGAGTGGGTAGTTTATAAGGAGAAGAGTGCTGTCTTGGTCCACAGTTATAGACAATGGAAAGTCTAAGCTCCGACAGCTGCACTGGGTCCTGCTTCAGCTTGTGGTAGGAGATGGAAGCAGAATGATTCCAGGGGAAGGGGCAGGGCACAGCAGGCAGCCTTGCTTCATACAGCTTGATCCTGTGGATTAATCCAGTCCTGCTTGAGGAAGATGCCTCTAAGAGAACAGACATTGATCCTTCTTTTATTTTATTTTTTATTTTATTTTATTTTATTTTTTGATTTTTCAAGACAGGGTTTCTCTGTAGCTTTTGGTTCCTGTCCTGGAACTAGCTCTTGTAGACCAGGCTGGCCTCGAACTCAGAGATCCGCCTGCCTCTGCCTACCGAGTGCTGGGATTAAAGGCATGCGCCACCACCGCCCGGCGATCCTTCTTTTATTATGATGATCATTATTATTATTATTTTGGTTTTTCGAGGAAGGGTTTTTCTGTGGAACAGTCCTGATTGTCCTGGAACTTGCTCTGTAAACCAGGCTGGTCTCAAACTCAAAGTGCCAGGATTATAGGCATGGGCCACTACTCATGTTTTAAGAAGTATTTATTACTATTACTGCATATGTATGATGGACATGTGTGTCTTATGTCACAGTGTGCACATGGAAGACAGAGGACAATTTCATGAAGTTGGATCTCTCTTTCCACCTTTATGTGGGTTCTGAGGGTGGATCTCAGGTCTTAGGCTGAGGAGGAGCAGGCTCCTTTTCCAGCTGAGCCATCTTACCAGCCCGCTTTAATATCTTTTAAGGCTCTCCTTAAGGTTTCAGTGCACAAACTTTGGAGGGAAAAGTTCAAGGAGTATGATGCAAGAGGAGCAGCTGGGTGCCCGGGGCTACCTACCATATCTGTGTCCCGTGGGGACAGACCCAAAAGTCAACACAAAGAGAAACTGTGTCCCAGGCTCTGTGACCTGGTGGGGTCTAGGCCTGAGGTGCCCGCACTGCAGGTGGATGAGGGCTCGCAGGAAGCCGGGCCAAGAAGGGAAACAAGGCATTTCTGTATGATTCTTACATCTTCAAGTCACATTTGTTTGTTTGGTTATGTGTGTGTGTGTGTTCATCAGTCTCCACCTCAGGTGGAGGTCAGAGGACAACTTTCAGGTGCCGGTCCTCTGCTTCACCACACGGGTTCCTAGGGGGACCAGGTTGTCAGACTTGGTGGTGGCAAGTCCCTTCTTCACCTGATAAGTCATCTTACCAGTCCCTACAAGACCTTTGGACAGAACTATTAATTCAGTGTTAGGCACCGTCTAATTGCTTTGAAAAATAGAAAAACCTCAATATTTATTGACCTTATGAGACTAGAAGAGGAAACTGAGGCCCAGGGAGCTAAACCAGCTGACTAAGGGCCATAAAGCAAGAACCCAGAACTGAACTCAAGACCTGGAGACCCAAACTTCCGTCTCTGGCCTATTTTCACGGAGTGTCCCCCTAAAACCAGCATCACACGGCACTGTTTATCTTGCTAATGTGTCTAAGGTGAGCGTTTGGGGAAGGCACAGTGGGAATGGCTTAGCTCTTCCTCCTGGAGAGACACCATAGCCATGAGGACTTGGTGGCTAGGCCTGGATTCATTTAGCCTCTTCTTCGTGCGTCTGCCTGGCACCAGCACTGGAGTGATGGGAAGACTCAGCTAGGCTGGGACTGTCAGACTTCTTTAGACTAATTCCATGCTGCCTCACGGTCCAAAAACCAGGGTTCTGGTGAAAAGAATAGAAACTGCCCTTTTGTGAGCTTTTGTGAGTTAGCTCAGAGTCACTTAGAGTCACTTGTACTAAGCTGAAGCAGTCACAAACCTTGAGCCATTGCCTTTCTCTTCTCCCCCCTCTGTTTTCCCCTCCCTTTCTTCCTCTCCCTGTTTCCCTTCCCTTCCCTCTCTCTGGCAATGTCTCCTATATCCCTGACTGGCCCCCAACTCTCTACATAACTAACCTTAGTTCACTTCTTCCCCCTTAGACTGCAGGTGAGTACCACACCTGGTTTGTGTAATGCTGCGGATGGAACCCTGGGCTTCATGAATGGTAAGCAAGCAACCTTCCAACCAAGTCCCATCTCTTGCCCTCAGCCTTCACCTCTCAAATCATTGTACTTTCATTTAACAACGCCCACAGCCCTCTTGGGACTAGGAAACCTCATTGGTCCCCAGCATGCTTTCTTTTATTAGGGCTGTGGCTTTTGTCCGCAGACTCTCCATCACGGGAGGCTAACAGGAGGAACTGGCAAATAAGCAACCACTTCCTTGTAACGTCATCTTAGGGTGGCAGTCCAACACAGTCAGATCCGTCTTCTCGATATAACAGACTGACCAGTGCCAAATAGTTCCTGTTCCTTCAGCTACCAAGAGGGGTCATTACGGTCAATCCCGTGCTAAGACAACAGCAAAAAGCTCCTTGCGATTCTCCTGTTTCTACAGCTTCCCTCTGGTAATTCATTCTTCAGAGCAGTCATATGATTTTCAACAATTACAAACTGGATGATTTTGTAGCCTCTCCTTCCAGTTGAAACTGGCCTGTGACTTCCATGCTTGTAGGAGGTGTCTTGTATAAGGTTGGACACTGCCCCCAGGGACCTACACAATCTCATCCCCCCCACTCTTGATTTCATGTCCTTACCCTCCTCCCAGCCACCCTTGTTTCTTGCCACCTTTGCAGTCTAGAAGCTTTTGGACTTGTTTTAACCTTTTTCTATAACACACAGCCCCTCCCTAAGTGGTTGTGTGTTTATTTGTGGCTCAGATCAAATGTCACCCTCTCAGAGATCCCTTTCCTGGATTTCTCACCCCCAACTTACAGTAATATGACTCAGTTTGTTTTCCCTATGGCATTTCCCCACATCAGCAATGCTGCTTTTCACACAGAAATTTATTTGCTGATCTTCATGGGTATGTGGTCCATGGGAATAGAGATCTTATCTGATTTATCTCTGTTGTATTTATGGCTGTACAACGAGCCACCCCAGAATGTGGTGACATACAGCAACAGTTTGTAAAAATTATGTCCAAATGCGAGGTGAGGGTGGTGGTTCACTCCTTTAATCCCAGCGCTTGGGAAGCTGAGGCAGGCGGATCTCTGTGACTTCGAGGCCAGTCTGGTCTATAGAGCAAGTTACAGGACAGCCAGAGCTATACAAAGAAACCCTGTCTCAAAACAAACAAACAAACAAACAAAAAAAACCCAAACAAACAAACAAACAAAAAACCCAAAGCCAAAACAAACAAAAAATGATGTCCAATTGAATTAGTGTCTTTTCTTTCTTTCAGTCATGTCTTTCAGGGTTGCCTCTTCTATTGAAGGTGATGTAGCATCTACAGCTCCATCACGGTCTCTTGCTCTACTGAGGCTCAGAATTAAAGTTTTAGTTATTGCCTTTGCTATTCCAGCCTCAGAAACAGTTTTAATCATGGAAGTTACTGAAGACAGTTGTAGGCAGAATTTTCCGCCTAGACCACCGATCAGCTCTGTCCCACCAGCCGCTTTCCAAATAACCAACATGGAGACTTAATTATAAATGTTCAACCAATAGCTCAGACTGTTTACTAGCTAACTTTTACATTTAAATTAACCCACTTATATTAATCTACATTCTGCAACGAGGTGCTGTCTCTCTTTCATCTTGTACCTCCTGTTTCCTCTCTGTGTCTGACCGGTGACTCCTCTGACTCTACCCTTCTTCTTTCCAGCATTCTCTTTGCCACAAAAATCCTGCCTAGCCAACAGCCAATCTGCTTTTCATTACCAATGAGAGCAGTACATATTCACAGTGTACAAGGATTGTTCCACAGCAGACAGTCTTGTTCCTCCTACCAGTCATCCACAGGTTTCCCAATTCTCCAGGACCCTATGGGATGGATTTAGCTAAATAAGAGGTATTTTCATAGAGAGCTTGTTCAATTTATTTAGTTACTTCATACGAGCATGGTGCATTAGTGTTTATGTGTGCACAAGTCTCTGTGTGTGTGTGCAGGTGCATGTGTGTATGGGGTGTACAAGTGGAGGCCAGATGTTCATGTCTGGTGTCTTCCTCAGTTGCTCTCTGCCTTGGATATTGAAGCAGGTTCTATCACTTGAGCCAAGAACTTGCCAATTTGGTCAGTTTAGCTGGCCACCTTGCCCTGGGGTCCTTTGTTTCCATCTCTACAGATTAGAGGCAGGCCACCACACAGGCCCAGCACTCACATGGGTGCTGGAGACCAGAACTCTGGTTCTCATGTTTGCACGGCTAGATGCCCTTTACCCAGCTTTAATCTTTAGCCAGCCAGCATGCTATCCCTTCAAATGACTTTAACTATATTTTGTTTCGACAAATTATCTTTTCCCTTAAAGGCAATGTCTCTCTCTCTCTCTCTCTCTCTCTCTCTCTCTCTCTCTCTCCAAATAAATCATGGTCATAATAAAGGAGAAGCTGAGACCAGGTGGTGGAGGCACACATCTTTATTTCCAGTACTCAGAAGACAGAGGCAGGCTGATCTCTGTGAGTTCAAGGCCAGCCAGGTCTATAGAGTGAGTTCCAGGACAGAGAAACTCTGTCTTGAAAACCAAAATGATAATTGTTTGGGTGGAAGCATCACCCCAGCCCCTGGCATCCATGTACCCAAAGAGTCTGGAATGCTTGGGTGGAAGTTGCATCCCAACCCCCTCCTCTGAGAGTTGCTTCAGTCCAGAATTCACCTCTGAAAAAGCCCGCCAAATGGTGAGCTCTCCCCGGAGATGCTCAAGACCACTCCCACAGGGTATTTAAACTGCCCCCCCCCCAAGAACAAACGTTTTTCTGGTCTTCCTTCCCCAGCTCTTCTTTGGGACTGGAAGACCATGCAAGAGTGTTGGTATCCATTAAACCTGGGCTTTTTAAAAGTTTGGTTTGATATGGTCTGATTTAGATTATTGCGTCAGCAGAGAGGTTTGTTGGGACACAAAAACTTTTCGTCTGGAGGTCCCACCAAAGGGACTTTTCCTCACCATCCCAGGCTGACATGTTGGGAAAATACCCATTTCCCCTACACCTGCTCTCTGCCAGGCTAAGATCGGCTTCATCTGGGTAAGTTCTGATTTCCAAGTCATTGCCTTTGGAGGTCCAGGGCCTCATACAATTTTGGGGCTGTTCTGTTGAAGACACAGTTGTGCCAGGTGCCCGACCTGACCAGGACAAGGACCTGCCTTGTCCTATGAGGTTCATTTGTCAGGAGATGTCCTTTCAAGGAATTCCCACCCCTCTGGGTTTTGTATTTTTTGTTTTTTTTTGTTTTTTTTTTTGTTTGTTTGTTTGTTTTGACCCAGAGTCTATCATAGTGGATGCATTGCACTAGGCTTTGAGTCCCAGCATGTACTTGAAAAGGGAACACTTAAAATCTGAGGCCTGATCTCCAAATGCCCTTGGCCTGCCTTTTACAAAATATTTTTAAATTGGGGCTGATAACATATGTCCTTAGTGCCTAAAATTTTTTGCCTACGTGGGAACAAGTAAACAAGTCCCCGCATAGGCCCACGGTTTCTGGATGCTGTGCTTCTGCTCCCCATTCCCGCCCCACTTTTCTTAGCTGTTTGCTGTTTGTCTGCGTTCCTGGCATGTAATCTGGTCATGCTGGGATTCTCTCTACAATGAATCCGGTCCCCGTGTCCTTCCATCTAAAACTGCATAGGTGGTCCATCCCTATGTCTCTGTTCTCCCTTACAGCATCTGCTGATCTGGCCCTCAATGGGGCCTGTAGGCTCACCTGGCTTCTGCAGCCTCCTCCAGGATTTTTAAGTTGGTCAAAAAAGTTTGTTTGTTTGTCTGTTAATATATATGGGTAAATAATGTGGCCACAGTATGCTTGTTTTATGTGTGTGTGTATGTGTGCTTGTTTGAAAATCTGTAAAACTTGTGACTCCAGATTGCAACAGCTCTGGAAAAATACAAACACGTGTATAGCCACCATTTTTGGTTGAGGTCAAAGTAAAAACCTCAGCGCCATCTTTGATAAGAGTACCCATGTGTGCTGGCCCTACCAAGAAGACATTCTACCTCCAATACACTTTGGCTTACTACAATATTCCTTCTAATCTTCTTGCCTCTACTGACATTGGTAAGCTGTAACTGACTGGGTAAACTATATGACTAAATCTAACTTATATGTCTAATTTAGATATACCTGACAGGTTATGGTACCCTGATTCTCAAGTGCCTTTACAGATCTGAGAGTATGGCATTTTAAAAAAGAACTTCTTATGACAGAGACATGCCAGCTCCTGCAGCATCCTATAGCTCCTCCAAGAAGATGCATGGTTGCAGAAAACCTTCTGCCTGGATGCTTGCCTTTGGATACGGCAAAGCCACCCACACAGCAAAAAGCTGCCTTCCACCTCATCGGCTTTCTGGACACTACACCAGGGGATCAATCATCTCATCCTGACAAGACAGGTAGACTGAACCCTACCCCCACAAAAAAATCTTCAGGCCTCCTGGTCTCATGAGCTAAAGGCAAGTACTGCTTCTAAGACTGGTATTTGCCAAAGACTACAGAGAGACTGAAGATTCCCTGCATAGCTAAAAAAGCTGTCTCACTTCTCTCATTTATTTATCCCTCTCAGATCCGTCTGATGGCATTTGATGACTTAAGGTACTGGTGGTTTATTGCTTCATTTGTTAAGTTTCCTGATAAAAAGATACAGACAGGTGTGCCTCTTTCACAGGCTTCATAGTCCAGGATTAACAGGTTTCAGGTGTATCTTCAGAGGTTTAGAGTTTCCAATTTCCTTTATCTGGTCTGGTAAAAGCTAAGTCTCCAGAGCCTATTTTAACCCCACCCATTTTCAAGCGTATTTTACAGGTGACTCCAGCTGTCTGGGCCAAGACCAACTTACAGAGGGCCTTCTAGATAACGCCAGCACTTGTGCCAGCTCCCGAGGCTTCACCGTTGGAACCACCTCTCCAGGCTCAAATGGGCACCTACCCAGTTTTAAGGGGCACATCTGCTCTCCTCTCACTTATTCAACCTGAGCCTCTCCTGTACAACCAGGGCACTTCTCTGTCCCATTCTTTCTGGAAGTTAATGACCCTCCCCATGGCTAACTCCATTCTTAGGGCCAATAATAATAATCTATTTTTTCTCCTAGCTACCTGCCTTCTCATCTCTCTCAAGGAACAGATGCCTGAGGTCTCCTAGGATGGCAGTTAACTGGATGCCTCTCCAGTCACACCTCCCGCTGAGTGTGAGCCCACCAACTCCCAACTTTCCCCTCTCCCAAATTGCCCCATGCCTGCAGGAAGTAGCCAAACTTGAGTTGGCATCCCTATACCCAAAGAGTCTGGAATGTTTGGGTGGAAGCATCACCCCAGCCCCTGGCATCCCTATACCCAAAGAGTCTGGAATGCTTGGGTGGAAGTTGCACCCCAACCCCCCTCCCCTGAGAGTTGCTTCAGTCCAGAATTCACCTCTGAAAAAGCCCGCCAAATGGTGACCCCCTCCCCAGAGATATTCAAGACCATTCCTACAGGGTATTTAAACTGCCTCCCAGAGAACAAACATGTGGTTTTTCAATCTTCCTTTCCAGTCTTCTCCCTGGGAGGCTGGAAGGCCACCCAGGAGTGTTGGTATCCATTAAACCTGGGCTTTTTCTAATTTGGTTTGATTTGGTCTGATTTAGATTATTGCATTGGCGGAGAGGCTTATCGGGCTGCAAAAATTTTTCAATACTAATAATAATACTGGAGAAACTTAAGATGGCATTGGCCCCATTTGCCTTAAGCCCTGGTACCGCATGGATAACAAGCAGCTGCCAGTTAGCATAGCAGATGATAGATCCAAAACAATTGCTAAATCTACTTTATATTTTCCACTCTTAAAGAGAATCGCATTTGGGGCCATACCATCCTTATAGTCATCAGCAGATCAGCCATGCCCCCTGTTGACATGAGCTGAGGCTTGCTCTCTTTTTCTGGCTTCTCTCCTTCCAGCTTCATCTTGACCGGTTTCCTGCCATGCCAGGTATGCTTCCCAAGGGCTCCTTTTGTGAAGCTGGTTTTCTGTGAGCAATGACTCATGATTTCCCTGTGAGTACTAAATCATGATTTCAGCATATGATCCCATGGGTCAGTGTTTTCATCCTTGGAGCTTTCAGCATAGAAGTTCCACCAGCAAGCAAGTCACCTGTGCTACCCCTACCCTGCTGACCGTCTCTCCTCTGTCTCCAGGCTCCACATGTGCTTGGTCTCCTGCTTCTTTTGGGTTTTTCAAGACAAGACAGGGTTTCTCTGTGCAAATCTGTCTGTCCTGGAACTCACCCTATAGATTGTTGGGGACCAGCCTTGACAAAAATACCCCTAGGGTCATGGGGATTAGAAAAATAAGTAAAGAATACAAAGACGTGGATAAAAATAATAAAACAGAACACCTAGGAGGGTATTGGGAGGGAGTTCCAGTGAATCCTGAAATCGCCTGTGTTTAATTTTCCATATACTTTTATACCCCAACACAAAAAGGGGAAGACAGCAACAAGACTTCCTTCAACATGATACAAAGGACAACTTGAACAGTCAATTGCTTTAACACATTGAAACATCAAGTCATTAGCATTCTGTTGTTTAGGCAGTGTTGTCACCCTAGACCAAGTATCCTGAAAGCAGCCACTGCCCAGGCTGAACCTCCAGTTACAGAAGAAGGAGCAGAAGTACGCTTGTATATCCTGACCATCTGCCAGGATGGAGTGGATCTACCTGTATGTGCCATCTTAATGTCCAAAGAACCAAGTAACTGCTGTGGGACAATGGTCTTGTACCCTGTCACTTGTATTGTTTTAATAAAATGCTGATTGGCCGGTAGCCAGGCAGGAAGTAGAGGCGGGACAACGAGAACAATAGAATTCTGGGAAGAAGAAAAAGTCAGTTTGCAGTCAAGACACAGGAAGCAAGATGAAGATGCCTCACTGATAAAAGGTGCCAAGCCATGCAGCTAACACAGACAAGAATTATGGGTTGATGTAAGATATAAGAGTTAATAAGAAGCTTGAGTTAATAGGCCAACCAGCTTATAATTAATGCAAGCCTCTGTGTGTTTCCGTGGGACTGAATGGCTGTGGGACCAGGCAGGATAGAAACCTCTGTCAACAAGTAATTACATCCTGGGTCAGGATGTGTAGCTCTGATTGTTATTAGCAGTATTGAGCATCCTCTAACTCTCTGACCTTCAGACGAGATGGAAATAGGCTCACATTTTTGGGCCTCCACAATAGACCAGGCTGGCCTTGAACTCAGAGACCTGCCTACGTCTGCGTCCCCAGTGCTGGGATTAAAGCTCCGCTACGCCATGCCTGCTGGTCTCTTGCTTCTTGTAAATGAGAGGTCATATTTGCTGATGAGGTTTCAGATGTACAGGTCACAGTGATTCTAATGTATGGGCATATTAGAGAACTATTAATTGCTAATCCCCCGCGATCAAGTCTTGAATATTTAATAAATTAAATTTTATTTTTTCCAGTGTGAGGGTTCAAACATGGGATCTTGAATATGTCATGCTAGTGTAAATGAGCTACACTCCAGACCTATTGTACTAGTCTCTGAGTCTAAACAGTCAGGAGACACAGCAAGATTCTAGTGAATGGAGAAGTCAGCTTTACTTATTAAACAAACAAACAAACAAAACTTTTTCCCTTTCTTAAAAATTTTTTATTTATTTATCTTTTATTTATTTTATTTTTTAAATATTTATTTATTATGTATACAATATTCTGTCTGTGTGTATGCCTGCAGGCCAGAAGAGGGCACCAGACCCCATTATAGATGGTTGTGAGCCACCATGTGGTTGCTGGGAATTGAACTCAGGACCTTTGGAAGAGCAGGCAATGCTCTTAAGCTCTGAGCCATCTCTCCAGCCCCTATTTATTTATCTTTTAAATTGTTTTCATTGAGCTATATATTTTTTCCACTCCCCTCCCATCCTCTCTCCTCTCCTTCAACCCTCATCTGTTTTCTTTGACTGATGAGTCTGTTTTCTCTATTGTATCTTCAGCGCTTCAGATTCTCTCTTCCATCTTTTGTATTCTGCTGTTTTATGCTTGCATTTGTGGTTCCTGATTGTTTTCTCATGATTTCTGTTTCTATAATTCCCTCGGCTTGTGTTTTCTTTATTGTCTATATTTCAGTTTTCAAGTTTTGAATCATTTCTTTCATCTGTTTGATTGCTTTTTCTTGGTTTACTTTAAGGGATTTGTTGATTTCTTCTAATTTTTTGTTTGTCTTTTCCTCCATTTCTTTGAGGGAATCTTTTATTTCCTCTTTAGAGGCCTCAAACATTCTCCTAAAGTTAATTTTTAGGTCATTTTCTTCTGCTTTATCTATACTGGGCTGTTCAAGTCTTGTAGAAGAGACACTAGTTTTTGTTGGTGTTGTGTTGGTCTTTGTGGTGTTGAGTGTGTTTTTACCTTGTCTACCCATCTTTTTCTCTGATTGGTGTAGTTGGAGCTGTGTCTCTGGTGGTCAGTCTTCCAGGTGCCAGTGGATCCAAGATTCAGATGGTTGTTCCTCATGGTGTAGTCAGGGCCATGGTTCTAGTCATCCAAGAGGTCACTCGGTATTCCCAGAGGTTGCTCAACTCCTGGGAGTTGATCTACTATCCCAGAGGTTATTTGGGCCTGCTCCCACAGAGGTTACTTGCTTGGACCTGCTCCAGTGAAGGTCGCTGGCATGGGCCTGCTCCTGTGGAGGTCACTGGCTGGGGCCTGTTTTCAAGGAGGTCCCTGGGCAGGGCCTGGTCCTGCAGAGGTCTCTGACTCAGGCCTGCTCCCTCAGAGGTCTCTCCTTTGTACCTGTTCCTGTGGAGGTTGCTGCCTCAGGTCTGCTCTGGTGAAGGTCACTGGCTCAGGCCTTCTCCTGCAGAGGTTGCTGGCTCGAGCCTATTCCCATGATGTCCCTGGCCCAGGTCTGCTCCTGTAGAGGTCCCTGGCTTGGGCCCAGTCCCGCAGAGGTCTCTGACTCAGGCCTGCTCCCTAGGTGGTTGCTCCCTTATACCTGCTCCCGTGGAGGTCGCTGCTTCAGGCCTGCTCTGGCAGAGGTGGCTGGCTCAGGTCTGCTCCAGCAGAGGTCCCAGATATTTATTTTTAATTATGTGTATGAGTATGTACATGAGGGTGTGACCCACAAGATGGAGTTACAGTTCATTCTGACTTCTTGATTGTTTATTTCTGAAGATAGGGTTTCTCTGTGTAAGCGCTCTGGTTGTCCTGAAACTCTCTCTGTAGACCAGGTTTTATTCTGGCCTTGAAATCTGAGATCTGTACAACATCACACCTAACATTGTGTGTGTGTGTGTGTGTGTGTGTGTGTGTGTGTGTGTGATTTATTGTGGAAGTTCTATCACGGGCACTGGGATTCATTGGATTCTAATTTCTGTTCTCAAATCTACCGACGATGTTCAGGAAGATGTGAAGCTGATTGCTGCTGCAAAGAACAGTAAAAGCCTGACTGGATTTCAAGGCAGCCATGTAGTTTGACAGCAGCCCAAGAAGGGGGTTCAGGGAGAGTTTGCAATCCATGGTGGAGAGAGAGGAGAGAGAGAGAGAGAGAGAGAGAGAGAGAGAGAGAGAGAGAGAGAAGCCTAGTCAGGTGGAGCTGGAGCCCCCACATGCAGTGCCAGTGGGAGCTCCCCACATATAGCCCTGACCTGTGTTGGTGGCTGAAAAGCCTCAGGCAAATGGTTTTTTTTTTTTTTTGTGAAATTTTGGCACCCTAAATGTTGGGTGCCAAATAATAAAAACCCAGAGAAAGAAATTGGGGTTCAATCCAAAAACCCAAAAAGCAAAGCAGCCAAGCCACTAGAGAAGTCTTACCTCTGCCAAGGCTGGGCAACCGTAAACTAAGCAGACTAAGACTAAGCAGACTAAGCCACTATAGAGTCTTATGGATACCAGAGCTAAGGTTTTTATCCTGTTACCTTCAGGAGCTGGGCCCTGGAAGATGGATGTAACCTTTCTGCTCCTCTGAATTTCTTCCTTGTCCTCACTCCACAGAGCAGACAAGAACAGTCACCTGCAGGAATTTTTCTAAAGGTTAAGAGAGAGAATCTGTAAAATGTGGTAGCCGGAGCAGGAACTGGACACAATGAGAGCTGCTTTTAGAATGAGTTATTCCATTCAGTCATTCTACAAATATTGCTCAACTGGTTATGACCAGAATGTACCTGACACAGGTCTTCAGGAGATGACAGAGAACCGTAAACATTCCTGACTACCTACAGCCAAGATCGTGCAAGGGAGAGTTGACTCACAGGTGAATCCATAAATGCGCACTGTGGTCACTGGTGGTGACTGCCACAGAGGGAGGAAAAGCTGAGGGGGGAGTGGGTGCTGTTTCCCATGCAGCCCTTAGCCAAGGCCTCCAGAGCAGTGGTACTTGTTAAGTTGGGAGTGTAGCCCCCAGCCCCTCACATCCATCCTGGCCCCCAGGCCTGAGAGTTGTATTGGTCTGGACTCCAAATCCCAGCATGCCAGGTCCTGACCCCTCCCTGGGCGGGTCAGGATCACTCCCACAGCGTATTTAAGTGAGCTCCCAAAGGAGAAACACGTGGTCTCTTTTCTCTCCCTCTGGTGGTTGTTTTCATGGCCTCCCAGTTCCCCCTCGGGGCCACCCGAGAATGCAGGAATCCCATTAAACCTGGATATTTTTTAAATTGGGCTTGTTGTGATTTGGCTTGATTGGGATTTTTGCATTGACAGAGAGCTCATGTTAGGAAAAAGTCCTAACAGTTCTCAGCCCATGGTTTGTGACCCCTTTGGGATCAAATGACCCTTTCACAGGGTCACATATCAGATATCCTGCACAGCAGGTATTTACATTATGATTCATAGCAGTAGCAAAATGACAGTTATGAAGTAGCAACAAAAATAATTTTATGGTTGTGGGTCACAACGTGAGGAACCGTGTTAAAGGGTCACAGCATTAGGGGGGTTGAGAACCCCTCTCTAGAGGAAACGATGTTAGAACACAGGGAGACGAAAGCTTGTTTTCTGGTAAGAAAGAGGTCCAGGCAGAGACCCTGGGGGAATGCCGAAGAGGGGCGTGCAGACCCGAAGAGCTGGAGACAGAGAAGGCAGGAAACAGAAGTTTAGAAGGAAACAGGAACCCAGCAATGTGGAATTTGGGAGCTCCTGTTAGGATATAGGACCTTTATTCTACAGGTGATAGCAGCCACTGGCAGATTTGCGAGGCGAAATGCTGTAACTGGCGATGGCCCCCGGCTATGGAGAACACTCAGAGAATGGAGGCCACTGCAGTGTCCTGATGGGAGGTCACCTTTCACTGTCCACATCACTCTCCGCTGTCACCAAGTCCTATCCCTGCTCTTTGCTTTTTCCTCTCCTCTCCCTTTTGATCTTTTCTTTTGGTTTCTTTGAGACAGGGTCTCGTGCAGCTTCACCTTGCCCCGGTTGGCCTCTCTATGCAGCTGAGGATGATCTTGAATTTCTGATCCTCCTGTCCCTACTTCTCTTCTCTTCCCTTCCCTTCCCCTCCCCTCCCCTCCCCTCCCTTCCCTTCCCTTCCCTCCCCTCTCCTTTTCTTTCCTCTCCTTTCTTTTCTTTTCCTTTCCTCTCCCTCCCTCCCTCCCTCCCTCCCTCTCTCCCTCCCTCCCTCCCTCCCTTCCTTCCTTCCTTCTTTTCTTCCTTTCTTTCTTTTTCCCTAGGACCTAGAATATAGCTATCAACAAGACGAACTCTTGACTCCATAGACCAAATAAACAAGCACGCAGAGTGCTCCTGTCTCCTCATTCGGTAAGAAGAGCTAAGGGGGAGAACCAGAAGAATATAGACCGAAAAGCAGGGGAAGCTGTAATTTTAAACTGAACCATCAAAAAGTGTTTCACTGAACAAGTATTGACAGTTTCTGAGGTGGAGGAGGGGCCGAAGCTTTGGGAAGAAGGAAACCAAGAAGTCCAGAAGCACTGAGGCAGGAGTGAGCTGGCAGGGTTGCCCAGCCCTGCTAGACAGTTCCGGGAGGAGAAACAGCAGCAGCTGAGGCCAGAGGCTTGTGGGATGGCCACCGTAGGCTTTGGCTTTTACTGGTGGGAGCCGCTGGGGTGTGTGAGCCGAGGTGTGTGTCTAGAAAGATTCCTCTGGCTGTGTGCGTGCCTGCGGAGAAAGGCGGCACAGATGGAGAGTGGGGGCACTAGTTACTTTCTGGTTGCTGTGATAAAACATGCCGACCAAGGCAACTTAAGGAAGAAAGGGTTGTTTGGGTTCGCAGTTCCAGAGGGATAGAGTCATGCATGTGTGTGTGTCTCCGTGCGTGCATGTGAATATGGGTGGGTGCAGTGGGGGTACAGGAGATGGGACAGGCCTGAGAACAGACAGGGAAAGTATGGCAGCAGAAGGCTACCTGGTCACATTTTTGCCCTCTCATGGGGTACAGAGACAGAAAGCAGACAATGCTATAAAACCTCAAACCCCAATCCCAGATGACGTACTTCCCCCAGCAAGGCTCTGACTCCTAAACGTGTGCTCAGATACACGAGTCCAGATTTCTCATCCAAACCATCACAGTGGAGCAGGCCTGTGCACGCAGTGTGACAGTACCAGATAGGGAGGTAGAAATGGTAAGAGATGAATTCTGGACATTTTATTTATCTGAAGCCAGAGCCAGTGGCCTGTGATGGGTTAGCAGACAGAGAGGAACATTTAATGGGACCCGTGTTCCGTGAATCTCGGAAACTCACATCTTCTGTTCTAAAGGAGAAGCGGTTGCTCAGTTCTCTGTCATTTCTACCTTGAGATCTGCAGGAGAATCTGAACTGGTCTGGTAACCACTGAGAGTGGCCATCGGGCCTTTGACCTGAATGCCCGGGGAAACAGAGTCGCTTACTGAGAAAACAGGCAGGTTAAAGTGGTAGGAACCAAGAACGTGGCTCAGAGGATTGGGGAGATGGCGCAGTGGTTACAGCACTTGCCCCGCTAGACTAAGGATGAGGGTTTGGATTCCCTAGAACACACAGGAATGTCAGGTGGACAGGAGGATCTGCCTGTAATTCCAGCCTACAAAGGCAGAGACAGGGGATCCCCAGTCGAGCTGGCTAGGATGCCTCGCTGTCCTTGTGAACTCCAGATCTAATTAAGAGACCCTGCCTCACTGGATAAAGTAGAAGAGAGACCGAGGATGATTTACACACACATGCATGCACACACATGTCCATCCCACACACCTAACACACAAGCAAAAATGAATGCACACATATCACATATACATATCACATACATACATAAAAATAAAAAAGACAAAAATAATGTGATTTTGGATAATGTTTATTTGGGGCTGACAGTGGGCGTACGATGGCATGGAGTAAGGAGGGCACAGGGGCAGGTTATCATCAGAGGGGTAAAAACAGCCTGCATGGCAGAGGACATAGCAGGAATGATAAGAAGAGGGGTGCGGAGGGAGTAGAAGGAAGACTAGAAGGGAGACTCAACAGAGCTGCAGGGATTGTGGCCACCTCACCTGGAGGTGATTGCATGAGCTATCACTGCTCAACTTCCCACAACTGTGAGAAAATACCCGAGAGAAACAAAAGTGTTGTGGCTCATAGTTTCAGAGGTGGCTTCATTATTTCTGGGCCTGTGGTGAAGCAGAAGGTCCTGGTGAAAAGCTGAGGTGGATTAAAGCTGCTCACCCCAGGCAGCTGGGAAGTAAAGAGAGGGGTAGGGGCATTCAGGAACAAGATATGCCATTCTAATGCCCGCTCCCTGGGACCTGCTTCCTCCAGCAATGCCCCACTTCCTAAAAGGCCGCAGAGCTAGGAAACCACCCCGATGACGTCATGATCCCGTCACTTCTCAATGAATGCCACCTTTGGGGGACAAACTTTCAACACACGAGACTTTGGGCAACAGATAGCAATTGGTAAAGAGAGAGACAGAGAAGGAGTTTCATGGACTCAGAAGAGGGGCGGAGATCAAAGTGATGCAGACTACACTCACCATGTGCCTGGCACACTGATGGTGCTTCACAGCTATAGTTACAAGCTACTCTTCAGAGGGACCTCCAGAGGCAGGAGAGAAGGCTCAGCAATTAAGAGCACTGACTGTTCTTCCAAACGACCCAGGTTTGATTCCCAGGATCCACATGGTGGTTCACAACCATCCATAACTCCAATCACAGAGGATCTGAACCCTCTCCTGGCCTTCTTGGGCACCTGGCACATACGTGGTAGACAGACATATATGCAGCTAAAACACTAATACACATAAAAATAAAACAAGCAAACAAACAAAAATGCCTCTAGGAAGGGTGTTATAGTTTTATTACTTGTGAGATAACAGACCCAGGGAAGGTGACAGGGTTTCTGGACATTGTTGTAGAATATTATTTTAACTGGGCAAAGATGCGTTACATTTGTTTATGCTGCAGAATATTTTAATATTTTGATAACCGTTCGTGTAAAGGCATATCACATTGTTTATGTTGCATTTATTTAATTATGTAAAGATGTGATGGGGGCTGGAGAGATGGCTCAGAGGTTAAGAGCATTGCCTGCTCTTCCAAAGGTTCTGAGTTCAATTTCCAGCAACCACATGGTGGCTCACAACCATCTGTAATGGGGTCTGGTGCCCTCTTCTGGCCTGCAGGCATACACACAGACAGAATATTGTATGCATAATAAATAATTTTTTTTTTGTTTTTGGTTTTTCGAGACAGGGTTTCTCTGTGGTTTTGGACCCTGTCCTGGAACTAGCTCTTGTAGATCAGGCTGGTCTCGAACTCACAGAGATCCACCTGCCTCTGCCTCCCAAGTGCTGGGATTAAAGGCGTGTGCTACCACCGCCCGGCTATAAATAAATATTTTTTGAAAAAGATTTGCTGCATTTGTTTCACCTTGTCTGCCTAAGGCACCTGATTGGTCTAATAAAAAGATGAATGGCCAATAGCAAGGCAGAGATAGGATAGGCGGAGCTGGTGGGCAGAGATAATAAATAGGAGGAGAAATCTAGGCTTCAGGAGGAAGAATGAGAGGAGGATGCCAGCCAGACTCAAGAAGCAGGTAAAGAAAAATATGCAGAAAGAAGAAATAAAAGATAAAAAAGGTCCCAAGGCAAAAGGTAGATAGAGAGAAACAGGTTAATTTAAAAGAGCTAGCCAGAAATGAGCCTAAACTAGGCCAAATATTCAAAAACTAATAATAAGTCTCCTTGCCATGATTTGGGAGCTAGTTGGCTGACCAAAAGAAAAAGCCTGCTGCAGGAGGTCACCAACGACAAACAGCAACAGCAAGTCTCCTGTCCTGAAGCACGGTGAGAGTCCCTGAGTCAATGAGAATCTTCAAGGCAAGGAGAGGGACAAAGTCCTGCTGCCACTTGTTGGGTTTGTACTTGGTACCAAACTCCAAAAGTCTGGGGAGTTTTGTCCCCGTGTGAGAGTCGAGCAAGGTGGGGCTCTGAGGGTGACTAACTTTTCTAAGGTGGCACAGCCAGTGATGGCGGAACTGACATCTATGATGGTTAAGGCTGGGTATCAGCTGGGTGGTTTCATCACCTAGGAAACAAACCTCTTGGTGAGTCTGTGAGGGAGTTTCTAGATTGGTGAGATTAGGAAGACTGATGGCAAATGTGGGTGGAGTCATTTCATGGAGAGGTCCTGGGCTGAGCATAAAAGAGAAAGTGGGCTGTAGCTGCAGCATCTGTCACACGCGCTTCCCGGAAGAGGAGGCCGAGTGCCCAGAGGCTTCTTGCTCCCACCACCGTGCCTTGCCCTCCGTGAAGGCTGTAACCATCGACTTTGAGCCCAAATCCACTCTCTTTTCCTTGAGTTGCTATGGTTGGGCATTTTGTCAAAACAAGTAGAGTAATGCAGGATTCAAACTCAAGACCACAATTCAGACCCTGACCTGTGAAAAAGAGGTTTCAGAGTCGCTTTTGGTTTATTTTGGTTGTTTGTTGAAATTGTTGTTGCTCTTCTTCTTCTTCTTCTTCTTCTTCTTCTTCTTCTTCTTCTTCTTCTTCTTCTTCTTCTTCTTCTTCTTCTTCTTCTTCTTCTTCTTCCTCTGTGTAACTCTGACTGTCCTGGAACTAGCTCTATAGGCCAGGCAGGCCTTGAACTCACGGAGATCCTCCTGCCTCAGTCTCCCAAGTGTTGGTTAAAGTCATGTCTTTAAAAGTCCAGGAGATGCAGACAGAGAAGTCAAACGACTTCAAATAGAGATGCTGTGCTTCTTCTTCTTTTTTAAAAAAAGATTTATTTATTGTGTATACAACATTCCGCCTGCATGTATGCCTGCAGGCCAGAATAGGGCACCAGGTTTCATCATAGACGGTTGTGAGCCACCATGTGGTTGCTGGGAATTAAACTCAGGACCTCTGGAAGAGCAGCCAGTGCTCTTAACCTCTGAGCAATCTCTCCAGCCCCAGATGCTGTGCTTCTTGTGAACAAATTATATTTTTGTAGAAAGGATTTATTTTGAGCAGCATTATTGCATTTATGCTCTGAGGGCTCTATCTGTGAGCCTAAGAGGGAGGGAGACTGAGAAAAAGCCAGTAGCTGTAGAAACAAATGAGGCACTCGGTGTGGACCCTGGTATAGAGTGCCAGACGTCATTAGTTGCCAACAACGGACAGCAAGTCCAGCCATCGTGGGCAGCAGAGGTGTGAAATGAAAGGGAATGCGTCTGAGAGAGGCTGCAGGGTGCTCTCTGCACCAGTTCCAAGGTCCTGTGCAAACACTGCCTGCATGTACGCTTTCCAACAGCCACAAGGACTGAGAATGTTGACCTCCTCCCTTTGTTTGCTGCCACCCAGGCTTCATGATCGCCTCTAGGCCAGAGGCTCCTCAAGATAGGCATCAAGATATGGCTGGGCTCTTCTTTTCCACATACCCTGACTAAGCAGGTACACTCTTTTCTCTGTCTCCCATGAGCGACTTGGTCCTTATCATCCTGCAGTCTCAAAGTTTCCCTACAAAGGAACCTCTGAGTCTTTGTTCTTCTTCCCCAGTCAAGCCCCCTCCCCCCTCTTCCTTTGAACAGTGACTCAGAGATCTCTAGATCCGCATTCCCTGAATTGCAATTCCTAAGGCCACAGAAAAATCTTATTTTTTGCAGAGTCTGAGTTTGGGTGATGACTGGGAAACATAGGAAGAGGTATAATGATGCAATGGACACATTCTCCATTCCTAATAGAATCCGGGATGGGTTCTATGAGCTCACATAACACTAGCTGCCGTGACTGAGTCCACAGAACTGAAGAGAAGAGTGAAAAGCACCCACCTTGGAAAGGAAAGGAAACCAGGAAGACCTGAGACTTTCCCAAGACACCTGTGGGGGAGCTCCATCTTCTGCTGTCCTTTGTTCATCAGACTGAAGTCTTCTGGGAGGATCTGATTGGCTACTGTCTGTCTGGGGTAGAGAAGGCACTTTGCTTGACAATTCTGCCTGCTATAGGAAGAGTACCCCGAACCAAAATCAGGCTGCTTTATCAGAAAGAGGATAGACACCCAACAAACTAGCCAATATGCCCAGTAAAAGAGGTTTCCATAAAACGAAAGAAAATTTATCAGAGTCTGAAAGGTCAGGAGGAAAGTCCCAATGTGCAGTCAAGGCAGCCTGTTTGCTCTGGGAGCTCCTTAAATCTTCACATAAACTTGTTTGCAGTCTTTTTAGAGTGGGCATGTCTGCAGGTGGCTACCAGCCCCTCCCATTGTAAATCCCTCCTTTCTTCTCTGCTCTATTTATATATCTCTTACAAATATATTTCACACTCATGGAGCCATGCCCAAAATTTTTAATGCATCATCTATTTTTTTTTAAAGATTTTATTTATTTGTGTATGAGTGGGGCTTAGTGACAGGGCTGTGTACGGGCATGTGTCGCGGCCGGGTCAGGGGACTACTTTACGTGGTTGGTTCTCGCTCTTTCTCGCTCTGGAACCTGATCTGGGTTGTCCAGCTTACAGGGCAAGTGCTTTTACCCTCTGAGCCTTCTCAGAAGCCCGATTAACCGACTAATTAATTTTTCTTCTTCTTCTACTTCTTCCTCCTTTTCTCTCTACTTTTCCTTCCCCCTACTCCCCCCTCCATCACCTCTTCCTTCTCCTTCTTTCTTTCACTGTATAGCCCTGACTTGCCTGGAATTTCACTGTGCAGAGCAGGTAGACTTCAAACTCAACAGAGATTTGCCTGCCTCTGCTTTCTAAATTCTGGGATTAAAGGCATGCTCCACAATGACATGGAATTTTTTTTTTTAAATTTAGGAATATGTGCGGAATGGGGTGGGTGGGTATAATATTGAAATAACGGAAGCCACAGGAGCAATTGATGGCCTGGGTTCCCCTTAGCAAGTCACTTCTGCCTCACTGAACCACAGTTTTCTCATCTGCAAAATGGGAGTGAGGCTTCTCAACCCATCTTGCTAAGTAGATACAAGCTGCTTTCCAGTGAGCTCTAGGGCACGCCTACCCCACAGGCCACAGATTTGAATGTGCTTAGGTCGTTGCTAGGAGGGGAGCAATGGGCACTGGGGCACACGGGACAACAAGGTGAGAGCTCTCTCATAAACAGAAAGCATACCAGCTTAGCCCTATGTTGTGGCGCCCTCACGAGTGTACACTCTCAGGTTACACCCAGACCCATTCTGGGGTTGCTCTCCCAGAGCCCAGGTTGGCTTTAAACTTAAAAAGTCTGATCCTCAGGCAGGCAAGAGCCACCATGCCCAGTCTGAGCAGCAATGGGGATTGAACCCAGAGCTTTCTGTGCGTTAGGCAAGCACTCTACTAACTGAGCCACAGCCCTAGTTCTCCACCAGCTACATTGCGAGGAGCCCTTCAGGTGACGGTGGTGCAAACCCGGTTTTGAAGAGCTACTTTCTAGCTGATGATTGCTTTATGGGTTTGAGGGCTTGCTGCCAGATCCTGTACTATTTCTAAGAGAATTGAAAAGGTTATTTCTTTTATGTGAAATTCTCCGCTTTTAAACATTGGCAACAGACTCAGAATTTAGAAATGTACCGTGTGAGCTAATAATAGACTGGCTCCAGCTGGATCGGACACCCCCGATTTTGCTCTTCTTTTTAACAATCCTGCAAGATGCTACAGCGATGGCCATTTTGTGGGAAACATCACAGGCCCTCAAGGTGAAGCTCTGCTCTGAGTCTTAGCCCAGAAGCTATTCGCACCTCACTTGGCGTTTTTGGTCCGAAAGCCTCTGTTCTTCTCTTACTTATACAGAAGAGAAACTACAGGACGTCTTAGCTCAGAGCCAAGCACCAAAATAAAGCTGAGCATCTGACATCACTGACCTTGGGAACTTTCTCCCTATCTTCTACCAGCCCCCGACTCCCCTAGCCTCACACTAATCCATATTCCAGAAGAGAGTGCCTATCAACAAGAGAGCCCATGACAGCCTGGGAGGGCTTGGGACCTGACCATGCTCTGTCCAAGAACGCTAGGTAAGTTCTGGAAGACAGCTGAGTGCAGCAGTGCCCAAGGATAAATGTCCAGTAGCCATCTGGTCTCCAGGCTAAACCAGCTGCTCCCCAAAGTGTCTTCTGTGTGCGCTGGGTTTCAGGAGCCTGTCCAGGGCTGTGACCCCACCTAGCTCTCACCTTTCTTGCTGTTGACTTTCTCTGAGCTCAGAGTAAATAGCCCCAGCCCCTCCCAACAACGGCATGTCTCCAGTCCCCAGCCTGCAAAGCTGGAGGAGATGGTTTCAGCGGCTTTTATCAATATCCTTCACCAACTCAGCAGCTGGACGCGTCTGTATGACTGAACCCTCCCCAGCTGACTTAGTTTTCGTTGTTGCAGATACCTCTCCCCCACGGCAGAAAAATCCCCCTGGGCCTTAGAGAATCTTGGATAGCTGGAGCTAGAAGCATGCTTGCAGGTACTTCTTGTGTAACTTGGTCATTGTTTTGGCATTTGCCGCTCTGAATTCTGGAGTTTGATATACACAGCTGGTCTTAAGTATCTCTACGTCTCCCATAAACACCCGAACCCACACAAGTCCCCTGCACAAAGCAGTGACTCCCCCATCCTGACATTTCCCTCAGCAATATTTGTTTTAATTCTTTATTAAATTTTAAAGAAATAGCATATATTTTTATGACATTCTTTTCCTCCCCCATCCTCCCTCCCTACTCAACTTTGTGTTCTTTCTCTCCCCCAAACTGAAAATCAAATAAAAAATCCAGTAAGAAAAAGAAATAACAAAACAAAACAAAAATGAAGTCCATTTTATGTTAGATGGTTCTCCTGGCAGGGGTCTGCTGGGAGTGTGGCTGATGTGCCCCACGACAACTCCATCAGAGAGAATTTACCTTTCCCAGAAGATATCAATTTCAAATAACTTCTTTGTTTGGGGTGGGCCTTGATGCCCACTTCCCTTCTCAGCACAGGGATTTTGTCTGGTTTGAACCTGTGCAGATCTTGTTTGTGCTGCCAGAGAGTGAGAGTTTATATGTGTAACGTACGATACACATGTCTGTTATATCTGCACGACACTGTGCCCTTAGAGTCACATGCCATCTCTGGCTCTTACCACCTCCTAGTGGGGCTGTAGTGGGTTCCAGTGTTCTCAGAGAGTTGTCATGCTGCCCGAGGATGGCAAGAGGAAGATGCCAGAGAGCTGACCAAGAAAGAAACACATACTGGGGCAAAGCTACCAAGAAGCCTGAGTCTAAATCTGTATGTGTTCAGAAACCCAGCCTAGCATGGCAGAACTGTCAGAAGGCCCCGACTAGAAGCCTATCACCCCACTGTGACCTCTGAGAGGATGAGATTTGGGGTTCCCTGGGCAAGATCTTCAGAGCTTCTTAGTAAAGGACTTACCAAACCACTTCAAGACACTGAACCCCAGTAACTTACACCAGAAACCCAAAGTGTAGAGAAGACCCAGCCTCTGGCAAGGATGTGTGGACAGGTTCGATGGGCTGTACTTTTAGAAAAATAAAAGTATTAAATAAAAACCCAGTGTGGTGCTTGCCTAGAACACATGTATATTCTGGCGTATTAAAGTCACCGCCACGTGAGTTACTGTAAACCGTATTATTTAGGGAAAAATGACAAGAAACAACGATCAACACACACTCAGTTCAGGAACAGTTTTGGCACCAAGAATTTTCCATCAGAGGTTGGTTGAATCCAAGGACATGGGAGCCAGGATCATAAAGGGTAGCATGTACTCAGCAAGCTCCTTCCTAACAGTGGGCACTTATCATCTGTGGGATATTCATGGCTGTGTATGTAGCGGTCATATGCCCAGCCCCAGGGTTCTTATGTCAATGTATGGACGCCATGTTTGTTCCAGGGTTGGTCCATGGCATTCTTGTTCTCATCGAATGTGACTTTAATCATTGTTCCTTTTCTCTCCCTGTTTGTAGTCCTCAGGATTGAACCTAGGGGCCTCACACATTCTAGGCAAGAGCTGTATCCACTGAGGTACAATCCTAGTCCCCAATCATCATTTTCACAGATGACAAAATGGCTCTTCAGAAGAGGAAAATGTTTCACCCAAGGTCCTTCCAATGGGAAGTGGTAGCAGTGGGCGTCAAACCTAGTCTCTGCCACCCCAAGACCAGTGCTGGGCAGCCCCGTTTTGGGTTTTGGTGATGGTAACTGAATACGGTGGTTCACACCTCGGGGGGTGCAGAGCTAAAGTAAATCCAGCGGACACATAAAAGATAGGAGAGCCATTTGTTTCCTGCAGAGGCCAGGAGAAGAAGGGAGTAATCTCCAAAGTGATGCTCTCAGCAACAAAGGAAGGCCAGGCAGGGGGAGGAATTTCTTATGGAGACACATTCAGATCCCGGAGAGGGTCTTAGGGAATCTCCGTTCCTGTACATGCCCAGTTGGCACAGTTAAGATTTGCCTGTCATCTGCATCCACATGGTCAGTACTCCCTCTGAATGTGTCATACAGTAGGCACCCAGCAAATGCTTATAATGGAAGGGAGGAAACATAGCCTGGAGGAAGAGATGTCTATTCAAAATCTTGCCTGAATGGCTTTGGTTGGGGACTTAGGTTGGGGTCAAATCTCTGAATGTTCGGCCTGTGTGTCATAGGCAGTTGACAGTAATAACTCACTAGTCGTAAGAGAAAAAGATGCCATGAGACTGAGGTCCCCATTCTGCCCTAACGTGTGGTAGGAAGAAGCAGAAATGCGTCTAAAAGGGCTGGATATTGTATGGGTGTTTCTCCTTCGTGGGCCTGTTCCCTGCAGGTCAGATGGGCTCCTTTGTTAACTACGCCCATTGACTAGCCTTCTACTAATCCCTGAACAGGACTCTGCATTCTGATCCATCTGACCCCAAGTCTCAGCACTTAATCCCCAGCATCTGTTGCCTCCCTGCAGCTTGCCCTTTCTTCCTTATTCCTGGACTCCAGTCGCCCTAGGGAGGACCCCAGACTCTTTAAAAAATGAGTCCTGGAGCCCTGGGCCTGGGCCCTCCGCTCCCGCTGCCCTGCCTTGCCCTCAGGCTTCGGAAAGGTAGGAAGAGAGGGAGGAGTGGACAAATGTCCGGCTACAACTGGCTCGGAAGCTGTCTCGGTTCCTGGTTCCCACCAGAGCCAAGAGTGACACCTGATCCCGGGGGATTGTGAAATGGCATGAGGTGGCAGGGCGCCCGCGCTGCCCGCTGTGCTTCCTACCCGCCTCCTGCACCCCTCGCTCGGCCCCGCCCCCGGCGCGAGCGGTTAAATCCCCTCCACCCAGGCTGCAGCTCACACCTGCATCATGCCTGCCTGTCGCCTGTGCTTGCCGGCTGCAGGCCTTCTTCTGGGGCTGCTGCTGTCCACCCCCCTCTCAGGCGCAGGTAAGTGCAGCCAGGAGTGCGGTACCCAGAAGTAGGGGCTCTGGGGGGCGAAAGTGGGGAGGTCAATGAAAATTTAAATTTTGGGAACCCTGGGGCCTACAGTTAGTGATTCTTGAAGCGTTGGATTCAATATACTGGCTGTGGGGAGACCCCTGAACGCTGCAAGTTAGAGGGGCGGAGGCTCCCCCTTAGCTGTAGGCGGAGACCCAGTGGAGCGGGAAGCTCCCGGGATGATCGAAGCTGGCTCAAGTCCCCAGGGGACTGGGGCTCTAAAGCCAAGCAACAAGGAGCCCCCAAGTATCAGAGACCCCTGGCCTGGGAATGGGCCCCTCTGGGGTGTTATGAGTACCTCTGGGTCCAGAGAATCAGAAGTCCGTGGGGTTGAAATGTGAGGATCTTGGAGCAGGGGGATGACTATCCCGGTGGACTGGACTCGGTTCTCCCGGACAATTCTCTGCTCTCCCCATCCCCAGATGCGGGAACAGAGAAACCGGGTGTGTGCCCCCAGCTCCAAGAGTACTGAGTGTGTGGCGGAGTGCTCCTCGGATAGTCAGTGCCTCGACAGCCTCAAGTGCTGCCAGGCCGGCTGCAGCTTTATCTGTTCCCTGCCTAATGGTAACCCCTCAGCGACCTGGCAGGGACAAGGCGGGGCAGTCAAGTGCTGCGAGAGGCGGGGAGCGCACGGTGCTGGGAGGAAGGGCACCCCGGACCCAGGGACCCCCACCCCCTGGAAGGTTGAAGCGGTGGAAACCCGATCCACGTATGCCCTCCCTCGTCCGGCCTTGGGTGGATGCGGGCTGGGGCGGGGGAGGGGGACAAGGGCGTCACTGAGGTGCGGCCCAGGGGGGAGGTCCCCCCATTCCTGGTTGGGCTCGATTCTCTGGTGCATGACGGGCTTCCGGGCACGCACAGCGAGACTTTGTTCCGGGACCCGGGCACAGTGGCTTCCTTGGCTGGAGACTGTGGGCAATCCCTAGGTGGCATCAGGCCTGGGACCCCAGCCCTGGGGACCTCTTGCCTCTGGAGTCCCTCCCTCAGGACCTTCCACCATCTGGCCTGACTAGACTCCTCAGATTCCTCCCTGAGGGCGGGAAAGAACTTTGCCACACCCTAGTCTGTGGAAGTGAGCGGCCCAAAGAAATATTCTTGCACAAAGTCACACCGCCATCCTGTGGTTGGCAGAGGTTCCGTTTCTTTCTTTGACACTTTCTGGCTTTCCCTCCTTTATCTTTATTTATTTATTTATTTATTTATTTATTTATTTTTATTTATTTATTTATTTTTATTTTTCGAGACAGGGTTTCTCCGTAGTTTTTTGGTTCCTGTACTGGAACTAGCTCTCTTGATCTTTAAAACCATCTCCACCCTTAGGACTGGCTGAGGAAGAGCTCTGGGATACTTCTTCATCCGTTAACCCTACTTTTCCATCAGAGGGAGGTCAAATCACCACGCCACCTGCTGTGGCCATGGACGAAGGTGTCCTTGGTATGGAATCTAAGCTTCTCATTTCCAAGAGAGAACAGCTGAGGCTAGGAGGTGGGGGTGGGGACAAGAGGGAAACACAAAGGTTTGTAGTTGCTGGTCTTGATGGTGGCCACCACCCCTACCCCCTATTTTGCCTTTACTATGTTCCCCAGGGATGCCACAGACCCTGGGAGTGTTTATACTTAGGAGTCCCAAGGCAAAGAAAGCAGCACGGTGGAAAGTGGAGGGAATTACTTACTGTTATCAAGAAGTTTGATTTTTTCAGGGTGATGTGTGTGGGCGATAACTGCTTTTGTAAGAACCCCGCAGTGTAGTGACAGGGATCCCATGTGACATCTAAAGACGGGGGCTCGGGAGATTTGGGCCCTCAGTCACAAGGGTAGAAAATGGCAGAGCTGTGTGACTCGGGTTGAGGTTCTGTGATTTCAAAACCATCTGAGAGCAGAAACAGGGTCCAGGACCTCTGGGAGCAACTCAGGTTCCCACAATCAACTCAGGTGGGCAGATCTAGGTGATCCAACTTCAGGGCAGTGTTCGACCGCGCTTTGCTGATTGTCTACCTGGACCCCCTAGCTTCTTACCCCCTTACTCCTTTGCCTACCCAGAAAAGCAGGGCTCCTGCCCCAGTGTGGACTTCCCCAAGCTCGGCATCTGTGAGGACCAGTGCCAGGTGGATAGCCAGTGTCCTGGCAACATGAAATGCTGCCGCAACGGCTGTGGGAAGATGACTTGTGCCACACCCAAACTCTGAGGTAGGTGGGAGCAGGAGAGCTGGTTCAGAGATGCCCAAGTATGGGGTACTTTCTTAAGCAAGTTGCAAAGGAAGACCTCAGAAAACACAGTGATAATGAATCTGTCCATAAATTCACCTTCAGCATCTCAGCTAATATTCATCTACAGTGTGATTCATCTACAAATGAATCAGACACAGGCTGGGGGATGGGTTTTCTTGTCTAGTGTGCAAGGAAAGAGATAAACAAGCTGATTTTGTAGTATGTCACAGGGAGGTACATGGCAGGGGACAAAGAGAACAGGAGGGAAGTGTTCTTGGCGGAGGAGAGACAAGGGGCGTTACTGTAACTTTTACACGAGACAGTGGGTGAAGATTTCACCAAGGAGGTGTAAAACCAGAGAAGGGACACGAGCATGTCCAGGCAGAGGTAGCAGCAATATGAAGGCTGCCGCGCACTGCGCCCCCGTGTCTGCGCTCCGTGCGCTATTACCCGGTTCGCGAGCTTTGGGGAAGGGTCTGGAGGTTAAAATACACAGACACACACAGACAGAGACACAGCAACACGGGTCATCCTTGAATTCCCCAAGAATGCCCCCTTTATTGTGTTCAGGGGCAGATTATATAGAGATAGCCATGCCCCAGCCAAACCTACCAGAAACCACTCTCCTGCCATCAGGAACTCATGAAGGTCTCGTGCTCAGAGCAGCTGTAGGCACTCAGATCAGGGGGGGATTACAAGAAATTCGGGATCTGGGGTCTCATTGCTCCCAACAGAAGGCAAAAACATACTGGGGCATTTAAGGAAGAACCCGAAGGCTGGGTAGAAATAAGAAGGAAGGCCAAAAGGTCTGGGACAGACGATTTGAGGGCCTTAGAGGCCATTGTCTCGACCCAGAGGTGTGTCTGCAGAAAGAGACTTGCCCTGATATTTTGAAAGGGCCCTCCTGTATTATGCTGCGATGTGGCTAGAACGCTGAGGGCAGGAAAAGATTCATAGACTCACCTGTGAATGGACATGGCAGATAAGCCTGACCAGGAGGGAGGCAGGGGACAGAGGTGGCCAGTTCACAAAGAAGAATGGTGGAGTTTGCTGATGAGTGATGAGGTTCTCTTTTGTTTAGCAGGAACTTTGTTAAGTCAGGAACTGGAAAGGGGTGGTTGTGTCCTAGGGGAGAGGACAGTGCTGGGGGCGGGGCAGGGAAGAACGGATGGCCAGTGGGGTTGAGAAGGTATTTCTCTGCACGGTGAGTGGGACACAGAGGAGATAATCTCTGTTTACTCCAAAGGCTCCTCTTTGTGGGCAAAGGCGCTGAGGTCATTAACTTCTGTTGCATTTATCAGTTGTGTCTGAAATAGGTTAAGCATTCACTCTGAGCAAGCCAGGACTAAATTCAGTACCTTTAGTGCTTCGGGCCCTGAAAGGAGAAGTTTGGGGAGTCACTTCCCTTTGTATGTGACTAAAAACAAAATACTATTCAGTTGGGGCTAGAGAGGTAACTCAGCGGAGAACACTTGGTTTCTGGTGACGACCAGCTATAACCCCAGTTCCAGGGGCTCTGGTGCCCTCTTCTGGCATCCAAGGGCATTGCACACACAAGGTACACATAGATACATGCAGAACACACACACACACACCTAACACAAAACACCAATATAGCATCATGTCACACAGTAAGTGTTAAAAGGGGAGAAACTGAGACAGAGGCTTGGTTGGCCTGTTTGAGGTTCTGGGACAGAAAGGAGACCACTCCCTCCAGCTTGCAGTGCAGTGATTGAGACGGAAGAATTGATGACACAGCCTGCATTACTCAGTGACCACTGCTGTGGGAGACAGATGAGGAAATGCCACCCAGGCTGGAGGGAGGGAGGATGGAGTAGGCGCAGCTGGAGAACGCTTCCCAGGGGCTGACCTTGAGGTGGCACAAAAGGATGAGGCCGTGATTCATGGTTTGGTGAGATGCAGGGTGGGATGCTGTTCAAGGCAGAGGAAGCCATGATGAGCAAGAACTTGGACAAGCCATTGGGTGCAATCACAGATTGCTCGGGGGTGTGGGGGGGAATCCATTAGTATACACAGAGATAACCAAAGCCAGAGACACGGAATGTGCCCAATGTCTCATGCTTGTTATTTCAAAGTATGCTTTTCAGAGATTAGGAGGGAGCTGTGGTCTTCCTAGGACCCTGAACTATGCTATGATGCCAGTGTTCTCCTTGAATGTCAACTGCATGGTGGGCATTGCAAGCAGGAAGACCAGGTTCAGATTTCTGCTCTGACCTTTACCTAGCTTCTTCTGCTCCTCGACCACAGTTATTTTCCTTACAGATTGGGGATAAATGTCATCTATTTAGCCAGTTTAGCTCAAGTTGATCTAAGGAATAAAGGCATGGTGGGACGTTTTGGTGGTAGAAGGAAGATTCGAGGGAGATAAATGTTTCTGCGTCTCCAGAGAGGCCACAGTGGTCAACTGGGATCATGGCTTACCCAAGGAGGTCCTGGAACAGATTTTACTTGAAGTACAAGAGATGGGTCTAGAACCTGCTGGAAGATGCAGGCAGAGCTCCCAAGAAGGCGGTGCATCGCTGTGTATGCAGTGTGACGGAGGAAAGAGGAAGCTAGGTCAGGATTTAAACTGCTGACACTTGTGTTTAGTGTGACAGATGTTAGTGTTGATGATGTCATGGTTTTCTTCCTTCAGCCGCAGTCACCACCAGCCTGAGGAATGGGACGAGAATGCTTCTGCCTGGCCGTGCATCTGGCATCATTCCCGGGGCCTCCCTTCTCTCTGGTCTTTGTGTTTCTTCCTGGACCTGCAAAAGCATCTCCCTTTTCTAACCAATAAAGAGCTCCCTTTCAGCAATGGAGACGCCATAACACCTGCTCTCTCCACTCTGCCTGTTTCCCCTGACTTGGTTTAGGTGGGTGAAAGAGTATGGGACAACTGGGTCATCCAGGCTCAAAATCCAGGGAAAGATTAGTTCTGAAGTCATGAACAACGATTCAGGTATGTCTCTGGGGTGCTAGCACTTCTCTGGTGAATCCTTGCACCAATCCTGTGAGGTTCCTTATTCTCCAAGGATCCTGGAGCCAACACATCCTCTTACGGGTGGAGAAACACCTCGGAAATCACTCATATTCACCCTTGGGTGTGTTGCGTGTCTCTCTGCCAGCCAATGCTGGGAGACATGCTCAGGGAGGCTTCCTGGCCGCTCAGAGTCCTCGGAGAAGTTCGCGACAGTCTGGGGGTCTGCTGAGCAGGCCATCAATAAACGGCACAAGTCTGAGGGCCTGGATTCAGATCCTAGCACCCATTTATAAAAGGTCAAGTGCAACATTATGCCTTCACCCTACCACTGGGGTGGGGATGAGGTGGGAGACAGGTTAATCCCCAGATCTTTCTGGACAGCCAATCTAGCTAACTGCCAAGCATCAAGTTCAGAAAGAGACAACTTGCGGGAATTGGCTCTCTCCTTCCATCAGGTGGGTTCCAGGGATCGTATTCAGGTGGTCAGGCTTGGTGGCAAGCACCCTTACCCACTGAGCCATCTCTCTGTCCTCCCCCTACCTGTGTGGTTTAAAAAGAAGTCCTTGCCTAGCTTTGTGTCTCATCTCACCTTGAAATGACAGAGCGGACAGGCTCGTCTTCCTCCTCTCCTTTCAGAGAGTAATAATTGTTGCTTAAGGAAAACCAGAGGACCTGGGGCCAGGGATTGTCTGTTCTCTTCCCACGTGACAGAAAGACATGACTTGGCTTTAGCAGTAGATAAAAACTCGCTATTTTTAAAATTAATTTTAAATTTAAAATTAAAAGTGGCCTTAAAATCTTCAGGTTTTTTACCCTCTTCATTTTCTATTTCTTCCTGTTTCTGCTTAGTGTGGAGCTTGGTACAAACATCTCTTACATCATGGGTCATTTCCTTAGCCAAGTATAGGCCCTTTTAGTTCCAACTTTGAGTCTTTATCATCAGGTGGGTGGAACAGCAATCCATACTAAGTTTTGAGTGGCACTTCTAAATTTTCCCAATGGACTTGTATTTTACAAGGAAAGATTTTTAAGCAGGATGCCAACATTTGTGCAGTTTCTGAGATAGAATTAACTTTAGGGAAATGTATTTAGAGGAATGCATTTTTTTTTTTTTATTCACACACGAAAAGCCTTAGGGGACCCCATAGGGAACTTGACTTCATGGAGAGTTGTACAGGCTTGATAAATCAGGAACGTCTGCAGGCTAAGCGGCACTGATTTCTGGTCAGAAAGTTGTTTTCGTTGCCTCCACAGCCTCCGTAGCTAAACCGCTCACACTTGCCAGATTTGATGTTATAGTGCCATCGCAGCTGCATGGCTTGACACTCACCCCTTTCCATAGGAAGTTTGCATAGCTCTGGTATGGGCTTTCTGAATACTTGAAGAAGAAGAGTGGTTAAGGGGGCCGAATCCATCACCACCCCTTGCTTCTCTCCCCTCTGCTTGAGGCTTCCATGGCCACAAGGTGCAGGGCTGAGACCATTCATGACAGCCACCTCTTCCCACCCGAACTTCTCCATCTCAACAGAAGCCAAGGTTTGTACTTCTGCAAGCAGTGAAACCTCCCTTGCCTGGGATTTCGATGTAAGCCCTGCCACCCACGACTGCATGAGGCTGTAGAGACATCACATCTCCAAGTCTCCAGCTGGTTGTCTGTGATGCCAAGGAGCTGAGCCCTGGATCTCCTTCACCCCCTCAGATTTGATTTGCTGTGGTCAGACCCTGCAGGTTTCTGCCTTCTATATCACAGTCTGTTCCAGAATGGATAGACTGCAGGGAAAGGGTGGGCCTTGAGTCTGAGAGCAGGGTTTCAAGTCTGACACAGTCATTTGCTAGCTGATAACCCTATATGCAGGACCTGTCTCTTCTACATTGAGTTTCTTGACCATAAGCTGGACTGTAATGTTCACATTTTAGGGCTAATTGGGAGGTTAAAGAGAACTAATGAGGGCTGGGGGTGGGAGAGAAACACACTTTTAATCCCAGCATTCAGGAGAGGCAGAGGCAGGGGGATCTCTGGGTTGGAGGCCAGCCTGGTCTACATAGAGAGCTCCAGGCCAGGCAGAGCTGTATAAGGAGACCCATCTCAACAAAATACAGCAACAAAAATAGGGAACAAAACCAAGCAAAAACAGCCAATAAGAAGCACTGAGAAGTCCAACAACTAAAAAACAAACAAACAAAACCCAATCACTGGATAACGGTGAACTGCCCCTAAGCATCCTCTTCTTCCTAAGCAACAAGACCTAGCAATACAAACCTTGCATACTAACTCTGTAGCCCTAGTTCCTGGTGCAAGGATGCCTCTGAGGTCTCAGCAAACACCCAACAAAGCCACAATAACCATGAGCTCCTCGTGCTACAAGTTTCTTTGTATTTTTTACTATGTGAGGTGTGTTTTGCAATTACTGCTTTATATGTGCATTCACGTGTTGGGGGGTATATGTGTGCATGGGTGCATGTGTGTGTGTGTGTTCATATGTGTTGTGGAGGCCAAAGGACAACTTAGGTGTTGTTTTATGGGGATTTTTTTGAGTCATAGTTCCTCACTAGGCTGGGGTTCACCAAATAGGCAAGGCTGGCTGGACAGTGAGCACTCTGCCTCCCGAGCTCTGGGATCACAGCATGCCTCGCGACTGACCCTCTCCTTTCCTTTTCTTTTGATGTAGGTGTTGGAGATCAAATGTAGGTCTTTAGGTTTCCAAGGAGAATGGTTTACAGAATGATTTGTCTTCTCAGTCTCTGTAATTACCCTTCCTAGTAACTTTGGGGTGAGTGGAAGATGCAGAGGGCCTCGTGTGTGCCAGGCCAGAGCTCCACCGCTAGCTAACCTGCCTCTCTGGTCACTCTATCATGGCTTACCATGCCACATGAAGAAACTACAGTCAGAGAGATGGGGCATCTGTTCTAATGCCAGGAAGTGGGAGAATCAAGACATAAAGCCAGCACGATCCAGGTTCTTAACCTGTCTCCTTTACTGTAGTGTGAAGGGGTGGATGAACACTTTGGGTGGAATTTGGCAGCAGCCTAAGCAGGGGAGAGGTTCAGGTTCTCTATGTCAATGCCTTGTAAGACTGGTGCTAGATACAAGAACAAAATAGTTATCCAGTCAAGATGGAAATGGATTGGGGAGGTGGGGCAAGTTGGCATGTTTGCGTAGTGTGTGACATCCTGGTCACAATAGTGTCCTCCTTGACCCCAGGTGACTCAAGAGGAGGTGGAGTCCCACTTGTTTTAAAATGTTCCTAGTCTGCTTTCCCTCTTCACTGGTTCTGTTAAAACCAAGAAGAAATCACTTTATTTATTTTTGTGTGTAATAGAGGTGATCCCCCTTCTCTCTCTCTCTCTCTCTCTCTCTCTCTCTCTCTCTCTCTCTCTCTCTCTCTCTCTGTGTGTGTGTGTGTGTGTGTGTATGTGTGAATAAGACACAACCATTGTTCTTATCTTCTAGAGGAAAAAAACCCTGATATTCTGAGAGACCAGACAACACCCTTGAGGCATAGATTTTTGTAGGTAGTAGGACCAGCACCTGACCCCTGATGCTACTGACTCGGGGGGACCCAGGGCTCCTACGTGCTAATAACTGTTTCCCCACTGAGCTATATTCCAGCTCTGAATGTTCGTAAAGGGAATCCTCCTATTCACAAGAAGGTCTGAATATATCACATTCACGCCCCTCCCCCATCCACCTGCTGACTTCAAACCACAGCAGAGACAGTGGCCCAGGAAGGAGCCTGACCCTGTCAGGAGGACACATCAAAGTTGAGCATATATCTCCCCTTCTTGATCTCGCTTTGACCATCACAAGCCCAAACTTTCCTCTTCCAATGGTTTCTTCACTGTCTGTTATGCTATGACATATGCTGTGTGCCTCCCTCCACACCCCCTACCCCCAGAATTTAAAGGCAGTGTCTTTGGCTGGTGGCTGTAACTCCAGCTCCTAGGATGGTGCCTGGCACACAGCAAATACCTGACTGCGTCTGCCAGACCTGAACTGGCTCCCTGTCCTGCTGGTTGAGAAACAGACTCTGTCCTGCGGGTCCCTACTCAGTTCCTGGGCTACGCTGAGGCCCCCATTTCATACCAACCTTTACTTGGTTCTGAGCAAAGCTCTTGGCAGAAGGCGAGGATCAGGAAAACCCAGAAGGAGGCCTGGAGCCGCATGGTGTCTGCCGGCAGCGGGGCAGTGGCGTAGTCTGGAGCTGTCTTATTCAGGGAGAGAAGAGCCTAGGAGGAGGAGCTGACTCTGTGTCCTGCTCACTAACCCCTAACTGCTGCCGCGCGCCAGGGCTGGCTGCTGCCGGAACAGAGAGTCCCGGCAAAGCACAGCCTCTCTCTCCTCCAGGACTTATCTGATCTGAACTCCGAAGCCAATGTGCTACCATGTCGGTCCTGAAGCTCCTTCAACAGGAATGGGGCCGCAGTTACTACCAGCGGTGTGCCTTCGCATTTCCAGGCACCACACAAAATACACCGCACACACTGCTTGTCCCTGATGTTTACACAGGACCTGACTTGGGGTCCTGACATCCAAGCTGGGCCGCTCACATTTCCTGTAACTCCGGCTCCAAGAGAATCCAATGCGTGTGGCCTCAGTGGGCACCTATACACTGTGAACGACCCCCCTCCGCATGACATACGTCATCAAAAGGAAAATAAATCCTCGGAAAGGACAAGCCTGAGTTTCTCTGATGTCCTGTTCAACATATGGTCTCTTCTTTTCAAATGTACTCCTGCCGTAATGCCACCAGTCACCCCGTGACACAGCTGATTGGGGTGGGGGTGGTGAAAGTCAAGCCTATGGGACCTCTCATTTTGGACTTTCAGTTTCCAATTATCTGTCTGTCTGTCTATTTATTATGTATAGTGTTCTGCTTGTGTGTCTGCTTACAGGCCAGAAGAGGGCACCACCAAATCTCATTATGGGTGGTTACTGGGAATTGAACTCAGGACCTCTGGAAGAGCAGCCAGTGCTCTTAACCACCAAGCCACCTCTCCAGTCTGCCTCTCCACCCCCAGTTTCCAAATTTTTTTTTGATTAGGTAAACCCCCTTTTAAAATAAGCCATCCAGCCTCAGGCATTTTGTTATAGCAACAGAAAATACACAGAAGCATTCCGTTTTGCAAGAAGATTCAACTGCTAAGTTTCAGAGCCACAGCTGTGTCGCTCATCTGTTCGGCCCCAGTGATTTGTGCCACTGTTAAAGAGACATTTCTCAGGTCTCTTTCGTTGTGTGGATCCTACTGCCAGGTGCTGCCTCCATCACACCTGGGTGCCCCAGGGAGTTATGGGAACAACACACACTTGGTCAGAAGTTAGAACCTGTCATCTGGATGGAGAAGGAGCAGATTCAGTGGATTTAAGAAGAATCACAAAAGTTCAGTATAAAATCAAGCTGTAGTTTGTGTTTGCCATCCCAGTACTTAGAATCGAGGCAGGAGGATTACAAGTTCAAGGTCACCCTTGGCTAAACAGTGAGTTCAAGGCCAGCCTGGGTCATGTGAAACCCTGTCTAAAAGAAAAAAAATAGAAAATGAAAAAGAATGAAAGTTTGCTTTTTAAAATCATTATATCCTTTTGTTAAAAAAGGATTATTTTATTTATTTTCTTTTTGTTTGTTTCTGTTTTGCTTTCTTGTTTTTTGTTTGTTTGTTTGTTTGTTTTTTCTGACAGGGTTTCTCGGTGTAGTCCTGGCTGTCCTGGAACTCACTCCACTCTGTAGATCAGGCTGGCCTTGAGCTCAAAGATCTGCCTGCCCCTGCCTCCAAAGTGCTGGGGTCAAAGGTGTGTGCCACCTCCTGGCTTATTTTTAGTTATGTGTGTATGCATGTGTTGAGGGGTATGTTCCTGTGGGTATGGGTGCTTGTGGAAGCTAGAAGCATTGGTCCTCCTGAGCTGGAGTTCCAGGTGGTCGTGAGCCTCCAACATGGGGGCTGGGAATCAAACTCAGGTCCTGCATACAGGCTCTTAACTGCTGAGCCCCTCTTTAGCTTCTAAATTTGTGTATCCTTTCAGGAAAAATGCCTTTTAAGGTCTTTACTAATTTTCCTTTCCTTTACTTTCCTTCCCTTCTTAATTTTTCTATTTCTTGTTCCTTTTGTTTTATGATATGGAGGACTGAGCTCAGGGGCTTAGAAACTCTACCACCTAAGTTATTTTCTCAGCCCCAACTTTTGCCAGCTTTCTTACTGTATTAGTTGTGTGTTGTTGACTTCTAGGAGTTCTTAATATACAATAATAGTTATTGCTGATAGGTGTTATTGTATTTATTTATTTATTTATTTTGGGGTAGGGTCTCACTATGTAAACCAGGCTAGCCCGGGATCTTCTGAGTACTGTGATCAAAAGCCTGTGCCTCTATGCCCCACTATTGTCTTTATTATTTGTTTTTATTTATTTAGTTTTTTGAGGCAGGGTCTTTTTGTGTGGCCTTGGCTGGCCTAGAACTTGCTCTGTAAATCAGGCTATCCTCCAACTCATAGGGATCACCTGTCTCTGCCTCCTAAGTACTGGGATTAAAGGCATGTGCCACCACCACCCAACCTGGGTTCAGAAATGCATTTATTTTGAGTAGGAGGTTCAAAGAAATAGGCAATTCTCCTTAGATTTGAATCAAGTAGATCCCAGGTGGTCATACTTCTGACATCTCCATGTCTTTTTAGCACTGAATTAGAAATAACACTAATTATGTGTTCATTTCACCTAATAAGGCCAAATGTCTATCTAACTGACATAGACAATAAAGAGGAAACCAGTGGCAAAAGGAAGAAAAATTGGGCATATTGCAAATACAGTGAATTGCTAGATAGCATTTAACAAGCAAGGCAGATATGAAGGCTGGGTCTTCAGAGCAAAATTAGTAGGAAGAATCAGGCATGGGCTAACGTATGAATGTGTTGAATTAAGAGGGATGTGCTCTGCATTTGATAAAACTTACCAAGAACATGATATTAGCGTGGGGTGTGGCAGTCTGTCTCCAGTTTGAGCTACATAGTGAGACTCTTAAAAAAAAAAAGTCAAACCATAGCAGTATCTGAGATGGGAGAGTCTGAGGGATCACCTGCATTGCTTGTCCATTTTCTCCTGGCCGCAAGGGAGGCTGGGAGAATAAATATGCTTATTCTGTACCTACTGTCTCCCAGCAACAAACCCATGCTCTCTGTGTATCGGGAATGGGACTCTGCAGGCTACGTGTCCCTTCACTGACTTCTGGCATCCTCTAAACCTGTTTTTTTTTTTTACTTATTTATTTATTATGTATACAACATTCTGCCTCCATGTATGCCCGCAAGCCGGACGAGGGCGCCAGATCTCATCACAGATGGTTGTGAGCCACCATGTGGTTGCTGGGAATTGAACTCAGGACCTCTGGAAGAGCAGCCAGTGCTCTTAACTACTGAGCCATCTCTCCAGCCCCCCAATCTGTTTTTTTTTTCTTTTTTCTTTCCCCTTAGATACCATCTCGAGGTGGCCATGGCTTTCCACCCAAAAACTATTAGAACCCTTAAAGGTCTGAATCCAGCCACAGCATGTTCTAGAAGATAGAGGCCAGGTACACACATCCCACTTGTTCATCCACAAGGATCAGCTCCAGTTTCACTTGGGTTCCTTCTATGAACTCAGAGATTCTTCCAATCAAATGATCCCTATCTTACAAATCTAGAAGCAACAATGCCTCAGTTTCCCTCTCTTCCTCCTATTCTCCAACACTCATGCAACTATAAACCCCATGTTTCAAGTGCCCACTTTTATTCCTGGGTTATTTGTTCATTTTCTATGTGTGTATTGTATGTGTGCCACACACACTTTGCTCCTGCCTGCAGGCCATGGTACACACCTGGAGGTCAGAGAATAACCTTGAGAGCTGGTCCTTGCCTTCCACCTTATTTGATACAGGGATTCTTGACATTCACTGCTGTGGACAGCAGTCTAGCTGGCCTACACACTTCCAGGAATTCTCCAGTTTCTGCCTCCCTTCTCTCTCTAGGAGCGCTGGGGATTTCAGACAAGCGCCATTGTGCCTGGCTTTATTCCATATGTGTACATTCTGTGTGCATTCCGGGGATTCTAAGAGAGCTATCACTGTCTCGTGACCCTGCTGTTTCTGTGTTCTTTACTGGATCTTGATTAATAAAGTTTGAGAGTCTGGATTTCTCAGCCCTAACAGAAATGGTGGTTTTAATTCCAAGCAAGATTCTTCAACTCCAGGAAAGAGAGTTAGATGCCAAATATTAAATTCAAATAGTCCCTAAAGGCACCTGCATTTTTTGTTTTGTTTTCCAAGACAGAGCTTCTCTGTGTAACAGCTCTGGCACCATCATGCCCAGCCCTAGCCACTCTTTAGGTCTAAGTTTTAGCTCATTTTGTTATAATGTACGTGTGTGGTCTTGGACAAGTTCATTTTTATTAGAACTTTCCATTTGTACACATGTAGATATAAAGGAGTGGTTCGGTTAGCCTGGATGACCCTGTTTCCAAATTACCCAAGCTCCCTTATACATTTCCACTTCTGGAGGCAGATACAAGGGGCGCGTCAGGAGAGAAAGACGAGGGGTCCTGCACCCTGCAAACAACCAACAGCTGCTTCCCTGGGGGTGTCTACTACAATGAGGCAGTAACACAGAGACTTAGGTCCATTCAGCTTCACTGAGGTCCTTCGGTGCAGGGGTTCTCTGAGCACAGCCCTGAAAACTGCATGTTCATTCCTGAGCAGAACTGGGAACAGATCTTATCACCACAGGGCACACACTAGCCATTTCTAAGATTCTCATTGGTGCAGGGGCAGGAACAATTCATTCTAATCACTCATGTATGGCAAACCCAAGCAGGACTGAAGGATGTAAGATTGAGTCACATGTGCTTATCGAATCTGGCAGGATTCCTTCAATGCCATGTTTTCCCAGAAGTGGAAAGTACTGTCTGATATCATCAATCACTGACCTTCCTGTTATGGAAGGGAAATGCCCTGGGAAGGGACTCCCTCCACCCTGCTCTGTCCCAGTTAGGGTATACACTAGGATGCACTAGGGTGTTGCTATGGGCAACAATGAGATTTAAATTTGGGCCTTATTCTTTTTTTATTGTTGTTGTAATGCTTTTGTTTTGTGGAATGTATAGATGGTTGGTGCAAATGGACTTTTCTTTTTGGGCTACTAGCTCACAAAAAATGACACAGAGATTTATTTTTTATGAAAGCTCAGTCTTAGCTTAGGCTTTTGCCCATTAGCTCTTATGACAGAAACTAACCCATGTTTTTTAATCTACACTTTCCCACACATGCCTTTCCTCATCTCCATTATACCCGTCTTGGTTATTCCATGTCTGGCTGGTGACTCCACCTTTTTCCCCCAGAGTTCTCTTTGTCCAGAAGTCCCACCTGTACTTCCTGCCTCACTATTGGGTGCTTAGCTTTTTATTAGACCAGTCCCAAAGACACACCTTCCTACAGTAGAAAGGGAGATTCCACAACAGGTTGGAAATACTCTGGGCATTTTGGCTATATGAAATCTTTTTATTTATGAACTTAAGATATTTTTCACATATCTGTGTTTCGTTTTTTTAATTCTCCTCATCAATACTTCATGGCTTTTGGTGCATAGATCTTTTACCCTTTTGATGATTTGAAGAACTTTGTTTTTTAGTTTGTTTGTTTTGCTGTTACTGATGAAAACATTATTATTCTCTAAATTTCCCTCTTGTGGAACTTTATTGATGTATAGAATCACCACATATATTTGCATATTCATTTTTTACTCTGAAACTTTAATAAATTTATCTAACAGTGTGTATGTGTGTGTGTGTGTGTGTGTGTGTGTGAGAGAGAGAGAGAGAGAGAGAGAGAGAGAGAGAGTGTTTGAGATCCTTAAGTTCTGTCTCTATATAGTAACATGCAAATGAGCATGCAGAGGGCTGCAAACAGACGTAAGCATCAGATGTTAACAACTGCACACAAAAAGGCTGTGAACATCTTCACAGAGAAGGCTATGAACAGACATACATAGGGGTGTGAACAGACATGAACATCTTTATACAAAAAGCTGTGAACGGATGTGAACATCTGTATACAGAGGGCTGTAAACAGATTGAACACCTGAAGACAACAGAGGAGTCATTCAGACTCTGAGACATCAGAACTCACTGGATCCTTTATTAGGAGGAACTAGAATCTTCATAGAAATAAATGAGTCCTGAAAGTTGAGGTCACAGGGTCTAACACTGAGCAGAGGTCAAAGGTTAAAGGACATTATTTTAGGAGAGACGCTGCAGTGAGAGAGAATAAACAAATTCAGGGGTTCTGTTGTGGGAACAGCCAGAGTCTTAGTGGCTAAGACTTGGCCGCTGTCAGCCAACCGAGCATCTGTTGGGCTCACAGAAGCAAGTCTCAGTCTAGGAGCTAAGACCTGGAGCTTCCTGCAGCTCAACCTTATCATATCCAGGAAGACAGATCTGTAAGACACAAGGGTAAGGATGGAGATGCTGGGCTTCAGCCACCGTAGGAACCAGATCCTTCAGCAAATGGAAAGGGATGGGTTGATTTTCACATCCTCGGGCAAGCAGGGAAACCAGAAGTGATGGGTGTGCGGGGCTCAGCTCGCGCCTTCTAATTTATACCACTTTATACCTGTTAACTCAATGTGGTGACCATGGCAGCTCACATGCTCCTGCTCTGAGTTGGGTCGGGTGCTCCCTGCTCCTGTGTCCTTTCTTTTCCCACTGCTCCCCTCAGACTTGCAGGCTTCCCTTTGCCCACTGCCTCCCTCCTATCCTCTCTTTCCCAGGTCCTTCCATTTGCACCTCCAGGACTGCCCAGGCCTTGGAAAGGACTGATGCTCAGATTGCTGTTAGCTTTAGTGGAAATGCAGATTGGGGACCTTTAGCACTTACGTTTCTTTTTGCAGACAACTCTGCAGATATGTTCAGTTTGGAAGTTGTTAGGATTCCCTTTGCAGCCACCATAGATGAATTCAGTACAGACTCCAGTTTCTTTATTATACCACCAGCGTGGAAAGTAAGCCATGCAGGGGCCAGGATCCTGTGGCAGACTGCATACATCTGTGGGGAAATCATGGGAGACAGATATTTGGAACAGCCCCACCCCCTTCCTCTGTCCACTGCTCTCTTTGTCTAGCTCAGAGCTGTGTTTCCGGTTCCCTGGGAATCTGACCAGTCACTTCAGCCTCTTTGGTCTTCTTTGTCTCAGCTGCAGGATGACAACAGAAAGAACCACCTTGCTGGTCGGGACAGGACCGTCCCAGGAGCAGACGTGGCCATTGTGTCTCCTCAGCATCTGAATGATGACTGCTTGATGACTTGGCCTCATAAACGGCAAGGATGACTGTCTCTTTCCTTTCTGCCAGGAATGGCCACCATCTAAGTTAAAATATCTCCAGTCCACTAGACGTCAGAGGAACTGATGCCCTGGCTCAGAACAGTTATCTTCCAACCCCAAAGTCCATACCTCCCTCTCCACAGCTTCTCTCTTTTGCTGCTCTTAACGCTCATCCTTTCAAACTGTCCTCGAAAGTCAGCCTACTCCCCAGTCTCCGCACCTTCAGACCTGCTCAATGCCCGAGCTGCTCTGGCTAGCAAGGCACACTCCTATTCATTCTTCAAAACCCTTCCAGTAGCCAGGTGTGGTGGGATTTGCCTGACATCCAAGCACTTGGGAAGCTGAGGCAGGAGGATTGCAGCGATTTTAAGGCTGCCCTGAGCTATACAGAAGACCATGTCTGCAATATCTAAACAGTTCCAGCATCATTGCCTTTCTGATGTCTCCTGGGTCCATGTTTACCCCTTGATTTTAATGTACCTGTTTTATGTCTGTGATGAAGATTTATCGTGGGTTTATCCATATTTTCTGACTGCAGGAAAACTGAGTTCTTCATGAGCAAAACTGTACCTTAGCCCTGTACAGCGGTTCTGAGCAGATCTTTGGCAAGAAATGGATGTTTCAAGAATGTTCTCAGAAGTAAACAAAGGAAGGAAGAATGGAAGGAAGGAAGGAAGGAAGGAAGGAAGGAAGGAAGGAAGGAAAGAAGGAAGGAAAGAAGGAAGGAAAGAAAGAAGGAAGGAAAGAGAAAGATCCCAAACTTAAGCACTTAATGAACAACTGATTTCACCACTGAAAAATTCCACTACACTCACACAAGTTTAGCTATTAAAGTGCTGGCTGTGGGTCTTAGCCTTTGACCCATGTTGACATTTCCTCTGTTGTGGCAGCCCTCTTTCTGTTCTCATTGTGCAGGTAGAGGGCATGAGACTTGGAGAGATGAAGTCGCTCCCTGATGTCACACACCAGTGAGGGAGTTAAGTGTGGATGAATCACCAGATATAGTGGTGCATGCTTAGAACCCCAGGCACCTGCCGGGCGGTGGTGGCGCACGCCTTTAATCCCATCACTCGGGAGGCAGAGGCAGGCGGATCTCTGGGAGTTCGAGGCCAGCCTGGTCTACAAGAGCTAGTTCCAGGACAGGAACCAAAAAGCTACGGAGACACCTGTCTCGAAAAAAAAAAAAAAAAAAAAAAAAAACCCAGACACCCAAAGGCTGAGGCAGGAGGATCTGGATGCCAAGGTTGAGGTCAGCCTTAATTCAGCAACCAGAACCTGAGTAGACCACAGTCGGGGGTTAGGATCACAGGGAGGATCAAGTCCGGATGTCTGCGTGCTCTCTCCCATCCAGCTCCACCTTCTCCACCTCCCAGTATTTCCCTGCCTAATCACATGTCCCCTAGCACAGCGTTTCCCCATGAGCACTTGCTGGTGTCTGGAAAGCTACTTCTCCCTGTGTTTGCCTGCACACTACCCGTCCTTCAGATTCCAAGTCCTATATGGCTTTCCCAGGAAAAGCTTTGGTGGCCTCATTGAGGAGCCCATCCTGGGTGTCACGAGCACCCGTAAATATTTGCTGATTGATAAATGGGCGCTCAAGGACGTGAGCAGAGAGGAAAGAGTATAGGAGGCTAATGCAACAAGGGGAGGCATCCTGGGTTTTATGTTAGTCTGAGACCTGGACAAACAAGCCCGGAAACTCCCGACACCTGCCTCATGCTCATCCTACATCCAGATGCACTGTTGCTGCTTGATGAGACTTGGAGAGCTACTTGGCATCTCAGAACAGCATCTGAGCGTAGCCAAGGGATCATATGACCCACCCAGTACCCAGCTATATCTTAAGAAGAAATGAGGTTCAGAAAGGAAAAAGAACCTCAGTCAGATCCTTTACTCAAATAGACGCCAGCTGTCTCAGGACAGGTCTCCGTGTCCAGTACCTACAAGATCTGCATCGGGTAGACAGTGCCATGGGAGTGTCGGTGAACACCAGCCCTCATGAAGGGGTGGGAGAGGTGAAAGCAGGAGGACGGGGGCAGCTCGGGCTCAGAGAGGTACCTTGTTTGAGGTCTAAGCATTTCTTGCCACAGCTGAACATGCAGCATCTCTTCTTGTTGGGACAGTGTCTGTGCCTTGTGCATTCGTTTCTTTCTTCAATTTCGCACTTTATTCTGACTCTGGGGCATGTTTCTGTAGGAGGAGGAGATGTGGTCCCCTGAGGAGTTGAAGGAGATACTGTTCTTCCTTCCTGGGTTCAGGGTACCACTGCAGAGCTGAGGAAGCTTGTTGGCCCCTCACCTGTCACTAGGAGAGGCAACCCTCAGGGGCTCAGGTTTTCACAGCACTGGCCCCATCGCCCCCTGCAGCGACTCAGCACCTAATCCCCAGAACCTTCTCCAGCCCTCTCCTGAACCCTTGGCCTTTCTCCTTCCTCCTCAGTACACAATTTGGAGAAAGCCCTGTCAGTGTCCCACAGAGCGAGCAGAGGCGTCCAGAGCATGCGAGGCTCTGTGGACTTGTGCAGGCCACACAGCTCTCAAGGATTGGACCCGGAATTTGCTCCTGTCACACGGCCTCCTGATCACTCACTTCCCCCACGACCTTCAAGTGCTCAGTGTGTTTTAGCTGGTAAGGATGAAATCTCCCTGCTTCACCATCTGAAGGGACCCTGGAGGCTGTTCTTCAGCACACAGGTAAGGTCCTGTGAATACAGGAAAACTTTGGGGAGCTGCAGTGGGCAGGCAAGGAAGCTGCTGGGGTGCTGCTAGGGAGAGGCTCATCCTAAGTGGAGAATCTTTTGTCTAGTTAATTCCCAATGTCCATTCAATGCACACCAGTCCTGAAGTGCATGAAGAATTCCTTATAAAGATAGGGAGTCAGCTGTCAGAGACCCCTGTGTGACCCAGGGCACCTCTCCGGGATGACGGTGAAACAGTGACCCCAAACATCGCACTCCCACCAGGGTCTGGGACTGGGGTGGGGAAATCCTCTCATCTGCAGTGTGTTTTGTTCTTTGACCCCATCAAGCTACTTCTCTCCATATTAAGAACTGTACCCCAGTACTTACTGACAAAGAACCCCTCTGCCAGCTCAGGTTCCTGGATGCCCCACAAGAAGATGAAGAGGACCAGGAATGGCAGAAGTTCCCAGAGTCTCATCTTAAGAAGCAGTTGTCTGGCCAGAGGCTAAGCTGGATGGAACTGGTCAGTGACTCTGGCTTCTGCTCTGAGGCTCTGTGCCCCAACCGTCAAGGAAGCAACTCTGGACACGAGCCAGTCATGTTCCCTCCCGGAGGCCATCCGTGGCCTATCTGTACCCACAGTCACACTGTGGAGGAAAGGCCTCTGACTCTCTGATCTGGACCTCTGCAAGCTGAGGTCTCTGGCTCTCTGGCCTACTGGGGAGAGGGGTGTACTTGCTTAGGGTCTCCTAGAACCTCTTAGCAAATTTATGTGATTCCAGAACCTTCCTTTTTTCAGGGGCAAATTGACATTTGGGAATATCCTAGTTCTTTTTCTCTGTGATTCTTCTCTTCTTCAATGCTTTCTTTCCCTTGCCTCCTTTCCCCCATCCTCCCTTTCTCCTCCATTTATTCTTCTCTCCACCCCTCTCTCTTTTGAGACAGGATCCATCTATCCCAGGCTGCTCTCAAACTTGGAATGAGGCAGATGGTTTCTGCTCCTTCTGCATCCACCTCCCCAGTGCTGGGATTACAGACCTGCATCTCCTCCCCCGCTTTACATGGGACTGGGCTCGGGCTGGGGGCTTCAGGCATGCTAGGCCAGCATTAGATCAATCGAGCTGCATCCTGCCTTGGCTGCATCTTGTCTCCCTCTCTGGCCTAATTATCTGTGGTTTTGCCCTCTGTGTCCTTTTTCTCCTTTTCAACGACTTTGCCTGAGTCTTTGTCTCCTTACCCTTCAGTTCCCTTTGGTTTTTTTTCTCTCTTGTCTTTGACCCACTTGTCCTCTTCTGCCACCATCCCAGAGTAAAGACTGTCCGGTGGGCACAAACCTAACGTTCCTGGTGAGCATCTGGACAGGTGATGCGTCTTGAAGGCAGGAAAATAGTGGCTCTGAGGGTCTGTGCCCCAACAGCAGGTTAGCAGAGGCCACAGGAAGCAATGGCTCAGAGTCAACTGCAGGGGGAACCAAGAGGCTCTCTGATAGTTCTGGAATATTCCCTCAACTCAAGTCTTGGAGCATTAGTGAGAGAGTGGACGCAGTGTGGACACACGTGAGCAGTGCAAGGGGAGACTGAGGCAGGGATGCTGGCTGCAGCCAGCTACACCAGACTCACCTAGGACTCCATCTGGAACTGCAAGGGCCGTTTCCATGTCCTGCATCTCAAAAACCTGTGGCCGAATTCCTCCAGAAAATAATCAACCCTTTCCAGCTATGGAATCTGTCTTCTCTCATTAGTACATCCATATAACTGTGGGCCATATCTACTGGCTCCAAAGTGTTTTTATCACTGTAGCTATAAACCTCGTCCCACGAGCAATCACTTTCTAGCCTCCGATCCCCTCCAGCCCCTCAGACTGTTTCCTGCTGTGTCTCTCTTTGCCCATGGTGGTTTTCAGTCCAGGGCCTCATACCAACAAATGCCCTACCTCTGAGCTACATTCCTAATCTAGTCCTCTTACCCCCCCCCTTTTTTTTTAGAATTGACACAGACTTTTACTAACTTGCCTAGGCAGGCCTTGAACCTGTAATCCTCCTGCCTCTGCTTCCTGAGTATCTGTGAATACAGGCCTGAACCACCATGCCCAACTCCTAGATATTTCATGTAAATGGAATTACACAGTTGTGTGTGTGTGTGTGTGTGTGTGTGTGTGTGTGTGTGGTGAGGTTTTCATGGCCTGTGTGTAGTGGTCATAGGACAATCTCCGATGTGGGATTTCCTCTTCTACCTTGTTTAAGGCAAGGTATCCTTGTTGCCCAGGCCCATCCCCCACTCTGCATATCCTCCAGGCCAGCTGATCCACAAGCTTCTGCGGTTCCTCTGTCTTCTGTGCCCATCTCAGTGAAGGAGCACTGTAATTACAGGTATGTGCTACCCTGCCTGGCTTTATATGGGTTCTGGGGATTTGGACTCAGGAACTCACGCCTGTGTGGCACGTTCTAAGCCACGCTCCCAGCCACCAGTGTATGCTCATCCATAGCAGAACACTGTGTTAGTTCCCCATTCTTGTGATTGAATTGCATCCTGTCATATGCCAAAGTTTCATTCTACTTTCTGACCCACAATTTTTATTTATTTATTTTTTTTGGATTCCTTGGAGCCTACTCAGCTTGAATGTGGAACATTCTGGAATGTGGATGTGGGGTTGAATACCTCAGGCATCCAGGGACAATGGGGGAACACTGGACCGGTATCAGTGTCCCTGTTACTGGAGATAGATGAGGAAAATTTGGAGGCATGTTTTATTGGTTCACATGACTCTCTAAAATATACCTAGTGGGAGTGTGTTACAATTCCCAACAGCAACCAACTTAAAATACAGCAATTTGAAAAAAATTAGATGGAAAAAAGTGTACGCCGGAACACGTTTGCTGTTGCAGGTTGTTGGCTGGGAACCAAGTGTGTTGAGGTGAGGTAGCAACAGTTCCTGCTGCAGTGTACACCCCTCTCCCTGCGAATCACCTGAAACAGTCTCCATCTTGTGTTTCTTGGGGGAATTTCCCAAAGATGCCCCTTAACCCCCTCCCTTGTCTTAGAGTCATTGCCCACAGGCCTTAGACAGAGGAGAAAAACAAAACAAAACAAAACAAGATCCCTGGGCGTCCCGATTTTTAAGGACATGGTGTCCACAAGCCCTTGAGTGATGTCACCAGAAGCTTTCCCATTTCCTCATTCTCCCCAGGCTGAAGATGTGTGCATTACCCAGTCTCAGAGGCACAGGGTGAAGCCAGTACTTTACTGAATAAAGCTGAAGGCTACACGGACATAAACAGGGAGTTTACGTGCCGTGCGGGTAGAGCTGAGCAGGCGAGGCATCGTTAGTGAGGGGATCCTAAGGGGGGGGGTTATAATTAGGGACTGGAGATGGAGGGAGGGGAGGCATCCTGGGGTTCAATGCTGGGAGGATCTAATGCCTTGGAGTGCCTGGAGCAGTCACCAGAAACCACTCTGGAGGAGCCAAATCCTGATGGTTTTCGCAGCATGTCCTCTCTTCAGGGGGAAGAGCCTGTTGAGAACACAGATACAAGATATAGCTGAGAATCTTGGGCTCAGTTTACCTCTGGAGCCTGAGTTATGTTTCTACATCTTTCCATGGGAGGGGGTTCAAAGTGGGGTTTGTCGATGGTGGTTGAAAGTGAGCCAAGTGCAAACATCTAGGGGTGAGAATGTAATGAAACTTATTATTTTGTGTGCGAACTCCAAAGCATATTAAAACCAGTCAGTTTGTTCTTTCAAGGAAAAATGGGCAAAATTGGATTGCTGGCAAAATGGGGTGAAGAAGTTGCTGGTCTGGGATGGTTCCCAGCGTGCCCAGGTGGGGCTGGACATGGATCAGTTTGCAATTGGTCTTTGGGACCCTTCTATGTCCCCTTCCACCCCCCTAAATCCCTTTTTGTTTGTTAATTCCCCCATACCTTCCCACCTCCAGTTTCCAGAGGGCCACAGTACTGTCCTGTCTTCCCCCAACCTTCCCCCAGCTCCTGAGCAGATCAACCCTCCCCCAGCTCCTGAGCAGATCTAATTCTGCCAGGTCTGAGAAGGACCTAGCTGCTTTGAGACAGGCCAACCCACACCTCCCAGATGGCCCTGGCGGGGATATTAGATGGCACCTCCAGGACTCACTTCTTTTTTGGCAGACGTTCTGGCATAGGCTTTGGGATTGGAAGTTGTTGTTGTTTCCCTGGCAGCCACCATAGATGAAGAGTTGGCACGTGCTGTTTTCTTTATTATAAAACCAGCGAGGGAAATAAGCCAAACAGTAGCCAGAGTCCTTCGGCAGGCTGCATATATCTGCAGAGAGAGCCCAGGGTTGAGAACTCAAGAGTGTGCGACCCAAAACAGAACAAAATGCCGTTCCATTCCCCTAGAGATTCCTCTTCCTCTCACACTCTAGGGGTTCAGCACCACAAACACACTGCACCTGCTTGCTGGGAGACATGATGGTGAGTGTCTACATCCCCAGAGGTCGGATCTTTGCGGGTGCTTATGGTTTGAACATGAAATATCTTCCCACAAGCTTACATTTTGAACACTTGTCCATTTGGGGGATGATAATTTGTGGGGGTGTGGTGTGGGACCTGTTAGGAGGTGGAGCCTGGCTAGAGGAAGTAGGTCACTAAGGGAGGGCTTTTCAAGGTAATAGCCTAGGCCCAGTTCCTAAGCCGGTTCCTAAGCCTAGTCCCCCTTCTCTACCACGTGCTTCCGACACCACGAACTCCACCATGCTGTTTCCATGGTGACGTACAGAGGCCCTTTAAAGTCTTGAGCCAAAAGAAACCTTTTGTACATTAGTTGTTTCTGTTGGGTGTTTTGTCACAGCATGGTAAAAGAATTACCACACAGGTGACACCCTCCCTGCCCTAGTTTTGGGGATACTAAGAATGGACTGGAGACCTCACGCATGCTAGGCAAGTGCTCTATCATAGAACTGTATCTTCCGCCTGTAGACACAATCAGTTGAGGTGGTTGCATATTGGAACAGAAGGAGTGAGTTTGGACAGAGATGCACACACACAGGGAGGATACCGTGTGGACTTGAAAGTGGAGATCAGAATGATGTATCTACAAGAGATGCCAAAGATTGACAGAAAGCCACCGGATATGAATAGAGATGTGTAATTAAGTTCTCACTCATGAACCAGGGAGATGTAGGCACTTGCTATGTAAGCCAGAGAACCTGAGTTCAATCCCACAGCCCATGAAAAAGTGGAAGGAGAGAAAAGACTCCACGAAATGTTCTTCTGACCTCTTGGGATATCACTGTCACCTAACCTCTTCCTTTGAGCCTGCAGGACTGTCAGAAAACACATTACTATTGCAGAAGCCAGCAGGCTGGGGCACATTGTTGCAGTAGTACTAGCAAGCTAACGCAGGCTCCAGCTGAGCCACAAGCTCCATGACCGTATGGAGCACAGCAACTGCTTTCTCCTCCTCTGTCCTCCTGACAGTTCCCCTCTCTGCCAGGCTTTTCAAGCCCGGGTTTCCACATAGTCCATTGAGGCAGCCTCCGATGCATCCTCCCGCCTTCCTCCCTGGCTTATCCCATCAATCTACTATGTAGATCACCAGGGAGGAGGAGCGAATGGACTTGAAAACACGCTGATCATGTCACGCCACGTGTTAAGACCTCGGCTTCATGACAAGATTCTTCTGTCACTCACAAGGTCCTTCATCTTCTGGTTCCTGTATCTGGTTCTGGCGTCTTCTGCCGAGGGATCCCTTTGAGCCCCATGCTAAGGCGATTTTCAAGTCAGCACACAACGCTACACTGCACGGCAATACCGCTGTACAACCATACACACCATTGCTGTTAGCAGAATGCTGCTGTTAGCAGAATGCTTATTCTTCCTCCGAAAGTCTTTATCAAAAATCAGTTCCTCTGTGATGACTCTCAACTCCACGCCGTATCCCACAGCACGGCAGCTGCCCGAATCAAGCCTGCATTTCCCTATCTTGGTTTTGAAGCTTGTTTGTTCATTTATCATTCTAAAAACGCTGGGCAGTGGTGGCGCACGCCTTTAATCCCAGCACTTGGGAGGCAGAGGCAGGCGGATCTCTGTGAGTTCGAGACCAGCCTGGTCTACAAGAGCTAGTTCCAGGACAGGCTCCAAAACCACAGAGAAACCCTGTCTCGAAAAACCAAAAAAAAAAAAAAAAAAAAAAAAAAAAAAAAAAAAAAAAATCTCCAGTCTTGTTCCTGGGATTGTGAATTTCCAGTGCTCAGGAATTATGTCTGATTTCATTTGCAGGTTCTGATGCCCAGCAGGTGGGCTGGCATGGTACAGAGCTTTATGGAGCGTAAGAGGGGAAGTAAGGCGGACCCTGACCAGAACTGAGTAAATTATTCCTGAGCACCTACCATTTGCTGGATGTTCTCAGAGAAAAAGAAGACATGTGATCACTCCTGCTTAGTTCTCAAGCCAGAAAGACGAACCGTTTAAACTAATGGGCCTCAGGTGGCTCTCTCCTGTGCCTGGCATTGCTCTGAGAACTCCAAGGGAATTAAGAGCCATTGGCATGAACCCTTTCATCATGTAAAGAAATGAAGGCACACAGAAAAAAAAAGCATTAATTTGTTCACGATTTTTAAAAAGACACTAAAAACTGGATCTGAGATCCGAATTTAGGAAGTCTGGAGTCAGACCCTGACATGTCACCTTGTCTGCCCACTCTGCTCTTCTGACACATCCCATGCTCCTCGGTACTTTCCAGATGCCACCGCTCTTTCCTTCACTGAGCTGTCTCTGGTTGAACCCATCACTTCCCTTTTCTAGGAAGTCCTCCAGTCACCCTCCCACGCTCTGGAGGGCCACACATATTGATCACCTCATTGCTTACTTTTTCATTGTCTTTCAGCCCTGGTTCTTAGGAATAAGATGATCTTCGAGCCTGTGGTTCTTAGGATTAAGATGAGAGTCTTTCTTCAGGCCCATCAGACCGGGACTGTATGATCCGAACACACAGAGGGCCTTTCCAAGTGACTAGGGTCGTGCTTGCTCTGCCTCCCTGGGAGCTCCCACAGAGGTCTTTGCAAGTCATTCCCTGGTGAGCCTCGTCAGCCTCACTTTTACTGCTACCCTTTATTCTGAACTCAGCTCCGAGTCTGGTTACCTCAAGGCTTTTCGTAGTACCACACTGAACAAGTCAGATGCTATTACAGGCACTGTGGTCTGAGTATGATTTATGTGTGTCCCCCTCAAGGCTCATGTTTTGAAGTCTTGGTCCACAGGGTTGTGATACCTCTGAGAGGTGAAATCTCTTGGAAGACTCCCAGATTAACTGGAACATGTCCTCCAAAATGATTTTAGAACCCTAAGCCCCTCTTGGTTTCCATTGATTGTGTGACCTTTCCTGCCCATTATCTCCTATGAGGTCTATGCTACTCCCTGCCATGATGTGTGGTCCCAGCCTCAAAAACTGACTTAAATAAACCCCATTTCTTCATAATTAACCTGTCTCATATATTTATTAACACAAAATGAACCTAAAAAGTGGGCATCTGAAACACCCCGTAACTATTTCTAAAGAAATGAAGAATCTCAAATAGCTTTTTGGGAGTCCAGAGACAGAGTTGAAATTGCAGCTCTGGTCTGGAATGTCAAGGCATGTTTCCTAGTAAGTAGTCCAATTCATATGGACAGAGAGATAACTGCTTAGCAGTCAAAAGTTAGGAAGATAAATCGCTTTGCTTGTCACCAATAATGCGAACATAAGTTAGGATGACAATGGCCAGGTGGGGACTCAGAAAATCATGGTGGTGAAAAATCGTCCAGAAACAGTTTAGCCAGGCGGTGGTGGCACACGCCTTTAATCCCAGCACTCGGGAGGCAGAGGCAGGTGGATCTCTGAGAGTTCGAGGCCAGCCTGGTCTACAAGAGCTAGTTCCAGGATAGGCTCCAAAGCTACAGAGAAACACTGTCTTGAAAAACCAAAAAAAAAAAAAAAAAAAAGAAAAGAAAAGGAAGGAAGGAAAAAAATAGTTTGATCCCACCCATGCACCCACCATTTCTTTTTTTTTTTTAAATATTTATTTATTTATTATGTATACAATATTCTGTCTGTGCGTATGCCTGAAGGCCAGAAGAGGGACCAGACCTCATTACAGATGGTTGTGAGCCACCATGTGGTTGCTGGAAATTGAACTCAGGACCTTTGGAAGAGCAGGCAATGCTCTTAACCACTGAGCCATCTCTCCAGCCCCGCACCCACCATTTCTTTGGGGAAAACTGAGGCTCTCACCTTACCTGCTGGGATAAGAACATCACTGCCACACACCACATCAGGAACTGTAACGAATCTAAATCGCAAGACCCTAAACCCATCAGCCTTACCTAAATAACACCCCTCAGTGAGCCGTGGCAATGGCAGCCCAGGTGGGCAGGAGAGGAGCCATGGGGTTACCTTGTTGGGGGTCTAAACATTTCTTTCCGCAGTTGAAGAAACAGCACTTCTCTTTCCTCTGGCAATCCCTGTCCCTGGAGCACAGGTCCCTTTCTTTGAGTTCGCAGTGCTCTCGGAATCGGGGGCATCTCCCTGGAGAGGAGACAGTCTTTGAGTCTCGGGGCCTTCAGTTTGCCGGGTTCAGGGAAGCGTATGTTCAAGTTCGTTCATCCTGAAGGAATCCTTTCCCTCACTCGTGTTTCCCACACTACACCCCGAACCTCTTCAAACACCCCCACTCTCTCCCTTCTTCCCTCCGTCCTTGGTCTACCCCAAGCCGCGGAAGCAGACATTTTCAACCACTGGTGACATTTAGACTGGATAATCACCTGCTGGCCCTGGGAACTGTGTTGTGCTTTGTAGGGCCTTTAGCAACAACCTTGACCCGAACTGACTCAAGACACTGGGAAGGCCTCTCTGGGAGCGAAACCCCCTGGCCTAGAGCGCTACTTTAGGCTGTTCTAGCTAGTCAGTCTTTTTTTTTTTTTAAATTAATTAATTAATTTATTTATTTATTAAAGATTTCTGCCTCCTCCCTGCCCCCCCAATCAAGTCCCCCTCCATCGTTAGCCCGAAGAGCAATCAGGGTTCCCTGCCCTGTGGGAAGTCCAAGGACCACCCACCTCCATCCAAGTCTAGTAAGGTGAGCATCCAAACTGCCTAGGCTCCCACAAAGCCAGTACGTGCAGTAGGATCAAAAACCCATTGCCATTGTTCTTGAGTTCTCAGTAGTCCTCATTGTCCGCTATGTTCAGCGAGTCCGGTTTTATCCCATGCTTTTTCAGACCCAGGCCAGCTGGCCTTGGTGAATTCCCAATAGAACATCCCCATTGTCTCAGTGTGTGGGTGCACCCCTCGCGGTCCTGACTTTCTTGCTTGTGCTCTCTCTCCTTTTGCTCCTAATTTGGACCTTGAGATTTCAGTCCGGTGCTCCAATGTGGGTCTCTGTCTCTGTCTCCTTTCATCGCCTGATGAAGGTTAATATTCAGGAGGATGCCTATATGTTTTTCTTTGGGTTCACCTTCTTATTTAGCTTCTCTAGGATCACGAATTATAGGCTCAATGTCCTTTATTTATGGCTAGAAACCAAATATGAGTGAGTACATCCCACGTTCCTCTTTTTGGGTCTGGCTTACCTCACTCAGGATAGTGTTTTCTATTTCCGTCCATTTGCATGCAAAATTCAGGAAGTCATTGTTTTTTACTGCTGAGTATTACTCTAATATGTATATATTCCATACTTTCTTCATCCATTCTTCCAATGAAGGGCATCTAGGTTGTTTCCAGGTTCTGGCTATTACAAACAATGCTGCTATGAACATAGTTGAGCATATACTTTTGTTGTATGATAAGGCATCTCTTGGGTATATTCCCAAGAGTGGTATTGCTGGGTCTAGAGGTAGGTTGATCCCGAATTTCCTGAGAAACTGCCACACTGCTTTCCAAAGTGGTTGCACAAGTTTGCATTCCCACCAGCAATGGATAAGTGTACCCCTTTCTCCCTAGCTAGTCAGTCTTGCTGTGGCCTTGTTTGTGAGTTCCTCTGGAGGGCGACATTGTACAGCGATTACTCCGCAGCCAAGGCTGGGTTTTGAAATTCTAACTCTACTGGGATGAATGTGTATGGGAGAATAAACATGATCATAAATACACTGCATAAAATTCTCAATGGATTAACAAAAATGTTATCTTAGAAAAATATTTGGTAAGTTGAATCCTGGTAGCCGTGTAATCCTGGGCAAATTATTTAAATCCTATGTCTTCTAGTTTCCTCATCTTTAAAGAGGGGAGCGGGACAAAGAGCTACATGCAACTAAGGGATGCTGAGAGCAGGAGAAATAGTCTTTCCCAGGGAAGAGCCTCCTAATTGCTTATCCAATACCAGTGTTCAGCCCTGAAATCACATATATACAAGAAACACTAAACAGACCCAGCACTGCATATTTATTTATTTAGACACATGCACAGAAACACATACACACACACTCAAACACACACACACCATAAACACCACACACAGTGATATACATATTACAACAGAGATTAAAGAAAAAGAGACCATTATTTTGAAAGGCTGTGTGTCGGGGGAGGGTACATGACAGAAAATGGAGGGAGGAGAAGGAAGAGGGAAAATGATACTGTATTTTAATGTTTAAAAATTATATTTTTTTAAATTAGAAGAATAAAATAGGGATGTTGCTAGGACTTACCCTCGCGGAGCTGTGATGAGGATTAGTGAGATAGCAAATACAACAGCTACTACATAGTGATGGCAGAGCAGCTACCAGGCGAGAAGCTGCACTCTCCACCCCATGTCTTTGTCACAAAGCTTAGGGCCAAAATTCTCTTAAAATGAAGAAATTAAGTTTCAGAGAGCCTACATGAAATTCAAATATTTTTCTCATGATCTCCTAGCTATCAGCATTCAACCCACCAATTTCTGACCCTAGAGTTCCCGACAAAGGAACTTGAGAGCTGAGGGCTCTTCCCATAAATGCTGGATCCATGATTCTTCTCCCCAAAGAAGACACCTCTTCAAAGGCCCTTCAAGGAATGTTTTCCCAGACCCTTGTCTCTGGAGTAACACAAATGATATCACACGGAAGAGACCTTGTAAGTGTCTCCCTCCTCTCCCATGTCACGTCCAGGGAGAAGATGCAGAAAGGCAATGGGAACCTGAGGAGCTGATCCTGGTCTTCCCTTTATCCCAGACAACAGCAGAAAACCGGTACTTACTGGGAAACAGCAAGTCAGTCAGGCCAAGTCCCTGGATATTTGCAAACAGGCCAAGCAGCACGAGGATGCTCAGAAATCCAGAAAACTTCATTCTGGGGAGGGACTGGCCGAGCTGTTGGTTCTAGACCATGGAATTGTCTGGCTTCCTTAGCCCAGCTGACTCTCTCAAGAGTCTACCTCGGCTGTAAGGCTGGAGCACAGCCAGTCACCTACTATCTTGCTGGGAACACCAAGTTCTTGAGATCATAAGTAGAGCTAATGACATTCACATCCCACATAGATGGAGAAAGCCCACATCTTACTATGCCCTTGATGCTTGGACTACATAGGGCTAGCCTTCTGGCCAACCAGAGTAGTGAGCAAAATGTACTCTACACCTCCTATGCTACATTAAGAGGAAATGACACCCTTAGGTCTTCATCTTGATAACTCAAAGTTATGTGGATCGCCCTCTTTCCCATTCATTTGCTCCTTTCTAAAGCATCCATCCAATGAACACACCCTTCCATTTGTCTCTGACAGGGTCTCTATTGTCTTGGTATCTCTTCATGTTAGTATCTAATTTTTACTCCTGTGGGAAACCCATAGTCTCTGTGTTCCCCGCTCCTTCTCCTAAGGTCAGAGAGTAGGGAATTGGGGAGAGGGGGAATCAGGCTGATATCAGAGTCTTTTGATAGTGTTTGCCACAGTGTTGTTGAATGTTACAGACCATAGGGAGCCTCCACCACATGACACAGACTCTGCTGCCTGCGGAGACACTGAAATGAAGACACCGATCTGAGAGACAGCAGCTGAATCAAGGTCAACGACACTGCAGAGCTGCTGGATTCTAACTGTGCTGTCAGGAGAAGAAGGGTGCAAACCTGAGCCGCCCCCTCATAAGGCATGCATGCATAGTACCAGCTGCCCCCCTCATAAGGCATGTATCCGTGGTACCAGACACCACCTTCATAAGGCATGTATCCATAGTACCAGCCTCCCCACCTCATAAGGTATGTATCCGTGGTACCAGACACCCCCCTCATAAGGCATGCATCTATGGTACCAGCCGCTCAACTCGGGCTGGAAAGGAAAGAGACACCATGAAGGGCTGTGTTAACAATAAGGATTCTGTTTTCTATGGCTGGGTTGTCGACATATTGTGTAGGTCATTGTCCTCAATTTGTTTCACATGACAGACAGCAGCCACCTAGAGTTCACAGTCTCATCATTAAATAATAATATGACCACAAAATTTGAGATCACAGGTAGAACCCCCATGATAATCCCATCTCAGCCACTTTATAATGTCACCTAAGAATGATCCTGTAAAAATGCTGAAGAATAGATTTATTTTTGGTATTGGGTGTCAAATCCAGGTCTGCACAGACTAGGAAACACTCCCCCATTGACCTAGCTCTCCAGTCTGGGAAACAGAATTTCCACTAAACAACCAAGATGTCTTAAGTCAGCCTGACCTTCTTGTACTTTGGTATTCTCTCAAACTCACCTTTTTCTTGTTCCTAGGCAGGAAGGCCCTGAGGTATTTAATTTTGTAGACAGGGTTGATGTAGCCCAGAGAAGGGAAGATCCTGACAGATGTCATCCAATGAGTGACTGTGAGCGACAGAATTCCAGGGCACAAGTGTGTCTCCACCGGAGGCCACTAGGGAATCTTCTCATGGTGATGTGGCTCTAATACTTCGTAGACTTGAAGGTAACGGCTAGAATACTAACCCATAGGGGACAAAAGTGATGCATGCCATAGAGACAGGCTGAAGAACCACAGCCAACAAACTTCCCAGTGTCCCCAGGACCCCCAGCTAAATCTGCCTTCTTCCTTAAACTCTCTTGGGAAAAATTTAAACATGTACTGGTTATTCTACCACATTCTGTCTGATCTGCCTGAGTTGTATGTTAACACATATAAGTGTCATATTCCAAGCAGGTGACTTGAAATTTATGTCTCTGGGGCCTAGGTTGGGATTCCTTCTAACTTAATTCATGGAACACGTTGGTCAGGACACACCTGGGTCCTTGCCTTTCATTCCTTCTTCTACTCTCATTGAAGGCCATGGCCTTCATATACCTCTGTTCTAGGACACATCTTCTGCTCAAAAAGAGTGATCCAGGAAGGGCCAAGACACACTGACCCGTATCCAACAACTCATACTTCTTCATCAGACCAGGACTTGGCATGAATGACTCCCTCCCGGTATTGTTCCTAGTGCATCAAACTGAATTGTTAATGTGCACATCTGTTCTCCCAAATAGGCTCTGAGATCCAGTAAACAGGTCAAGGTCTAGCCACCAGTCCTTAAAACATGAGGAGGTTCAGAATAAACTCTCAGTACATTTCCCTGTTTGAGCAAGATAGGCAGGGCAACCGGTAGGCATTTAAGCAGACACACAGGTGGGTGGTGTTGATAGAGTGATAGATGGGAGGATTTGGATGAGCAGAAAAAGAGGAAAGGAATGTGGGGGTATCTGGATGTATGAGTGCACGGATTCCGGATGGTTGGATGGATGAACAGCTGGGTGAAGTAGGTTGAACAAAATATAAGGTTGAACAGAATATAACAGCTTTTTGTTGCTGTGGCAAAATATTCAGCATTCTCAACTAAGAGGAGGGGAACCTACAATTGTGACATGACTCAGGGTATAAAAGTCCCTGCTGCTAGATCCGATGACCTGAAGTTGAACCCCAGGACCCACATGGTAGAAAGAAAGAGCTGACTCCTGAATATTGTCCTCTGGGCTCCACATATATCTGTGGGATGTATGCACACACACACACACATGCACACACACACGTGCACACACACACAGAGAAATAAGGTATTTGTATTTTTTAAAAAGCACATTCTTTTTTAAAATTTATTTATTTATTATGTATACAGTATTCTGTGTGTATGCCTGCAGGCTAGAAGAGGGCACCAGATCTCACTGCAAATGGTTGTGAGCTACCGTGTGGTTGCTGGGAGTTGAACTCAAGACCTTGGGAAGAGCAGGCAATGCTCTCAACCGCTGAGCCATCTCTCCAGCCCCTAAAAAACACATTCTTAATAAGATATTTGTAATTTAAAAAAGGGAAATTTTGTGTGACTGTTTCAGTCCATAGTTGGTTGGACTCATTGGTCTGGGTCTGTCTGGAAGCAGACCATCGAGGTGGGGAACACGTGGTGGAGCTAAGAAAGCTTCCCACTTCCTTTTCATGCCAGCCGGGAAGCAGGAAGAAAGGGACAACAGCATCAATACGTCCCTGAAGGACAGAAGATTTAAGTTCAATAGACTTATTCCTCTAACTAAATCCCATCTCCTAAGGCTTCCCAAGTGTCAAGTGACCAAGGCTTCATTCAGCATGCTAGCTTTCGGGGGACATTTAAGATCCAGCACATAGTAGTTAGCAGTGGGATGGGCGGGGCTATAGATGGCGGGCGTCTGAATGGAAGGTTGGCTAGTGGGTTGATGAGAGGATTGGGTATGGCTGGATGCAGAAGTGATGAATAACCAAGTTGGCAGATGAGAGCAGAGAGGGGAGGTGAACCTGGGTACAGGTGAGAGATTGGACACGTGAGTAAGGGGATTGAGTGTTTAGTGGGCAGATGAGTTGGAAGCCTGACTGTATGAGTCAGAACATCAGCCGAAGTCGAAGATGAGCTGCACTGTGAGCTACACAGTGAGGTGCTAGGAGAGTCACGGAAGACGCGGGGCCTCACGTTCCTGTCTCCTGCTGCCCACCCTGTAGCTGTGGAGACGGTCAGGTAGGGCTGGTTGTTTCATTACTCTTTGCACTTTGTGGGGCCTGTCACCCCGTTCCCAAATAAATACACACAGAGGCTTATTATTACTTAGGAAAGCCAGGCCTTAGCTTGGCTTAATGCTAGCCAGCTTTCTTAAGCTTAAATTCTCCCATCTACCTTTTGCCTCTGGGCTTTTCCCTATCCTTACTTCTGTGTTTCTTACTTTCACTCTTACTCTGCGGCCGGCTGGATGACTGGCAGCTGGCCCCTAGCATTCCCCTCTCCTTTTCTCTTGCTTCTCTTCCTCCTCGCAGACTCCTATTTATCCTCACTGCCTGCCAGTCCTGCCTTTCCTTTCTCCTGTTTTACCTTGGGCCATTCAGCTCTTTATTAGAACAGCCAGATGTTTTAGGCAGGCAAAGAAACACAGCTTCACAGAGTTAAACAAATGTGACATAAAGGAGTGCAACACATCTTTGCATCATTAAAGAAATATTCCCAGCATAAAAAAAATACAACACATCCTAAAACAATATTCTACGGCATGAGGAATCTGTGTAACTGCGGATCAGGCACTGCCATGTGTGTCTAGCTCAAGCCCAGACCCTGGGGACCCGTGAGTTGGAGAAGTCCCAGGGTCACTGGGGCAGGAACACTATGCATGGCAGAGACAAAGCCAGTGATTCCAGGGATACAGTCAGAGGAGCAGCAAGTGAAGTGCCACCAAGTGTGTGGGTGACTGAGCCTTGTTCCAAAGGTGATTCAAAAGATGAAAGGGTCTCTCTTGTCCATTAGGGGAATAATTCTTCCTGGTGGCTGTCCAGGCCGAGAGTGGATATCTGAAGAAAAAAAAAAAAAAGGAATTCAGTCTTTTAAGCAAATTCTCTCTCTCTCTCTCTCTCTCTCTCTCTCTCTCTCTCTCTCTCTCTCTCTCTCTCCTCCTCCTCCTCCTCCTCCTCCTCCCCATTCTCGCTCTATTTTTGCTTGTTTTATGTTTTGAGACAAGACCTCACTATATATCTCCAGTTGGCCTGGATCTTGTCATGTAGACCAGGCTATCCCAGAACTCCCAGAGATCCACCTGCCTCTGGCTTGTGAGTGCTTGGATTAAAGGCGTGCACCACCACACCCTGCTGAAATAACACATTTCTTGTATTAGTTATGTTAGTGTTGGGACAAATGCCTGACAGAAACCCCAGAGTGGAGAGGCTTGTGCTGGCTCCCTGTTCAGAGTCTTTTGTTCCATCAGAGCATGGCAGAAGGGGTCAGTCTGTGGCGGCCAGAGAGGGTAACAGAGACTGTTCACTGGGCAGGCCAGGAAGCAGAGATCAAGGCTAGAACCAAAAGCTGGGCTATGCCCCCCCCAAAAAAACCACTTCCACTGTGTCTCAAAACAGCGCCACCCAGTGCGGAACCAGAATTCAAGAAAGGCCTTCCGCCGGTACTGGCTAGTTTATGTCAACTTGACGTTTCTAGAGTCACTTGGGAAGACGGTCTCTCACTGAGAAAATGCCTCCCTGAGGACGACCTGTAGGCAAGCCTATAGTGCATTTTCTTAACTAGTGGGTGATGGGGGAGGGTCCAGCTCACTGTAGGTGATGCCACACCTGGGCAGGTTTTCCTTGAGCAAGCTGCGGAAAGCAAGCCAGTAAGCAACACTCCTCCATGGCCACTGCTTCAGCTCCTGCCTCCAGGTTCCTTCACTGAGTTCCTGCCCTGACTTCTCTTTGATAATGGACTGTGATGTGAAACTGTAATAGAAAAAAAAAAGCCTTTCCTCCCTGACTTGCTTTCGGTCATTGCTGTTTTATCCTGGCAGAGGACACAGACTAAGACACGAGGTCGTTTTCAGTTCTAAAGATGATATCTGCAAATGAAGAGACAAGGGATAGCAGGTTTACGGCAGGTTTTCCTCGCCTCTGGATCCCGCTTCTTTATGTGTGACTTCCAGAAAGTGAGAAGGAAAGAAGAGACCATAGAAGAGTGTTTTAGACCCAAATTTCACGTGCTAAGTATTTGTTCTGTCTTCCTTGGACCAAACCAGGGCTGGCTAGCTGCCAGATTCTACATACTACATGGGTACCTACAGGTTAGCAGAACCCAGGAAGGTTTCAGGGTCTTTATTTTCCATGGATTTACTTTACATACAAGGGCATGGGTTAGATTTTAAGACATGGCATTGGAGAGATAGAGAGATAATTAGATAGATAGATAGATAGATAGATAGATAGATAGATAGATAGATAGATAGATGGATGATAGACAGATAACTTTGTATAGGAACTTCAAAAAAAGAGAAAACTTTGAAATGTTCCTATTTTTGTTTTCTATTTTTGGTTACATTTATGTATGTATGTATGTGTGATTTATTGATTTATTTTACTGTGCATGTGTGTCCTGTTGTGTGTGTGTGGTGGGGTGGTCAGAGAACAATTCCCAGAAGCTGGTTCTCTCTTCCATCACATGGATGTCAGGGATCAGTCTCAGGTCATCCTGGCAGCAGGCACCCTTACCCACTGAGCTGTCTTTCCCCAGCCTGGTCTCTGTTTCGTTTTGCTTTGAAACAAGGTCTCCCTGGATTCCCAGTCTTCCTAGGTGGCCTGGAACTTGGAAGGCAGACCAGGCTGACTCAGCCTTGTATCAATCCTCCTGCCTCAGACTTCTGAGCGTCAGGATATGTGTGCCATAAAGCCCACCTGGAAGGTTCCTGTATGGATCTTTCTCTGCTCACTAGGATGTGGTCGTGTATTTCATGTAGATGTGCCAGTGTGCACATTGTGTATGCAGGTACATGGGTGTGCAGGTACATCTATGCGTTCTGGTGCTTGTATACATGTGTGCACACATGTGGGGAGGCCAGGTGTAAAGTCTGGGTGTTGTTCTTCAGGTATCATCTGCCTTGGTTTTGACACAGGGTCTCTCATTGACCTAAGCTCAGTGATTAGGCCAACCAATGCTCCCCATAGATCCTTCTCTCTGTCTTCCCAGCTCTGGGATTATCAGTACATTCTTCCACACCCAAAAACTTTACATAGGTTCTGGGGATCAAGCTTAGGTCCTGATGCTTGCAGGGCAAGTTTGGTTCCCACCACACCCAGCGGGCAGCTTGCAATCACGTGAGACTCCAGTCCCATGGAATCTGACACCTCTGCTACATGCATGCACACGCACACACACACACATGCATGCACACACACTCATGCACACACACATGCACACTCTCACATATGCTCACACGTAAATAAAACTAAAATTAAATATATATTTAATTTATACTTTATAACTATATAATATATAAATTTATAATTTGTAATTAAATATATGTTGAAATCACAGCAAGCCTATGAATATTGTCATAATTGACAATAGCTTTTGTAGTTGAACAAGACAGAAGTGGCAGCTTCATATTATGCTACTGATAATTCATATTCTGACAATGGCACTTTTCCCGCTTACTGTTCAGTGTTTGGCTTCCAAGCACTTCAGGCCACAGCGTGAGCAGCACTTCTCATCCAGGGGACAGTCGTTGTCCTTCAAGCACTTGGGCTTGTCGATCTTCAAGCACATCATGGGCTTACTTGGGCAGAAACCTGTTTTGACTTTGTGAAGTAAAACAAGACACTTGACTTGAAATACTTGGAAATAGTCTGACGTAAGTTTGGAAACCCAGGTAATGTTTTATTCTTTGTGTGTGTGTGTGTGTGTGTGTGTGTACATACGTGTGCTTGTCTATGCAGGTGTGGGTGGAGGCTAGAGGTTGACATTATAATGTCTTTCCACAATCAACAAATCCTCTTTTTTCTTTAAATGAAGTCTCTCACTGAACCTGAAACTCTTCACGCAGTTCTATTGGCTGACCACTGAGCTTCTGGGATCCCCTGTCTCTGCCTTTCAGCGTTGGGGTCACAACTTTGATGTGGGTTTGGGGGATCCACACTCAGGCCCTCATGCTTGCACAAGTCCCTCCAGTCCAGTTTTTATCCTAACTAAACCTCTTCTCTTTCCTCTATGGCTTACAAGAGGCAGTGTCAACCCTGAATAATGACCTGAAGATCGAGAAAGGCCTTGTGCAATTGTGTAAATGGATAGGACCCTCCTCCCTGCACAATAAATAGACTTGAGTTACACAGTCCCAGAGTGATAGTGGGGGAAGGTGTCTCAGAAGAACCCAGAACCCCTTATCTTATCAACAAAGGGGATTGAAGACTGTAGTGCTCCAAGCCTTGCAGAAAGGCAGGACAGGTGAAGTCAGCCTAGGCCACCAGCTCCTGCCATTTTGCTGTACTGTGACTTAACCGCTCCTCAGGCTTCCCCTCCTGCAGAATGCAGGTTTATAAGGGCAATGCACCCAATGGAGGTGTGTGTGTGTGTGTGTGTGTGTGTGTATATGTGTGTGCGCGCGTGCACATACATGCTCACACCTGTCGCTGGACCATCAACTCACAGTCACTGAAGGATGAGGACTCAGAATAAATTTTTTTGGGGGGGAGGAAAAAACAGAATAATTGCACTCATGAGAGGTTTTGAAGAACGGTACAAGGATCCAGAGGTCAAGAGGTTGACATGAGAGCCCTGCTGGGCTTTTTTTTTCTTTCCTTTTTTTTCTTTTAAGTCCCCTGAGATATCAAAGATTAGGGCAAGAGGCATCTGAAATCCAAGGGACTTCTCCACCTCCCAGGCAGATGCTGGTATAGTACTCAGGAGGCCGAGGCAGGAGGATGGTTAAGTTTGAGCCTGGCTTGATTCTTTAGTGAGATCCAGGCCACCCCAGACTACGTCGAATTTGTTCTCTGAGGAGCTTCCCTCCCCTGTTCCATGGGGTACCATGGCATCCATGCCTATGCCCAGTAGACCCTGGGAGGCCGGCCGCCAGTCCTTACCTAGCCAGGCCCTGGCACAAATGAAGCCACACCTGGACTCGCAGCACTTCTCCTTCTCCAGGCAGTCCATGTCGTTCTTGCAGGAGGGTGGGCACTCCATCCTCATTTGGAAAGGGAAGAGTGGGCACTGTCCCTTCTTCACTGCAAGGAGAGGCAAGGTGAACTTGACAGCACCCCAGCACCCCACTGACCTGCAGCAAGCTCCTCCTCCTCCTTGGGGGTCATACTTCCTATACCTTGCTTCAGCTTGCCCTGACCATCTCCAGTAGGGTGAGGAGGAGCAAAAACATAGGGTGTTCCGTGCAATGGAGTGGGCTTAGTGTCTGAAGCCCCCACCACAAGGCCCCAGTCCTGCCACTCAGTGAGCTCAGGGTCGCTGAGAAAGAAAGGAAATGATGTGAAAATTGTCACAAAGCTGCCGTCTTCAGATTTGCTACGTAAACACCATCACTTTGCCTCTGGTAGATGGAGTTCCTGCTGCAGTGGCTGTAAGGACATCTTCTCTCCTCCTTGTTGGGCTGTCAAGGGCTCCAGATGTTGTGAGAAAGATTCCCTTTGGGTTATAATGGGGAGAGAAAACCCCGTGCATACCTCCCTGGGTAGCATAAAAGGACTCCATTCCTTCCTTCCTTCTTTCCTTTCTTTCTTTTTCTCAGGTCAGATTCAGACTTGAAGTTTAAATATATATATATATATACATATATATATATATATATATATATATATTTCTTCTTGCATCTGTTTCACTTTTAATGTTTTGAGACAAGGTCACATGTAGTGCAAGCTGGTCTTGAACTCACTGTGTAGTCAAGGCCACTCTTGAACTCTTTTTTATTATTATTATTTTATGTGCATCAGTGTTTTGCCTGCACGTATATGCCTGTGTGAGGATGTCAGATCTTGGAGTTACAGACACTTGTGAGCTGCCATGTGGATGCTGGGAACTGAACCTGGGTTTTCTGGAGGAGCAGTCAGTGTTCTTAACCACTGAACCATCTCTCTAGTCCCCAGCCTTGAACTCTTAATCCTTCTTCCTCTACATCATAAATGCTAAGACTATAAGACATTATACCTGGCTCTGGCTCATGTATTTGGACTCTCAAAGGTATTGCCCAATTTCCTTCGAGTCCATGACTCCATGGTTCTTTTACAGCAGTGGTTCTCCACCTTCCTAATGCTGTGACCCTTTTATATACTTCCTCATGTTGTGGTAGGTGACCTCCAACCATAAAATTATTTGGCTACTGCTTCATAACTGTAATTTTGCTACTGTTATGATACGCAATATAAATACAAGATACGCAACTCCAAGGGGATCATCATCTGTGGGTTGAGAACCTCTCTGCATTCTCGAGCCTTCTGGAAAGGGGAGCATATGGTCCTAGCTTCTTGGAGTCAGGTCATAAATTTAGTTTTGCTGTTCAGAGGCTAAGAAATTAAGTTAAAACTTCAGCTCCACCCCAAACAACCATCCGTCACTAGGCAGCTAAGTGAATTGTTCTAACTCTGTTTTCTCATCTGCAGTGTTGGTGATGGAGCCAAGAACGGTGGCTCAGACCTATAACACCAACACTTGCATGGCTGAGGCAGAAGACTTGCCACAAGTTCCCAGCTAGCCTGGGCTACAGAGTGAGAACAAACAAACGAAAGCAAAGTGTTGACAACAGGATATTTGTCAACCTGCCTCAGAAAACTTTAGAAATACAGTGCCAATAAGTCGCTCATATCTCTTCCAAGGTGGACACATACATTTTGAAGATCTGCAGTTGCCACACCAGGAAGACCCAGCATGCCATGCCTTTTATATCTCTGTTGGCACAGAATCCTATCAACAATTCAGAAAGCCAATTGCTCTTCCAGAATCAAGAAGGCAAAGAAACTTGCAGTGGACAGAGGGGAGTAAGATTTTAATCCACATTATTTAATACATAAACCCCACAGCACCCTGACTCCCAACACTTTTGGTCCTGATCATTGCACTGAAGAGCAAATCTGCAGAATTTACCTCTACCTCACTCTCCCAGGTCTGCAGCTACTCCCTGGGGTTTGGGAACAGACCTGTCTGTGTCTGTCCTGCTTCCTCGGGATGAGGCTCAGCAGGCTGGTGTGAGAAGACACCTTCCTCCAAAGAGTGAGACTTGAACTTCAGGTTCCGCAGGCCAATGTTTGCGAGCAAGTTTTGCGTGTTGTCTCATTTTGCGGGATTGGGGAGACTTCAAGAATAGAGAAGTCATGGGTAGTTGGAGTAAAAACTTGAGAGTTGAAAAAGCAGTTTAAGCCCTTGAGTAAGGGCCAAGGAGAATTAGAGTGTTCAAGAGAATGGTATGAAAACCCACATTTGGAAAGAGAAAACCCAAGGCAGGTGCCTGATTGCTCAAAAGAGGGGAAGAGGCTGGACTCCTGAGATTACTCAATGCTACTTGGAAGCTAGAGAGTTTTGGAAGTGAGTCCAAGGAGTCTAAGCGTTTACCTGTAGACAATGGAAGCCTAGGTGGGTGGGAGACATTAAAATGGAGACCGTTTGGAAAGTCACCTCTTCTGAATGGGAGGTGGCTCGGAGCAGGAAGGACCACGCCTTCCCCTTGTTATTCTCTGAGTCCAAGACTTCCACGTGTACGCCTGCCAAAGTGATTGGGGAGAAGGGACAGCCCACAGGAACGTGGCCTGGCTTCCGGAGGCCTCCTATCTACTTACTTGCCCTCATTTCCAGCCTCACAATTCTTACGTCATCTGTTTCTGGTCATGACAACTCCATCGTGTAAATTCTGTTGACGTCTCGTCTTCATTTTATATCTCAGCCGAAACTCACGAAGGCAAGCAGCCGGCTGAAGGCCTCTTACAGCAAACGAAAGAGCCAGGGTTTGGATCTAAGGCAGGTTAGCCTCACAGCCTGAGGCTCTATAGCTAGACTGGTATAATGTTAGTAGTTAAGCAAGGACCTCAGACTACTACGGACGTGGCTCTTACCAATTAACATGCAGGTGTTCTTGCAGTCCGTCTTGCTGAGGAAGTTGTTGGAATTCCCATGACATCCACTGTATGTAAAAGGTCTGCAGTAATGCTTCTCAGAGTCAAAATACCAGCGAGTCTGATTGTCATGGCAGTCCCCTGCGTCTGAGGGTAACATGCAGGGTTCTGAGGCGAGGAAGAAAGCAAGAGTGTAAAGCATGGGCATGAAAAGAGGAGGTCAGGCTCCAGCCACAAGGCCTCATCATAATCCCTACTATTACTGCTCTGCTCATAGAAAAAGTCAGTGAAAAAAAGACGTAGGTGAATGAAGAAGGTGGGCTTGGCGAGTTAGGGCATTTGCCTGGTACCAACCCTGATGACCTGAGTTGACCTCCAGGGAGGAACCGACTCCCACAGGTTGTCTGCTGATTTCCACAAACATGACATGGCAGCCTCCCCCAAAATAAAAATAAGCAAATGTAGCAGTAACAGTTTTTCTTTTAATCCCATCCCCAACTTAATTTTGTGTATATGTGTGTTCTGCTTTCTGGTATGATTAGGTACCATGTGTGCAGTAGCCTCTGAGGCCAGAAGAGGGAGACAGATCTCCTGGAATTGAACATTGCATGCTCTGCAAAAGCAGCAGGAGCTTTCAACTAAATTTCCTTTTTATAAGACATAGGCATGATTCCTAGCATCCACATGGGGCTCACAATTGTTTATTACTCCAGTTCCAGGGGATCTGGTAACCTCTTCTGACCTCAGCAGGCACCAGGAAAACATGGTACATATACATACATGCAGGCAAGACAACCACACACATGAAATATAAGCAAATCTTTCTAAAAAGATTTCTTGTCCTGGCTCTTCTTCTAAGCATTGCCAATTTCTTATAGAGTACATTACAAAACCACACTGGAGCAGATCCGCCTTCCTGAATGTCTTGAGCTTTGAGAGGATAAGTTATCCTCATTCTAAATGCCCCCTTTAGAGATAAGAACCACTATTTAGAGATAAGAGCCATAGACGCTCAGTCATGGAATGAACCCATCTTTGGACAATACCTGATGTAAGGCTAACCCTCACTTCTCTAGCCCTCTGTGAACTACCCAATCCAAGCCCAAATCCTCTGATGGACTCGAACAAATCTCTACTGAGATAGAAGCCTCATGACTCTATGACGAACGTGCTCCATGACGGTCATGAGCAACAAACATAACTTGTTCAACAAGTGTATTCATGGTAGCTTTAGGCTAAAAAAAAAAGCAAAAGTTGATCTCATAAGGCTTCGAGTTAACAGAGAGTGTGGGTTATTAAATACTTCCACCCAGCAGGTGCACAGGTCCCCTCTCTTCATGTCCCCTGTGTAATTTCTATTTTGAGATATGGAGAGACAATATTATCTTTATACAATATTATATATATGTGTGTGTGTGTGTGTATACATATATGTGTTTGTATATATGTGTATATATATATGTATGTACATATATACATATATATGTTCATCTATTTTTCCCTTTTGAGACAAAGTCTCTCTGTGTAGACCAGGCTGTTGTGTAATTCAAAGAGCTCCACCTGCCTTTGCCTCCCAAGTGCTCAAATTAAAGGCATGTGCCACCACACCTGGCTCCTATCTTAATATATCAATGAGATCTTTCTAAAATTATGAAATGAACGAATGGGTCTCTGGGTTGATGGATGCTTCATTTCTCAAACAACAATTAGTATGAAGTTTGGCTTTTTACAAACAATAGCTTTAATGCATGGTGGACATAGAAAAGGCACTAGTTATGGTGAATGACTGAGGGTCCTACAAAAGAAGTCTAGCATCAGTACTAATGACTTGGTAACCACTACACCTGGACTCCTGACTTGAATGCAGAGAGCTAAATTACAGAATGAAAAAGGCTTAAACACTGGCGTATGGTCCTGCCATCTGAAAGGACTGTTTGGCTCGTTTTCCGCCTCCCGCCTGGATGCCAGTACCTTCATAAGGATCTATGCATAAATTCCCACAGGAGAAAGGACAACACTTCAAATGTGCCTCACAGTTGAAGTCTGTTGTGCATGGGTTTGGAACCCTACTTCCGCATTCCAACCGCTTGTTGGGGCACTCGCCCACTTTCTCTGCAAGAAAGAAAGACCCAGGTTCACATCCTTGAACACTAATGGCTCCTTTCCTCCACGGCAAAGGGGAGCTGCGAAGATCTCATCCCTTTGTCATCTACCCCGACCCTCAGTTCTTCCCTTGCTTGTACTAAGGGGCCACAGCTGTCTCTCCCCACCCTTGGTTCCTTCCAGTGGAGCTGAATCAGGAGTTTTTGCTCGAGTAACTGAAGAAAGCCATCTTGGAGTCCAAGGCATGTAACTAGGTGGAGACAAAGCCATCTGTCTTAAATGACAGCCTCCAGCGCCACAGTCTGCAGGGGAGGTTGCTCAGAGGACGCACTGCACGATAGAAAGAGGAGCCAGGGGTGCCGACTTGGGTCCCTGGCATCTTGTGTGAACTCAGGACCAGTCTGAGTTCAGTTGCAGGATTCTCTGAGTTAGTTAGAGAGAAATGATGTGTGGGGCAGAGGAAGGAGCTACCCTCATCAGACAGCTCTGGTCTGGCTAGCTTGGCTCCAACATTAACTAGACAAATAATATTTGAAAACACTTTTCATTGTCTGAGTCGTAAGTTTCCCATCTATAAGACGAGAATGGTGATCCCTACCTTAGAGTTTGCTCGTAGGAATTGAGTGGATGATGCCCATGACACACTCTATGGCAATGGCTCAAATCCGGGCAGTTATGAGGTTGCTTCCTCCCTTTTAAGGGCATGGCATGACTTCCTGGCTTCGTGGTTTGTGGTGGTCATAATTCTTAAGTTGTGCCCCAATGACCCTGTACTCTTGTTATTGGGTCAAGCACTAATCTGGGTGTGCTATGGGGGACTTTGTAGATGCAATTCAAGTCCTAAACTGGCTCACCTTAAGACACAAAGATAATCCAACTGTGCCACACCCAACCTACAGCATCTCTTAAAAGCAGGATTTTTCCAGCTGGCAGAGACAGTAGAGATATTCAAACCCTGGGAAGGTTCCAACATGCAGCTTTGACCATGGCACAAGGCTAAGTGCCAGGAAGTGAGCGTGGCCTTTAAAACTGGCATCACTATAGAAACAAGCGCCCCAGACCTAAAACTGTAAGACACAGATGATTGCACTACAAGTGATCCGAGAAGCGGACCCAGAGTCCCAGCTGAGAACAGCCCTGATTGGCTCTGTGTTCTCAGGTTGGTGAGGCTCCGAGAACCCCGATGCCACATGTCAGATTTGTGGCCTCCAGATAGAGGTTCCGTGGCAGCAGGTAGCTAACACAGGGCTCCATGTCTCGACACTGAGCATCCATCATCAGGACTTACTCAAAGAGGCAAGATCTTCTTGGGGTTTAGAACTAGGTAACTCTAGAATGAGAAGGCCCACATGTCTGTGCCAGCCTCCTGGTTTCACTGGATCACAGAATTACGTCAGGTAGGATGGCACAGTGAATTAGATGGGGGTCTGGGATCCACGTGGCTCACTTCAGGAGTCCCTGGCTGCTTCCTGCCCTTCACACCGCTCTTGGCACGCCCAGCAAGGGCAGCCTGAAGCTAAGGATGGTGTTCATCTAGAGTGCACACTTGTGTACCATTCAGAAAATACGGACAATGAACTACATCAGAATCTCTAGAAAGTAAGGCCTAGGTGGTCCCATCTTTTAGAGATTTCCTATGCAGTGCTGGAGAAGGCATCTGAATGCTACGTTTAAGCCCAAGAAGGTTAAGCAAATAATATGGAATCACCTCCTAGTGATAAAGAGGCACAGACAGGGAATCTTCGAGATTATGAAGTCCAACCCGGACCTTGCTAGTGGGGACACTTGGACCTCTGTGTGGCCTTGCTGTTGTACTTCTTCCCCTTTCGTCAGCTAGTCATTCTGAGCTCCCCTTCCTCCCTAGATGGCTCTTCTTAGTCACTCACCTTGTGTGCACGCACCCAAGGGCACTTGCACATGTCCTGGTCTCAGTTGTCTCTTCAACTTCCTGAACTCTTTCTGGCTTAGCATGTTCATTCTCCTGGTCTGACTGGTTCTGGCATCTTCCCCCAGACCCACTCTCTATTCTGAACTGAAGACCCTTGTTTCCAGTCATCTGAGGAAAAGCTACTCAAGTGGTTCTCAAGAGCCTTTCGCTTCCATGTGTGTACACAGAACCAGTGTTTGGCGGGCTTAAAGAGCACCCTGCACTCTGTTTCCCGGCTTGACCTTCAACACATCAACAACTCCCCCAAACCCCAGATTCTGATCCATTTAGGATTTGGGCCAATTCTGTTTCTTAAATCTCTTCCCACCCCCACCCCTCTCTTTTTGCTGCCCCTTCCTCAGAGTGACACTTGGCCTCCTGCCGTGGTTCACCTCCACTATTAAGATGACATCCTCTCTGGCCCTCTCTTTTCAGACTCATGCCCAATGAATAATTAAGTTTTAAAAACTCGATGACACATATTGAGGAAAGCTAGGGAAATAACTTGGGGTAAACAGATGCAGGAAACCATAGAGTGGCAAACAGAGATAACTCTCTGGCACCCTGAATCCAACCATTGTCTACCAATGCCAGCCTTTGCCTCATTCCAGCCCTCAGTCCCCGAGAGCACTTCCCAGGAAGAAGGACACACGTTTGATTTTGGCAGTGTACGATGCGGAAGTCTGCTCCAAGAAGAGGAAGAGAAGCAACACAAGAACTCCACTCCTCCAGAAGCTGGTGGAGCCGTGGAGGGGAAGATGCCTGTGTAAGCAAAGAACAGGGGCCTGAGTTAGGCACATCTGGAGGGAAGCACAGGCCATGCAGAGAGGGTTCCCAGCCCTACTTACTTCATGGATGAGAAAACAGAGCCAGAAGCGAGAAGGGGTCTGTTGGAGGGTAGCGAGTGAGACAGGCCTGGGACAGTCACCTCAGGATCCTCTGTGGCACCCCATACTTGGCCACAGGGCTGCAGCTGGGCCCTTTTGGTCACTTTCCCACTGTCTCGCTCCTGGGTAAGAGGTCACACTTGAATCATCACAGAGCTTTGTTTGGAATCGTTGCCAGGAGCTTTCCTATGCTCATGTCTGAAGCAACTTCAGACCCGTTTCAGGGCCTTTGCTTTGTGCCACTGATGACAGGAATAGAGAGCACGAGGTTGTCTGGAGACCTGGGCAGGCAGTAGAGCATCCTGGTGCCTCTGAACAGCACAGGGACATGTACATAAACACACACACAGATACACATGCATAGATAAAACACACAGACACACAGACACATGTCCCAAATGACCTTGGGTTAACAAAGAGATTCTTCTCGTTCTTTCTAGCTCCATACAACTCTGGGATCTTATGATTCATCTAGACAATTTGACAAGCAGACAGTCCCCCTTCGAAGCTCCAGTTTCATCATGCTTCTTCATGTCTAATATGTATCTTTAAAATGTGTGTGTGTGTATGTATGTGTGTGTGTTGGGCACATGTGTGTCGGGGGGTGTCAAGCACATGTGCAACTAGAGGACAATTTGGGGGTTCGGTTCTCTTCTCTCACTGTGAGTTCTAGGGGCAGAACTTGGGTTAGTACCTTTACCCACTGAGCCAGCACCTCCTATAGGTGCTTTTTTTTTTTTTTCAAGATGACAAGACCCAGTGATGTGTTGCTTACTCCAGGCAAACACATTCCAGAAACAGTGAAGAGAAGAGGGAAGGGAAAAGGGGATGTTTTCATGCCATGGACAAAACCAAACAAAGAAACAGAACAAAGCAATAACCAAAACAAATAAACAAAAAAAACCAAACCAAACAAACAAATAAAAACCGTGTCTCTACTTCTCATATGCCACTCAGTAATGGGAAATTCCAGGTCTCAAACAAAAGGAATTTTCAAAGTTCTTCCCCTGAGGATGTGGTTCATGGGAACAAAGCAAAGACAAAATGGGTAAGAATCGCCAAGAACTGTCTCAAGGGGTAAAGGCTTGCCCTGTGAGCATGAATGCATGGTTCAATCTTCAGAACCCATGGTGGGGGTGGGAGTCAGGAATGTGGTACATATTGTAACACCAGACCTTGGAAGGAAGAGACCAGGGACCCCGGGGCAGTCTGGCCAGTCAGTGTAGCCTACTTGATGAGTTCCACATCAGAGAAAGATTCACTCAAAATAGAAAGAAAGAAAGAAAGAAAGAAAGAAAGAAAGAAAGAAAGAAAGGAAGGAAGGAAGGAAGGAAGGAAGGAAGGAAGGAAGGAAGGAAGGAAGAAAGGTGGGTGTCACTGAGGAACAACACCCAAGGTTGTCCTCTGACTTCCAACACGCACACACGCATGAACACGCACGCACGCACGGTGTGGGGACTGGAGAAGAGAGAGAGAATAAAGTTTGAGGGTCTCAGGGTTTGTCTCACTCGGGGACGGCCTATGGTTTGCCACTGTGATTTTAGCTGTCCAGCCTAGAATTAGGATTCCAAGTAAAAAGATGTGTCTGTGAGTGCCACTAATAAACTTACTTTTTAAGTCCTTCAGACAGTTTCCATATACGAACTTTCGGGGTTGGGCATAATATTGTCCTTATGCATGGTTTTAATTAGATGTAGTTCACCTTTCTTCCCCGCCCCCCCTTCTTTTCCTTAGAGTTCTCACTTCTCAGCATTTGTTTTCATATTTAATTGTGACCTCGCTCTTCCGGAGCATCTTACACGTTACCCTTTTGGTTTTAAATTTTACTGGGCAAATGACGATTATGCCTTTTATGGAGCAGAATGTTATGTGAGGAGTGTACATTGTGGGACAATTCAAGATAACACATCATTGGCTCAGAGATCACTGTTTGCAGTGAGAACATCAGATCTATTCCCTTGGCAACTTGGAAACCTACAGCACGTATTATTAACAGTGATCCCCATGAGGAACAAAGATCTTAAAACTGACTAGACTTTCTTTGCCTGGTTTCTGTGGAAGACATACCTGGGGAAATGGAGTCCAAAGGTAGCATGGACAGCACTAACCATGGGGACCTAAGGTGAATACCCCAGAACCCATGGGAAGTTGGAACAATGCAAGCAACTGTTAAAGCCAGCTCTACCACTGTGAGACCAGTAAAGAGCAAATACCCTAGAGACTGATGGGCAAGCTGCCCCAGAATACACGGTACAGCAATAAACTGTGAGGAGACTACCTCAAGCACGGTGGAAGAGGAAAACCAGCCCTGGAGACTGCCTTCGTACCCGTTCCTAGCCACACACACCTTACTGCATTACTCCTCATAGAGGGCATATCCAGGGCAGGAATTGGGCATCATGGCTCAGGGCTGTAATAACAGATACTCAGAAGGCAGGAGAATTACAAATTCAAGGCCAGCTAGGACAAGGTAGGGAGCTGAAAGGTAAGGAGACAGAGACTCAGACAGATTCATTGAAAAGGAGAAAAAGGACATACAGGGCAAAACCACAGATAATTAGGCCAGAGAGGGAGACAAGATGCAGGTCGATTGATCTAATGCTGGCCTAACATGCCTGAAGCCCCCAGCCCCAGCCCAGTACCACGTAAACCGGGGGAGGAGATGCAGGTCTGTAATCCCAGCACTAGGGAGGTGGATGCAGAAGGAACAGAAATCATCTACCTCATTCCAAGTTTGAGACCAGCCTGGGATAGATGGATCCTGTCTCAAAGAGAGAAGGGTGGAGAGAAGAATAAATGGAGGAGAAAGGAAGGATGGGGGAAAGGAGGCAAAAGAAAGAAAGCATTGCTAGGCGGTGGTGGCGTATGTCTTTAATCCCAGCACTCAGGAGGCAGAGGCAGGCAGATCTCTGTGAGTTCGAGGCCAGCCTGGTCTACAAGAGCTAGTTCCAGGACAGGCTTCAAAGCTCCAAAAGCTACAGAGAAAGCCTGTCTCTAAAAACCAAAAAAAATAAAAGAGAAAGAAAGAAAGAAAGAAAGAAAGAAAGAAAGAAAGAAAGAAAGAAAGAAAGAAAGAAAGAAAAAAAGAAAGAGGGCACTGGGGAGGTGGATGCAGAAGGAGCAGAAACCATCTGCCTCATTCCAAGTTTGAGAGCAGCCTGGGATAGATGGATCCTGTCTCAAAAGAGAGAGGGGTGGAGAGAGGAGTTTCCTTTGGAGGAGAAAGGAAGGATGGGGAAAAGGAGGCAAAAGAAAGAAAGCATTGCAAGGCGGTGGTTGTGTATGTCTTTAATCCCAGCACTCAGGAGGCAGAGGCAGGCAGATCTCTGTGAGTTCGAGGCCAGCCTGGTCTACAAGAGCTAGTTCCAGAACTGGCTTCGAGGCTCCAAAAGATACAGAGAAAGCCTGTCTCTAAAAACCAAAAAAAAAAGAAAGAAAGAAAGAAAGAAAGAAAGAAAGAAAGAAAGAAAGAAAGAAGAAAGAAAGAAAGAAAGAAAGAAAGAAAATTAAAAAAAGAGGGAAAGCATTGAAGAAGAGAGGAATCACAGAGAAAAAGGACTAGGATATTCCCAAACACCAATTTACCCCTGGAAAAAGGAAGGTTCTGGGTCACATAACTTTGCTAAGAGATTCTAGGAGACCCTAAGCAAGTACACCCTTCTCCCCAGTAGGCCAGAGAGCCAGAGACCTCAGCTTGCAGAGGCACAAACCAGAGAGTCAGAGGCCTTTCCTCCACAATGTGACTGTGGGTACAGCTAGGCCACGGATGACCTCCGGAAGGGAACATGACTGGCTCGTGTCCAGAGTTGCTTCCTTGACGGTTGGGGCACAGACCTCAGAGCAGAAGACAGAGTCACTGACCAGTTCCATCCAGCTTAGCCTCTGGCCAGACAACTGCTTCTTAAGATGAGACTCTGGGAACTTCTGCCATTCCTGGTCCTCTTCATCTTCTTGTGGGGCATCCAGGAACCTGAGCTGGCAGAGGGGTTCCTTTTCAGTAAGTACTGGGGTACAGTTCTTAATATGGAGAGAAGTAGCATGATGGGGTCAAAGAACAAAACACACTGCCGATGAGAGGATTTCCCCACCCCAGTCCCAGACCCTGGTGGGAGTGTGATGTTTGGGGTCACTGTTTCACCGTCATCCTGGAGAGGTGCCCTGGGTCACACAGGGGTCTCTGTCTGTGACAGCTGACTCCCTATCTTTATAAGAAATTCTTCATGCACTTCAGGACTGGTGTGCATTGAATGGACATTGGGAATTAACTAGACAAAAGGATCTCCACTTAGGATGAGCCTCTCCCTAGCAGCACCCCTGCAGCCTCCTCGCCTGCCCACTGCAGCTCTCCAAAGCTTTTCTTACGTGTGTGCTGAAGAACAGCCTCCAGGGTCCCTTCAGATGGTGAAGCAGGGAGATTTCATCCTTACCAGCTAAAACACACTGAGCACTTGAAGGTCGTGGGGGAAGTGAGTGATCAAGAGGCCGTGTGACAGGAGCAAATTCTGGGTCCAATCCTTGAGAGCTGTGTGGCTTGCACAAGTCCACAGAGCCTCGCATGTTCTAGACGCCTCTGCTCGCTCCATGAAACACTTTATCAATATTAATCACTGGAAGTCCTTTATCAGTATTCATCACTGTTCTTTTAGCCCAGGCATCTTGACCAAGGCTTTTCAAACTTTGTTCCATTATCCTTAGGATGACAAGCTAAGCAAACACTGAGCTACAGGGGCCAACAAAGGCCAAAACCAAATGATCAGAACAGTCCCAAAGGAGCAGGTCCCTCTCTGGGGAATCTTGTAGGGGTGGAGAGAGGGCTGGAGAAGGTTCTGGGGATTAGGTGCTGAGTCGCTGCAGGGGGCGATGGGGCCAGTGCTGTGAAAACCTGAGCCCCTGAGGGTTGCCTCTCCTAGTGACAGGTGAGGGGCCAACAAGCTTCCTCAGCTCTGCAGTGACCATCTGGAACTAGGAAGGGAGAACAATATCTCCTTCAACTCCTCAGGGGACTACATCTTCTTCTTTTCCTATAGGAAAGTGCCCAAAATACAAAATGAATTGTAATGATGTAAAAACAGATGACTGTGCACATCACATAGACTGTCCATCAAAGGAAAAGTGCTGCCAGTTTCTCTGTGAAAAAATATGCATGGACCCCAGAATAGGTAACTGTCTGGTTCGCTGAATTGCTTGTACCCTCTTATTTTGGTACTGCCCTACCTTCTGGGTTCCACTCCTGCCTTCCTATGCTGGTACTGCCATGCCTTCTGGGTCACCCCTCCTGCCTTCCAATGCTGGTACTGCCATGTCTGCTCCTGGACCACTGAGGTTTGGAGTTTGACCACGATTATCTTGGTATCTGATTGGTGCAGATTTTGACAGTGATGGACAGAGAGAGACTGTGCTTTTTCATTTTTCTTCCATTTCAGTATATGAAGGAAACAACATCCCTTTTCTTTTTAAAGAAAGATTATTTTTATGTGAGTGAACATTTTGGCTCAATGTATGTATGTATGCACACCAAATGCATACGGTGCCTCTGGAGGAAAGAAGAGGGCATCATGGCCCCTGGAACTGGTGATATAAATAGTTGTGAGCTGCCATGTGGGTAATGGGAACTGAGCCCAGGTCTTCTGAAGGGGTAGTAAGTGATCTTAGTGAGACATTTATCTAGACCTGGCCTTTCCATTTTGAACCTCAGTTAACCGTTTTATATGAGGCATATTGTTCCTGAGTCATGTGACCCCTTAGCTACTCTCAGGTGCTGTTCTGAGATGCAAGTAGCTACCGAAGTCTCATCAAACAGCAAAAACACGTCTGGCTGTTCATAAGTTGAGACAGGTGTCGTGAGTTTCCGGGCTTGAGTGTCCAGGTCTCGGACTAACATAAAACCCAGGACGCCTCCCCTCATCACGTTAGCCTCCTATACTCTTTTCTCTCTGCTCACATCCTTGAACTCCAGACAAGACCCTCAAAACTACTCGCCCATTTATCAATCAGGAAATATTTGGGTGCTCATGACACCCAAAACGGGCTCCTCAATGAGGCCACCAAAGCTTTTCCTGGGAAATCAATATAGGATTTAGAATCTGAAGGCTGGGTAGTGCGCAGGCAAACACAGACGCCAGCAAGTGCTCACGGGAAAACGCTGTGCTAGGAGACATGTGGTCAGGCGTGGAAACACTGGGAGGTGGAGAAGGTGGAGATCATTGAGGATGAGCACTGGGACATCCGGACGTGATCCTCCTCCCTGTGCTCCTAACCCCGACTGTGGTCTACTCAGGTTCTGGTCCTGAATCAGGGAATTAAGGCTGACCTCAACCTTGACATCCTCCTACCTTAGCCTTTGTGTGTCTGGGGTTCTATGTGTGCACCACCATATCTGATGATTCATCTACACTTAACTCCCTCACTGGTGTGTGACATCAGGGAGTAACTTCATCACTCCAAGTCTCATGCCCTCTATCTGCACAATGAGAACAGAATGAGGGCTGCTGCAACAGAGGAAATGTCAACATGGGTCAAAGGCTAAGACCCACGGCCAGCACTTTAATAGCTAAACTTGTGTGAGTGTAATGGAATTTTTCAGTGGTGAAATCAGTTTTTCATTAAGTGCTTAAGTTTGGGATCTTTCTTTCTTTCCTTCCTTCCATCCTTTGTTCTTTCCTTCCTTCCTTCCATCCTTCCTTCCATTGTTTTTTTTATTTCTGAGAACATTCCTGAAACATCCATTTCTTGCCAAAGATCTGCTCAGAACCGCTGTACAGGGCTAAGGTACAGTAATTGGTCATGAAGAACTCAGTTTTCCTGAGTCAGAAAATATGGGTAAACCCACGATAAATCTTCATCACAGACATAAAACAGATGCATTAAAATCAAGGGGTAAAACCAGGAGACATCAGAAAGGCAATGATGCTGGAACTGTTTAGATATTGCAGACATGGTCTTCTGTATAGCTCAGGGCAGCCTTAAAATCGCTGCAATCCTCCTGCCTCGGCTTCCCAAGTGCTGGGGATGTCAGGCAAATGCCACCACACCTGGCTACTGGAAGGGTTTTGAAGAATGAATAGGAGTGTGCCTTGCTAGCCAGAGCAGCTCGGGCATTGAGCAGGTCTGAAGGTGCAGAAACTGGGGAGTAGGCTGACTTTCGAGGACAGTTTGAAAGGAAGAGCGTTAAGAGCAGCAAAAGAGAGAAGCTGTGGAGAGGGAGGTATGGACTTTGGGGTTGGAAGATAACTGTTCTGAGCCAGGGCATCAGCTCCTCTGACGTCTAGTGGACTGGAGATATTTTAACTTAGACAGTGGCCATTCCTGGCAGAAAGGAAAGAGACAGTCATCCTTGCCGTTTATGAGGCCAAGTCATCAAGCAGTCATCATTCAGATGCTGAGGAGACACAATGGCCACGTTTGCTCCTGGGATGGTCCTGTCCGACCAGCAAGGTGGTTCTTTGTGTTGTCATCCTGCAGCTGAGAAAAAGAAGACCAAAGAGGCTGAAGTGACTGGTCAGATTCCCAGGGAACCGGAAACACAGCTCTGAGCTAGACAAAGAGAGCAGTGGACAGAGGAAGTGGGTGGGGCTGTTCCTGAGGAGACATGCATCCAAATATCTGTCTCCCATTTTTTCCCCACAGATGTATGCAGTCTGCCAAAGGTTAGTGGCCCCTGCATGTTTCAAGTTCCACGCTGGTGGTATAATAAAAAAACTGGAGTCTGTACTGAATTCATCTATGGTGGTTGCCAGGGGAACCTTAACAACTTCAAAAGTGAAAGTGTCTGTAAATCCATCTGTAAAAAATGACGTAAGTGCTAAAGGTCCCCAATCTGCATTTCCACTAAAGTTAAACAGCAATCTGAGCATCAGTCCTTTCCAAGGCCTGGGCAGTCCTGGAGGTGCAAATGGAAGGACCTGGGAAAGAGAGGATAGGAGGGAGGCAGTGGGCAAAGGGAAGCCTGCAAGTCTGAGGGGAGCAGTGGGAAAAGAAAGGACACAGGAGCAGGGAGCACCCGACCCAACTCAGAGCAGGAGCATGTGAGCTGCCATGGTCACCACACTGAGTTAACAGGTATAAAGTGGTATAAATTAGAAGGCGCACTTCTGGTTTCCCTGCTTGCCCGGGGATGTGAAAATCATCCCATCCCTTTCCATTTGCTGAAGGATCTGGTTCCTACGGTGGCTGAAGCCCAGCATCTCCATCCTTACCCTTGTGTCTTACAGATCTGTCTTCCTGGATATGATAAGGTTGAGCTGCAGGAAGTTCCAGGTCTTGGAAAATTGAGACTTCCTTCTGTGAGTCCAAGGATACTCTAGATGGGCTGATAGCAGTCAAGTCTTAGCCACTAAGATTCTGGCTGCTCCCACAACAGAACTGCAGAATTTGCTTATTCTCTTTCCCTCACCCCAGCGTCTCTTCAAACGTAATGCCCTTAAGGCTTTTGACCCCTTCTCAGTGTAAGACCCTGTGACCTCAACTTCCGGGGTTCTCATTTATTCCTATGAAGACTCTAGTTCCTCCTAATAAAAAGATCATGTGAGTTTTGATGTCTCAGAGTCTGAATAACTCCTCTGTTGTCTGCAGGTGTTCACATCTGTTAAAAGCCCACTGCATGCAGATGTTCACATGTGTTCACAGTCTTCTGTATGGAGATGTTCACATCTGTTCACAGCCCTCTTTATGCAGATGTTCACGTCTATTAAAAGCCCTCTGCATGCAGATGTTCACATCTGTTAAAAGCCCTCTGTATGCAAATGTTCACATCTGTTCATAGCCCTCTGTGTGCAGATGTTCACGTCTGTTCACAGCCTTTTGCATGCAATGTTTACATCTGTTCACAGTTTTTGTATGCAGATGTTTACGTCTCTTCACACCCCTCTGTATGCAGATGCTCACGTCTGTTCACAGCCCTCTGTATGCAGATGTTCACTTCTGTTCACACCACTCTGCATGCAGATGTTCACGTCTGTTCTCAGTCCTCGGTATGCAGATGTTCACATCTGTTCACAGCTCTCTGTGTTCAGATGTCCCTGTCTGTTCAGAGGACTCAATATGTTACCCCATCTGCTCTTGGTCCTCTGTATAAATTCTCAGATAACAACTGTGTTGTAAGGGGGCTGCTTGTTTGTCCTGGCAGCTCAGAACTGAAATAATCACACAGAAACCATATTATTTAAATCACTGCTTGGCCCATTAGCTCTAGCTTCTTATTGGCTAACTCTTACATATTAATTTAACCCATTTTTATTAATCTGTGTGTCACCACATGGCTGTGGCATCAGTCTCTGGCAGGACTCCATGGCTTCTCTCTGACTCTGCTCTTCTTTCTGCCAGCATTCAGTTCTGTCTTCCCTGCTTACCTAAGTTCTGACCTGCTATAGGTCCAAAGCAGTTTCTTTATTCATTAATGATAATCACAGCATACAGAGGAAATCCCACATCACGACAGATTATGAATCTTCTACTAACAGCAAAAAGAGAAGAGTGTGAAAATCATGACAGTTGTGGATCAGGGGAAATGAATGTATCTATCCTGTAGTGCTAAAGACCCGAGAAAGAGAAGAGACAGCACCCCTAAAACTGGAGGCTCATTTGTAAAATGCTTAGAAATATAGGAGAAAATAAGTAAGAACAGAGTTCACCATCAACTTTTTAAAGATTTAGTTTGTGTGTGTGTGTGTGTGTGTGTGTGTGTGTGTGGCTGGGGTCCCAGGGACGATGCACCATCCGAAGTGGGTGCTGGTTATGACACTGGAGTCCTCCACAAGAGAAGCGCATGCTCTCAACCCTGAGCCATCTCTGCGGTCCCTTCACTCTGCTCTTACCTGTGAAGAACTCCCAACCAAGCTTCTGTTAGAACTGACTTAAGGAGTGTTTACGAGATGGTTCCTTGGGGGTGAAAGTCCTTGCCAGGGATAAAAGTGTTTGTTGTGCAAGCCTGGCAGACAGTGTTAGTTCAATCCCTGTAACACCCACAAAGCGGGATGAGAAATCAGCGCCACAGCGTCATCTTCTGATGTCCACTTTCATTTACACTCTGTTCCACACACTCTCTCTCACACACACAGTTACATACACATCATACACATAAACAATAATAAAAATAGTAGTAGTTAGTTTCATTTAAAAACACTTTTTTTCTGGCTGCAGGCACAACTCGCTGAGTCTAGCATTTTTGAGGGACTGGCTTCTGTCCCCAGCAAAACACACACACACACACACACACACACACACGGTGTGTAACATGGGGAGATTTGTTTCCCTTTTACATGTTTGTTTTACATTGCTTCACTTGGTGGGGTTGTGTGCCATAGCAGACATGTGGCAACACTCAGGAGTCAGCTCTCGCTTTCCCTCGAGTGTCCCAGAAATCGAACCGGATGTTTTAGGGTCAGCAAGCAGCACTTTTTACCTGCTGAGCTATCTGGCAGACTCTGAGAGTCTTGTTTTCTATTTCAAGCATTTTTTTCTCATATTCCTAGAAACTTTCAGGCACGTGTTTTTCTGGTTCAATACATTGAAAAAGTTGCCTCCTTCCACATCTTTCCAGAGTCAGGGATGTGAGCTCCAGAGTCAAACCTCTAGCCTCATGCCTCAGTGTCAAAGGAGCTCGACAGTATGCGATGGGATGAGTCCTTGCAGCTATTATTACGCCAGGAGCAACTTACTACACTAAGCATATATCACTAATCCCCAGCTAAATATGTCCCTAACTTCACTTCCTTCTGTGTGGATGCTCAAGATGCTGGCATCTGTTCTAATGCCACCTGACCCAGGAGAAGTGTGATGTCAGGGTGGAGGAGGACAGGTTGACTGACAGCATTTAGAGCATCTTAGCACCGTCATTTAACCATGTAAGCACAACAGCCAGGGTCGTTTCCATAATCATTCGGTCTGCTCAAGGGAGGACCCTGAAGCTCTCATGAACCAGCCTGCGTCCATTAGGTTTATGATTAAACTTCTGTTTCTCAGGGATTAGGCTATGCCCCACCTGTAGCCTTAATTATGAATGGTTCTGTACTGCCTGTTCCAGGAAGCAATAACCATATCATTGCTTCATACAGTTATTTATAACCATCTTGCAATCCCACCTTTCTTTCAAAAGGTTGCTATGACCACCTTGCGATCATGTCTTGGTTCAGGAGGCCATTATGACTAACTTGTTATGCTTGTGTTCTTCCCCTATAACTTCACCTATTTTTCCCACCAAACCCCAATTTGGAAACCCCTTATCCATGAGCTATAAACATCTTATCTCCCCAATGTTCAATGCTGATCTCTTGAACCCCACCATAGGGGGAGGCAGCACGTATACATAAATTTAAAAGGCTTGCATTAATTAACTGCTTGCTTTAACTCATTCAGCCATGATGATATGGGACAGTAGAATTTCTCCTCAAATCTCTGGGACTGACAGCTGGAGCCCCCTTCATGTTAAATCTGCATTTACCATGGGGTTGTAATAAAGATACAGTTCCACAGTGTCCGCTAGAACCCCCGAATCAAATATTATGGGTGAGACAGGAGGAAGCAAAGAGGAACTGAAGAGGAACAGAGGAAGAAATCAGGTGAAGGAAGAAATGGCACAAGACAGCATGGCAGTCGTGAAGCAGGGAATCAGCATTGTCCCATGTGCCTCTTACCCATGAGTGGGGTCGAGGCCCCTTCACTGAAGCTCGGTATGCTCTGCTCTGACAATAAAACAAAGCAAAAATGGTGTCATGTGACTTCCCAGGAAGGTCGAGTTCTACTTCCTCTGAGTCCTGGGGTGCGGGCGGGGGGCTGCTGAGGAGCAGCTGGGAGCCGGTGTCATGGGAGCGCTCTGGTCATGGGAGACAGCTGCTTTAGAGAGGCTCATGGTTGGGAGGGGGGCCCTGATTGGCAGAGCTGGATAAACCCCCAGAAGATAGATCATCAAGTAAGTGGCTCAGTGCCGTGGCTTCTCAGATCAGGTGAAAATCCCACGAAAAGTGCCACACAGACTCCACCAAATCACTAGAAAACTTAAAAGATACAAGCTGCTACTTCACACAAAGTGGGAGGGACCCAGAAGCTGTCCTCTAGCTTTCAATAAGCTATGTTTGAGTCTGCAAGCCCTACATGCAAACTCATGAGCAAACTTTCAAAGATTTAAAAAAATTTATTCTTGTCTAATTGAAATGCTGTCCATCTTAAAGACCTTTATACATGTGTGCAATGTATTGAACCTGCATATCGTCAGTATGTTCTTATCATCTCGCTATGGTGCGTGAGCAAGGATGATGAGCATAACCTGTACTTGGTTCTCGTTCTCGCATATATGAGCTGTATCCATTCTATCTTCTCTCCTTCTTCACCCCCAAACAGATCTTCCATCTCTGCCTAAATTCTCTGATTTTTGTCAATGATGTACAAATTCTAATTAGTTCTGTCCTTATGTGCCCCTGTATGGGGTCATCCACTGGGTCATGGGCAAACTACCCAAACCCACTTACCACACTTAGAAAAGTGGCTTTCCCTCCCTCGGAAGCCATCAACTGTCATGAGCTCCTCAGCTGGGGGTGAGACAGCAGGAGTCAGTTCCTGCTTCATGTTAGAATGTTTGAGTAGTTTGATCTTGTAATGGTCTTGTGTGGGTAACCACAGGTACAGTGTGTCTGTGTGTCTTAACAGTCACATAACCTCCCAAAGTTTGCCTTCTTCAGCACACCCACAATCCACCCTGCCCCCCTCTACCACACTGCTCCCTGAGGCTTGGATGTGGGGTTGGAGGTAGGGCAGGGGCTTGATAAAGACATTCTATCCATGGCTGAGCTCTGATTGCCACTTACTCTTGGCATTGTCAACAGCTGGGGTTTCTGCATTTAACCACCACCCACTGCTAAAAGAGGCTTCTTCTACTCAAGGTGGGAGCAGTACAAATCAATGGGTATAAACATGCATAGCTAGGGGACTGGAGAGATGTCTTCACAGTTAAGATCACTTGCTGCTCTTGAAGAGAACCTGTGCTCAGATCCCAGCAGCCACATAGCTGCTCATGACTGTCTGCAACTCCAGTTCCAGGGCTCTTATGCCCTCTTCTGACCTCTGTGGGCACCAGCTACACACGTGGTGCCCATATGCACAACCAGGCAAAACATTCACACACATAAGATAAACATTAAAAACTATTTTTTAAATGTACGTTTAGAATACAGTTTGGCAGCTTGGCCAAGGAAGCTGGTTTCTAATTTTCTCTTTTTTGTTGTTGTGTCTCCCCGACTTTGGAGTTAGAGTACTACTGGATTTGTAAAAAGAACCCAGTGGCAATCCTTCCTTACTAATGAATTGCTGTTTTATCTTCAGCTCATTGGTTGTGCCTTAATCTACTGCTATTCCAGCCAGCAATTGCAACTCTGCAGTTATCAGCTTTTCTGGCAGTGGCCTGAACACTTAGGCCACAGCCTGGTAGGGATTCTGTTCCTGCAGGTGCTGGCTCTGCCGCGGCCACTAAAGGTAGCTTTAACTAAATCTTTATCATTCTATTTATAAGTAAGACTTGAGATTTAAAGGCTGGACAGAAAACCTGCTAGCTCAGAGAGGTTGAGTAACATCTAGCTAACCTTCTCTCCTTGCTGGCATCTCCAAAAGAACACATCCTTCTCCTCTGCCAAATAATAAATATCTCACTGCTCCAAATCTCTCCCTACTCCTTCTGGTGACCCCCTCCCTCTTTCTCACTCTCTCTCTCTTTCACAGGTTCCTGATATCAAAGGTCAAAATGTAATCAGTTCTCATGTAGAATGAACAGTTGTGATGAACAATGTGTTATTACTTTCTTTTCAGCTACAAAAATGCTGTATATGTATCACATATAAGCGTGTGAGTATGTGTGCACATGGGGAAGTACACAACTTTATCCAGATTGAGATGGTTCTACCCTGGAACATTCTACCTACAGATGCCCATGTCATTTGATTAGGGTTCCATGGACTCATCAGGTCATCCCTGGAAATCAGTGCCTTCTATGGTCTGATTAGCTTAGTTCATGATGCCCTGCTCTGGGAAAATCCTCGGCATTGCGCTTGGGCATTACTCCCATGGCAGGCCAGTCTGGCAGCTACATGATCTCAGTCCTCTTGGGCTCTGACACTGCACACCTGCCTGAGCATCCTTTGGGCCATGCTCGGGTTCCACTGCATTACCTGGGTCTTGCTCTCCCACATACCCCTCCTTCAGCTACCACATCCCTCCTTTGTTGTGAAGAATTTTCTACCCTGGCCAGACCTCAGCTTCGTCACTAGGCTGTTCCTCTACATGAGCGTCCTCCTCACAGGACTGAGGAGCTCATCCTGTACCAGGCTGTCCCCTGGCCCCCACCTCAGGTGCACGATTTTCTCATTGTCCTGGGGGCACCTTTCCCTCAGCACTGTTTTCTGCTTCTGCACTGAGCATTCTCTGGTTCTGCCCTGAGTGCCAGCCAGCCTCCTACACAGAAGCCCTCTGGCCTGTCCCAGTTCTGACGCCCACATTGGGCCCCTGGTGCCCTTCTCCTGGGGGCAAATATCTACCTTGATGTGCCCTATCTAATGGCTTTAGGGTTCACGAGTTCTGTATCTGAGGAGAATAAAAAGGCAGAAAGCCTTTTTTAGAACATGTGTGAAAAATAATGCTGAAATATTTGCTAAAGATTAATGTTCAACCTAACAAATGTATGAAGTGCTCACCCACTAAGCAATCACTGAGTAAAAAGAAAGAGCATCATCCACACCCGAAACACATTGTTTCTTTCCAGGTCTCACATCCTCCCAAAGACTCTTAAATTAATATAATAACCCCCTTTGCTCTTTTCTTCATATTTTTAAAACCATGTTTCCCCATACACATATGTTGGTTTTTTGACGGATAGGGTTTCACTATGTAACTCTGACTGTCCTGGAACTCCTCTGTAGACCAGGCTGGCCTTGAACTCACAGACATCTGCCCACCTCTGCCTCCCGAATGTTGGGATGAAAGGTGTGTGCCACCATGTTCAGTCAAACATAACTTTTTTATTATTATTATCATCTCCTTCTGTTCTGTGTAAACAGTCATTTGGAAAACACAATTTTGTTTATGGATGTGTGTGTGTACGTAGTGTGTGTGTGTGTGTGTGTGTGTGTTTGTGTGTTCCACAGGTGGGGCTTCTTGCAGGTTACACAGCCAAGTCCAGGGTAGGTAGGTTGCACAGTTTTTCTGTCCTCAGCTTCTGGATGCCAAAGAGTCTTAAGAGTTTGCTGCCTGCTGTTGATAGTTGAAGGTTCTGTTGCTCCATTTCGAGGGCATCTGTGAGGACCTTCATGTTTGCCATCTTTGTAAGAGAAGAGACAGAGCCTGGAGTGGTGGTGCACTCCTCTAGTCCCAACACTTGGAAAGTAGAGGTGGGCAGATCTCTGTAAATTCAAGGCCAGCCAAGTCTACACAAGTTTTTAGCCAGCCAGTATATACATAGAGAATCCTTGTCTCAAAAAAGTATACAAACACATATTATGAATGTAATTTGAATTTTTAATATTAGTCCCTTCTTTTATCACTGTTAACCATGGACATATTTTCCCATAATTTCCTATTTAAACTTTTTCTTGCCTTCTCTGAGTTTGTCTGACTTATCCATGCCAACTTCTGGCAGTTGTAAGCATTATAAAAATTTCCAGCCAGGTGATGGTGGCACATGCATTTACTCCCAGTACTCGGCAGGCAGAGGCAGGCAGATCTCTGTGAGTTCAAGACCAGCCTGGTCTACAGAGAGAGATCCAGTACAGTTAGGGCTACACAATAAAACCTTTTCTTGAAAAAATAAATTCCCACAATCAAGAGGAATCTCCCGAGATTTTTATTAGCTTGTTCAATTTTCATATTTATATTATTTATATACAATATTATATAGAATTTTTTCAATGTTTTATTTCCTGGGATTGGATACCAAATCCAGGAACATATATAGTGGTCAAGCTCTATGTTACAGAAACACATCTCCAGCCTTGAACAATGTGGTTTTTTAAAATCCCTCTACCTTCCTTATCCCAGATTCTCAAATCTTCTTTTAGCTATACTTCTCCGACACCTTTAACTTGTAATTATTCCTTTGGTTATATTTGTCTGTGGCCCACCTTTCAAGGTCAGCTGATGCAAAAGCCTTGTTTATTCTAACTATCGAATGTTCCCCACAGGGTGTCCTAAGCCAACTGAAGAAATGTTTTGAACAAACATTTTAGAAATATCCTGCTGTCTCCAGGTTTCCCCTGCTGTTCTGTCGAGAACACTTTTGTCAATCAACTAAGTTTGTCTTTGGTTTTGTTCTGTTAACACAGGGATACATTATATCTCTAGGTATTGTATTTGGTGTTTTTTAATGCATTTTTGTTATTTTGCTTTCTTTCACCTCTGCTATGGTATTAGCTTTCTCTTTAATCTATGTTCATTTCATGATAATGATATTGATTTTCATTGTTTTATTAAAATGCTTTTATTGCTGGCAAAAATTTTAGATTTGCATATTGTGTGTATCAGATTGCTTTCCTGAACCCACATTAAGGTGCAAAACCCACAGAAAGGAGGGAAACACTCCTGGTGGCCAGGCTTGTGCAGCAAGACCTTTGCCAGTTGAAACAACTGGCTGACTTCTGCCACCACGAAACCGAGAACTTTAATGTCTAGTATCAAAACATTTCAAATGCTTTTATTTGTTGGTTATTTGAATGCCTTGTTCTGAGAACTGCTTGCCATCCAACCTTCCTCTGCATAAGTAATAAACATCAAAAAGAGCAGTGTGCAGGCTGGAGAGATGACTCAGCAGTTGAGGGCACTGGCTGCTCTCCCAAGGGACCCGGGTTCAGTTCCTGGCACCCACATGGTGGCTCATGGCTGTCTATAGCTCCAGTTCCTGGGGATATGGCACCTTCATACAGACATACATGCACGCAAGGCACTAATGAACACAGAACAAAAATAAATTAATCAGAAAAGAACAGTGCTTTCATTTTTACCACTCGATTGTTGTAGGTATTTTACTGCACTGTTAGGAAGTAATGACACCATAGCAAATTTAAAGTTATTAGCACTGCTGGTTGAGACAGTTTTCAAAATGTTCATCCACTGATATTTTTGTTGTTGTTGTTACTGAAAAAAATACATCAAAATTATCTGCTGATCAGTCCTGCCATAAATGGCCAATCAGGTAACTTTAGACCATTGGTTCTCAACATGTGCACATAAGGATTTCATGACATTTTGTATGGATTCTGTATTTCTTCCTGAAGTTAATGGACCTGCAATCTGCAGGGGATCTTCTTCTAATTTTATTGTGTTTATAATTACGATTGGATGGGGTGCCCGCCACAGGATGTAGACATCAGAGGACAACTTTGTGCAATTGGTTTCTCCTTTGCCTATATATGGGTTTGGGGCGGGGATTAAGCTCGGGTTGTAGGACTTGTGTGACAAAAGCCTTCACCCTTTGAGCCATCTCACTGACACCTCTTCTTTCATGAATTAATTCTTAAAAATCATGTCTCAAGCCAGGTGTTGTGATGTTCACAGTCAGGAGGGAAAGGCAGACAGATCTTTGAGTTGGAGGCCAGTTTGGTCAACATAGTAAGCTCCAGGACAGTCAGGGCTACACAGTGACACTCTTCCTCGAAAAACAAAACCAAACAAAGAAATAGAACAAAGCAATAACCAAAAAAACAAACAAAAAGACAAAAAATAAACAAAAAAAAACGTGTCTGTACTTCTCATATGCCACTCAGTTATGGGAAATTCCAGGTTTCAAACAAAAGGAATTTTCAAAGTTCTTCCCCTGAGGATGTGGTTCATGGGAACAAAGCAAAGACAAAATGGGTAAGAATCGCCAAGAACTGTCTCAAGGGGTAAAGGCTTGCCCTGTGAGCCTGAATGCATGGTTCAATCTTCAGAACCCATGGTGGGGGTGGGAGTCAGGAATGTGGTACATATTGTAACACCAGACCTTGGAAGGAAGAGACCAGGGACCCAGGGGCAGTCTGGCCAGTTAGTGTAGCCTACTTGATGAGTTCCATGTCAGAGAAAGATTCACTCAAAATAGAAAGAAAGAAAGAAAGAAAGAAAGAAAGAAAGAAAGAAAGAAAGAAAGAAAGAAAGAAAGAAAGAAAGAAAGGTGGGTGTCACCTGAGGAACAACACCCAAGGTTGTCCTCTGACTTCCAACATGTGCACATTCATGAAGACACACACACACACACACCGTGTGGGGACTAGAGAAGAGAGAGAGAATAAAGTTTGAGGGTTTCACGGTTTGTCTCACTCGGGGACGCCCTATGGTATGCCACTGTGATTTTAGCTGTCCAGCCTAGAATTAGGATTCCAAGTAAAAAGATGTGTCTGTGAGTGCCACTAATAAACTTACTTTTTAAGTCCTTCAGACAGTTTCCATATACGAACTTTCGGGGTTGGGCATAATATTGTCCTTATGCATGGTTTTAATTAGATGTAGTTCACCTTTCTTCCCCGCCCCCCCCCCCCCCCCCGTTTCTTTTCCTTAGAGTTCTCACTTCTCAGCATTTGCTTTCATATTTAATTGTGACCTCGCTCTTCCGGAGCATCTTACACGTTACCCTTTAGGTTTTAAATTTTACTGGGCAAATGACGATTATGCCTTTTATGGAGAAGAATGGTATGTGAGGAGTGTACATTGTGGGACAATTCAAGATAACACATCATTGGCTCAGAGATCACTGTTTGCAGTGAGAACATCAGATCTATTCCCTTGGCAACTTGGAAACCTACAGCACGTATTATTAACAGTGATCCCCATGAGGAACAAAGATCTTAAAACTGACTAGACTTTCTTTGCCTGGTTTCTGTGGAAGACATACCTGGGGAAATGGAGTCCAAAGGTAGCATGGACAGCACTAACCATGGGGACCTAAGGTGAATACCCCAGAACCCATGGGAAGTTGGAACAATGCAAGCAACTGTTAAAGCCAGCTCTACCACTGTGAGACCAGTAAAGAGCAAATACCCTAGAGACTGATGGGCAAGCTGCCCCAGAATACACGGTACAGCAATAAACTGTGAGGAGACTACCTCAAGCACGGTGGAAGAGGAAAACCAGCCCTGGAGACTGCCTTCGTACCCGTTCCTAGCCACACACACCTTACTGCATTACTCCTCATAGAGGGCATATCCAGGGCAGGAATTGGGCATCATGGCTCAGGGCTGTAATAACAGATACTCAGAAGGCAGGAGAATTACAAATTCAAGGCCAGCTAGGACAAGGTAGGGAGCTGAAAGGTAAGGAGACAGAGACTCAGACAGATTCATTGAAAAGGAGAAAAAGGACATACAGGGCAAAACCACAGATAATTAGGCCAGAGAGGGAGACAAGATGCAGGTCGATTGATCTAATGCTGGCCTAACATGCCTGAAGCCCCCAGCCCCAGCCCAGTACCATGTAAACTGGGGGAGGAGATGCAGGTCTGTAATCCCAGCACTAGGGAGGTGGATGCAGAAGGAACAGAAATCATCTACCTCATTCCAAGTTTGAGACCAGCCTGGGATAGATGGATCCTGTCTCAAAGAGAGAGGGGTGGAGAGAAGAATAAATGGAGGAGAAAGGAAGGATGGGGGAAAGGAGGCAAAAGAAAGAAAGCATTGCTAGGCGGTGGTGGCGTATGTCTTTAATCCCAGCACTCAGGAGGCAGAGGCAGGCAGATCTCTGTGAGTTCGAGGCCAGCCTGGTCTACAAGAGCTAGTTCCAGGACAGGCTTCAAAGCTCCAAAAGCTACAGAGAAAGCCTGTCTCTAAAAACCAAAAAAAAAAATAAATAAAAGAGAAAGAAAGAAAGAAAGAAACAAACAAACAAACAAACAAACAAAGAAACAAAGAAAAGAAAAAAAAGAGAAAGGAATCACAGAGAAAAAGGACTAGGATATTCCCAAACACCAATTTACAACTGGGAAAACAAAGATTCTGGAATCACATAGCTTTGTTAAGAGGTTCTAGGAGACCCTAAGCAAGTACACCCTTCTCCCCAGTAGGCCAGAGAGCCAGAGACCTCAGCTTGCAGAGGTCCAGACCAGAGAGTCAGAGGCCTTTCCTCCACAGTGTGACTGTGGGTACAGCTAGGTAGGCCACGGATGGCCTCCGGAAGGGAACATGACTGGCTCGTGTCCAGAGTTGCTTCTTGACGGTTTGGGCACAGACCTCAGAGCAGAAGCCAGAGCCACTGACCAGTTCCACCCAGCTTAATGCCTCTGGCCAGACAACTGCTTCTTAAGATGAGACTCTGGGAACTTCTGCCATTCCTGGTCCTCTTCATCTTCTTGTGGGGCATCCAGGAACCTGAGCTGGCAGAGGGGTTCTTTTTCAGTAAGTACTGGGGTACAGTTCTTTTTTTATTATTATTATTAATTAATTTATTTATTAAAGATTTCTGCCTCTTCCCCGCCACCACCTCCCATTCCTTCCCCCTCCCCCAATCAAGTCTTCCTTCCTCCTCAGCCCAAAGAGCAAGCAGGTTTCTCTGCCCTGTGGGAGGTCCAAGGACCACCCACCTCCATCCAGGTCTATTAAGGTGAGCATCCAAACTACCTGGGCTCCCACAAAGCCATTACGTGCAATAGGATCAAGAACCCATTGCCATTGTTCTTCAGTTCTCAGTAGTCCTCATTGTCCATTATGTTCAGCGAGACCGGTTTTGTCCCATGCTTTTTCAGTCCCCGGCCAGCTGGCCTTGGTGAGTTCCCGATAGAACATCCCCATTGCCTCAGTGTGTGGGTGCACCCCTTGCAGTCCTGAGTTCCTTGCTCGTGCTCACTCTCCTTCTGTTCCTCCTTTGGATCTGGGGTACAGTTCTTAATATGGAGAGAAGTAGCTTGATGGGGTCAAAGAACAAAACACACTGCAGATGAGAGGGTTTCCCCACCCCAGTCCCAGACCCTGGTGGGAGTGAGATGTTTGGGGTCACTGTTTCCCCGTCATCCTGGAGAGGTGCCCTGGGTCACACAGGGCTCTCTGTCTGTGACAGCTGACTCCCTATCTTTATAAGGAATTCTTCATGCACTTCAGGACTGGTGTGCATTGAATGGACATTGGGAATTAACTAGACAAAAGATTCTCCACTTAGGATGAGCCTCTCCCTAGCAGCACCACAGCAGCTTCCTTGCCTGCCCACTGCAGCTCCCCAAAGCTTTCCTGTATTCACAGGACCTTACCTGTATGCTGAAGAACAGCCTCCAGGGTCCCTTCAGATGGTGAAGCAGGGAGATTTCATCCTTACCAGCTAAAACACACTGAGCACTTGAAGGTCGTGGGGGAAGTGAGTGATCAGGAGGCCGTGTGACAGGAGCAAGTTCCGGGTCCACTCCTTGAGAGCTGTGTGGCCTGCACAAGTCCACAGAGCCTCACATGCTCTGGACGCCTCTGCTCGCTCCATGGGACGCTTTACCAATATTAATCACTGGAAATCCTTTATCAGTGTTCATCACAGTTCTTTTAGCCCAGGCATCTTGACCAAGGCTTTTCAAACTTTGTTCCATTAGCTTTCAGGATGACAAGCTAAGCAAACACTGAGTTACAGGGGCCAACAAAGGCCAAAACCAAATGATCAGAACAGTCCCAAAGGAGCAGGTCCCTCTCTGGGGAATCTTGTAGGGGTGGAGAGATGGCTGGAGAAGGTTCTGGGGATTAGGTGCTGAGTCGCTGCAGGGGGCGATGGGGCCAGTGCTGTGAAAACCTGAGCCCCTGAGGGTTGCCTCTTCTAGTGACAGGTGAGGGGCCAACAAGCTTCCTCATCTCTGCAGTGACCATCTGGAACTAGGAAGGGAGAACAATATCTCCTTCAACTCCTCAGGGGACTACATCTTCTTCTTTTCCTATAGGAATGTGCCCAAAATACAAAGTGAAGTGTAGATATGAAAAATCAACCGACTGTTCACGGCACAGAGACTGCCCACCAAAGCAAAAGTGCTGCCGGTTTCTCTGTGAAAAAAAATGCATGAACCCCAAAATAGGTAACTGTCCGGTTCGCTGAATTGCTTGTACCCTCCTAATATGGTACTGCAGTGCCTTCTAGCTTCCACTCCTGCCTTCCTATGCTGGTACTGCTGTGCCTTCTAGCTTCCATTCCTGCCTTCCTATGCTGGTACTGCCATGCCTTCTGGGTCACCCCTCCTGCCTTCCAATGCTGGTACTGCCATGTCTGCTCCTGGACCACTGGGGGTTAGAGTTTGACCACGATTATCTTGGCATCTGATTGGTGCTGATTTTGACAGTGATGGACAGAGAGAGACTGTGCTTTTTCATTTTTCTTCCATTTCAGTATATGAAGGAAACAACATCCCTTTTCTTTTTAAAAAAAGATTATTTTTATGTGAGTGAACATTTTGGCTCAATGTATGTATGTATGCACACCAAATGCATACGGTGCCACTGGAGGAAAGAAGAGGGCATCATGGCCCCTGGAACTGGTGATATAAATAGTTGTGAGCTGCCATGTGGGTAATGGGAACTGAGCCCAGGTCTTCTGAAGGGGTAGTAAGTGATCTTAGTGAGACATTTATCTAGACCTGGCCTTTCCATTTTGAACCTCAGTTAACCGTTTTATATGAGGCATATTGTTCCTGAGTCATGTGACCCCTTAGCTACTCTCAGGTGCTGTTCTGAGATGCAAGTAGCTACCAAAGTCTCATCAAACAGCAAAAACACGTCTGGCTGTTCATAAGTTGAGACAGGTGTCGTGAGTTTCCGGGCTTGAGTGTCCAGGTCTTGGACTAACATAAAACCCAGGACGCCTCCCCTCATCGCGTTAGCCTCCTATACTCTTTTCTCTCTGCTCACATCCTTGAGCTCCAGACAAAACCCTCAAAACCACTTGTCCAAAAAAAAAAAAAAAAAAAAAAAAAAAAAAAAAAAAAAACCAAACCAAAAAAAACCTACTTGCCCATTTATCTATCAGCAAATATTTAAGGGTGCCCGTGACACCCAGGATGGGCTCCTCAATGAGGCCACCAAAGATTTTCCTGGGAAAGCCATATAGGACTTGGAATCTGAATGATGGGTAGTGTGCAGGCAAACACAGATGCCAGCAAGTGCTCACGGGAAAACGCTGTGCTATGAGACATGTGGTCAGGCGTGGAAACACTGGGAGGTGCAGAAGGTGGAGATCATTGAGGATGAGCACTGGGACATCCGGACGTGATCCTCCTCCCTGTGCTCCTAACCCCCGACTGTGGTCTACTCAGGTTCTGGTTGCTGAATCAGGGAATTAAGGCTGACCTCAACCTTGACATCCTCCTACCTTAGCTTTTGGGTGTCTGGGTTTCTAAGAGTGCACCACCATATCTGGTGATTCATCTACACATAACTCCCTCACTGGTGTGTGACATCAGGGAGTGACTTCATCTCTCCAAGTCTCATGCCCTCTACCTGCACAATGAGAACAGAATGAGGGCTGCCACAACAGAGGAAATGTCAACATGGGTCAAAGGCTAAGACCCACAGCCAGCACTTTAATAGCTAAACTTGTGTGATTGTAATGGAATTTTTCAGTGGTGAAATCAGTTGTTCATTAAGTGCTTACGTTTGGGATCTTTCTCTCTTTCCATCTTCCTTCTTTCCTTCCTTCTTTCCTTCCTTCCTTTCTTCCTTTCTTCTTCTTTTCCATCTTTCCTTCTTTCCTTCCATCCTTCCTTCCTTCCTTCCTTCCTTCCTTTATTTTTTTTATTTCTGAGAACATTCCTGAAACATCCAAAGACCTGCTCAGAACCGCTGTACAGGGCTAAGGTACAGTATTTGCTCATTAAGAACTCAGTTTTCCTGCAGTCAGAAAATATGGGTAAACCCACGATAAATCTTGATCACAGACATAAAACAGATGCATTAAAATCAAGGGGTAAAGCATGGACCCAGGAGATATCAGAAAGGCAATGGTGCTGGGAGTGTTTAGATATTGCAGACATGGTCTTCTGTATAGCTCAGGGCAGCCTCAAAATCGCTGCAATCCTCCTGCCTCGGCTTCCCAAGTGCTGGGATGTCAGGCAAATGCCACCACACCTGGCTACTGGAAGGGTTTTGAAGAATGAATAGGAGTGTGACTTGCTAGCCAGTGCAGCTCGGGCATTGAGCAGGTGTGAAGGAGACTGGGGAGTAGGCTGACTTTCGAGGACAGTTTGAAAGGAAGAGCGTTCAGAGCAGCAAAAGAGAGAAGCTGTGGAGAGGGAGGTATGGACTTTGGGGTTGGAAGATAACTGTCCTGAGCCAGTGCATCAGCTCCTCTGACGTCCAGTGGACTGGAAATATTTTAACTTAGATGGTGGCCATTCCTGGCAGAAAGGAAAGAGACAGCCATCCTTGCCGTTTATGAGGCCAAGTCATCAAGCAGTCATCATTCAGATGCTGAGGAGACACAATGGCCACGTCTGCTCCTGGGACGGTCCTGTCCCGACCAGCAAGGTGGTTCTTTGTGTTGTCATCCTGCAGCTGAGAAAAAGAAGACCAAAGAGGCTGAAGTGACTGGTCAGATTCCCAGGGAACCGGAAACACAGCTCTGAGCTAGACAAAGAGAGCAGTGGACAGAGGAAGGGGGAGGGGCTGTTACTGAGGAGACATGCATCCAAATATCTGTCTTCCATTTTTTTCCCCACAGATGTATGCAGTCTGCCAAAGATTAGTGGCCCCTGCTTGGCTTACTTTCCACGTTGGTGGTATAATAAAGAAACTGGGGTCTGTACTGAATTCATCTATGGTGGTTGCCATGGGAACCTTAACAATTTCCATAGTGAAAATGACTGTACAGACATCTGTAAAAAATAACGTAAGTGCTAAAGGTCCCCAATCTGCATTTCCACTAAAGTTAAACAGCAATCTGAGCATCAGTCCTTTCCAAGGCCTGGGCAGTCCTGGAGGTGCAAATGGAAGGACCTGGGAAAGAGAGGATAGGAGGGAGGCAGTGGGCAAAGGGAAGCCTGCAAGTCTGAGGGGAGCAGTGGGAAAAGAAAGGACACAGGAGCAGGGAGCACCCGACCCAACTCAGAGCAGGAGCATGTGAGCTGCCATGGTCACCACACTGAGTTAACAGGTATAAAGTGGTATAAATTAGAAGGCGCGAGCTGAGCCCCACATGCCCATCACTTCTGTTTTCCCTGCTTGCCCGGGGATGTGAAAATCATCCCATCCCTTTCCATTTGCTGAAGGATCTGGTTCCTACGGTGGCTGAAGCCCAGCATCTCCATCCTTACTCTTGTGTCTTACAGATCTGTCTTCCTGGTTATGATAGGGTTGAGCTGCAGGAAATTCCAGGTCTTGGCAAATTGAGACTTCCTTCTGTGAGTCCAAGGATACTCTAGATGGGCTGATAGCAGTCAAGTCTTAGCCACTAAGATTCTGGCTGCTCCCACAACAGAACTGCAGAATTTGCTTATTCTCTTTCCCTCAACCCAGCGTCTCTTCAAACATAATGCCCTTAAGGCTTTTGACCCCTTCTCAGTGTAACACCCTGTGACCTCAACTTCCGGGGTTCTCATTTATTCCTATGAAGACTCTAGTTCCTCCTAATAAAAAGATCATGTGATTTTTGATGTCTCAGAATCTGAAAAACTCTTCTGTTGTCTGCAGGTGTTCACGTCTGTTCTCAGCCTTCTGTATGCAGATGTTCACGTCTGTTCACAGCCCTCTGTATACAGATGTTCACGTCTGTTCATACCCCTCGGTATGCAGATGTTCACATCTGTTAACAGCTCTCTGTGTTCAGATGTCCCTGTCTGTTCAGAGGAATCAATATGTTAATCCCATCTGCTCTTGGTCCTCTGTATAAATTCTCAGATAACAAGTGTGTTTTAAGGGGGCTGCTTGTTTGTCCTGGCAGCTCAGAACTGAAATAATAACACAGAAACCATATTATTTAAATCACTGCTTGGCCCATTAGTTCTAGCTTCTTATTGGCTAACTCTTACATATTAATTTAACCCATTTTTATTAATCTGTGTGTCACCACATGGCTGTGGCATAAGTCTCTGACAGGACTCCATGGCTTCTCTCTGACTCTGCTCTTCTTTCTGCCAGCATTCAGTTCTGTCTTCCCTGCTTACCTAAGTTCTGCCCTGCTATAGGTCCAAAGCAGTTTCTTTATTCATTAATGATAATCACAGCATACAGAGGAAATCCCACATCACGACAGATTATGAATCTTCTACTAACAGCAAAAAGAGAAGAGTGTGAAAATCATGACAGTTGTGGATCAGGGGAAATGTATCTATCCTGTAGTGCTAAAGAACCGAGAAAGAGAAGAGACAGCACCCCTAAAACTGGAGGCTCATTTGTAAAATGCTTAGAAATATAGGAGAAAATAAGTAAGAACAGAGTTTACCATCAACTTTTTAAAGATTTAGTTTGTGTGTGTGTGTGTGTGTGTGTGTGTGTGTGTGTGGCTGGGGTCCCAGGGACGATGCACCATCCGAAGTGGGTGCTGGTTATGACACTGGAGTCCTCCACAAGAGAAGCGCATGCTCTCAACCCTGAGCCATCTCTGCGGTCCCTTCACTCTGCTCTTACCTGTGAAGAACTCCCAACCAAGCTTCCGTTAGAACTGACTTACGGAGTGTTTACGAGATGGTTCCTTGGGGGTGAAAGTCCTTGCCAGGGATAAAGCTGTTTGCTGTGCAAGCCTGGCAGACAGTGTGAGTTCAATCCCTGTAACACCCACAATGCGGGATGAGAAATCAGCGCCACAGCGTCATCTTCTGATGTCCACTTTCATTTACACTCTGTTCCACACACTCTCTCTCACACACACAGTTACATACACATCATACACATAAACAATAATAAAAATAGTAGTAGTTCAAATCAAAACAACTTTGAGATATCATCTTACACCTGTCAGAATGGCTAAAATCAAAAACACCAAGGATAGCCTTTGCTGGAGAGGTTGTGGAGAAAGGGGTACCCTCATCCATTGCTGGTGGGACTGCAAACTTGTGCAACCACTTTGGAAATCAGTGTGGCGGTTTCTCAGAAAAATTGGGATCAACCTACCCCTGGACCCAGCAATACCACTCTTGGGAATATACCCAAGAGATGCCCTATCATATGACAAAAGCATTTGTCCAACTATGTTCATAGCAGCATTATTTGTCATAGCCAGAACCTGGAAGCAACCTAGATGCCCTTCAATGGAAGAATGGATGAAGAAATTGTGGAATATATACACATTAGAGTACTACTCTGCGGTAAAAAACAATGACTTCTCGAATTTTGCATGCAAATGGATGGAAATAGAAAATACGATCCTTAGTGAGGTAACCCAGACCCAAAAAGAAGAACATGGGATGTACTCACTCATAATTGGTTTCTAGCCATGGATAGGGGCCACTGAGTCTATAATTTGTGATCCTAAAGAAGTTAAACAAGAGGGTAAACCCAAGGAAAAACATATAGATATCCTCCCAGCTATGGGAAATAGACATGACTGATGGGCAAAAAATTGGAATCTTGGGGGTGGGGTGGGATGGGGATGAGGGGTGATGGGGAGAGAAAAGTGTGAAGGAGAGGATGAGGGGAAATGGGGGAATCGGGGTGATTGGGGATAAAGGAAGGTTGGATAGGGGAGCAGGGAAACTCATACCTTAGGTAAGGGAGCCACCTAAGGGGTGGCAAGAGACTTGAACTTGGAATGGCTACCAGATGCCCAGGGCAATGTCCCCAGTTAGTTCATTGGGGCACCTGAGGATAGGGAACCCGAAATGAACCTATCCTATAATCATACTGATGAATATCTTGCATATCGCCATAGAACCTTCATCTAGCGATGGATGGAGATAGAGCCAGAGACCCACACTGGAGCACCGGACTGAGCTCCCAAGGTTATAATGAGGAGCAGAAGGAGAGAGAACATGAACAAGGAAGTCAGGACCATGAGGGGTGCACCCAACCACTGGGACATTGGGGCCGATCTATTGGGAGCTCACCAAGGTCAGCTGGACTGCTACTGAAAAAACATGGGATAAAACCGGACTCTCGGAATGTGGCGGACAATGAGAGCTGACGAGAGGCCAAGAAGAATGGCACAGGAACTTTCAACTGGCGATAGATCGAGAGAGAGACAGAGACCCAAATTGGAGCAATGGTCTGAGCTCTTAAGGTCCAAATGAGGAGCAGAAGGAGGGAGAACATGACCAAGGAAATCAGGACCACGAGGCGTGCACCCACCCACTGTGACAGTGGAACTGATCTATTGGGAGCTCTTCAAGGCCAGCTGGACTGGGACTGAATAAGCATGGGTTGAAACTGGACTCTCTGAACATGGCGGACAATGAAGGCTGATGAGAAGCCAAGGACAATGGCACTAGGTTTCGATCCTAATACATGAACTGGCTTTGTGGGAGCTTAGCCTGTTTTGTTGCTCACCTTCCTGGGCCTGGATGGAAGTGGGAGGACCTTGGTCTTCCTGTAGGGCAGGGAATTTGGACTGCTCTTCAGTATCGAGAGGGAGGGGGAATGGACTGGGGGGAGGAGAAGAGGAGTGGGGATGGGGGAGGGGAGTGGGGGGAGGGGGCAATGTGTGGGAGGAGGGGTGGGAAATGGGAAACGGGGAGCAGTTGGAAATTTTAATTAAAAAAGAATAAAAAAAAATGATAAAAAAATAAAAAAAAAATATTAAAAGTATTTGGAAGATGGTAAATAAAAAAAATCAACATGAATCTAGTATATAAAAATAGTTCTTTATTGCCCACAAGAGTTCAAGGCAGAAGGAATGCTATCTCTATTGCATTCAGCTATATGTCTTCATTTCTACTCTCCAGCAAAAATTGGTCTCTAATAAGACCAATGCTTCCCAAGCTGAGGAGGAGGCTCACATTGTGATATCGTGCCTCAAAATGCACCATACAACATAAAAGGTGAGCCTTGGCAAGACTTCTAAGTACTGTGCTGGTCTGAATGTAATGTCCTTAAGGGTTCATGTCTGAACACTCAGTTCCTTGTTGGTGGCACTGTTAGGGAAAGCTATGGAACCTTTAGGAAGTGCAGTCTTGCTGGAGGAAGTATGTCTCTCAGGGGTAAGCTTTGAGATTTTACAGCCTGGCTCCACTTCCTGTGTCCCCTCTGCTTCCTGTGTATGGATGAAATGTGACCAGCTAGCTTCCTGCTCCGACCACCATGCTTTCCCTGACTGCTGTCAGCCTTCCTTGCCATGATGAACTCCATCTCTCTGGAACCATAAGCATCAAGAGACCCTTTCTCCGATAAGTTGCTTTTGATCATGATGTTTTACCACAGCAACAAAAAGTAACGAATAAAAAATTGATCTCAAAAAAAAAAAAAAAAATAGTAGTAGTTAGTTTCATTTAAAAACACTTTTTTCTGGTTGCAGGCACAACTCGCTGGTAGAGTCTAGCATTTTTGAGGGACTGGCTTCTGTCCCCAGCAAAACACACACACACACACACACGGTATGTAACATGAGGAGATTTTTTTCCCTTTTAAATATTTGTTTTACATTGCTTTACTTGGTGAGGGTGTGTGCCGTGGCAGACGCGTGGCAACACTCAGGAGTCAGCTCTCGCTTTCCCTCGAGTGTCTCAGAAATCCAACCGGATGTTTTAGGGTCGGCAAGCAGCACTTTTTACCTGCTGAGCTATCTGGCAGACTCTGAGAGTCTTGTTTTCTATTTCAAGCATTTTTTCTCATATTCCTAGAAACTTTCAGGCACGTGTTTTTCTGGTTCAATATGTTGAAAAAGTTGCCTCCTTCCACATCTTTCCAGAGTCAGGGATGTGAGCTCCAGAGTCAAACCTCTAGCCTCATGCCTCAGTGTCAAAGGAGCTCGACAGTATGCGATGGGATGAGTCCTTGCAGCTATTATTATGACAGGAGCAACTTACTACACTAAGCATATATCACTAATCCCGAACTAAATATGTCCCTAACTTCACTTCCTTCTGTGTGGATGCTCAAGATGCTGGCATCTGTTCTAATGCCACCTGACCCAGGAGAAGTGTGATGTCAGGGTGGAGGAGGACAGGTTGACTGACAGCATTTAGAGCATCTTAGCACCGTCATTTAACCATGTAAGCACAACAGCCAGGGTCGTTTCCATAATCATTCGGTCTGCTCAAGGGAGGACCCTGAAGCTCTCATGAACCAGCCTGCGTCCATTAGGTTTATGATTAAACTTCTGTTTCTCAGGGATTAGGCTATGCCCCACCTGTAGCCTTAATTATGAATGGTTCTGTACTGCCTGTTCCAGGAAGCAATAACCATATCTTTGCTTCATACAGTTGTTTATAACCATCTGGCAATCCCACCTTTCTTTCAAAAGGTTGCTATGACCACCTTGCGATCATGTCTTGGTTCAGGAGGCCATTATGACTAACTTGTTATGCTTGAGTTCTTCCCCTATAACCACACCTATTTTTCCCACCAAACCCCCATTTGGAAACCCCTTATCCATGAGCTATAAACATCTTATCTCCCCCATGTTCAATGTTGATCTCTTGAACCCCATCTTAGGGGAAGGAAGCCCTATACATAAATTTAAAAAGCTTACTTTAAATAACTGCTTGCTTTAATTCATTTAGCCATGATGATTTGGGACAGTAGAATTTCTCTTCAAATCTTTGGAATTGACAGCTGGAGCCCCCTTCATGTTAAATCTGCATTTACCATGGGGTTGTAGTAAAGATACAGTTCCACAGTGTCCGCTAGAACCTCCAAATAAAATATTATGGGTGAGACAGGAGGAAGCAAAGAGGAACAGAGGAGGAAATAGGTGAAGGAAGAAATGGCACAAGACAGCATGGCAGTCGTGAAGCAGGGAATCAGCATTGTCCCATGTGCCTCTACCCACGAGTGGGGTCGAGGCCCCTTCACTGAAGCTAGGTATGCCCTGCTCTGACAATAAAACAAAGCAAAAATGGTGTCATGTGACTTCCCAGGAAGGTAGAGTTCTACTTCCTCTGAGTCCTTGGGTGCGGGTGGGGGGCTGCTGAGGAGCAGCTGGGAGCAGGTGTCATGGAAGCGCTCTGGTCATGGAAGACCATGACCAGCTACTTTAGAGAGTCTCATGGTTGGGAGGGGGGGCTCTGATTGGCAGAGCTGGATAAACCCTAACTGATGGATCATCAAGTTAGCGGCTCAGTGCCGTGGCTTCTCAGATCAGGTGAAAATCCCACGAAAAGTGCCACACAGACTCCACCAAATCACTAGAAAACTTTAAAAATACAAGCCACTACTTCACACAAGGTGGGAGGGACCCAGAAGCTGTCCTCTAGCTTCCAAAAAGCTATGTTTGAGTCTGTAACCTCTACACACAAACTCATGAGCAAACTTTCAAAGATTTCAAAAAATTTATTCTTGTCTAATTGAAATGTTATACATCGTAAAGACCTTTATACATGTGTGCAATGTATTGAACCTGTATATCGTCAGTATATTCTTATCATCTCGCTATGGTGCGTGAGCAAGGATAATGAGCATAATCTGTGCTTGGTTCTCGTTCTCGCATATATGAGCTGAATCCATTCTATCTTCTCTCCTTCTTAAACCCCAAACAGATCTTCCATCTCTGCCTAAATTCTCTGATTTTTGTCAATGATGTACAAATTCTAATTAGTTCTGTCCTTATGTGCCCCTGTATGGGGTCATCCACTGGGTCATGGGCAAACTACCCAAACCCACTTACCACACTTAGAAAAGTGGCTTTCCCTCCCTCGGAAGCCATCAACTGTCATGAGCTCCTCAGCTGGGGGTGAGACAGCAGGAGTCAGTTCCTGCTTCATGTTAGAATGTTTGAGTAGTTTGATCTTGTAATGGTCTTGTGTGGGTAACCACAGGTACAGTGTGTCTGTGTGTCTTAACAGTCACATAACCTCTCAAAGTTTGCCTTCTACAGCACACCCACAATCCACCCTGCCCCCCTCTACCACACTGCTCCCTGAGGCTTGGATGTGGGGTTGGAGGTAGGGCAGGGGCTTGATAAAGACATTCTATCCATAGCTGAGCTCTGATTGCCACTTACTCTTGGCATTGTCAACAGCTGGGGTTTCTGCATTTAACCACCACCCACTGCTAAAAGAGGCTTCTTCTACTCAAGGTGGGAGCAGTACAAATCAATGGGTATAAACATGCATAGCTAGGGGACTGGAGAGATGTCTTCACAGTTAAGATCACTTGCTGCTCTTGAAGAGAACCTGTGCTCAGATCCCAGTAGCCACATAGCTGCTCATGACTGTCTGTAACTCCAGTTCCAGGGCTCTGATGCCCTCTTCTGACCTCTGTGGGCACCAGCTACACACGTGGTGCCCATATGCACAACCAGGCAAAACATTCACACACATAAGATAAACATTAAAAACTATTTTTTAAATGTACGTTTAGAATACAGTTTGGCAGCTTGGCCAAGGAAGCTGGTTTCTAATTTTCTCTTTTTTGTTGTTGTGTCTCCCCCTGACTTTGGAGTTAGAGTACTACTGGATTTGTAAAAAGAACCCGGTGGCAATCCTTCCTTACTAATGAATTGCTGTTTTATCTTCAGCTCATTGGTTGTGCCTTAATCTACTGCTATTCCAGCCAGCAATTGCAACTCTGCAGTTATCAGCTTTTCTGGCAGTGGCCTGAACACTTAGGCCACAGCCTGGTAGGGATTCTGTTCCTGCAGGTGCTGGCTCTGCCGCAGCCACTAAAGGTAGCTTTAACTAAATCTTTATCATTCTATTTATAAGTAAGACTTGAGATTTAAAGGCTGGACAGAAAACCTGCTAGCTCAGAGAGGTTGAGTAACATCTAGCTAACCTTCTCTCCTTGCTGGCATCTCCAAAAGAACACATCCTTCTCCTCTGCCAAATAATAAATACCTCACTGCTCCAAATCTCTCCCTACTCCTTCTGGTGACCCCCTCCCTCTTTCTCACTCTCTCTCTCTTTCACAGGTTCCTGAAATCAAAGGTCAAAGTGTAATCAGTTCTCATGTAGAATGAACAGTTGTGATGAACAATGTGTTCTTACTTTCTTTTCAGCTACAAAAATGCTGTATATGTATCACATATAAGCGTGTGAGTATGTGTGCACATGGGGAAGTACACAACTTTATCCAGATTGAGATGGTTCTACCCTGGAACATTCTACCTACAGATGTCAGGTTATTTGATTAGGGTTCCCATGCCCTCATCAGGTCATCCCTGGAAATCAGTGCCTTCTATGGTCTGATTAGCTTAGTTCATGATGCCCTGCTCTGGGAAAATCTCGGCATTGTGCTTGGGCATTACTCCCCATGGCAGGCCAGTCTGGCAGCTACATGGTCTCAGTCTTCTTGGGCTCTGACACTGCACACCTGCCTGAGCATCCTTTGGGCCATGCTCGGGTTCCACTGCACTACCTGGGTCTTGCTCTCCCACATACCCCTCCTTCAGCTACCACAACCCTCCTTTGTTGTGAAGAATTTTCTAACCCTGGCCAGACCTCAGCTTCGTCACTAGGCTGTTCCTCTACATGAGCGTCCTCCTCACAGGACTGAGGAGCTCATCCTGTACCAGGCTGTCCCCTGGCCCCCACCTCAGGTGCACGATTTTCTCATTGTCCTCGGGGCACCTTTTCCTCAGCACTCTTCCCTGCTCCTGCACTGAGCATTCTCTGGTTCTGCCCCGAGCGCCAGCCACCCTCCTACACAGAAGCCCTCTGGCCTGTCCCAGTTCTGACGCCCACATTGGGCCCCCGGTGCCCTTCTCCTGGGGGCAAATATCTACCTTGATGTGCCCTATCTAATGGCTTTAGGGTTCACGAGTTCTGTATCTGAGGAGAATAAAAAGGCAGAAAGCCTTTTTTAGAACATGTGTGAAGAATAATGCTGAAATATTTGCTAAAGATTAATGTTCAACCTAACAAATGTATGAAGTGCTCACCCACTAGGCTCTCACTGAGTCAAAAGAAAGAGCATCATCCACACCCGAAACACATTGTTTCTTTCCAGGTCTCACATCCTCCCAAAGATTCTTAAATTAATATAATAACCTCCTCTGTTCTTTTCTTCATATTTTCAAAACCATGTTTCCCCATACACATATGTTGGTTTTCTGACGGATAGGGTTTCACTATGTAACTCTGACTGTCCTACAACTCACTCTGTAGACCAGGCTGGCCTTGAACTCACAGACATCTGCCCACCTCTGCCTCCCGAGTGTTGGGATTAAAGGTGTGTGCCACCATGTTCAGTCAAACATAACTTTATTATTATTATTATTATCATCTCCTTCTCTTCTGTGTAAACAGAGTCATTTGGAAAACACAATTTTGTTTCTGGATGTGTGTGTACGTACGTGTGTGTGTGTGTGTGTGTGTGTGTGTGTGTGTGCGTGTGTGTTTCACAGGTGGGGCTTCTTGCAGGTTACACAGCCAAGTCCAGGGTAGGTAGGTTGCACAGGTTTTCTGTCCTCAGCTTCTGGATGCCAAAGAGTCTTAAGAGTTTGCTGCCTGCTGTTGATAGTTGAAGGTTCTGTTGCTCCATTTCGAGGGCATCTGTGAGGACCTTTTCATGTTTGCCATCCTTGTAAGAGAAGAGACAGAGCCTGGAGTGGTGGTGCATGCCTCTAGTCCCAACACTTGGAAAGTAGAGGTGGGCAGATCTCTGTAAGTTCAAGGCCAGTCAAGTCTACACAACAAGTTTTTAGCCAGCCAGTATATACATAGAGAATCCTTGTCTCAAAAAAGTATACAAACACATATTATGAATGTAATTTGAATTTTTAATATTAGTCCCTTCTTTTATCACTGTTAACCATGGACATATTTTCTCATAATTTCCTATTTAAATTTTTTCTTGCCTTCTCTGAGTTTGTCTGACTTATCCATGCCAACTTCTGGCAGTTGTAAGCATTATAAAAATTTCCAGCCAGGTGATGGTGGCACATGCATTTAATCCCAGTACTCGGCAGGCAGAGGCAGGCAGATCTCTGTGAGTTCAAGACCAACCTGGTCTACAGAGAGAGATCCAGTACAGTCAGGGCTACACAATAAAACCTTTTCTTGAAAAAATAAATTCCCACAATCAAGAGGAATCTCCCGAGATTTTTATTAGCTTATTCAATTTGCATATTTATATTATTTATATACAATAATTTATAGTATTTTTTTCAATGTTTTATTTCCTGGGATTGGATACCAAATCCAGGAACATATATAGTGGTCAAGCTCTATGCCACAGAAACACATCTCCAGCCTTGAACAATGTGGTTTTTTAAAATCCCTCTACCTTCCTTATCCCAGATTCTCAAATCTTCTTTTAGCTATACTTCTAGGACACCTTTAACTTGTAATTATTCCTTTGGTGACATTTGTTTGTGGCCCACCTTTCAAGGTCAGCTGATGCAAAAGTCTTGTTTATTCTAACTCTCGAATGTTCCCCACAAGGTGTCCTAAGCCAACTGAAAAAATGTTTTGAACAAACATTTTAGAAATATCCTGCTGTCTCCAGGTTTCCCCTGCTGTTCTGTCGAGAACACTTTTGTCAATCAACTAAGTTTGTCTTTGGTTTTGTTCTGTTAACACAGGGATACATTATATCTCTAGGTATTGTATTTGGTGTTTTTAATGCATTTTTATTATTTTGCTTTCTTTCACCTCTGCTATGGTATTAGCTTTCTCTTTAATCTATGTTCATTTCATGATAATGATATTGATTTTCATTGTTTTATTAAAATGCTTTTATTACTGGCAAAAATTTTAGATTTGCATATTGTGTGTATCAGATTGCTTTCCTGAACCCACATCAAGGTGCAAAACCCACAGAAAGGAGGGAAACACTCCTGGTGGCCAGGCTTGTGCAGCAAGACCTTTGCCAGTTGAAACAACTGGCTGACTTCTGCCACCACGAAACCGAGAACTTTAATGTCTAGTATCAAAACATTTCAAATGCTTTTATTTGTTGGTTATTTGAATGCCTTGTTCTGAGAACTGCTTGCCATCCAACCTTCCTCTGCATAAGTAACAAACATCAAAAAGAGCAGTGTGCAGGCTGGAGAGATGACTCAGCAGTTGAGGGCACTGGCTGCTCTCCCAAGGGACCCGAATTCAGTTCCCGGCACCCACATGGTGGCTCATGGCTGTCTATAGCTCCAGTTCCTGGGGATATGGCACCTTCATACAGACATACATGCACGCAAGGCACTAATGAACACAGAATAAAAATAAATTAATCAGAAAAGAACAGTGCTTTAATTTTTATCAATAAATTGTTCTAGGTATTTTACTGCACTGTTAGGAAGTGATGACACCATAGCAAATTTAGTTAAAGTTATTAGCACTGCTGGTTGAGACAGTTTTCAAAATGTCCATCCACTGATCTTTTTGTTGTTGTTACTGAAAAAATACATTAAAATTGTCTGCTGATCAGTCCTGCCATAAATGGCCAATCAGGTAACTTTAGACCATTGGTTCTCAACCTCCCTAACGCTGCATCCCTTTAGTACAGTTCCTCATGTTGTGATGACCCCCAACCATAAAGTCGTTTTTGTTGCTACTTCATAACTGTATCTTTGCTATTGTTACAAATCAAAAATGTAAATATCTTTGTTTTCCAATGGTCTTAGGTAAACCCTGTGTGAAAGGGTCATTCAACTCCTAAGGGGCTCGCAAACCAATTGTTGAGAGCCCAGAGCTTTAGACCGTTCCACTCAGTGAGGCTAAGGTCAGATGGCCTGGGGGCCCCACCCACACCTTTGAATACTAATCTCCTGCAGCAAATAAGGCTCTGGAGCAAGGCAGCCACAAGTCCCTGATGTTCCCTAGTGCCTGGGAGGGAAAGTGAGAGCACTGGCCACCAGCCCTTCCCTCAGAGACTTCTCTTTAATGGCCCAACACGAAACAACCCGTGACTTTTGCCTAGAGCAATTGCTTCAAGCTAACTCAGTGTAACTCTAAGGGTCTGGCCCCTGTGCCCATGTCAATGCCCTTTCTGCCTGGTACATCTTCCTGATCCAACTCCTCATTAATTCTCTAATCTTAACCTTGCCTTGTGATAATGGACGTCATTCAGGATGCTCAAATACTGCACTGTCGAGAGATTTGGAGTAGGGTCTTGCTGAGCAGACTCGTATAGGCTCAGCTCCCAGTTTGTGCCGATTTATTCTTCTTTGCTATTTTTGTTTGTTTGCTTTTGTTTTGTTTTTGTTTTTGTTTTGAGACAGGGTTTCTTTGTGTAATAGCCCTGGCTGTCCTGGAACTTGATCTGTAGACCAGGCTAGCCTCAGACTCAGAGATCCGCCTGCCTCTGCCTCTCTGTATTATTTTTTTTAATGATTTTTTTATTGCTGTTTTATGTATATAAACATTTTGCCTGGATGTGGTGCACCATGTGCAAGCAGTGCTTAGGAAACCAGAGGAGGGCGCTGGATCCCTTGAAACTAGAGTTAAAGATGGCTGGGAGCCTCCACGTGCCTGCTGGGGATTGAACCTGTGTCTTCTGCAAGAGCAACAACTGCTCTTAATTGCTGAGTCATCTCTCCAACCTCTCCTCTGCTATCTTTAAGGAAGTGCTTGAGCTGGACAGATTTGTGGGTATAGCAAGAAGAAGGGTTGGCAAATGGGATGTGTGGTTCATAGCTTAGTTCCCAGCTTGTCATTCCGAGCAAGAGAAACGGGGTATTAAAGTCTTTGATCTGAGTTGCCACCCACTCCCTCCCCAACCCCCACCTATGTTTATGACTTTCACTCCACTGTATACCATTTCTGTCTCATCCTTTGGGGTAAAACAAAGCATTTCTTCTTCCAGAAGGCTACTGTAATGCCACACCCCACAGAACTCCACCCCATAAGCCAGGGTATGAGGTCCTTTCTTACCACACCCCTTTCTTTTTGTTTGAATCATGACTTTACCCTTCCTAGGTCTGTATCTCAACAGTGACACCTAGTGACAAGATAGGGTATATGAAACCAACAGAAGTAAAGATGGAGTTAACAGATCCACAGTTGCTAAATCCAATCCTAGATAGGGCCCCCAAGAAAGAAGTACCAGCAATATTGGTAAAAACAATATAAGATATTGATAAAGATAGATTAATGGGCAAAAAGCTAGCCTTGAATATTACCAGATGTAGGGCAAACCTGGCCAGTCAGCCACAGTCTGAAGCCGTTCCCTCTTTTCCAGTAAGTACTCCTCTATTGGCAAAATTAAAAGGACGGTCATGGTGGGTACCCCTATCAGGGGATGGACCAAATATAGAAGAAACTGCACCGCACAGAGGTGAATGGGTAGAGGAAGTAAGACCATTTACTCCAGGGGATTTAAGTGAGTTAAGACGAGAATATGCCCAAAATGGCATGAAAGATGACACAAGGATAGTGAAACTGTGGGGAAAAGGTGCAGACACAGTTATGTTGACAGAACATGAAATGAGGAAAATCCGTAATATAGTAAAAAATCCGAGTATAGCAGAAGCTCTAGAGCATTGTTTAGACGTAAGCCGGGGTGATATCCACCCCCTATTAGACTGGATTACAGCAGCTTGGAGACATGCATTCCCTACTATGGATCTTACCCAGTTTGAAGCAGCAGGTAAATGGATGACATACCAGGAAGGTATGTAGCTAGCAAGAAAATTAGGCATATTGTATTTTATATACAATGAAAGAAACACACCACAGGCAGCTCCATTAATTCCACAATTTAAGAAAATGATAATTAAGGGAGCGCCACCACACCTCAGAATGAGTTTAGCAGGACCAATTCAAAATTGCCAAACAGTGGCAGAAGTCATAGATTTTTTCAAAAACTTGAGAGAGATGGATAATGATAAAGTACTGTCATTTCCAGTCAGTAAGAAACCAAGAGGATTTTTGCAAAATATTAGGAAAATTAAACCTCTTGGAAAGGCTAGAACAGGGCTGCCCATAAGACCTAATCAACCATGGAACCCATGGAGGGCTGTAGTAGGACAAAGAAGGAAACCATTCCCACAGAGACCTTTTTTAGGGTACAACAGAGGACCAGCAAATACTGGTCCTCGCATACAAATTCAACAAAACAGATGGCAACCAGACAGGAGCAGATCAATACCCATACCAAGGGGGAAAAACAGGTGGCAAAACAGGTGGCAGAGACAAAATGCCACACCCAGGAACAGCAGCCGCTAAGACCAATGATAAACCTGCCAGTAGTTAAAAAAGAAATAATAGCACCAACAAAATGGCTTTTAGATACAGGAAGTGAAACAAGTATCTACACAGAATTTACAGATAGTTATAAAAATAAAAAACACATTAGAATACAAGGAGTTAATTCAGAAAGAACAGTACCAGTAATAGAAATAATTATTTAATGTTATGATGTTAAGCATAAGATAGAAGTGGCTAGTTTTTCCACACCACTAAATATTTTAGGAATTAAAGAAATTAAAAAACTATTCCCATTATTCTTGAATTACAAGTCCATAAGGAAATACTATGTAAATTTAGCACATGTGTGGGGTATCCTCAGAGGCCAGAAGCGTCAGATCGCCCCTGAGCTGGAGTTACAGGAGGTTGTGAGACTGAACTCAGGTCCTCTGTGAGAGCAGCAAGTGCTCTTGACTGCTGAGCCATCTCCCCAGCCCCTGGCATTAGGCTTATCTGTTTGCCTCTCTGAGAGTGTTTGTGTTTCCTTTACTATCTTCCAGTAAATGACATGCTAAAGGATCCTTTTATAATGGTTACTGATGGTGTTTGTCTTACTTGGTAATCTGCATTTGTGCTGTGGTATCTGCATTAACTGGGGGATTTTTTTCTATTATTAGCTCAGATATTTTTCTCTTCTTTGCTTTTTATGCCCTCTCTCTTGTTCTGTTGACAGTCTCATTACACATATCTCAAACTGATATAGTCTAGAGGTCTGGATAGGGTTTGTCTTCTCTGCCAGTTGGAGAATTAAAAGGCAGGAAAATTCTCTAGTGTAAAAGATAGCAGAGAAGAAATCTGTTCCCGCAGACAGAACCAACAGTTGAAGAATGGCGTTTATTGGGGAAACCACGCATGCAGCAGACACACAGAGGAAATGACCCTCTGAAAAGCTGGAAAATCCAGTCACTTCGCAAGGACTGGGGGTTCAGTCTCCTGAAAAATTTTCCACTCCTAATTTAGGTTTGGTCAGTTCGAAGAAAGATCAGGTGTTTGATTGGCTGCTAATGGTTAAGTCCAACCCAGTCTTAAACTTGCTGATCCAGTCCACCAGCAGAGGTCTGCTGTTGGGAGACAAAAGCCAGCAAGGCCTTTGTTTTAAGCAGCCAGACTTTTGTCTCAGTCAAGAGGGTGAGGAATTTTTCTTAGTTATGATAAAAAGGTAAATTAGATGTGAAATTTTAGACTCACTAAGATAAGATAGATAATAAAATATCTTCTCCAATTTTGTCAAATACAAATACACTAGATATTATAACTGTAATTCTTAATAACTGTTTTTGTTGTATATAATATTACTATGATGAAGTTAAAACCTTCCTTTTTAATTAGAATTTAATTTAAAGGGGGAAATGCTGTGAAATAAATCCTCTTGTACACTGTAAAAAAAAAAAAGAGGGTGAGAAAGCATCCGGCCATCTCGGAAACTCTTCTCTCTAAACCTTTGGCCGTTTCCCATGTTCTTGGATTTTGTCTTCTGTTGTTTTTTTTCTTTTTTTTTTCTTTTTTTTTTTTTTTTTTTTTTTTGGTTTTTCGAGACAGGGTTTCTCTGTGGTTTTGGAGCCTGTCCTGGAACTAGCTCTTGTAGACCAGGCTGGTCTCGAACTCACAGAGATCCGCCTGCCTCTGCCTCCCGAGTGCTGGGATTAAAGGCGTGCGCCACCACCGCCCGGCTTGTTGTTTTTTTTTCTTAAGTTTTTGTTCTTGCTTTTCAGCTTTGAATGTTTCCATTCTGCTATACTTGCAAAGCCAGAAATTCATCTACAGCTCATCTTTTGATAAATCCCTGTGTCGTGGTTCCATTGAATTGTCCCCCATAGTCTCTGTCCTTGGTTGGTGGTGCTGTTTGGGGGAGGGTCTAGCTGGTGTGCCTGTCTTGGAGGAAGCCTGTCACTGGAGGCGGACGAGTTAAAAGATTTGTCCAATCGCTAGTTTCTCTCTGGTTTAAGCTTCTGATTTAAGATGTGAGCCCTCAGCTTCTGTCCCAACTGCCGAATCTGCTGCCTGTTCCTATGCTTCTCACCATGACACTCTTACCACTTGGGAATCATGAACCCGAACCGCAACGATGATTGTGTCTTCTCTGGCTCCCTCTAGTGTCTGCCTGCTATATACCCATCTTCTGAGACTGTCCCCTACTGCTTTATTTCATTTTAGATTATGGCTTCCATGAGGTATGTGTGGTTCTGGGGAACTCCAGTAGTGCGTGTGAAACAAAACCCAGACCCTACAACAGCCCCTCTAAACACGCTGGAATGTCGGAAGTATTCTTTTAATTTTCTCTTTGCGTCTCCAGGGAGAAGCTGGATGTTGGAAGTTTTCCGAGGCATGCGCACTGAGCTATGTGAGGATCCTGAGGAGAGGATGCTGGGAGTGCTCCTGGGAGCTCAGGTGTGCCGGTTTCACCCTTGCCTGGTGTGTAAATACCTTTCAGCTGCTTTCTGGGCTTCTCAAACACGTAGTTAGGATGCGTATTTATCCTGAATTGGCGCTCTGGAGGGGGACCCAGGCTCACTATTGGAACATCTTTCTGGTGTCACTCTCTGACTGGTCAATTTTAACCCCTTCACAAGCCCACACCCCTGAAAAACGACTGTCACCATTTGGTCTTTGCTTCCTGTCTCAATCTGCTTTGTCCTTGAGTTCCTCCATGACTGCTTCTGCATGGACACTTCATTTTTTTTCATTGTTTTGGTTGCCTTTCAGCTTTCCCCCATATTTCCAAAGTCATGCTTTCAGAAGCACTCCAACTTGTTTATTCTACACTTGGCGACCAGTATGACTCAATCTGTAGAAATACAGCTCATTTTTCACAAACATGTACATTTTTTCCCCTGGGTTGTGGATGTACTGGCTGCTGCGATGCCACTGAAGGCGCCAAATAATTTCTTCCTTAAGAAATGCATGAACTGGTGAGACATCTCCGCAGGCAAAGACACTTATCACCAAACCCAGTGACCTGCGTTAATACCCAGGAGCCACATGGTGGAAGAAGAGAACCCACCCTTACAAGTTGACCTCTGACCTCTACACACACGAGGTATGCACCCCTTTCCAGTGAACCCAAAACAAACAAACAAATAAATAAATAAAGTTAGTTCTGCTCCTGTCTCACTGGCATTTAGTGCTTTGTTCTTCGCCGCCTCAACCGGCCACATCGCCAGGCAGTAGGGCTGAGAGCTTAGCCAACCATCAAGCTTTACAAACCACAACCCTGGTGTATGTGTCTTTGTAGCTGGCTAAGGAGCTGCGCTGTCTGCATGCCCACCTTCTTCCGACCCCTCAGGCGTCCCTCAGCTTCTCTGCACAGAATCATAGTAACCATAATTGTTAACATATATGAGTTATAAGAGTTAAATGGTTCTCACTGCTACACTTCCATCCACGCATGCGTCAAGATCACGTCACGAGCACGTCACGAGCACGCTCCTCCTCGCCCCTAGCCTTCCTTCCCTTTTTGACTTCCTCCCTCTTCCCAGCCCGTCACACTTCCTCTTTCGGGGTGTCTTCTATTTCTTCTCATTTCCAGTGTGAGAGAACTGGATTGTTTCACTTAACGTGATTCCTCCAGTTCTGTTCATTTTCCTGAAAATGGCAAGATTTCAGTCTTGTTTACGCTTGCGAAATATTCTACTGTGTGGGATATTAATTTTAAGAGAAAGAAAATTCCTGGTCTAAGAAATGACTGAATGAGCTCCCACACATGCTGTTCAAATCATGTTCTTTGTTCTCTCCTAGTGGTGCAAAGTTTCTAGTTTATGTACACGCGCGAACAAAGGCAATTCTCGAGCTTGAATTTTCTCAGGGACAAAAAGCAGATAACAGTCAGGAGGTGCCCTATCAGCATCTTTATGGCCCTGGGGAGGCGTGGCCAGAAAAGATGCCCAGGCAGCTTCTGAGAGGCTTCTAAACTCTAAAGAGGAGAAGGGAAGTGTGTATGTTAAACTGCATTCCTAAATGTGGCCAGTTAAGCTAGAAGTTTGTAATCGATAAATGCAGAAAACGGGGAGGAAACACGACAGCTCTGTGCTCTCTGAGTACTCCCCTTTTGCTCCACAGAGGCTGTTTATGGTGGCCATGGTAACCGGGATAAACTGCTGAAGGGAAATGTGTGGTGTTTGATCTGCACTAGCATTTTCATCAGTGTAGCTAGCTAAAAGGGGACTTTTCAGACTGAAAATTACTTCTATTGTTGGGTCGAGGGGGTAGTGATGCAAAGATGGGGACACCACCAAAGTCTAATAAACCAGAAGCAAACTTTATTCCAGAAACCAGATTCCAGGAATAAATAACTAAATAAAATAAAAAATAAAAAATCTCCATGGGGCACAAAAAGCTTATCAGCTACCTGAGACCACAGCCAGAGATGGATTCTCTGTGGCAAAGGCCGGTTTCTGAACCCACCATTTTGTGCTTGGGGCACCAGGCATTAGGTCTGAACAAAGGAATTTTTACAATCTCCAGGGAAAACTTAGATGCCTTACTTTACAATCTTTATTAACAGAGTTTTTCAGTTAAACTAGTGTTTGTACTTAATCTGTTGTCTTCCTTGGTCCTTCCAGGCAGTGTTTAGTGAGCCCTGTGCTCTCCCTGTTGATGCTGCCAATTTCACATAGCAGGGAAGATGCGTAACCCAGAGGTCATAGATTTATCTCCTAAAAGTTAACTCAGCTCAAAGATGGCCGGGGGTGTTAGGCTCTCAGTCTGCAGAGAGATGCATTGACCTTGTTAATAGAGCTATGGGTTGTAAAGCAGAGTAACCCACTGTTAATAGTTAATCCTCAAGCTACTGAGAAGTCTACTGACAGTCTGTTCTCATTCTCCTAGGCTTACAACTTTGTGTGCCTTTGTTTCTATATTCTTGTTTCTGGAATTTACATTTTTATATTCTTATTCTTGGACCCTTCATAGTTGGACAAGGGGGATTTATGGTTATATAGTACAAAATTCATGATCTGACAAATTCAAAACCAAAGCCCAAGCAAACCATGATGTGCATCCTTAATGCCGTCCATATGAAGGGGATTTAATATCTTTTTGTTAGGGTAGAACTGGGGTTAACTAAGGTTAGCATTTTCCCAAGTCAGCTATCGGACAATTTAGGGCACCAGACTCTTTATCATGAAGGACTAAGAATCAGACGAGCCGGGACGTGCCACCCCTATCTTGAAGGTCCAGAATGTGAGCCATATGAAGGACTCCTCTCCTCACTAAACGTTCTGCCAAGAAGAAGATAACTGAGGGAGCTGACTTCTAAAATCTTCTCAGGGAATGAAGCCGAGATTAGACTGTGGGAACCGAGGCAATTGACTGTGTGAATAAATTCCCTCCCGAGGACCCACAGGGTGGGAAAAGGTGGCCAAAAATACCAGTACATGGGGAAAATTGCACCCAGTATCTATGTACTGCTAAATCTTGCCCCAAAAGAGAATGCTTATGGCTTTGCAAGAGATCTACTGTAAGAATCAGCCATCATACAAAAGGTGGCTGCGACTGAGTTTATCTCCATCAGAACACATTTGTTCTGGTGGGCCAGCCTTCTGCGTTAATCAGCTGGAATCTCACTGCATGATTCTTGCAGACTGCAGCAACTGTGTGCCAAATTACTCTTTTGCTGATATTGACAAACCAACATCTTTTCTCCTTTGCAGCCCTTGTGTCTTGGCTTGGCACATAAAGGTAGGAAAAGGACCTAATACTGAAGCAAAATACCCAGCCCCAGCTGAAAACATCCCTTCCCTTCCATTCCCTGGTGCTTTTCACCCTTTGTTCCTTTCTTTGTATCATGAAGAAACAGCTGTTGTCCCTCCAGAGGGCACGCACATACACACACATGCACACACACATACACACGTACACACACACACACACACACTTTGTTCTCTGTTCCAGACAGAGGCATCAGGCTGAATGCATGGAAGGTGTCCTCTAATATTCTCATCCAGGTCAAGTCACATCCAGACACAGTCCAGATAAGCAACACAGGCAGCAAAGCCCAGAACACATGACTTGGGAGATGAGCATGGTTGCCAGGTAAGACGGTAGGGCAGGAAGGAAACTAGGCATGGGAGAAAGAGAAGCCCCTCCTGGGAGCTCTTGGTACCCATCTCAGATGACCCTCGGAAAAAATGTATTATGAATATAAATTAACTATTTTGATAGTCACGTGAACTTGTTGTTGCTGCTGCTGCTAACCTTGAACTTGCAATCTTCCCGCCTCACACTGCCGAGTGTGCGCCATCATGCTTAGCAGCGCCATGGAATTTTTGTTAACCTCTTTGCTTTTTCGCTGCAGTAAATTAGTTAATACACAGAAGACAGACTTGTGCCTGTGTCCACAACGGGATGGGAGCAAGCATTAGGACTTTCTAGCAAGAGAGAACACACATCTTTAAAAAAAATATGTAAGAACCACAGAACCTCAGGTTGATATATTCGTATATTTGGCAAAAGCTCGGACTTTCTCTGAGTGAAGACATTAGGAGAGAGCAGAAAGACTCTCAGCTGGAGTGAGCGTCCCTACAGGGAAGCAGGCAGCATTCCTCCCGGTCGGTCACAGCGCAACCCACACCAGCGGTGGACCGCATAGAGACTAGAGTTTCATCAGTGTTTTATTTATTTATTTATTTTTGGATTTTTCGAGACAGGGTTTCTCCGTAGCTTTTGGTTCCTGTCCTGGAACTAGCTCTTGTAGACCAGGCTGGCCTCGAACTCACAGAGATCCACCTGCCTCTGCCTCCCGAGTGCTGGGATTAAAGGCGTGCGCCACCACCGCCCGGCTTCATCAGTGTTTTAAACGGTTCTCTGAAAGAGAAAAATCAGATTGTTAGACATCAGTATCCCTAGGAATAAATTCATACCCAAACAATAGCTTGGAGGCTCTGGAAAATGACAGAAATCTCTGTTACATCAGAATTTGTCCTCAGAAATCAAGTTTCTGAGCCTCCAAGACAAATAAGCAGCTAAGAGCACATGTCACCCAGCTTGGTTACCCAAGTACAATCCCAAGGACCTAGAAGGTAGACGGGAAGCAGCTCTGACAAGCTGTCCTCTGACCTCTACACACCCGTGGCTGCATATCTGAGTGTACGTACACTAAATAAATAAACTTAAAAAAAATTAAAGTGATTTCCCCCAAACGCTCTTCTAGGGTCTGGCTGAGATAAAGGAACCAGTAGTGATCGGGTCTTTCAGACAAACGAGGGACGTTTGAACTAGTGGGCAACGTCGCATGGGAAGCAGAGAAACTGAAGGAGAGTAGTGGGAAAAGCAAACCCGACCCCACGTCAGTGCCTTGATTTCTTGGTGAAAGGAAGGATTTAGAGATAGGAGCTTCTTGCTTTATCTAATTGTTTCTGTGACTGAACTTCAGGTGGCTGCCATCTGAACCCGCGACTTCTGAACAGTGGGTTGGATAGCATGCGAGGAGCAGAACTCAAGCGTGCCCATGCCCCCGCCTTCTCACCACAGCCACTCACTCGTCGTCCAAGCAGATGTTTCCACAGTATGTCCAGCAACACGTGTGGTTCGGTCTCAAACATCCGTGCACCTTTGTGCACCTTTTCCCACAAAACCTTTTGGGAGGCTGTACCCAGCACTGGTCGACTTCTTTGATCTCACCTGGAATGGAGATGCTAGAGGTTGTCAGGGTCTACTTACTCATGATGGGCAGCAGACAGCCTTTTAGATCTTCAGACCAAGCAAACCCTTCTGGAACTTGGATGCCCCATACCAGGAAGAATCCAGGATAGCAGAGGCTGTCCTTCAAAATCCCCCCCACTTCTAATCAGTCTCTCTCTCAGAGAGCATCCTTGTACGACAGGCAATCCTTCCTCCCAGCTGTCACCAGAGCACTGTGGGATTCTGGGTCCTACAGCTCAGGCCAGGGGTGCCTTCCCAACATATACCACCTGACCAAGTTTATACTGATAAAACCCAACTTGCAGAATGGGAAAACTGAGCCAAAACCAGTAGAAACCTCACTTTCCACTCATCCCAAGGGAGAGTCCAGTGGGTCCGGCTCTGCCCCAGCTCTTTCTGTCAGAGAGCCCAGCAGGACGTGACTAATATCACACTGTGCTGTTCATCGATGTCTCACCCAGCCAAAGCACAGAGATTTTGAAATATGAGTGCAAAGAAAAACTTGGTTGTTAATACTTCCTTCACACGATTCAAACTGAGCAGGTCTGATGGAAAATTGTGTCTCCTCGTGCTCTGTGTGGTGTAGAAAGGCTTTGCTCTTTCCACAAACCTGGTAATGCTTTCGAGACGTAGACGGAGGTTAAAGGGACACTAGATTGGAAGCGTGCAGTGTAGTCTCGCTGGGGTGTCCCCGCTTAAGGATAGCTCTGATTTTTAAAGTTTTGTAGTGTGTGTATGTGTGTGTGTGCTGTATGCATGTGGGTGAAGGCATGCGTGAGCCATGGCACACATGGGGAGGCGAGAGGACAACTCTTGAGAGTTCTCTCCACCATACATTCCAGCAACTGAACTCAGGTTGTCAGTGTCTGACCTTCTGAAGGACGACTTTGAAATATGGGCCCTAAGTCAGCTATGACAGATATGCCAGGAGTGGACAGAGGTCATACAATTACTGTTACCATGTCTACCCTTGAGGTTTCCCAGAACGTGCAGAAACACCACAACCCCATAGATGGGCACAGTCAAGAGGAGAATCCGGAGCCTCATCGCTGACTTAACATCTACAGGAAGAGGAATCTTCATCCACTGCTGCTAGAAGCAGAAAAGAAACGAAGGCAAACTGAGCAAGAAGGAGAAGGACACGCTGGGGGGCGTGTTTACTCTATGTCCTGCCCTTCCCGTTCTGCTGGCCCCCACATGTACACCAACTCCCTCGCTAGCCGTCGGTTTCCCTTGGGCTGCTTCCCATCTTGCATGACATATGCCTTCTTTGGTGAAATCGCTTCTTTTTAGAAGACATTGCTTTCTTGAAGGAAAATAACGAGTCCTTAGATTGTGTAATTCTTAAAGTACAAAATACAAGAGGAAACAGAGGAATATCAACAATTCTTCTACCTGAGGACCACCAATACAGTTGTATACTTTTTTTTTTTTTTTTTATTTTCGAGACAGGGTTTCTCCGTAGCTTTTTTGGTTCCTGTCCTGGAACTAGCTCTTGTAGACCAGGCTGGCCTCGAACTCCCAGAGATCCACCTGCCTCTGCCTCCCGAGTGCTGGGATTAAAGGCGTGCGCCACCACCGCCCGGCCAGTTGTATACTTTTACATTATTCTTCACTCCCAATAAATCTCTGTGTAAGGTTTGTTGTGCAGTGTGACTTTATAATAGTCCTTGGCTCCCATCTGCCAGAGTAACTTTCCCTTCAGAGCTGTGACACTTTTGGAAAACCTTCCTCTGACCTGAACAGAGCTGTAACACTTGCAGTGGGGAAACCTTCCTCCCACCCCCTCACCCCACCCCACCCCCACCCACCCCACACACCCCCAGCAGAACTGCATCACTTGCAGTGAGGAGCCTTTCTCCTCAGAAGTGGTAACACTCACAGCCTCCCTCTCGAGCTTTGCCTCTTCCTTTCACTTATTCTTTTGTAATTTCATAAAAGTACACAATGTGAAAAAAAAACCCAGCTAGACAGGAGTGCAGGTGACCACTTCATCCACCTGAAGTTTACCTTTGGAGTCAGTCTTGTCACCTCTTTTTCAGTTTTTTCAATTGAACAAAAAGACACCACCACCCATATCATGGGAATAGTGTTGACACTATTCAGACAGCAACTAGGCTAAGCCAAGCACAAATAAGACTCATGCCTCAAGACGCTCACACTCTGCCCTCCACAGGTGCTTGTGAGAGTGTACTCACAGCTCTTTGTCCAGACCTGGAACAGAGCACAGAAGAGAGGAACCCGGACGTTCAGTGGCCTAGAAGTTAGGGTGACTTTTGTGGTAGCAGAGTTTTAAGTTCAGCCCAGGAGTTACGTGTTGGCCACATCACAGACTCTTTCTCTGGCACCCTTCCACCAGAAAGCACCGCGCCGCATCGACACAGATGGAGTCAGGGTGGGCGAGGGACATTGTGTGCCTGGTCTACAGCTCCAGTTTCTATCCAGAGTTCCTCAAGCGCATGGTGCAGTCTCTTTCTGAAGCATCTGAGTTCCCCCACAGGAAGGGAGTCAAAGGCACCCATTTGCATTGGCGAAGGTGGTGTTTGAGGAATGATCTCACTCTTTAGCCCAGGCTTGCCCAGAACTCATGGCAATCCTCTTGCCCCCACCTCCAGAATGCGAGAATTTCAGGAACGGTGTACCACATCCAGCTCTGTGACCTGACCTTTATCATCGCATCCTGCTCAGTATTGATTCTCCTTCGATGACCAAAGTCCAGGCTGCCACAAATGCCCTCCAGGGTTTACAGAGGTGAAGAAACTGGGTTTTTATAAAAGCTAGCTGGCCATCTAGCAAATAAAGGCTGATCAAACCTAAAGTCAAGATCTTGCTACAGAGTTGTTGCTTGGTAGGTGGAGAGAGTTGTTCACCAAATAGCAAAGAGAAGCAAGATAGGAGCTAGAGAGACGGCACAGTGGGTAAGAGAGCCTGCGGGAAAGCCTGGGACCTGAGTTCAGATGCCAGCACAAACATTTTTTTCAAATCCTAACAGTGACTCACATGCCTGTAACTCCAGCACTGGGGCAAATGGGCAAAAGGGTCACTAGTTCTTGCTGGCCACTTAGCCAGGTTGAAAATGTCAATCTCGCCGGGCGGTGGTGGTGCACGCCTTTAATCCCAGCACTCGGGAGGCAGAGGCAGGCGGATCTCTGGGAGTTCAAGGCCAGCCTGGTCTACAAGAGCTAGTTCCGGAACAGGCATCAAAGCTACAGAGAGACCCTGTCTCGAAAAACCAAAAAAAAAAAAGAAAGAAGAAAATGTCAATCTCTAGATTCATTGAAAGCCCCTGTTTCAAAGGAATAAGGTAGAGAGTGACAGACCAGGGTACCCAATGTTCTCCTCTGCCCCTCCACCTCTCTCTCTCTCTCTCTCTCTCTCTCTCTCTCTCTCTCTCTTACACACACACACACACACACACAAACACACACAAAGGTCAACCTCAAAAAACAGGCTTCTCTCAAACTTGGCCCACAGGATTACTTCATATAACAACAGATGTCTATGTGTGGAGCTCTTTCTGTGTTCCCCTGGTGCTCTGAGCAGTGGGAAGTATGTGCTATGTCTCCACAGACTTGGTGACCAAGGAGGACAAGCCAGTACAAAGACAGAGGCCCAGGTTTGGTAACCCAAGTACAACAGTGTGGGAACACACTGAAGGGAAATTACAACAGTGCAAAGTGTTTGGGAACACACTGTAGGGAAATTATAACAGTGTGAAGAGTGTGGAAACACACTGAAGGGAAATTAAAACAGGATAAAAACACACTGAAGGGAAATTACAACAGGATAAAAACACACTGAAGAGAAATTACAACAGGATAAAAACACACTGAAGAGAAATTACAACAGGATAAAAACACACTGAAGAGAAATTACAACAGGATAAAAACACACTGAAGAGAAATTATAACAGTGTGGGAACACACTGAAGGGAAAGCACAGCAGTGTGAACAGTATGGGAACACACTGAAGAAAAATCACAAGTGTGAACAGTGTGGGAACACACTGAAGAGAAAATACAACAGTGTGAACAGTGTGGGAACACACTGAAGAGAAAATACAACAGTGTGAACAGTGTGGGAACACACTGAAGAGAAAATACAACAGTGTGAACAGAGTGGGAACACGCTGAAGAGAAAATACAACAGTGTGAACAGTGTGGGAACACGCTGAAGGGAAATTACAACAATGTGAACAGAGTGGGAACACACTGTAGAGAAATCACAACAGTGTGAATGATGTGGTAACACACTGAAAGGCAATTACAACAGTGTGAAGAGTGTGGGAACACACTGAAGAGAAATTACAACAGTGTGAAGAATGTGAGAACACACTATAGGGAAATTACAAGAGTGTGGGAACACACTGAAGGGAAGTTACAATGGTGTGGGAACACACTGAAGAGAAATCATAACAATGTGAAGAGTGTGGGAACACACTGTAGGGAAATTACAACAGTGTGGGAGCACACTGAAGAGAAATTATAACAGTATGAAGAGTGTGGGAACACACTGAAGGGAAATTACAGGAGTGTGAATGGTGTGGGAACACACTGAAGGGAAATTACAACAGTGTGAAGAGTGTGGGAACACGCTGAAGAGAAATCACAACAGTGTGAAGAGTATGGGAACACACTAAAGGGAAATTACAACAGTATAAAGAGTGTAGAAACACACTGAAGGGAAATTACAGATGAGGAGGACAATGGTACCTGCTATGGTCTGTAAATTGTTCCCTGAAGGTTCCTGTGCCAGAGTCATGGTACCCAGGGCAGCAATGGTAAGAGTGGTGCTACCTTTAAGAGGTGGCACTTCGTCAGAGATAGGTAGGTTCTCTGATATGCAGAGAGAGAGAGAGAGAGAGAGAGAGAGAGAGACAAAGGTGGACATATTGGAGGCTGAGAATTCAGAAAGCAGTGGAAGGTGAGTGTTGAGAGTGGAGAATGGATGGGATCAGCATACTCTATATACAGGTATGAACTTGTCAAAGAATAAAGAAAAGATGTTTGATGTTTTTAAAAACTAAGAACCCATGAACCAAATTCAGAGCCTTCACAGTGCTGAGGTGGCCAAGCAGTGATTTAATTAATACAATTTCTGTGTGATTATTTCATATCTAAGCTAGCCGGGCGGCCAGGAACCAACAAGCAGCCCCCTTCTCCAACAGATTGGCCCCCACATGGCCAACTAAAATCCACTTAAAACCTGAAGGGGCTTGGAAAGGAATTCTAGACACTAAAAAACAAAGTTCAGCCACATTTTTTTAAGCTGGGCTTAGCATGCTTCAGTTCCTTTAAGAGAGGTCTTACTGATTCAGCAGTAGCAGTCACATGGCTTCAAAATGGCAGCTTTCTGGCCGGGGCTGTGCTGCTAGCACACACTCTGACTCTTTCGAGAAACCAAGCATTTGGATGGGGTTTGTGAGCAGACTGTTGTGCCTTGCTTGGTGGCGAAATGGACTGGCTGTGTGCCTGGAAGTGGGACAGTACACACAGCTCAGAGGCACAAGCAGCGGCCCAGCTAGCTCAGTCAGTAGAGCATGAGATTCTTAATTCCAGGGTCGTGGGTTTGGGCCCCACATTGGGCACCAATTTGTTGAAGAAGGGAACACTTGTTGGTTCCCTGCCACCCAGCTAGCTTAGACCTGAAATAATCACACAGAAACTACAGTAATTAAATCACTGCTTGGCCAATTAGCTCTAGCTTATTATTGGCTAACTCTTACATATTAATTTAACCCATCTCCATTAATCTGTGCATCACCACGAGGTCATGGCCTACCAGCAAAGTTTCAGCACTTCTATCTCTGGTGCAACTCCATGACTTCTCTCTGACTCCGCCCTCCTTTCTCCCAGCATTCCATTTAGTTTTCCCTGCCTACCTAAGTTCTGCCTCCCACACTAGTGCTGTAGATGAATCTAGGTGAGCAGAGAGTTACCACCTCCTTGGTCCCCTTCAGTCTCTGCGCAACCCTGCCTTGTCAGTTACCCACAGACACACCTCACTCAGTCTGGGGTATTTTGCAGAGCAGCATGAATTACAACAAATACTTGACCATATGTGTGATTTAAATGGAAGCTGTGCAATAATGGAAAGGCATTTTGTGGAACTGTTACATGATTAAATAAGTGGAAGACAAGTAACAAAAACAACTGAGCCAAAAATGTGACTCTGAAGTGCCTGGAGAACCCGAAAGACAACACAGGAAAACAAGGGTCAAGGCTGGAGAGCTGGACCAATGGGATTCTGTTCCAGCACCTGCATCAGGTGATTCACAACAGCTTGTAGCTCTAGTTCCAGGGGCTAGTTCCACGTGCAGTGCACAGATACAACACAGACTCACATAGAGATATACACCAAATAAATTTTGGAAATGAGTCTATTTTAACTGGTGAGACTATAGCCTTTTAAATCATAATTTTCTCTTCTTCTTTCCATAAAATCTTTTATAATGAAAAAAACTAAAATAGTCTGGGCGGTGGTGGCACACGCCTTCAATACCAGCACTCCGGGGGGGAGGGGCAGAAGCAGGCAGATCTCTGTGAGTTCGAGGCCAGCCTGGTCTACAAAGCTAGTTCCAGAACAGCCAGAGCAACACAGCGAGACCCTGTCTCAAAAAACCAAAACCAAAAACCAAAAAAATTAAATAAATTGTATATTTCCCTTCATGTGTGTAGTGTATGCACATGTGCACATATATGAGTACGCTTGTGTATGTGCATGTGCATATGGAAACTAGCGGTAGATTTCACAGTCTCTCGACAAACCTAGCACTCACAGTTTCCGCTCCAGGCAGCCCAGCAAGACCCAGCGAGCTGTCTGCTCTACCTTCCCTCCCAGTTCAGGCTAGCCAACATTCGCCTCCAGACCGACTTTTACATGCCAACACTTTACCCACTGAACCATCGCCTGGGCCCTAAGTGATATATTTCACAATTGTGGAAATTATCTTAGCAAGAAAAGAGGGCTGATACTGCAAAAGGAGTTATCTTCTGAGAAAAGCCACATGAGACAGATCGGAGACAAGGGAAAGAGATAGGTTGTTGCTCTGCCCGGGCTTGGCCAGCATAGGCAGCAGTGAGCCCTCATCCCGCGTTGGGAAGTCTGCCATCCAGCGGAGCTCTCAGCTCACCGAGGCCTCTGCTGCAAGCCATGCTGTCCAGGGCTCTGCAGCTCACCCTCACCCTGCTGTTGCTGTCATCACTAGCCCAGGGAGGGATCCGCGGAAAACGGAGACAATACGAAGGTAAGGGGATTGGATGAGGCGGGGAACAGGCCAGGAGGGACACTGAAGAGGCACCACTGCCTACCCTGCTTGTCCACAACACTGTCCGGGCTCCTGGTGATCACAGCTCCCCTGCTCCGGTTCCCAGAGCTAGACAAAGTGAAGAGGTGGAGAGTAAACCTGCAATTTTCCCCCACTTCATTCCAAAGATCCAGAAACCAAGGGTTCCTACTGTGGCAAAGGGACCCCAAGGCTGAAAGTCCAAACGACAAACAAGACAATTGTTCTTGATCGATGCATATTTGGGAAGGGTAAACATGCAGAGATGCTCGTGGGGGTAGGAGGGCACAGGGGCGTCAGTAAAAGATAAACTATGAAATGGACGGGATACTGGAAAGATACAACAAAGGAAGCAAAGAGAGGCCAGGGGTTGACTGGTCACCCTCATGGACCTTGCAAATTCTGGAGAGCAGAGGGGATCTGAGAAATGTCTCAGGTTTCTGTGGGCTGAGTAAGAATATCCAATCCACAGAGGTGATGTCATCAAAGCTCTGTCTACTAGGAGAGACTGGCCCTCAATGCAGGTAAGAGGAAAACCAGGAGAGGAGAGTGGAGAGCAGGATGCTGAGAGCTGTGGAGGAGGTGATGAGCGTAGCATGGGGCATGGGATTTAGAAAACAACTCATCTCCAGGACTTGGTGAGAGGCACAAAGACAGGTGCTTGGAAAACCCAGGTGTGTTGAGTGGGACCTTAGCACATTGAAGGAACTTTAAGCCTGGGAGGGATTCTCTCTAGGCAGCCATTCTACTCACCCTTCCGTTCTTGTTGCTCTTTTCAGTAACACAAGATCTCCCTGCCATCGGGGAGTGTAAGAGGAGGCCAAAGCAGTATCTGTGTAAGCACCCGTGTGAGGCTCACCAAGACTGCCAAGCAAATAACATATGCTGTTCCACGTGGTGTGGGAACGTCTGTGTGAACCTGTTGGACGACGGGGTGTGGGAAGTGACCGTTGCGCCCCCTGACGATCTCTCTTGGAAGGATCAATCCTCCACCAACTTCATGTTTGAAGGAGATATGGCTCCGGCCATACCCACCTCATTGCCCGTCCCGGATGCCTCTCGTAAATAAACGAGAATAAACGACGTGGTATCTGCCCTCTTTACACTCACTGCTGGTAATCACTTAAACCCAGTGTCGTCCCTACATGCGCCCTCCTCCGGTCCGATATCTCTCCTTTCCCCCTCCCCCGCCCTCTCTCTCTCTCCTCCCTTTCTCTCTCTCTTTTCCCTCTCTCTCTCTCTTCCCCCCTCTCTCTGTCTCTCTCTCTCATTAGTAATTTGTCTCCAGTTTGTCCTTTGGGCCTGTGCACCCACTCCAATTCCAAGAGGCTCCAGCACACAGAATCAGACCTCCCACCACAAAGTGTCTGTGTGCTGCATGTTCCAGTGCTGAAGAGAACATTCCTTGCCTTGGGGTCAGAAAAAACCCTAAGCACCACGCAGGTAGAGATTAAAAATAAAACAAAGCAAAACTGGAGCAGAGAGTAGGAGGCCCCCTAAAGACGGCGTCCTCTCCTTAGCTGTGCCCACTCTCACCTTGTTCTTATGACCCTTCCTAGATTAGTGTTCTACAATGAAGATAGGCGTCCTGGGAAGTCAGGTGATGTGACTGGGCCTGGGAAAGAGTGAGAGGGTCCGGTGTGGCTGGAGGAGGGTGTTTTCTCTGGGCACTTGTTGCTCAGTTCTCTCCATCTCTTGAACACAAAAGTATTATTTCACACCCGCACACCAAATCCTATCCCGTCTATCGATAGCGGGTCAAAGAATCCCAAGCTAACTCCAAAAGACAAAAGATTCCAATTATATTTTCTTTATTATAAGGGGCAAACTCACAAAACAGGAACGAGAAGTTCAACTTCAGGTGTGTAACACAGGAAACAGAGAGAGAGAGCCCTGGGCAGGCCAGCAGTTTTTCTCTGGGTACCCAAAAGGTCACTCCCTAACCCGATCCAACCTCTTAAAGGTCGCTGACTGCTGGAGCTTCCCCATCAGCTCAGTATGAGGTTGCTGGCCTTGGGGCAGACTGTCTAGCACGCAATGCTGGGAGACTATAGGAAGTGTCTGTACAGGGCATCAGGAAGCCTAGGTCTACAGTGCGGCCTAATAATTAGGTCTATGCAGGTCACCCTGGTCCTGGGAGCTGCCTGGAACCTGCTGTCACCGAGGATGACTAGCACTGAGGGAGGTCTCCAGCTGTTGATGAAGGCTTCCTTGTGAACGTCCCCACATTAGTTAGAAACCTATCAGCGGCCAGGTACACAACATTTGTTTTCTTTGTTTAGTGCAACATTAAGAATTACCTCCATATACCTAAACAAATTATGAAAGAGCCACTCTTTAAGAAACAAAGGGCTCACTTGCCAACTCCTCACATTAAAATGGTACCCGAGAAAGTCCACGGGAGTAGCTCGTAAATTCTAAGCCACATAAAGTGGCAAAATTCCTGCAGTTAGGAATTGTAAGGAGTACAGTCAAGAGTAGGAGAGGAGCCTGGTGTGGTGGCACACACCTTTAATCCCAGCGCTCGGGAGGCAGAGGCAGGAGGATCTCTGTGAGTTTGAGGACAGCCTGGTCTACAAAGAGTAGGAAGGACTTTGAACGAAGAAGGGATTTGATGGGAATGGAGAGGAAGTAAGAGATGGCACTAAGGGGGCTTTGATCAAAGAACGTGACATATGGCACGAAACTGAAAGAATAAATAACCTTTAAAACAAGCTCTTCAGGGAAGAATAGAAAGAATGATGTGAAGGAAAGGAACACGGAAGCCCAGTTGTTAGCAAACACTTTATTTTTCAGGTATGTTTGCTTTTCTACCCACCAATAAACACAGCGTTTCCAAAAGTAACCACTGAAGTCTCTAAATGGCTGCTAGCTCTCAAGAGACTGGGCCACGGAGAAGTTCGGGTCATTTCTTTCTTTCAAAAAATTTCTGTAAAAGAAGTTTAGGTTCTCTCTCTCTCTCTGTCTCTCTCTCCCTCCCTCCCTCCCTCTCTCCCTCCCTCCGTGTGTGTGTGTGTGTGTGTGTGTATGTGTATGTTTCAATCTGTATGTGTATCTTTGTGTCTGCCTGCTTGTGTGTTGATCTGTGTGTCTGGATGTGCCTTATATATGTGTCTGTGTACATGGTGGGTATGTCTGTCTGTCTGTGGTTCTGTATGTGTGAATATGTGTGTGTATATGTCTCTGTGTGGGGGCTTGGTATAGGTGTGTATCTGTGTGTATGTATCTGTATGTGCATGTCTACATATGTCTGGGGTGTGTGTGGATGTTTCTAGGTCTGTGTGTGTGTGCGTGTGTATAATTAATTAAGGGTCTGTCTTTATGTGTGTTCTCTATACATGTCTACAGGAGGGCTATATAGATGTGTCTATTATGTCTGTGCATGTCTGGGTGTATCTAGGTATGTCTGTGTATGTGTCTGTGTCTGTCTTTCTGTGTGTATGAGTGCTTGTCTGTATGGGGGCCTCTTGTGGGCCTCAGATTTGGGCAACTTTGGTCTTCTGTTGAGGAATAACAGTCTAAGGCAGAGGGTAGCATCAGTGAAGCCAATACCCCCACACACACGCACACACATCTGCCACTCACCCCATTTTCTGCACAAATGTTGCCGCAGTAGGTCCAGCAGCATGTGTGATTTCTGTGTATACATTTGAAAGTTCTAGAACACTTCTTGGAACAGTCATTTGCCTTTGGCTGTCCCCAGCATTCCTCGAGTAGCAGCTCTTCCTCTGAAATGGAAACGAAATGACAAGAGGTGAACAGAGCCCCAGAGGCAAGCACGGGAAGACAAGCTCTCTGAGGTCAAAGGTGTCAGCCCCATATTCCTGTTAAGGTATCTGTCTTCTGTGTTCCCCAAGTGATGTCATCACCTTGGCCCTGACCTCACAGACTCTACACTGAATTCATTACCTCAGCTCCCACAGGACTTACTAGATCCTGAATGCCCCCAGCATCCATGTACCCGTCTATAAAATATAGATTGATTCAATAAGAGATTTGAAAGTCTGAGCTGTCTACCAGCTTTACTTGTCTCTGGTAGACAGAGAGAATATGAACAAGCTTTCCGGCTTTGTTTTTGAGATGGGCTTTCATGTAGCCTAGGCTATCATTGAACTCACATAAAACTGAACTCCAAACTCCTGCTTCAGCCTCCCAATTTCTGGGACCACATCATTCAGTCATGCCTGGTTTGAACCAGGTTTCTCTAGACTCCTTCCTTGCTGATTGTTCCATGACACACACGTGGAGGTCAGAGGACAGCTTCGTGAGGTCGCTTCCCTCCTTCCGTGTTTCTGTGGGTTCCCGGGTTCAAACTCGGGTCCTCGGGCTTTCCTGACAAGCACTTTACCCAATGAACCGCTTGCTGGCCGTTCTCCAGATTCTTATCTCAATCCGCTTTCTCCACCCTTCCACTGGTTCTCTTCTCAATGGACCCGTAGCTTCGCTCCACCAAGGACCCTGGCGCCTTCTCACATTCTAAGAGGTATATACTTCAAGGTTTCTTTAACGAATATCCGTTTCGTTCTCATGACAGGAATCAGAGAACTTCTATAGGGAGTTCTCCGTATTGGCTCTCGAGCCTCAGAGGCACTGAGACGTACGCTGTCTCCAGGGCTCATGGTCTACCTGGGAATGCTGCTGCCTGGGAATGGTCCCAGCTGGAGGAATTCTTAGGTTCTCCAACAGCTGATCTGGAAAGGTGGAACCTGAATCAAATGCCAGACACGACACCCTGGTCCGGAAGTGAGCCCAGCCCCTGGCCCTAGCTCACAAGGTATCCTCACTACCTACGAGAGTATCGCTTCCTTTTCCCTCCCAGCGTGGGCAGCCGCAGCAGCATGCAGAGAAACACCACAGACGGGAGCAGTGACGTCTTCATGATACTGACGGAAGTGTCTGGGGACGCTTTTTTTTTTTTCCTTCCCAGGAGCTGCTGGAGATCAAACATATAAGTTGGGAAATAAAGGTGTGAACCAAGGGGAAGCACCTATAGGTTTCTAAATATTCAGTCTTCTAGTTAGAAGCCCTGCCCTCCACCAGACAGCGTCTGACCTCCAGCTTGGCCTCGTCTTTTTCCTCTGCTGAAGAAATATGTTTCATATGTTCTTCCTTCCCTTGATTAAAAGATAATTCAAACTATCACTTGAGACTTATAAAATCTAAATATGAAATCTTACAGAATTTAAATGTAAAAAAATAATCACAAAAAGGGGAATAAAATCTATCTACTGGTTCCACTCCACTGATGATATACTCTCCTCATTTTATATGGACAAATATGTATGAACTGTTTTGATAAAATTTTAATTATGTGGCGTTCTTTCTATTCCTTCTTATTTTATTTCTAATTTTTCGTTAGCCTCTCTATTTTTTCTTTTTAAGTGTCATATACATGTACCACATTTTCATCATTTACATTCCGCTTCCTTTCCCTCCTTCAGATCCATGTCACGCCCCCTCACCTCACTCTCTCCCAGATTCTTGCTTTTTTTTCTTTAATTATTATTGTTACACACATATATAAATAAATAATATATAAATAAAACCTGCTAGATTCATTTTGCCGTTGCTCACATGTACATGTGTTTAGGGATGACCTTTTGTGGTCGGATGACCTACCAGGGACTCATCCCCAGAAAAGGTTGGTCCTCCCGCTCTTACCAGCCGTGAATTGCCTATAGGTCTTCACCTGGGGGTGGGTCTTGTGAGAGTCCCCTTTCCCACACTGGCATGCCAGTTGGGTGTTGTCACTGCGCCACTTTTGTTTAGACAACCACACTGTTGAGATTTCATGGGCCCAGCTCTCCTGTCATGTATAGAGGACACTGTCTTAGAGCAGGCGCCCTGGTCCTCAGCTTCTACAGTTTGTTTAAATTGACCCCCAGTGGTTCTCTCTCACCTCCCCCATCTCACTCATGTTCACTCGACCGCAGAATTCTCCTTTGCATTTTTACGTCTCATGTGTTCTATTATCTTCCCACTCCCTTTCTTTAGAATCCTTTGTGGGGGCGGGCTGGGAGGAGAGGAGGGAAGGGAAACCGAGGCCAAGATGTATAATAAATAAATCAATAAATAAATTTAATTTTAAAAAAAGAACCTCTTTTCCCTGCTCAAGGCCACCCTTCTGTTTTTATGACCTACCTACATTTATTTCCACATAAATAAAAATTAGAATCTGGGCCAGAGAGGTGGCTCAGTAGTTAGAAGTACTTCCTGCTCTCCCAGAGGACCCGAGTTCCATTCCAGCACCTACAATAGATAGCTCACAACTACCTATCTCTCCAGCTCTAGGGGATCCAAACCCTCTTCTGGCATAGGTGGGCACCTGTACCCACACTCCATATGCACAAAGACACACACGCATACACATACACTTAAAATTAACTCTTTAAAACAAATTCAAATATGAGAAGGAACATGCAGTGTTTGCCTTTCTGAGTCTGGGATATATTGCTCGGTATAATTTTCAGATCCACCCATTTCCTGAAATTCACACAGTTTCATCTTTGTATAATTGAATAAAATTCCACTGTGTAAATGCACCACCTCTTATCATCCGTTTGTCTGTCGACTGGCATCTAGACTGAGTGTCATTTTCTTGCTGTGACGAGGCCACCGATGGACACGGATGTGCAGGCATCTCTGGGGTGGGTAAATGTCCAGGTGACAGAGCTGAGTGATGTAGCAGCTCTAATTTTAGTCTCTTGAGAATCGCCACGTCGGTTCCCATAGTGGCTGCCCAAGGTTACACTCCCACCAGCAGTGAGTGAGGTTTCCTCTTTCCCCTCGTTCTCCCAGTACTAGTCATTTGTATCTGGATCTTAGTCGCTCTGACTTCTCCAAGCAGCTTTAGCTGGCTCTTCCCTATTATTATCTTAGCCATTCCCTGTAATGACTAAGGATATTGAGCACTTCAAAATACGTATTGGCCCCCACAGTTAGGAATCCCACAAGAGGACCAAGCTGCACAATTGTTACAGATGTGTAGAGGGCCTAGGTTGGACCCATGTAGGTTCCCTGGTTGTCAGTTCAGACTCTGTGACTTCCCATGAGCCCAGGTTAGTTGATTCTGTGGGTTTTCTTATGATGTCCTTGACCTCTCTGGTTCCTACAATCCTTTCTCCTTCTCACTGTCTCTGACGCTTTTATGGCCTTTTGGGACCCTATTCCTCATACTGGGTCCCCTTGTTCAGCCTTAGTACAAAGGGAGGTGCTTAGTTTTACAACAAGCTGCTATGCCACATTTTGTTGATATCCATGGGGAGGCCTGCCCTTTTCTGAACAGAAGTGGATTATGGCGGGGGCGGAGGGGAATGGGAGGAGAAGAGCGAGGGAAAACTGATGTAAAATAAATAAATAGGAGAAAAAATTACTTATTGGCTGTTTATGTTTTTTTTCTCTGAGAATTACCTGCTTGGTTCATCGGCCTATTTATTGATAGGCAAGGGATTTTGGGTGTTCAATTTTATAGTTACTATATATTTTAGGTATTAGCCCATTCTTTCATCCTATAAGCTGTCTGTTCCCCTTGCTAACTGTTTTCTTTGGCTTTCAGAAATGTTGTAACTTTGTAAAATCCCATTTATAATTCCTGGGCGATTTCCTATTGGCGTCCTAATCAGGAAGTTCTTGCTCTGTCTACATCTTGAAGAGGTGTCACTCTGCTTTCTCCTAGCGATTTCAGTAACCCAGACAATTTGTTTGTTTGTTTTTTGTTTTGCAAACAAGATCTCACTATGTGTCTCTGACTGGCCTGGAACTCACTATGTAGAGTAGGCAGGAGAGATGCAACCATGAAATCTCTAAACAAAATTCAGGCTGGCCTTAAACTCAGAGATCTATCTGACTGGGTCTCCTGTATGCTGGGATTGAAGGTATGCACCACCAAGTCCAGCAGCAATTTATGTTTTAAATTAAGATAATTTTAATTGATTATTGGCTTCTGTATTCTCTAGAGAATACGGCTGGAGTTTATGACTCTGTATTTTCAGGGCTGATAAAATTCCATTGTGCTCTACATTTCCATTGTCCACTCAGCTCTTGATGGGTGTCTCGGCTGATTCTCAATTGCAGTGGGGTGGAGAGAGGCTAAGCCTTGAATCTCACTGGCCAACCAGCCTAGCCAAAGCCAAGAGTTTCAGGTTAAAAGACTGCTTCCAAATATACATATTGAGGATGATGGAGACTATCCACCCCCTCAACCTCCAGCCTCCATATATACCCACGTGCCCACGCATACTGACAAACATCACACACAGACACCGTGTTCACACTCATACACACTCACGCACAAACGCACAAGGAAACAAAAATTCATTTTAAAAGGAAATCTGCTGGCAATCACGTGGGGAAGAGGTGCTGGGGTCCGCGAGGAGACACAGTAGATGACAACTGTGCAGAAGGATGACCCACCAGGCGAGCCACTGTCTGATGGACGGTAAACTCACAAACAGGGTGTATGGGCCAACTGACTACAGATGCGATTGATTCCGCCTGTAATTCTCCTGTGATACCATGATCTCTTCCCACAGATGTTGGCAGTGTGCTCCTCGTCTACTGAGCACTGGTGATCCTGTAAATTGACAGAAGGATAACTTCCTCCTTCGCTGTGTACGCCTGATGAATAAAACAGGTCTCTACAGTTTAGCCTTTGTTTCGCGTGCTGGTGAAAGATTTAGAAGCCTGTTTTCCATCATTCACTAGCTGGCAAGGCAATTAAGGGCAAGTTAGCTAGACTGAGGGTCTCTGTGCACAGATGGCAAGCTAGACTTTTCCCAGATTTACCCAAGAACAGAATTGCAGATGTCTGGTTTGTTACATCAAGGTCTTTTGGACACAGAGGAACACTATCTCTAGCCAGGCCTGAATGATAACAGAGACCATGAATATTCCGTATTACATTCCTTAGCAAGCCTCAGTTTATGGCACAAAATTCAAGGCTCTGTTAACTGTTTATGTTAAAGTCCTAAAATTTATATGGCTAACAGGAAGAACAATTAACCAAGTTCAGAGAGAAACGACATTACGTGGGAAAAGTTTCACAGATAGCCGGGGCCACAGAAGCTGGTCTGGCCTCACAGCCTTGAATAAGAAGGTTACAAGCTTCCCTCCTTGTACTCTGAGGCAACATACAGGATGAGAAAAGCATCTTTATGCTTGGGACTTTTCAGTGCCAGCCCTTGTCAAAGAATGCTGAAACACCTGGTGCTCTTTGCCCGCCCCCCTCCCTGCACCCTGCCCTGTGTTGCCATGGTAAATGGCTCTGCTCCTTATCATTTACTCAAGGAATGCATTATGACCCTGAGAAATAGCTTTGTGACTTCTTTACTGCCTAAAGTTTCTTGTTAAATGTACATATAAGTTGTATGAGCAGAAAATTTTCTTTGCAATAAACAACATGGCTGAAAACCACAATAGAGTAGCAGTTAAGAGCACTGTTGCTCTTCCAGAGGACCCAGGTTGGGTTCCCAGCATTCACATGGCAGCTCACAACCATTGGGGATTCCAGTTCCAGTGGACTTGGGTTCTTGTGACTCCACAGGCTCTGCATACACATGGCACACAGACACACATGCAGGCTGAACGCTCACATACATAAAAATAATAACTCTCAAAAAAATAAAAGTTCAAGGTACATGCCAGTCATGGTGGCACACACCTTTAATCCCAGAACTCAGTAGACAGAGGCAGGCAGATCTCTGTGACTTTGGGGCCAACCTGGTTTACAGAGTGAGTTCTAAGGCAGCCAGGGCTACATAATGAGATCATGTCTCAAGAATAAAAAGAGCAAGGTACAGTTTTGTGTATGTATGAAAATGTCACAAAGAGTCAATTTGATTTATTGATCTCATTTCTAAATACTTCAGTGAGGGTCTTCTAACAAAAGGTCAGTTCTCTTACATGACATATTTACCAACATCATTGAGTTTGATGTTGATAAAATAAACTAAGATCTCATCTACCTTGAATATTCTGGTTCATTGGGACACCCAGAAATACTACTGTTTCTCAGCCTGTGGGTCGCAACCCCTTTACCATCCTGCATATCAGATATTTATGTTACGATTCATAACAGTGCAAAATTACAGTTACGAAGTAGCAATGAAGATAATTTTATGGTTGGGGGTCACCACAACATGAGGAGCTATGCTAACTAAACATTGGGTAGAGAACCACTGGTTTAAGCAATCCCCAAATCACAGTCTCTACAGGCTCAGCCCAGGACCTTGTTCCCTACCTACCTCTGAAGATGTCTCAGCTACAAGCTCTGATAATCATTTGACTGGCGGAGCTTTCTCTGCAGTTCCAGGGACAGTGGAACCTCTGCACACAGGGCAAGTAATGAGAGGAACAAACGTCGGCGATTTGAACTTTGATCTTGCTTCGAACTGGGTCAGATCGATCTCAGATCTTAAGGTGGGTACGAGCAGGACCTTGTGCCTGGTTCCTGCTTTTCTTCTTGCTACAGGCAGCCTAGATCGGGCCAGAACAAGATTCACCTCCACCTGACTCCTTCCACAGCACACTCAAAAGCCTGGACGGCTGTGGGAGTGGGAGGAAGGTCCGCACATCTCAGTAGCCCCGTGTGACGCCGTTGCAGAGTGCCACCCACCTTTCTCCTCGTTTCTCCATTGATAGCATCATCCTAACAGTGTCCTGTGGGCTCTATGCTAGGGGGAACATGACTCATCCAAGAGGGGTTAGAAATCAGGATCACCACATAAATGTCACACCTAGGCTTGGCGGCCGGAGGGATGACTCAGGGATTGATAGCATTTACAGCTTGTAATGTTGTGTTTATTGTTACTATTTTTCTGCGGCTGTGGTAGAACACCACGACCCAAAGCAGTTTATGGAAGAAATAGTTTGTCTTGACTTGGGGGTTCAGAGGGATAAAAGTCCATAGCAGGAAGGCATGGGCACAAGAGGCAGGCATGGTGGGAGGACCAAGAAGCTGAAAGGTCCCATCCTCAGCCACGATCCTGAAGCAGAGAAAGATAACTGGAAGTAGAATGAGGCTATGAGCTCTCAAAGTCCACTGTTCCGAGCAGCTCAGCGAGGCCACACCTCCCATAACATCCCCAAACAATACCAACAACTGGGAGCAAGGCTTCAAACACGAGCTTGTGAAGTACACTCTCATCCAAACTACCACAGTGCTCTCGCAGAGATCCCAGGTTTGGTTCCCAGCACCCACAATGCAGCTCCCAACCACCTGCAACTCGGGTGCCAGGGGATCTGCTGTTTACCTGTGTTTATATGCACCACCTATGTGCAGTGCCCACGGAGGCCAGAGGAGGGCGTCTGATCCCCGGAGGAGCTGGAGTTAACCGCGATTGTGAGTCACCTGATGAGGGTGCTGGGAACTGAACTCAGGTCCTCTAGAAGAGTGGCGAATGTGTTCTGAGACACCTCCCTTAAGTCTATGAATATTTTCAATGTAATGCATGTTGTAAATATTTTCTATGACTCTAAACTATTTTACCATTTTGGGTTTTTGTAGTTGTTGTTTTGTTTTTTTGTAGACAAAATCTTGCTGTGTAGTCCGGGGTGGCACCGGGCTCACAATCCACCTGCCTCCACCTCCTGGATAGCAGGTGTATGCCACCACATCCAACTTTTATTGCGTTTCTTTTCATTTTATATGTGTGTGGGGGGGGGTGTCTTGGCTGGATGCATGTCTGTGCACTGCTTGCATGCCTGGTGCCTGTGGAGACCAGAAGAAGGTACTGGATTCTGTGGAACTGGAGTTACAAATGATTGTGAGCTACCATGTGGGTGCTGAGAATCAAACTAGGATTCTCTAGGAGAGCAGCCAGTGCCCTTACCCGCTGAGCCACCTCTCCAGCCCTTCTCTGCAACATCTCAATGGGATCTGGGCAGCATCGCTTTTTGCACAGGAAATAGTAACCCCTTATCAGGCTCGGAACTGTCAAGCTTTTCCTCCCACTCCGTGGGTTACTTCTTTACACTGTGGCTTCCTTTGATGGACAATGGCTTCTGAGTTTGTCAATCCAGAGCCACCCTGTGTGAACTCACCTTCAGCAACATCAGCATGAATCACCTGTCTTCCCCCTTGGTGTTCTTTTGGGTCAAAAAAGACTGAGAGCAGCGGAGGAGGGCTGGGAAGAGTGGGCACGTTCAGCCAATGGAATGCACTGAAGTCCTTCACGGCAGCCAGACCAACCCATGGCCGCTAGCAGAGCGACCATACGGATGAGTGATGGACAGAAGGAGATGTCGCACAGGTGTGCTCAAGCTTGCCTCTGCGTTCAGGACATGGAGAGAAGTGAGAGACACTAGAGAAAACCCCCACTTTGAGTCATGTTAGTCACACACACACACACACACACACACACGCATGCATGCACACACACACTTCAGGTTTGCCACCTGACTTCCCAAATTCATTATCCTCATTATGAATATTTTTTTTATTTGAGACAGAGTATCGCTCTATAGCCTTTGCTAGCCTGGAACTAGCTCTGTAGACCAGGCTGGGCTCAGATTCACAAAGATCCGCCTGCCTCTGCCTCACCCGTGCTGGGGTTAAAAGTGTGCACCACCACACCCAATGTTCACTGCGCTCATTATAAACCGACTTCAACCTCAATCCCCAAAATTGGGACGTGATGGTAGGTGTGAACAAGTATGGGAACCCGGGCTTAGGCTTACCCCGGACTCCAAGTGAGGAATGTTCTCGGACTGTGAGAACATGGGCAGTGCCCCCTGGGAGGGGTGGCTGTGTGAGCAAAACCCACAGGCTGGCAGTGCTCCTTGGGCCACAGTGAGAGAGAAGAAAGAGGAAAGCCCAAGTCTGGAAAGAGCAGGATGCCTGTGCGAGATGCCCTGGGTTCCCGGTGGGTACCCACAGTGGGAGTCCAAGAGCCCGGTGCCCACCATCAGTTCCGCTCCATTTGACAGGAGCAGAGAGTTCAGACTGTAGTGTGGGTGGTATTCCTGCTGGCGTCCTTTTGCCCGTGGCTTGAGGTAAGTTTGGGTTCAGGAAGCACAGCTAACTTCCCCCTCACAGGAGCTGCCTGTACAGATTCTCATAGTAGGCGAGCCATATGCCATGTGGTGGCAGTGGCGTAGACCATGGCCGGGTCCTCTCTCTCGGGCCTGTCTTTTCTGACAGGAAGCAGGAAACCTTTTCAAGCTTAAAGCTCAGATCACAGGACTGGGTCCCACGCACACTGCAGGAGTTTCCTCTGTGCCCAGCACCAAGTCTTAGCACTAGATCCCAGGGCAGGGCGGTGATAGGTTGGAATGGCCCAGAGTCAGCGCAGTGCTATTTGCAGAACTGAGTGTTCAGAGAAGTACCATCTTTCCAAACCTTCTTGCCCATCACCTACTAGGCATCTTCTTCCATTCTGGGTGCCCTCCCTGTGCCACTGCCAGCAGCAATGTCACAGAGAAACCTAACCGCTTGACTAAAGCAGCGAGCCTAGATTGTGTCCAATGAAGACACGGAGAGGGAAGGCAGGAAAGGTTTGCATCAGCTCTTTGCTGCCCCTGCTGACTAAACCGGGGAAGAGCAAGAGGGCACCTGTGCACCACTGCAAAGACTGCTCACCCCCGTACTGTGCAGCATAGAACTGAGCATCAGCAGGAAGAGCAGCTCCTGTCACCACAGCGTCAGCCTTCTAGCTGCAGGCCTTTTCTTGTCTGAGAGATACCATTAATTGTGTGTCTAGTGTATAGATATAATGTATAGAAAAGAGACTAGGTAGATGACAGAGAGACAGACAGATCTATTGTGTGGGCTGGAGAGATGGCTCAGTGAGCCTCTGGCCACATCAAGTAGCTCACAACTGCCTGTAACTCCAGTTCTGGAGGATCTAACACCTATAGCCATACTCACATGCATACACACACACACACACACACACACACACTGAAACACACAAAAACAAAATAAAAACAAAACATAAACAAATAAAATCTCATTGTGTAGCATTACCATGAACTAACTGTACCATCTTTAAATTTCTCTGTATATTTAATAGGAAGAATACTTATCTCACTTTTTTAATTGCTTCTGTTTTTTACCTGTCTTCTGCCATCTTTACTTACCCACGTAAACATTCCATAGTTACTTGTCCTTCAGTGTATGTAGCCCTCTTATCAATGCCTGAGACTATTAATGTCCTGAGTCAATATGAACATTTTTTTAAGTATAATTGTTTAATCAAAGTAACAAAATGTTGCAGTTGGCATGTAGAATGTTTCCCCCAGGCTCATGTGTTTCAACACATCGTCCCCCAGGTGGTGGCGCTGTCTGAAAAGGTTGTGCCAGGCCTGTTGGAGGATTTGGGTCAATGGTGCTTGACCTTGAGACTTCATTGCCCAGCCCCACTTCCTGTTCACATTCTACTTCCTGTCTGCAGATGAAATGTGACCACCTGACTTCCTGTTTCTATCATCTACCCTCCTGCTGTAAGGTCTCCCCCACTTTGGTAGAAAGATCTCCTTGAGTTGAAAACCAGAGTTAAACGCTTCTCAAATTGCTCCTTGTCAAGTGTCTGGTCATGTGTTTTTTTTTTTCTCCCACCTTATAGTCCTCTCTCTTCCCAGTAATATCCCTTCCCATCTCCACCTTCTAGTGCTGGGATTAAAGGTGTGAGCCATCACTGCCTGGTTCTGTTTCTCTTTTAGACTGGATCATTCTCAGGTAGCCCAGGGTGGCCTTGAGCTAACAAAGATCTGTCTGCCTCTGCCTCCCAAGTGCAGGGATTAAAGGTGTGCACCACCACTGCCTGGCCTCTATGGCTAAGTGATGACTTAGTTCCGCACTCTGATCTTCAGGCAAACTTTGTTAGATCACAAACAAAATATCACCACTCAGAGTGGCCTCTAGCCCCTCTGGCTTCTGAGTCACCCCGACCGAAGCCAGTCAGGCTTTACCACCCCGCCTGTAGATAGAGGGCGCTCTTCTCCAAGCCCTGAGATGTTCACGGCTGTTTCACACCCTACCTATAGAAGGGAGATGTCCCCCTATCAGCCTTGTGTTGTCAGGGGTTTTCACATTTTCAGTTATGGTATAAACCCACACTCCGCCAGTGTCGTGATGACTTCATTGGCTCCACTTTTCCTCAAACTGTCCCTGCCACTGCTACTTCTGTCAACAAGATTGGTCGGATCCACAAGGTAGCTGTTTTCAATTCCAGCCTTTTGCTCCCCACCATGGCTTGTGGTACGGCAGCTCAGCAATAGGGTGGATCACACCTCTAGGTTTCTCTTCCAAACAACATGTGACCACTGCCATTTTGACTGAGGCCAGGTGACCTTACCACCATCTTAACCGAGGTCAGGAGACTTCACCGCCATCTTAACTGAGAGCCAGGTCAGGTGACCAAGTTCTGCCATCTTTATTGAGGTATACCCTGCCTGGTCCCCTGGTTTACTTATGTTTTTGTCTCTAAATTCCTCTTGCTGACTCTGTTGCATGTGTGTTTTACACAGTGGCATGCTTTGATAGGGCCCACCAAGAGCATCCATTTCGCCCAATTTCTGTTCACTGTGTCTGTGTATGCGCATGCATGTAATTTAAATGCATCCGTGCTTACTGTTAAATGTTATAATTGTCTGTTCATTGCATCTCATTTCAGACTACAAAAACAATAAGTCTCATGTTTTAAACTGATATGTACTTTTAAGTCTCTTACAAAAATACTTTATATTTAATCCAACCCTCCTTTACCTATTAAGTTGAGAGCCAGTGCAATTGATCTTGGACTCAGCTCTCCAGGCAGATTGTATACTGTAGCTGTACCTGAAAAACAGCCCTCAACTGCTCAGAGATCTGGGGAATATGGCATTTAAATATTTAATTATTAAAAGACTTTTCATAACAAAAAGAGACAGGTTGGCTCCTAGCAGCAGCACTCTATTTCCTCCAAAGAAGACAGAAGACAAATGGGCACAAAACAACATCCATCTGCACTTTGATTCAACTGCAAAGCGCTGACCACTGGGGAAAACTGCCTTTCATTTAAACTGAAGATCACCAGACAGTGGACAGAATCGCTGGAATCGACAGTCTAGCTGCTCAGGTCAAGGTAGGCTTGTCTTCCTACAGTCCACACTAAGACTGAAGCAGAAACACAATGCTCTTAGTTTATGTAGAAAACCAATGGGTTTAATTTGACATAAGTTAATGAAATGTTATTTTTATATTAGGAATGAAAGCCAATTCTCTAAGCCTGAAAAGAGGTCCTTCGGAGAAAGCTAAAACAGGCTATGCCAAACAGGGAAACTTAGGAAGTTTCCAGCCCAAATCAGACAGCAGGCAAGAACACACACCATCATTTCTATCTAGCAGTGCACTGAGGGAAAGGGGGCCTGGTCAGCACTCAGAGAGCTGAGAAGGGCATTGAATTTGAAGAGACCAGCCACACACAGGGAGAACGTACTAGAAAGATTATAGGTAATGGAAAAATGTGGTAGACTAATTAGTTACAGATCCAAACAAAAGAGAGAGAGAGATTTAATTTCCATGTGAAGAGGTTAAGACAGCAAATCTGGGAACAGGACCTGCCCCTGTAGTGGGCAGGGCTAGGAGGTGTAGGAGATGATTGGGTCCCGCTGGCTCCGCTTGACTGTAACAGACAAAGGGCCGTCCCAGCAGTCATCCCAGAGCCTGTTTCTCTCTCTTCTCACAGCAGGGTCTGGGTAAACCCAGCCATCCTCGGCCAGGACTTACCACCCGTCCTTCCAGCACCATGACACCTGTGTCACCTGTCCAACTCCTGCTGGTGCTCAGCCTTGCACCCCAGCTGGTGTCTGGAAGTCCCAAGCAATACTTTCTGAGTAGGTGCTGGGCTTGGGCTCCAGGGGAGGGAAGGGGTTCACTCCCATGGAAGAGAGAATGTCTCAGGGAAGACATGTAGAAAAATTCTCAGTGAACAGAATTGTGCCACGTTCAAGGGTCCAAGCTTTATAGTCCGACAATTCAGGCTAGAAGCTCTGCTCTGCTTCCTCATTGCCTGGCTCCAAACCCTCCAGATAAATGGGTTTGGGTTTTTCAAATGTAACCTCATAATATAAATAATGATATAGAGACAGGAGGAAGGAGAAATGAGCTGGCACATTCTCCATGGAGCACTCTTATTAGACCACGAGACTTCCCACAAAAAGTAGTTACAATAAATGTCAGCCTCATCCTCCTGATTAATTTCACTGTCCCTGGCTCCATCGGGGATGTTGGGTCCCACTGTACAAGCTTCAAGACAGACAGGACAATGAAGCAGGTGGAAATCAAGATCCAGTCTGCGTAACGTTGGTCTTGGAGGATATGTGGGGAGGGAGGAAAGGGGAACCTTGCATTTTATTTCACTTTTTTATTTATGTAAAATCCAGAGGCACTGCACGATCACCAGTGACTAGTATCCACAGACAAGTATAGACGAGTCTGTCTCATTGGCCACTGCTGCCCAGTTTAACCTGACCAGGGCAACAATGACTGTGGGCCACCACACAGTAGGAAGAAGTGTGCATTCTTCTATATTTGGGGCTCAGGAAAATGATATGACTGATAGCTCATGTTTTGGGGGAGTCTCAGTTCTGTTTGCAGAGCTTCTGGGAGGAAAAGGAGAAGCCCAATCTTGACATCCCATTCTGAAATTCCTACCCATCTCATCACAGAAAAGGCCACTTTGAGAACTCGACTGAACTGGGTCCCAGTTCTCTGATCCAGCACTTGCAGTTTGTTGGGTTCATGGTTACACCAAACTTACCTTCTGTTTAGTCTTCCTCCATACAATCGGCCTATGTTTGGTTGACTCTAGTCTAAATCGTTAAGGAGAGGTTAAAAGACTTTCTCAAGTCCACACAATAAGTTCTTACAAATTAGGTGGCCAATACCACTTTTGTTTTGCTTTGTTTTAGCTTGCCACACATACATACACATCCATATCCTTGAAATGGACCCTACCAGGGTCTATAGGGACCCTGAATCTGATCTGCAGGGATCGTGAATGTACAATAAGCTCAGAATTCAACCAAATATTCTTGGATCAGATATCCATCCCTAATTCACTGAACAGAACTCAGATGAAGACAGGAGCTAGAAGCAAAACCTGTTTCCACCCCTGGAGAGCACATAGGAGAAACGAGGCGGCTGCTGCCTGTTCTTTCGACCATTCTTGCCTATTCTCCATTCCAGAGTATATCTTGGAACCTCCACCCTGCAGATCCGAACCTGAAGACTGCAACACCTTCTGTACGCAGCAGGAGGAATGTCCAGAAAATCTCCAGTGCTGTTCTGCCTTCTGTGGGATAGTCTGCTCCTCAAACAAAGACCCACTGCCAAACACGTAAGGGTCTCCTCTCCCAGCCTAGGCACCAGAGCTGCCGGCAGAGGCCAACAGCAGCGCCTCTGGCCCATGGTTGTAATGTCTCTTCCTCCTTTTTCCTTTAGTCTCATTATTGTTGTTATTGCTGTATTGCCAACATTATCTCTGTCTTTTCCAAGGATAATTTTCACAAAACTTCTAATTAAGAGAGATTCCTCAAATTGCACAAGCCCTCTCCCCTGCCCCTGCCTCTCTGAACATACTCCCAACCCCCTCTGCCTCTCTTCTGAACCCCTTTCCCAGACTCTTCCTTCATCCCAGCATCTGCCTGGAGTGATGTATCTGGGCATACACATGGCACCAAATCCCCAAAACAAATCTGTTCTGTTTTTGTTTCCCCTCCTTTCAGCAGACACTGTCCCCTGTTCCTCGATGTTCTCAGACTCAGGAGGTCAGCTCCAGGAGGGCTATGGTTGACAGACTAGGCATACGCATCAGCCCTGAGTCTTCCAAAGGAAAGGACTCTGGGTTGGAGAAAAGACTCCAGGGTGCTGATGAGATACCGTGGCCCCTCTCATACAGGCACACCTGATCTTTTTTCTAAGAGAGCTCCTCTTTCCTTCTTCCTTTCTTTTCTCCATGAACAGATGAAGGTCCTGCTTGCCCATGTCTCACAGGAAGAATCAGTGACCCACAGCGGGAGATTTAACCACTCAGTGTCTTCAGAGAGGGTCCAAATGCCTCGCCCTTTGCTGTGTGCCCTGCCCTGAGCAAATAAATGCCCAGATGCATCTACTATGTGCAGAGTGATAGTGTAGATCTGGAGTCAAATACCTGGGAGCCCGTCTACCATGTCTTAACTGGGTGACCTCAAATGAATTAGCCCAACTCTGAATAAACTTTCTCTCATTAAGACAAAGATGATGACAATGGCACTAAAATCAAAACCACAAGTTATCTGGAAGCAGTCACTCACCTCATATTTAATGTCCCATACATTTTACTGGTCCCATGACCAGTTCTCTCTGCAAAGACTAGCCCGTACAATTAAATGCCACACCACATCTTTCAACCATTCAACGTTAGACTCCAAAGACACAAAAAAGATGACACTGTTGTCATTTAGTTCCTCCTCCTCCTCCTCCTTTGCTGCAGCAGAGCTCAGTTTCATGTTCTACTTTCAAGTGGGACTGATAGGAAGTAAGAATTACAGCGTTGAAAACAGACTGGCTGCTAATAGAGGTGCAAATATTTCTCTTCCACAGATACAAGAGACTCAAGACTACTCCGCATGCTTGACATTCGAGCCATGCTCGCCAGCACACTGCACAAGATAAGGTTCTCCTGACTCCTTGTAGGAGACCTCCTCTGCCTCTCCCCGCATTCCCCCAAACCACCAGCATTCTCACAAGGCCAGAATAGCCTCCTTGGCGGGCAGATTGCCAGCTCCCCCATTTTTCACTTCACTGGGTCCATCTTTGAATTCATTCCCTGGAGGCAGACGATGGTCTACAACAGAAAGAAGCAGAGTCATAGCCTAAGGGGACTACAGGACCCTCAGACCTGAGGCTTTGCCAAGGAACATTGTTCCAGCCTTCTGTGGGCAAGCACCGTGGGCAAGAGGTCAGACTTCATGCTCTGTGAGTCATTGGTTAACTCACCGTGCCTCTCTGGGACAATTAACCTGCTCATGCGAAAGAGAAAGAGGCCACCTGTGCCGTAGGATGTTGTGAGGATGATACAAGGTTGCACAGATGGAAGGACACGGTCACCGACGAGACCCTGCAAAGATGAGAACACATGATGCCACTCTGACCAGGTTCTAGGTGTTTGCTCTTTAAAAAGGTAGAAAGGGGGTTGCCTTTATCATTTGACTGAGATTACAAAAAGCAGTAAATAAAATGCTGGTAAATAAAGTTCCCTGTCCCTCTACCACCAAAATAAAAATGGTGTTTATCACTTGGTGCATTTTGTTAAGAGCATTCTTTTTTTTTTTTTTAATGTAGGAGCTGTGCTAAGGAAAAGGCTCATTGGTTAAGACTGCTTGCTGCTCTGTTGTGAGGACTAGGATTTGGATCCCAGTACCTCGCAAACGTCTATTAACTCCAGCTCTAAGGGATCCAACATCCTCTTCTGGCCTCCCCAGACACCTGCACACACATGGGTACATGCAGGCATATGTGTGTGCAAGCACACAAACATATAACAATAAAATGGATTTTTAAAAATTAAATGCACAAGTGTGTGGTCTGTTGGTGGTAGGATGTTCCCAGAGTTTTCAAATAAGAATAGCGGTATCTCAGCTCCAAGTGCTCCCACTGACCACGTACAGAGAGAATGTTATGTGAATGCAGGTAAGGTTAGCACAGCAGAGCAGGTGCATGAGCGCTGCCTTGACCCTTTCACAGCCCCTGCCAAGCCCAGCACTTCCTGCTACATCAGGAGCATCACCCTGGCCATCAGCCAGCACAGCAGCCTTCTAGATAATCCCAGACTGTGCAGCAGAAAGACGTGGGACTAGAGTAAGAACCTTCGTACACTCTTGGGAATCAGTCCAGCTTAGCTCTGCTGATGTAGTTATGTTGGGCTATTCTCAATCCCCAGAGACATAGAGATGAAGAGCAATTAACCCTAGCGTGGATTATGAAGATCAAATGAGATGATGCGTGCAAACCCCTCACGAGGACGCTGACAGAGTTCAAGAATGTTATTACCTGTGTCTAGTCAATCCGTTATCCAAAATTCTTGTTTTATAAAGAAATCACAAGAGGCCAGTGGGCATGAGTCTCTTGCCAAGACTAATGAACAAACTTGATAACCTAAATCTGATCCCCCAGATCCTCCATGGTGGAAGAAAAAAACTAAGTCCCACAAGCTGTCATCTGACCTCCCCGTGTACACTGTGGCGCACATGCGTGTGCACCTGCACACACAAACACACTCAATATTCATGTAAAGTGTACATTCCAATATAAATGTTTAGTGGGTTAGATGGTTAGTTTATTGTTAATTTCTCTAGTTTCTGTCTGAATTAACTCAAGTCGATGAAAGCGAGCTAAGAGTTCTCTAATACTTGAAAGAGGGCAGGATGTAGTCATGGATAGTCCTTGCACCTTTGAAAGATAAGGGGATGAAAGTCACAAGAGATTGTCTGACTGAACAGTGTGATCTCAGTGTCTGTCCTAAGCTTCCAGGGAACTCTGTGCCCCCTGCAGAGCCCCTACAAATGACACAAGTCTGGAAATGTCCGGTCGCCTAGTCCCACAGATCCTCGTTTCTATCCATTGCACACCACCTAAGTGAACTTTGTCCCAACTCCAACCCAATGCCTCTCTTTTGAGAACCTTTCTGATCCAGCTGTCTCCCTGGTAACCCCTAACCCAGAGCAAGAAGGACTGTTCTGGAAAACCTGAAGCCTCCTTTTACTACCAGAAGCCAACCAAATAAGGTTCAAATTGCCCTGAGTGAGCCCGGCAGGTCTTTCACGTTCAAAACACAGCAATCACTCTTAGATACTCAAGTTTGATCTATAACGCTCTTAGGCACTGAATATGGACATCTGTGCTGTTTATAATGAAAAAATTAGCCCTGAGTTCTGCCTCGTGTTCGGCTATGGGTCTGCATCTTCTCCCATCAGTTGTGGGTGAAGCCTCTCTGATGAGGATTGGGCTAGCCTCATCTATGGACACGGCAGAGCATCATTTCTGTTACGCTCACACTTCGTTCTTTCTAATACACCAGGCCAGTTTTTTCTCTGCTTTTGAAAACCAGAACATGGGAAGGAAGCGATTCTTTTGAAATTCCTTGCTCTGATGACCCAGCCCTTCATAGTTAAGCATATGCATATGCTCTGGTCCCTAAGCTCGCATTGTCTCTACATGAATATGGAATTCATTATCAGGGGTCTAATCAGTTTGGGACCTTTAGCTTCATGGCTGGGTACTCAAGCGCTCAGCATTCAACTCAACACATCATAAAGCCCAATTCAGGATCCCTCCCACCAAACCAAACTTGAAGTATAAGAGCATTCAACAGCTTCTAACCGCTGCTTGCTCCACCATGAAGCCTGCTAAGATGGGGTTTCTTCTAGGAATCTTCATCTTCTGCTCAGTCACTGCCTCAGTACTGAGTGGTGTTGCCAGGCTCACTCACAATATCTGCAGAGAATACAAAGGTATGGATAAGGTTAAAATAGAAGGTAAACTCCAAGGCCAATTATGAATGAGGGGGAAAGAAATGAAAACAGTTCCACTGGGGGTGGGGGTCAGAAGGCTCCTCTTTCGTGGCAACACCTGCCAACCTTCAGTGCCTTAACCCGGGGCATTATCTTCTTCGGGGGACTTGCGGATGTCCAGAGAGGATAAAAGCAATATACAGTATAAGTAAGTCCTTTCCAGATAGAGAACTCCTTTGTAGGAGGTCAAAAAACTGCCAGCATTTTGTGACAGGGGTTTTGTGGCATATTTCAAAGAGTTCATACCTTCCAAGAGCATGACTTCCAATGAGAGAGGATTTTAGAGAGTAATACCATTGAGGTCTAGCCTACATTTGACTACAGAAGACATCTGAGCACGCTGTACCTATATGGAAGAGTTTACAGTGTGGCTATGACCCATAATGAGACTTTCTCCTGAAGCCCGAGTGATACAGTCTCTGCTTTGATTCAGATTCCAAACTCTGGCCCTGTCACTCAGCATACGTGTGCCTCTGGACAAGACTGTAAGCCCAATGATCATCTCCTCCCCAACCCCACTTTGCCTATATGTAAAACAAAAACTAGAAAATCAGACAGTATTTATGACTATAAAATAAAATTGCACGTGTGGCGAGGCCAAACCAAGTAGTGTTACAGACCGGCAGCTTGAGAGAGGAAGGTGGGCACTGAGCACTGGGCTATCAATACGGCCACCGGTGTGACTATTTCAATCATCCCTACCCACCACTTGGCCAATAAAAAACGAGACAACTGCTTCTTGGAAAGCAAGAGAAGGAACAGCAAGATATGGGGGTGAAAGATATCATGCTTCTGGTTGTAGAATGAGTAAGTAGACAGTGGGGTGTGTGTGTGTGTGTGTGTGTGTGTGTGTGTGTGTGTGTGTCTTCAGCAGCAGCTGAAAGGCTAGGCAATGAGAACATGGAGGAGCAGAATGCCAGGATAGCCTGCAAGGTTGTCACTTTGCACAAGCTGAGCCACTCACCATCTGGTCCTTCCCCAAACCACTGCCAGGGACCCACCATCTGGAGGTGCAAACTGTACTGGACAAAGGTGGCTTTGCCGTGTGACTCTGCTTACAGCAGAAAGGCAGAACCTCTGCGGCCCTGAACAAGAATGTTTCCAAGCTAGAGGGAGGAATTTTTCTTTTAGTGTGTGGGTGTCTACACCTGCATGCGTGCAATTGTTCATGCATGCTTATGAACCATGGCATGCATGTGGAGGTCAGAGGACAACTGGAGGGAGCTTGTTCTCTCTTCCCCCCACATGGGCTCAGAGAGAGAACTCCAGTTGTCGGCTCCTTAACCCCCTAAGGCACCTCACCGTCCCAAGTAGAAACTTTCAAGGGCCTCTGAATAGAGACAACACTTGCTCTTGAGCCCCAACCATCGTCCTCTAATTCCGTGGCAACTTCTCTCGCAGAGTCTTGTAATATGGACATGGATCCTGGCAGCTGCTATGAGGTCCATTTTAGATTCTTCTACAACAGAACTGCCGGCGAGTGTCAGAGTTTTGTCTTCACTGGCTGCAATGGTAACCTTAACAACTACAGGCTGAAAATAGAGTGCGATATTGAATGCAATGAAGAATACCGGACAGTACGGTAAGGCCTCCAACTCAGCTTTGGTCTTTCGAGAGAATGGCAAGAACAGGCTCTGAGATTCAAGGGTAGAGAATTTAGTCAAGAGCTTACCCTTTTGGGGACGTGAAGAGGGAGGATTGTAACAATAGAAGGTTCTACTGGGTAGGCCGGGATCTCAGAAGAAATTGTTGATTTTGGACAGGTAGTGGAGACACATGCCTTTAATCCCAGCACTCGGGAGGCAGAGGCTGGCAGATCTCCGTGAGTTCAAGGCCAACTTGGTCTACAGAGAGAATTCCAGGACAGGCTCCAAAGTTACACCAAGAAACCTTGCCTCACAGAAATAACAAAAATTGCTGATTTTGCAATTAGAAAAAAAAAAACAAACTCAAATGTCCAGGGAGAAAACTGTAGCTATTATTTGGCACACCATCAGGTATGTGTTAACAATTACCATATATAACACAATTTTACATTAAAATAGCTACACGAAGCCTCCACCACCAACGACGATCCCACCAACTAAGGCCACAACTGCCCCAAAGTCTGAAAACCTGCATATTCCAAAAAGAAAACCCTTCCGACTGACAAGACGTAGAAAGTACAGAAAGTCCCAGGAGTACAAAAGGCACCACAGGTCCAGAGGGTGGTACCAGGCCAGGAGTCAAAGGAAGGCCGCCACAAAGGTCAGTGTCTGGTTCAGGCTTCACCTCCCATGGGTCCACAGCTCCCTAAGAAACTGGGCTTTGCCTCCCCGAGTCCCAAAGACAATGACTACTCTAAACCTTGATCAGAGAAGCTTCTCTTTGCAGTGAATGAAGAGACTCACGGCTGCTCAAGCTGCTAAGAGATTCCAATGCTGCTGAGGGCTCAGGTCTGGGGCATTTATACCATCTCCTCTAAGGGGGGGGGGGGGGTAAGAGCTGAGTAATGAGGAGCGGAGCTGCAGAACCCTGTCTTCTAGGCAGGCACGGACTCTGCGACCGTGAACCCGCTGCAGCTGCAGCTGCATACACTACTCCTTCACAGACCTAAGTTTCACAACAGTCAGTCTTAAATGGGAGATGGGCTCAGGCTTTCTCTCCCGGGAAACTACTGACTGTTGGTGGATACCGGTGAAAAGCAGCCATGACCTTCTGTTGTATACCCACTCGTAAGTCCAACGGGCTCCACGCCCGTTGTAACATGCATAGCCGCAGCTAAAATCAGTGGGTCACAAAACAAAATGACGTGAATTCAAGAAAGTGACCTGAGCCGGGCGGTGGTGGCGCACGCCTTTAATCCCAGCACTCGGGAGGCAGAGGCAGGCGGATCTCTGTGAGTTCGAGGCCAGCCTGGTCTACAAAGGGAGTTCCAGGACAGGCTCCAAAACCACAGAGAAACCCTGTCTCGAAAAACCAAAAAAAAAAAAAAGAAAGAAAGTGACCTGTAGGGGTGTGGCAAAGAGATGAGAATAAGTGGAATAAAAACAATCAGAATGCAAAGTGTGTGCGTGTGTGTGCATGGGGGGGGTGAGCATGTGTGTGCGTGCATGTGTGTGAGAAATTGTTAAAGAATAAATTACTGAAAGATCTGAGAAAATAAGATTAAATGAAAATTGCTGTACAGTAGATTTATATTATGATTTTCACTTGCTAGGTGAGGGAAACGAATCCACTATAAGAAACCAATTGAAGCCGGGCGGTGGTGGCGCATGCCTTTAATCCCAGCACTTGGGAGGCAGAGGCAGGCAGATCTCTGGGAGTTTGAGGCCAGCCTGGTCAACAAGAGCTAGTTCCGGGACCGGCACCAAAGCTACAGAGAAACCCTGTCTCGAAACCCCCCACCCCCCCAAAAAAAGAAAGAAAAGAAAAAGAAAAAAGAAAGAAAGAAACCAATTGAAGCCTGGCAGTGGTGGCACATACCTTTAATCCCAGCACTTGAGAGACAGAGGCAGGCAGAGCCAGGACTACTCAGATATACCCTGTCTCAAAACAAAACAAAACACACACACACACACCAAAAAATAAATAATTACCCACTAAGTAGTATCATAGCAAGCTGCTTTGGGTTTTGCTTTTTATTTTTAATCAGCTCTGACCACCATGAGCCCCCAATCAAATCTTTGCATTTTGGGGCCTTCTAAATCTCCAGAGTGCCATGCTATTTTCTACAGGTGAAGCCTGAGCCCCAGCTAACCATTTCCAAGTTCTTAGAACTAGAAGTTCAGTGGCTTCTGCCCAGGCAGTACAGCGACTGGCTTCCATAACAGAGAGACAGAAAGGCCTAGGGGATGACTCAAAAAAAAAGGACCAGCTCTGATTTCAGTCCCCCTAATGTGTCCTTAGAGAGGCTAGAGCATGGGCAGTGGCTATCTTTAGGATAAACGAAACAGATTGATGCAACAGAGGGTCCCCTGCTAGAGGGGTCATTCTCTAGGACTGCCCAAGACAGAAATGGCCGACACTAAGCCAGGGAGACTCTTTTGTAACCTGCAATATGAATCTTCTTTTTCTACTGAAACAGAACATCAGAGCCTGAGCGTGAGCCTGAGAGCAGGTGCTTTCGTGGACGTCCTCGGATGGGCCACCTGAAACAACACTGGAAGAAGGTGCAGGCCAATGCTGAAATCTTTGGGAAGTGTCCACAATCCTGGACACTTCGATTTGCTGCTTTCCTGTTCCTAATTTTGTCTTTCCTGAGAAATTACTGCCATCATTAAAAATGAAAGGCTCTTCCTGCGGTGTGCCCTTCTTCTGTCTTCACCCCATTGCCTTATGTCAGCGGGTTCCACACTTTAGATCTCTTACTCTTGAGCAATTTTTCATACATCCAGACAATGCTGAAGCCAGCCCAGTACAGCTGACCAGGAAATTCAGCTGAGCAGTGCCTCCACAGCAGCAAACCTGGTTGATTTTAGCCTTCAAACCAAATGCAGCATCGACCCTCACACTTACCTGGAGTGTTTCTTCACTCAAGCAAACTTTTCTTCCTCAGACCTCCTTTGTTAACTGATCTCTTAAGTTGTTCCTTGTTTATTAGTAATCATTTAGGTAGCCTTAGGAGCTTGGTGATTAAAACTTAACTTGATTACTGTCAGCTTTCCCAGAAAAACAAACCTTAACCTCATTCTGTTATCTTTGTTTTACCTACCAAAAGAATGACCATCCATAGACAGACTCTCAAGTCTGAAGATAGTGACCAGGTATGGCCTGGCCGTCATCTGCCTGGTTGTAGTATCCTCAGATTGACCATTTCAACTCTGAAATTTCTTGGGTATTCCAGATGAATCTTCACTGAAGTCGAATTATCCTTTCTATATTGGAGAGATGGCCCAGAAGTTAAGAATGCCTTCTGCCCTTGCAGAGAACTGTAGTTTGGTTCTCAGCATCTAGATCAGGCATCTCACAGTCCCCTGTAACTCCAGCTTCAGAAAGACAGACACCCTCTTCTGGATTTCTCAGATATCTGCACTCATATGCACATAGACACAAATATACATAAAGCTGTTAAAACTCAAAAAAACTAATAAATACTTTCTCCTTTACAAAGCAATGGTGAAATCAAACGCATTCCATAAGAAAATAGAAGCCTGTTGTTGGGGTTTCTGTCCTGCCCCATTCCCGCAGTCATTAAGTCCCAAAGAAATCACACAGAGGTCTACATTAATTATAAACTGATTGGCCCATTAGCTTGGGCTTCTTATTAACTCATAATTTCTATAGCCCATTATTAGCCATTATTCTTATCTGTGTTAGCCATGTGGCTCAGTACCTTATTCAGTGAGGCAACCACATCTTGCTTCTTCTGTGGCTAGGCTAGGACCACAGAGGAATGGGCTTCCCTCTTCCCAGCATTCTCCTGTTCTCCTTGACCCGCCTCTATGACCTGTCTGGTTGGCCTGTCTATACTTCCTACCTGGCTACTGGCCAATCAGCATTTATTTAAAATATAATTGACAGAAAACAGACCATTCTCCCACACCAGAAGCCAAGTGTGGTGGCGCACATCTGTAATCCTACCAGATCAGGTGAAGCAAGAGGATTCAAGGGTAGCCTGGGCTACCCAGGGAAATCTAGGTCACTCGTGACCACATGAGAAATTTAAAAAATGGATTTTAAAAAAAAAAAGCAATGATAAATCTGAGCTGCGACTAACAGTCGATATCTTTAATTCCAGCACTTAAGAGGCAAAGGAAGGCAGGTCTCTGTGAGTTTGAGACCAGCCTGGTCTATATAAACAGTTCCATGACAAACTGGGCTACTCAGAAAGACCCTTTCCCAAATTAGTTAAGTGAATAAAGCTGGGAGCAGCTGCACACACCTGCAGTCCCAGCTACTCTGGGGCTGACACAGAATACTTTGAGCACAGATTTTTTGTGGGTTTTTTTTTTTTCTTTCAGATTTTATTTTTAATTATGTTTGTAACCATGTGGGTGCCCATAGAGGCCAGAAGAGGGCACCAGATCTGAAACTGGTTACAGATCGTTGCAAGCTACCTGATGTGGATGCTGGGAACCAAACTCTGTACCTCTGCAAGAGCGATTTGCACTCTTACCCAGTGAGCCAACTCTCCAGACTCAAGTCCAAGACTTCAAAACTAGCTGAGACAACATTGTGGGATCGATAATGAGAAGAGAGGGAAGAAAGGAGGGAGCGAGATCTGAAATTTAAATGTAAGATTCTTGTAAGAAAAGGTCTTATGTAAGAAAATGGAGACTTTCCAGGTAAGACAACAGGCTAAAGACTGCCTCCTAGAGAAAAAAGGAGTCAGAGTAAGAAAAGTATAGGTGGCCAGGCAGTGGCGGCACACGTCTTTAATTCCAGCACTCGGGAGGCAGAGGCAGGTGGATCTCTGTGAGTTCAAGGCCAGCCTGGTCTACAAGAGCTAGTTCCAGGACAGGCTCTAAAAACTACAGGGAAACCTTGTCTCAAAAAGAAAGAACGAAAGAAAAGAAAAGAAAAGAAAAGAAAGAAAGAAAGAAAGAAAGAAAGAAAGAAAGAAAGAAAGAAAGAGAAAAGGTATAGGTGTTGTTCAAGACAAGAAAGAGGTTTGGAAACCCACAAAAATGAAAGGATACCTGAAATGTGCAGAGAAGGGCTAAATCTGACGGGTAAATCGTACCCTGCTTGCTATGTAAGCTTGAACTGAGTTCAGATTCCCAAAACTCAATAAAAATCATAGCATGGTAGCGAGCACCTGTAAGCTGGGCGGGGGCAAAAGCTGGCAAAGCTCTGGCTCTCACTAGTCAGCCATTCTAACGAATTGATAAGCCCTGGGTTTTGTGAAAGACCCTGTCTCAAAACAATATGGTAGAGAGTATTAAAAGAAGACACTCAGTGTTGACCTCCGGCTGCCACACTCAATGTCCTTTGTTTAGACCTAGTATTCACTTATTGTTGTAGGAGCTGCAGGATGCATTCCTGCCACCCAGCTCCCGGCCGCCTGGCTAGCTTATGCCCCAAAATAACAACACACAAACTGTATTCTTTTAAACACTGCTTGGCCCATTCGCTCTAGCTCTTACTGGCTAATTCTCATATCCCTATCAACCCATCTCTAATAATCTGTGTAGCACCAGTCTTACCGGGAAAGATTCAGCATGTCTGACCTGGCGGCTTGCTTCATCACGTCTGACCTGGAGAGCAGAAGCATGGCTGGCGTCTGAGCTCACTTCCCTTCTTCCCAGCATTCTATTCTGTTTACTCCACCCACCTAAAGGCTGGCCAATCAAATGGGCCAAGGCAGTTTCTTTATTAGCCTTCCTCCATCAACTTATGAGTGAGTACATACCATATTCATCTTTTGGGGACTGGGTTACCTCACTCAGGATAGTGTTTTCTAATTCCATCCATTTGCATGCAAAATTCAAGATGTCATTGTCTTTTACCACTGAGTAGTACTCTAATTCTAATGTGTAAATGTGCCACATTGTCTTTATCCATTCTTCAATTGAGGGGCATCTAGGTTGTTTCCAGGTTCTGGCTATTATAAATAATGCTGCTATAAACATAGTTGAACAAATGCCTTTGTAGTATGATTGATCATCTTTTGGGTATATGCCCAAGAGCAGTATTGCTGGATCCTGAGGTAGGTTGATTCCCAATTTTCTGTGAAACTGCCATACTGATTTCCAGAGTGGTTGCACAAGCTTGCATCCCCCACCAGCAATGGAGGAGTGTTCCCCTTACTCAACATCCTCTCCAGCAAAAGCTATCATTGGTGTTTTTTATCTTAGCCATTCTGACAGGTGTAAGATGGTATCTTCTCAGAGTTGTTCTTATTTGCATTTCCCTGGTGGCTAAGAATATTGAACATTTCCTTAAGTATCTTTTGACCATTTGAGATTTGTTTGTTGAAAATTCTCTCTTTACCTCTATACCCCATTTTTTAATTGGGTTATTTAGAATTTTGATGTCTAATTTCTTAAGTTCTTTATATATTTTGGAGATCAGTCCTTTGTCTGATGTGGGGTTGGTGAAGATCTTTTCCCATTTAGTAGGCTGCCTTTTTGTTTCATTGACTGTGTCCTTTGCCTTACAGAAGCTTCTCAGTTTCAATAGGTCCCATTTATTTATTGTTGCTCTCAGTATCTGTGCTACTTGGGTTATATTTAGAAAGTGGTCTCCTACTTGAAGAATTGGGATAGTCGAGATGGAGGAAGGACAGATATGAGAGCAAGGAAAGAGATATCTTGATTGAGGAAGCCACTCTGGAGTTAGCAAGAATCCCAGATCTAGAAAAATGCCCAAGAACCCGCAGGGATGACCCCAGCTAAGACCCTAAGAAATAGAGGAGAGGGGGCTTGAACTGGCCTTACTCTGTAGTCAGTCTAACGGTTATCTTAAATATCATCATAGAATCTTCGTCCAGTAACTGATCAGAACAGAGGCCATGATGCACATCAGAGCACTGGACTGAGTTCCCAAGATCCAGTTGAAGAGTGGAAGGAGTGAGAGTATAAGCAAGAAATTCAAGATCATGAGGGGTTCACCCACTGAGACAGGTTGCTTGAGCTAATGGTAGCTCACCAACTACAACTGGACTGGGAGTGAACGAGCATGGGAGCAACCAAGCCCCTTCGAAGGGGGTTGACAGTTGGAGCAGACTGAGGGGCCTCTGATAGTGACACTGGGATTTGTCTCTACTGTATGTACCGTTTCTTGGGATCCTATTCCCTTTAGATGTAAACCTTGCTCGACCTAGATGTAGTAGGGAGGGCCTTGGACTTTCCACAGGGCAGGGTGCATGGCCTTCTCTTAAGTTTGGAAATGTTCCTTCTGTTTCTATTATGTGGAACACTTTGCGGAGTATAGGTATTAGCTCTTCTTGGAAGTTCTGGTAAAATTCTGCACTAAAGCCATCCAGCCCTGAGCTTTTTTTGGTTGGGAGGTTTTTGATGACAACTTCTATTTCCTTGCAGTTTATATGTCTATTTAAATTGCTCACCTGGTCTTGATTTAATTTTTGGTATATTGTAGCTATCTAGAAAATTGTCCATTTCTTTTACATTTTCCAATTTTGTGGAATACAGGTTTTTGTAGTATGACCTAATGATTCTCTGAATTTCCTCAGTATCTGTTGTTATGTCCCCCTTTTCATTTCTGATTTTGTTAATTTGTATGTTCTTTCTCTGCCTTTTAACAAGTTTGGATAAGGGTTTGTCTATCTTGTTGATTTTCTCAAAGAACCAGCTCTTTGTTTCATTAATTCTTTGTATTATTTTCTTTGTTTCTATTTTGTTGATTTCAGCCCTCAATTTGATTATTTCCTATCTTCTACCCCTCCTGGGTGAGTCTGCTTCTTTTTGTTCTAGAGCTTTCAGGTGTGCTGTTAAGTCACTAATGTGAGCTTTCTCCATTTTCTTTATGTGGGCACTGAGTGCTATGAACTTTCCTCTTAAGTCACTAATGTGAGCTTTCTCGGTTTTCTTTATGTGGGCACGTAGTGCTATGAACTTTCCTCTTAGCACTGCTTTCATAGTGCCTCCCCATAGGTTTGGATATGTTGTGCCATCATTTTTGTTGAATTCAAGGAAGTCTTTAATTTCTTTATTTCTTTCTTGACCCGGGGTAGTTCAGTAGTTCATGGTTCAATTTCCATGAGTTTGTAGGCTTTCTGACAGTACTCTTGCTCCCCCAAAATGCAAACCCATCCACCAGTCAATCCAAGTTACTAGCCCCACCCTGCCCCCAAACCCACCCATCCTCCTGCAACCTCGGTAGAATTCTGAAACACAGCTTACTCCAATACTGAGGGGACTAAGAGGTGAGTGAACAGTCACGCGGCGGAACCCCCCACTCTCTAGGACCTCCACAGTGGGACAAAACCCTGGGCCCCTCCCCCAACTCCCTTGGCTTTTCTAGCCAGCCAGCAGAAAGTTTCCTGCAGGTAGGTTCCCCCAAAACCCAACCCCGCCCACCAGACCCTCCAAGCTACTAGCTCCCACCCCACCTAAGAGCTGAGAGCTTGCTACAATACTGAGGGGACCAAGAGAGAGGAACAAGAGAGCGAACCAAGAGAGGAGACCAACAGAGCAGGCTTATAGAGACCTCAGAGGCTTTCTGAGAAACAGACATTGACAGTACAGAACAGACCAAGAAAAATTCCCAAACACTTAGACAGCCATTGCAAGGATAGAACCAAGATGGAAAGACACTCCAGCCTTATTTGAAGGAAGAAACTAGGCACCAATGCAAGAATTCATCCAACAACCTAAAAAGCAACATGTTAACACCAGAACCCAGTGGTCACACAACAGCAAGACTTGATATCCTAACCCAGAAGAAACAGAAGAAAAATACTTTAAACATAACTTTATGAAAATGATGGAGACTTTTAAAGAGAAAATGAAAAACTCCCTTAAAGAAATGGAGGAAAAGACAAACAAAAAATTGGAAGAAATTAATAAATCCCTCAAAGAAAACCAAGAAAAAACAAAATGTAAAGTAAACAGTTCAAGACTTGAAGACATAATAAAGACATAGAGATAATAAAGAAAACACAAACTGAGGGAATTCTGGTTGTGGAAAATCTAGGTAAATGAACAGGAACTACAGAGACAAGTATAACCAAGAGAATACAAGAGATAGAAGAAAGAGTCTCAAGTGCTGAAGATACTATAGAGGAAATAGACTCATTGGTCAAAGAAAACATTAAATCCAACAAATTCTTAGCACAAAACATCCAGGAAATCTGGGACACCATGAAAACACCAAACCTAAAAATAATAGGGATGGAAGAAGGAGAACTCAGCTCAAAGGTACAGAAAATATATTCAACAAAAAAAATAGAAGAAAACTTTCCCAACCTAAAGAAGAATATTCCTATGAAGGTACAAGAAGCTTACAGAACACCAAATAGACTAGATCAAAAAAAAAAGTCCCCTAGTCATATAATATCAAAATGTAAAACATATAGAATAAAGAAAGAATATTAAGAGCTTCAAAGGAAAGAGGTCAAGTAACATATAAAGGTAAACCTATCAAAATTACACCCAACTTCTCAATGGAAACCATGAAAGCCAAAAGGTCCTGGATAGATGTGCTGCAGACACTAGGAGACCACAGATGTAAGCCCAGATTATTCTGTCTAGCAAAGCTTTCAATCACCATCAATGGAGAAAACAAGATACTCCATGACAAAAACAGAGTTAAACAATATGTATCAACAAACCCAGCCCTACAGAAAGTACTAGAAGGAAAACAACAACCCAAGAAAGCTAACTGCACCCACAAAAACACAGGCATCTGATAACCCCCCCACCAGCATAACCCAAAGAAGGGAAAAACACAAACACTACTACCAAAAAATAACTGAAATTAACAACCACTGGTCATTCATATCTCCTAGTATCAATGGACTCCATTCACCTATAAAAAGACACAGGCTAAGAGAATGGGTATAAAAACAGGATCCAGCCTTCTGCTGTATACAAGAAACACACCTCAACCTCAAAGACAGACACTACCTCAGAGTAAAGGGTTAGGAAAAGATTTTCCAACCAAATGGACCTAAGAAACAAGTGGATGTAGCTGTCCTAATATCTAACAAAATAGATTTTAAACTAAAATAAATTAGAAGAGATGGAGAAGGACATTTTATACTCATCACAGGAACAATCCATCAAGATGTAGTCTCAATCCAGACCATTTATGCCCCTAATCCCAGAGCACCCAAATATGTAAAAGAAACGTTACTAAAACTTAAATCACACATCAAATCCCACACACTAATAAAGGAGACTTCAACACTTCACTCTCCCCAATGGACAGGTCAACTAGACAGAAACTTAACAGAGAAATAAGGGAACTAACAGATGTCATGAATAAAATGGACAAAACACTCCACCCAAACACAAAAGAATATACCTTCTTCTCAGCACCTCATGGAACCTTCTCTAAAACTGATCACATACTCGGTAACAAAGCAAACTTCCATCTATACAAAAAAATTGGAGTAACCCCTGTGTCTTATCAGATCACTATGGGTTAAAGTCAGCATGCTTTCTTATATTACCCAAGACCGCCAGCCTAGGGGTGGCATCACCCACAATGGGTTGAACCCTCCTGCATAAATCATCAATCAAGAAAACGCCTCGCAAGATTCCCCTCAAGTCAGTCTGGTGGAGGCACTTTCTCAATTGAGCTTCCCTCCTCTCAAATGGCTGGAGCCTGTGTCAAGTTGGTGTAAAAACTAGCCAGTAGACACAAGCTGATCTTTTTTTTTTAATTATTTATTTATTATATATACAGTGTTCTATCTGTCTGCATGCTTGCTCGCCAGAAGAAGGCACCAGATCTCATTACAGATGGCTGTGAGCCACCATGTGGTTGCTGGGAATTGAACTCAGGACCTCTGGAAGAGCAGTCAGTGCTCTTAACCTTTGAGCCATCTCTCCAGCCCCAAAAGCTGATCTTGAACCCCTGATCCTCCTGCCTCCACCTCCTCAAGGGCTGAAATTACGGACATATATCGCCATGCCCAGATGTCAGCTGGTATTTGTTTTTGTGCATGTTCTTCAAAGACCTGTGAAATCCATCTTCTCTGTGGTGTTAAGTTTTCGTCTACTTGGCCTCTTGGCTTCTGAAGGTGGGGAGCATTTTTTTTTTTTTTTTTTTTTGGTTTTTCGAGACAGGGTTTCTCTGTGGCTTTGGAGCCCGTCCTGAAACTACTCTGTAGACCAGGCTGGTCTCGAACTCACAGAGATCCGCCTGCCTCTGCCTCCCGAGTGCTGGGATTAAAGGCGTGCGCCACCATCGCCCAGCTGGTGGGGAGCATTTTTAAACCTCACATTGTGGTTTGAATTGGAGTCTCCACATTGTGTGTGTGTGTGTGTGTGTGTGTGTGTGTGATGCACACACACGCACATGCATGTATGTCTAATTTTTATGTCAACTTGACACAAGCTAGATTTATATGAAAGAAGAGAACATCAATTGAAAAAAGAATGCTTCGCCGGGCGGTGGTGGCGCACGCCTTTAATCCCAGCACTTGGGAGGCAGAGGCAGGCGGATCTCTGTGAGTTCGAGACCAGCCTGGTCTACAAGAGTTAGTTCCAGGACAGGCTCCAAAGCCACAGAGAAACCCTGTCTCGAAAAACCAAAAAAAAAAAAAAAAGAAAAGAAAAAAGAAAAAAGAATGCTTCCATAAGATCCAGCAGTAGGGCATTTTCTTAACAAGTGATTGGTGGGGGAGGGCCCAGGCTGTTGTGGGTGGTACCACCCCTGGATTGTTAGCCCTGAGTTCTTTAAGAAAACTGACTGAGTGAACCGTGTTAAGCAGCGCCGCTCCATGGCCTTTGCATCAGCTCCTGCCTCCAGATTCCTGCTCTGTTTGAGTTCCTGTCCTGACTTCCGGAGATGAGGAAGTGTAAGTCAATCAAGCACTTTTCCTCCGCAACTCTTCTTCTTTTTTTTTTTTTTTTCCTGCTATTTTATCGCTTGGCATGGGTGCTTGGCTTGCATGTGTCTATGTGTGCTTTGTGCATGCAGCACCCACAAAAGCCAGAAGACAGCGGTGGAACTGGAGTTTAGAGACAGCTGTGAGCCACCTTGTAGACACTGGGAAGGAAGCCCTGGTCCTCTGCTGAGCCCTCTTTCCAGCACCGAGGTTCTCTCTCTGGATAAAAATACAGCCTTTCTTTTCCATCCTCACCAAGGGCATGAGAATTAGCCCTGGGGCTAGAAGTAAGGGTAAGGAAGCCACCCCCACAGAGAGAAACTTACCACCGAGAGGGAAGCATGTCCATGAAATTGCTTAGTCTGAAACTGACCCCTCCTCTCCCTCGGGAGTGCTAACGGTCACTGCTGTGCTCCAAGCGTTACTCATGAATTGGTGGTTTTCCAGTAGGCCGAGCGGAAAACGCAGTGGTAGAGTTAATAACCCTCCTTGTTTTCTGTCCTGTGTCTCTTTCATCTGAAGCACCAAGTTCTGAGATGGAACACCTCACTTTCTCTCCCTGAGACACACGGCGCTAGCATTCCTTTCCGGTGTTTGCATGTAACCACAAAGAGGACCTTAATGAAAAATATCCAGGTGTCCTAAATTCTGGGAAATAATTTTCTCAACCCAGAAAAACAAACTGGAAGACATGGGTCTGTAATCACAACTACCTGGGAAACTGAGGCAGGAGGTTCTTAAATCCAAGACTAACCTGACCTACAAAATGAGGTCAAGGTCAGCCTGGGCTAGAGTGAGGTCAAGGTCAGCCTGGGCTAGAGTGAGGTCAAGGTCAGCCTGGGCTACAGAATGAGGTCAAGGCCAGCCTGGGCTAGAGTGAGGTCAAGGCCAGCCTGAGCTAGCGTGAGGTCAAGGCCAGCCTGGGCTACAGAATGAGGTCAAGGCCAGCCTGAGCTACAGAATGAGTCTGCAAAACTTGGTAAGAACTTGTCTCAAATTTAAAAACAGGGTACTGGAGAGAAGACTGGGTGACTAAGTGCTTGCTGTTCTTGTTCCATTCCCAGCACCCATATTGGGCACCTCACAACTTCTTATAACTCCAGCTCCAGGGTCTCTGCAGGCACCAAACACACAAGCAGTACAGACACGCGTGCAAAACACCCAAACACATAAAATAGAATATTTTAAAAGTGTATTTTACATTAAATATATATATAATTAATATATATGGGTGGTGGTATGTGCATCTGAGTGCAGGCACCTGAGACATTAGACGCCCCTGGAAGCTGGAGTGACAGACGGTTGTGAGCCACCTCATGCGGGTGCTGGGAATTGAACTCAGGTCCTCTGCAAGAGAGGCACACACTCTGAACTGCTGAATCATCTCTTCAGCCCCCTTAAAACTGTGTTTTTTTTTTTTCTTCAACCTCACCCATCCAGAAGGTCTGCCACCAAGAAAGTAAACGGCAACAAAGCAGGTAAAGATGCAGGAAAAGAAGAAATATATTCACTCCTGGGGAGAATGCAAATTGTGTGGCCACTCTGGAAATCATGAAAGCATTCCCTCAAGCAAAGACCTAAAACTGAAAGAACCATAAGACCTGGCTGCTCGCCCCTGCACACACACCCAACCACCACAAACACGTTTGCACAGCCATGCCCACTGTTCGTGAATTACAATCCCAGGATGCTATGGGAAATTATTCTAAGGTGTGTGACTTTTGTTTATGTTGCATTTGTTTAACTGTGAAGATGCCTGTCTAAAACACCTGATGGTCTAATGAAGAGCTGAGCGGCCAATAGTGAGGCAGGAGCAAGGATAGGCGGGGCTACCAGGCAGAGAGAATAAATAGAAGGAGAAATCTGGGAGAAGTAAGAAGAAGGAACAAGAGAACAAGGAGAGGAGGACTTCAGGGGCCAGCCACCCAGTCAGCCAGCCACACCCACCCAGCCACACAACCACCCAGCCACCCAGCCACCCAGTCAGCCAGCCTCCCAGACACCCAGCCTCCCAGACACCCAGTCAGCCAGCCACCCCCACCCAGCCTCCCAGCCACCCAGCCACCCAGTCAGCCAGCCACACCCACCCAGCCACACCCACCCAGCCACACCCACCCAGCCACACCCACCCAGCCATGGAATAAGAATGAAAGTAAGATATACAGAAGTAAGGAAAGGAAAAAGCCCAGAGGTAAAAGGTAGATTGGATAAGTTAAGAAAAGCTGGCTAGAAACAAGCCAAGCTAAGGCTGGGCATTTATTTATAAGCAAGAATAAGACTCTAGCCGGGCGGTGGTGGCGCACGCCTTTAATCCCAGCACTCGGGAGGCAGAGGCAGGCAGATCTCTGTGAGTTCGAGACCAGCCTGGTCTACAAGAGCTAGTTCCAGGACAGGCTCCAAAGCCACAGAGAAACCCTGTCTCGAAAAAAAAAAAAAAAAAAAAAGAAGAAGAAGACTCTATATGATTTACTTGGGAGTTGGGTGATGGGTCCCCCAAAAAGCCAAGAGTAAAACAACCAACTATATCGTGCCACCCAACGTGAGGCTAGAGTAAAAGCCAACAACTACAATAGGAAATGGAACAACCTGTATATCGGTAAACAGATAGATAGATGAAAACTTAGTACAGGGCAGCGATAGCACATGTCTTTAATCCCAGCCCTTGTGAGGCAGTGGCAAGAGGGCCTCAGAGAGCCTAATCTACAAGATGAGTTCCAGCACAACTGGGGCTGTGCAGAGACCCTGCTCCAAAAAACAAAACAAAAAGGAAGGATGGGAAAGGTAGTGCGTGCACACAGCAAAGTGTCATCCGACCAGAGAGACAGAGAGATCGGGACATTTGCAGGAAAGATGATGGGAGGTGGAAGTTATTATCTCAAGCCACAAACCCCAGACTCAGAAACACAAATACTACATGATTGCTCTCAGAAGAGATTTAAGTTCTAGGCATGCATGTACGTGTACAAGCAGGAATAGGCCGTGAAACTTGAGAGGGGAAAGATGACCTTAGGGAAGGAGATTTTGAAAAAGGATAAGAGAGTAAAAGAACACATGTGACATGAAGGCGGGGGGGGGGAGGACCAAGAGCAGTGGAGCCAGGCACCTGGGGGGGGGTAGAGAAAGCAAATATGAAAACTCTATAATGAAACCCATTGTTTATGAACGACTTTTTAAAATGATGAAAAGAAACATCAATGGCCTGAGTTTTAAGCAGCTGTAGCCCATAGATGAAGAGAAGAGGTGGGGTTCATCCCTAGGGCTCTGTCAAATATGGTCTTTCAAACTCCATGGCTGGGTACCCAAGGACTCACTGTCCTGCTCACTACACTGATTCTGGATACACAAGCACTCTGTCCAGGCCCTGGGGAAATTCAATTTGGAACATGGGTTCAACTTCTCAGAGAAGTAGAAGCTCCTCCCCTAAGACATATCACCTCAGCATAGCCCCAGTATCTCCATCGTCAGCTGTCAGGAGCACCATGGGGGCTCGGGGGATGCGCCTTGCCCTGTGCTCCTCACTTTTTCCATGCTCATGCAGATGCTTTCTAGTAAGTTGTTTTCTCCAGGAGTCAGAAAAGAGCTCTGTGAAAGCGGGTATCTTGGAGGTAAGCAAAAATGAACATGTGAACGGGAGGAAAACCATGAAGGAGAAAGAGAGTCGGGTCCTCTGGATGGTGTGGCTGAGGATCAGCCAAACCCTCCTCTTATATCAAATTCCGTGGGTCCGAGGTGTCCGATCATATTGAGTTCCCATTAGAGGTTGGAGAAAAAGGAAGACAGAAAAGTCAAATCAACTTAAGTTTCTCCCAAAGAGTTTCAGCAACAAAAAGATTGAGAATCATAAAACTTGGAATTATCTTAGGGTATCTGAGAAATTCTCTCTCTCTCTCTCTCTCTCTCTCTCTCTCTCTCTCTCTCTCTCTCTCTCCCTCTCTCTCTCTGTGTGTGTGTGTGTGTGTGTGTGTGTGTGAGAGAGAGAGAGAGAGAGAGAGAGAGAGAGAGAGAGAGGAGTTTTATTTCTATTCAATACATATTCATAGACCACTGTGTTACATTCCTTGAATTCAGAGGGGCCAAGACCATCATCTGCACTTCCATGCTTCTTACTTAATTTGCTTTAATTTGAATTCTAATGGGCACTTTGGGAAGCTCAGAGCAGAGATAGAGAATTCCCAGTCGTGAAAAGGACTACAGCTGGGCCGCATGAAGAACAATATTAACTTCTTTGTCTCCAACATGGTCACCACGGCCCCTGCTGGAACCCACTTCTACACTACCAGCGAAAACCGGTAAGTCTAGGTGGGTGAGCAAAGGGAAACAGGGTAAGGGAGGCCTCTCGAGACCTGGAGGCAGGAGGGTCTGCCAGACTTGGCAGCAGAAACCAAGACTTTAGGCGTAGATGTGCAAGGTGGACTCTTTGACATACATGTTTGTATACTCTGGGTGATGGGGGCCTAAAGGAAGGGTCCAAATGATGAGTGCCTACAGATACCAAGTGAGATGTTCGCTTCCAGAGCCAAGGAGAGCATGTAGAGATTCAGGAAGCGGATGCTTAATGTGAATAAGGAATACCGAGGAAGGTGAAGGGTGTGGTCCTTCTCCAAGTGTCCTCCATCACACTGGCCCGGGACAGCTCAGATTTACTGTCCCTGTATCACACAGAGAGCAAAGTTCATGCTATAGGTATTCAAGCTTGCGCCCCAGTGATAAAATCAGTTTTACATGGGGGCAGGGGAGAGCTTTCATAGCTTGGGTCCATAAAGAAAAGAGTGATGATTCTTCTAATAAGAGGCTCTGAACCTGGTCTCTTATCAACAGCGCTCTGCAACCATCCTGTAAGAAGGGGATTCTGTGGCTTGTATCTGTATAGATACTACTTCAACAAGGTTACATCGTTATGTGAGCCCTTCGTCTTCTCTGGCTGTGGGGGCAACAGGAACAACTTTAAAAGTAAATACTCTGCGAATTCTATTGCATTCATAAGCAGGTAAGCTCACTCTACTCTTGATGATGCTGGATGGTTGGGATCACGGTTTTACAGGCGACACTTAAAAAAGATGCTAGGTAAAATGAGCAAGGACCCTAGAAATTACTTCCAGATGCGGATGAGGGGTTTGCGAGCTGAAAACCAAAGCCTCAGCAATCATGGTGGCTTTACTGTGCAACCCCAACATTCAGGAGTCTGAAGCAGGAGGATTATTAAGAGTTTGACACTAACCTGGGCTATGTAGTGAGTTCCAAGTCAACTTGGGTTACACAAAGGAAAAAAAAGCATGAAATTAGAAAGAGAAGGTAGGGGGCTGGAGAGATGGCTCAGCGGTTAAGAGCATTGCCTGCTCTTCCAAAGGTCCTGAGTTCAATTCCCAGCAACCACATGATGGCTCACAACCATCTGTAATGAGGTCTGGTGCCCTCTTCTGGCCTTCAGGCATACACACAGAAAGAATATTGTATACATAATAAATAAATAAATATTTAAAAAAAAAAAAGAAAGAGAAGGTAGGGGATGGATCTGGGAGGGGTTGTGGAAAGAGGATAAATATGATCAAAACCTGTTATGTGAAACTCTCAAAGAACTAATAATTTTTTTTAAAAAAGAGAGAGATCATAACAAAAAAAGGAAGAAATTTAAAGCTCAAAGCAGTTGATTCCTTGCTTTTCACTCAGAAGGACATGGATGCAGAGGTCCTCTCTCTCAGACCAGCGTCTCACTACTATGGCAATGGCCTGGGTCTTTGAGAACCTCATAAGAAGCTACTTAGGTTGCTGTTTGGTGGAGCATCAGGAGCATGGGGAAGACACCAGTCACAGTCCGGTGCTTGTCGTCTAGACAGAGGCCTCATACTCCAAAGCAGAGGAGCTGGTTTGCCAGCCTGCATATTCCCACGACCTAGCATTACACCTGTTTATTGATTGTTTCTAGGTAAAACATTAGCAATAGACAGCTATGGAGTCGGCGTGATACCTTAAGAACTAGTTGAATAGGAAGGAGAAAAAGACAAAATCTCCTAAGTAAATTGGGAGCGGATCTCTGGGAGTTTGAGGCCAGCCTGGTCTACAAGAGCTAGTTCCGGGACAGGCACCAAAGCTACAGAGAAACCCTGTCTCGAAAAACCAAAATAATAATAATAATAATCACAAAATTTTACTTATTAACAGAAAGACTAATCCAAATCTGGCCAACCAATCAGGAAGTGGAAGCAAGCAAAGGATGAGATATAAGATGCTGACGCCGTGCTGAGTGAATAAAGCTGAAACTTCTTACACTTAGAGCTCAAAACTCTTGCTCATTCCCTTGCCTTGTTAATCTTTCCCCCTGGTCAGCTGTAGATAATTTTAACTGAGATGTTCCTGAACTTCAGCTCTGGCCTGAATTCATGCCTCACTTTCAGCCAGCATACTTCTGATATAAAGGACCTATGACCCCCTACAGGAACCAGTCCATTCCCTTTCATGAGTCAATCCCTGCGGCATCCTCCTTCTTTGCTCTCTAGCTGTCTTCGTTGCTGACTTTCGTTATGGATCAAAATAACTCTTATTCAGATCTCGCAACTGCCCCAGATCAACTAGACAAACGTCTCTGGCGTCCCAGTTGGTGGCACTATAGAAACCAGGACACTGGAGCTGGGAGCTCCAAGTCTTGAGCTGTCATAGTATGGAGGGTCACTGCCTGTGCTCTGAGTATTCAAATTCTTGCCAACAATGGAGCCTCACAACGGAATCTAGACATGACCCAGTATCCTAGTGCCCATAAGTAACGAATGGGACTGTGGTCCCAGATGAGTCAGCTTCCAGCTCAGTCTGAACACTAGCGACCGCAGACCCTGGAAGGGCACAACTTTGGGAAACTCTAGGGAAGTGGCAGAAACCATAGATTAGAGGTTTAGCACTCACTCCATCTCCCAAGGGATTACCACAATGCAGGGGTGGAGAGGGCCAAGGAAACAAGAAGGTTCTAGTCGCCTCTAAGTATTGAATCAAAATCTCCAAGTCCAGTATTCCAAACTGTGCTGTGTTCAAATGAAACTTTGTTCTCTGGTCTGATACCATAAACTTGATTTACCTGATACCAATTTATGAGATTGGGGAATGTTTTTCTCCTTCTGATTATACTAAGATTTGGTGTTTGAAGCCAGGTGGTGGTAGTGCACATCTTTAATCCCAGCACTTGGGAGGCAGAGACAGGCGGATCTCTGTGATTTCAAGGCCAGCCTGGTCTACAGAGTGAATTCCAGGTCAGTCAGAGTTACACAGAGAAACCCTGTCTTGGAAAAAAATATAGATTTGGTATTTTACAAATACACCTCAAATGCAATTGCTTTGGAAGGCTTTTGAGAACTATATTCCAGTTCAAAAAATGACTAAGTAACATGCTCAGTAGAGACAAAGAACTCAGTACACACTTTTCTCTTAGGTTTCTTCTGTTTCTTGATAGTTCCCAATTATGTTTCTTTTTAAAAAAAAAAAAAAAAAAGGCGAGTGTAGGCCCAGGGAAGATGGCTCAGACAGTGAGTGCCTGCTGCGCTAGCGTGGGCACAATGCCCAACCCCATGTCAAAACTGTTGCATGTCCACTGAGAGGAGCAGATGCAGAGACCCACCGCCAAGCCCTCGGTGAAGCCAGTGGAACCCCCGAGAGGAGGGGGAGGAAGGATTCTAGGAGCCAGAGAGGAAGAGGATACCACAAGAACAAAACCCACAGAATCAACTAAACAGGGCTCATAGAAATGGAGTGACCTTCACACACCCTGAATGGGTCTGAGTTAGGCCCTCTGTACACATTAGAGCTGTGTAACCTGGTGTTCTTGTGGGACTCCAAATAGCAGGAGGTGGGGGGAACCTCTGACTCTTTTGCCTGCTCTTGGAACCTTTTCCTCCTTTTTTGTTTGCTTCATCCAGCCTTGATATGAGGTTTTGTGTCTAGTCTTATTGCAATTCGTTATGCCATGTTCCATGTTTGGTTGATGGCACCGAAAGGCCTGGTCTTGAAGGACAACAGAAGGTGTGGACCTTGGGGAGAAGGGAGGTGCTGGGGGCCTGGGAGAAGTGGAAGTAGGGAAAGCTGTAGTCAGGATATAATGTACGTAAAGAATAAAAATTAAAATTTGTAAAAAGTCAACAGCCAACCATGGATGGGACAAGAGTTGTATATCTATAACCCTAATGCAAGGAAGGAGTTCAGACAAGTGGGTTCCCCAGAACTTGTTGTACAGCCGGTTTAGCCAATCAACAAATGTCAGGTCCAGCAAGAGGCTCTATCTCAAAAGGTAAGATAAAGTGAGATCAAGAAAGGCACTTGGCACCAACCTCTGCCCCAACACAAAAAGAATTAATAAATAGCCGGGCGGTGGTGGCGCACGCCTTTAATCCCAGCACTCGGGAGGCAGAGGCAGGCAGATCTCTGTGAGTTCGAGACCAGCCTGGTCTACAAGAGCTAGTTCCAGGACAGGCTCCAAAACCACAGAGAAACTCTGTCTTGAAAAACCAAAAAAAAAAAAAAAAAAAAAAAAAAAAAAAAAAAAAAGGAATTAATAAATAAGTGCAATAACAGGTTAACTTAAAATTAAATAATGGGGATTGAAGAGATAGCTCTACACCGGGGCTGAAGAAAGAACTCGGTGGTTAAAAGCAGTTGCTCCTCCAGAGGAATAAGGTTTGTTTCCCAGCGCCCATGTATTTCACATGAGACAGGCTCCCAACAGTTTGAAAGGATCAGATGCCCTCTTCTGGCTTCTGAGGGCACCAAGCACACGTGTAGTACACAGGTATCAAATAAAGAAATCTTTTAAACTGGTAAATGCTGTCTCTACCCCTAACAACGCGTAGGGGCATGCCTTTTCCTTCCTGACAGCAGCTGGCTTCCTTTTGCAAAATTCACTTCTCCCCCTTTATATTATGGTACCTGGTTGTGGGGATTGTAAGCCACCCAGGGACAGCACCACCCACCATGAGCCAGGCCCTCTCCATTGCTCCCTAATTGAGAAAATGCCTTCCAGCTGGATCTCATGGTGGCATTCCCAGGTATGCTATTGTTTGAATATAGTTTGCACGACTCCAGAGACTTCTCATGCTGAGGTTTTACACCCATTAAGACAAACTTGAAACTTCATTTGATTTTAGTGCTTAGAGGTGAGCCTTTGGAAGGATTTGGATAAGAGTAGAGTTCCCTTCATCAAATTCTAGTGCTCTTCTAAGAAAAGGAAACAAGCCAGACAAGATAGTACATGCCTTTAGTCCCAGCTCTCTGTAGGCAGAGAGGGTAGATCTCTGAGTTCAAGGCCAGGCTGGTCTACAGAGTGAGTTCCACGGCAGTTGGGGCTACACAGGGAAACCCAGTCTCAAAAAAACAAAGAAGGAGAAGGAAGAAGAAGCGGGAATGACCATACATACAGACATATGTGCACTCTTTGTCCCTTCCCCTATGATGTTCTGTGACACCTCAGCACTCTGTCAACAAAACATCCATCATTAGATGTGATCCCTTAATCTCAAAACCTCCAGAACCAAGAGTCAATGTAAATTTCTTTTTCTCATAAAGCAGCCTGCCTTGGGTATGTCATCACAGCAATGAAAAAGGAACTAATCCCCACCCATAAAATGAAGTCTAGAGGGACGGACTTTCACTAGTATGTTAGCGACAAACATCTGTTACTGAAAAGATCTCCATTGGAATTTTGTATGTTGTTCTGAATATCCCAGCAATGATCATGTGCCCTTTTCCTAAAACTAAAGAGGAGAAAGAAAGGAAAAACAGAAAAAGATTCACAATGCTAAACTCATAAAGAGCTCTGAAGTTACAAGGAAACTGAAGAAAGGAAGATGAAGGAAAGACAGGAAGAAAACAAAGGAAAGAGGAAGAATGGTTACTAATAAGAAGGCTTCAGCATGTGCATCCTGGCTTCCTAACCACCAAATGCAAAGACAAGCCATCAGATCTAGAAAACACCACCCAGAGAGCCTGGCAGGATTGGGGATGCCTGCAAGTTACTCCTTGCCCATCACACACACACACACACACACACACACACACACACACACACACACACTGATCAAAGCAAAATTGTTGTCCTGCCCTTGAACTCAACAATTTGACCTATGGCTTTGTATAGGAAACACTGAAACTTGGAGGATAACATTCCCAAGATAAATATTGCCCACCAGAAGAAACACATCACATAATGAAGAGGGAGGGTGTGACCTGCTACCGTGATTTATTAGGTGTGGTTCAGTAGCAAAGCAGGAACTCAGACCACCGTGAACTTTGTATCTAGCTTCCTAATGTGTCCTTTCATGGTCTTTGACCTAGATTTCTGCTGCCCTCTGGTGGCTCAGAACAGAGAGCCCAGGGAAGAATTCCCTCCGCTTCCTTAGGGACGGAACTCATTCTTGTGTTTGTCAGTCTGTGTGAAGCTGGTCGGTCTACACACCCATCCCCCTGACTCAACTCAAGGTCAACCTCCCACCCTTATCACCCTACACCTCCACTTACCACTGATGTCACGTCCACGGGAGAAAAAAAAATGAGAGGCAGAACAGCAGGGAGAGGTGCTGGAGCCTCTTGGTATTGCTGGGGAAGGGCACAGAGGACTCAGATGGTCAAGGAAAGGGGCAGAGAGCACAGATCTTTTCCAGTCCCCAAATGGGGGTCAGATGTCCACATTAAGGAAGATGAGGGTGCAAGAGAGGGTGGCTTCTCAGTCTGGTCAAAGGTTAATTTGGTGTGCAAAGACGGCAGACAGCTGGTAGGATCAGGATTCATAGGGACCCGCTTCACACAATTCAGGCTGAAAGGGACTTAAACTCGAGGAAGGAAAGCTTTGCATTGCTTCTTTGGTTTAGGAGACAGCAGTAAAGACAAGAGCCTAGAGATTGCAGAAAGACCTGGAAATTTAAGCTCTCTCTTGCTCCCTCTCTTTCTCCCCCTCTCTGTGTTTATACATCTATCTCTCTCCCTCCTCTCTCTCCCTCTCCCTCTCCCTCTATATGTGTCTGTATCTCTCCCTCTGTCTGTGTGTGTTTGTCTGTCTCTGTGTCTGTCTGTCTCTCTCTCTCTCCCTCTCTCTCTTCTCCTTTCCTCCATCCCTCCCTCCCCTCATACCATTGCTATAGACACAAGCTACATAGGATAGCCCCCATCTGGTGGAAGAAGAGATCTGGCTCACCGGCCCCACCCTTCGGTCCCATCCTCATCTGAAAGAAAACCACCTTTCAGCATCTGAAGGTCCCAGGGGCGGACAGCCTCAACTGCTCTCCCTGAAGTCTCTATTCATATTGCTTTTTAAATTATATACATAAAGCTAGACAAGGTGCCATGCACTTGGGGGCTCAGGAGACAAGAGAATCCCCTGAGACTTTGAGTTCAAGGCCAGTCTGAGCAACACAAGCAACACTCCATCTCAAAAGAAAAACACTTGCTTTTTTATTTGGATGTTTAAGTAAACAATAAAATTATAAACAAAATAGTGGAAGAGGGATCTCAGCAACTGGTTAGCAGTCTGTCAGACACCGGTCCTTCTCAGAGTCATGACTGTCTTTGGACCAGCCACCGTAAAACTCATGGCACAATGTGGCCACTTGTCATCAGATCATCCAGCTCCAACACAAGGCTGCTCAGAAAAATGAGTGTTCTCAACACAGTAATATCTAGAATTTTACCTGGCATTTTTTATATTTATTACATTGTGTGTGTGTGTGTGTGTGTGTGTGTGTGTGTGTGTGAGAGAGAGAGAGAGAGAGAGAGAGTGTGCTCATGCTTGGGTATGCATGCCACAATGCGTGTATGAAAAGGTCAAAGGACAGTTTGCTGAAGCAGGTTCTTCCCTTCCACATGTGAATCCAGAGGACTGAACTCAGGCCAGCAGACCTGGGGGCAGGCACTTTTACTCAGAGCCATCTCACCCGCCCACACCTAGCAACATCAACCTGATTTTAATTGCATGTACCTGTGCCGGTACAGCATCTGTATTACCCAGGGGGCCAGGCAGGGCTCTTCCCTTCTCCGCTGACAGAATCTTGGATTTATATCTCATGCCAGGTCCGAAGCACAGCTAAGCCATTCGCTCTGCAAACATCTGCTTCTCTAGCCTCTCCGAGACAACTTCTCAGGAGGCTATCACAGGAAGAGAGTGACAGTGTGGGGAAGAGTAAAGATCTTTCTGGATGGGGCTGGAGAGATGGCTCAGCAGTTAAGAGCACTGACTGCTCTTCTAGAGGACCTGGGTTCAATTCCCAGCACCACAGGGTGGTTCACAGTTGTCTCTGGTTAACTCCAGTTCCAGACCTGACACCCTCACCCAGATGTACATGAAATGAAGGCAAAACACCAATGCACATAAAATAAAAATAAATAAACAAAAAAATTTAAAGATCTTTCTGCCCTGCCATCAATACCTTGCTATGCCATCTAGAGTTTCCATCAACCCTCCTGTACCTGTGAAGTGATGAGGTGACAGTGAAGGAATGAAATCACCAGTGAAGTGATGATGTCACCAGTGAAGGGATGAGGTCACTAGTGAAGGGATAAGGCGACAGTGAAGGGATGAGGTCACCAGTGAAAGGATGAGGTCACCAGTGAAGGGATGAGGTGACAGTGAAGGGATGAGGTCACCAGTGAAGGGATGTGGTCACCAGTGAAGGGATGAGGTCACCAGTGAAAGGATGAGGTCACCAGTGAAGGGATGAGGTCACCAGTGAAAGGATGAGGTCACCAGTGAAGGGATGTGGTCGCCAGTGAAGGGATGTGGTCGCCAGTGAAGGGATGTGGTCGCCAGTGAAGGGATGTGGTCGCCAGTGAAGGAATGAAGTCATAGGTGAAGTGATAAGGTCGTCAGGGAAGTGATGATGTTGTCAGTAAAGGGATGAGGTCACCAGTGAAGGAATGAGGTCACAGGTGAAGGGATGAGGTCACAGGTAAAGTGATAAAGTCGCCAGGAGAGTGATGCTGTTGTCAGTGAAGGGATGAGGTCACCAGCACAAAGACAAAGCCTGAGCCTTTGAGCTGCTGAGCCAGCTTCATCCTGTTTCATGCTGTATCTTTGTTGAACAAGCCCCTCATTGGATTTTCTGCTTATAACCCAAAAATTCTCAGTTGACATATTAAGAAATTCCATTCATTCTTTCATTCACTCAAATATTTATTGAGAGTTATGTGGGGAGCTATTTAAGAAACTGGAATTTTGCTAGGCTGTGGTGGTGTACACCTTTGGTCCCAGCACTCAGGAGGCAGAGGCAGGTGAATCTCTGTGAGTTTGGGGCCAACCTGGTCTACAGAGTGAGGTCCAGGACAGCCAAGGCTACACAGTGAAACCCTGTCTTGAATAACAAAACAAAAAGTTACATAAAGCATGTGTGTGTGTATGCATGTGTGTGTGCACGCACGCATGTGTGCATGTGTGTAAAAGTATCAGTGTCCAATACGGGATAACTAGTCAAATAAATCAGCCATTGCAAGGACGTCTAGTAGGGTTAGGTATGATACTGCCATCTTGAGGAAATCTAAGCATTTTGAATGTAACATGCTTAGTTTGTGAAAAAGTGAAAGAGTCAGAAACTGTGTCAAAGATCAGCCAAGTACAGTGGAAACACACTGTGAGTAAGTAGAATGAATAAAAACCCAAGCAGGAAATGGTGGCGCACACCTATAATGCCAGCACTGGGGAAGTGGGCATAAGAAGGTCAGGGATTCAGGATGGAGAGATGGCTCAGAGATTAAGAGTACTGATTGCTCTTCCAAAGGTCTTGAGTTTAATTCCCAGAAACCACATGGTGACTCACAACCATCAATAGTAAGATCTGGTGCCCTCTTCTGGCATGTAGCCATTTATGCAGGCAAAAAACTGTATACATAATAAATTTTTTAAAATCTCTAGGAAAAAAAGAAAATCAGGAGGAGTTCAAGGCTACGTAGAAATTTGAAGCTAACCTGGGCTATATGAAACTTCAAAATTAAAAAAACAAAAACTAACCAGGTGGTGGTGGCACATGCCTTTAATCCCAGCACTTGGGAGGCAGAGGCAGGCGGATCTCTGTGAGTTCGAGACCAGCCTGGTCTACAAGAACTAGTTCCAGGACAGGCTTCAAAACCACAGAGAAACCCTGTCTCAAAAAAACAAAAACAAAACAAAACAAAACAAAACAAACAAAAAAAAACTAATCTTGTAACACACTTGGCATAAGACAATGACATTTTTAATATCTGACAGAAAACAGAAGAGGAAAGTAGAAAGGTTTTTTAAAATGTGAGGTGACTAGTTGGCAAAAAACGGAATGAATACAAGTCTGATGACCTGAGTCCCATCCCCAGAACCCACACAGTGGAAAGAAACAAATTCTCAAAGTTGTCATCTGAAACCTACATGTGCACTATGCACATGCAACTTACACACACACATACACATGCATACACACACACAGAGCAATTACTATTTTTTAACATTTAAAAAATTTGCTTTCCCTTGATATGCATTAAACAAGTCAGGATGTATTATTTCCAAGATGACTAAACTCATCCAAGATTGACAAAGGTGTTACACATTAACCTTTTACTGGAGCTCCATGCAATGGCTAATTTATTTAATTATCATTTCAGGTTGCACATTAATACTCTTTTTTATATGTGTTACATTAAAAAAAAAGAATCTGCTATCTTTCTTTATTCTATAGGTTTCATAGGCCAGCGTCATGCACAAGCAGACACACTAGCTCCCTCCTCATCTGAGCCCCTGCACAGTACAGACAAGAGGGTCCATGCCAGCGCTTTATTGGGAAAGAGAAGTGTCTGTCCCCAGGGCTGTTCCGTGTGCTCCAGGCAGCAGTAGAAGCAAAGAAGAGAAGGACTGATAATTGAGGGATGTCACAAACCCTAGGACATCACCCCTCTTGGCTTCCAGAAGATTCCTGGAGCCCCAGACAGTCAGGACAGCTAGGGTGCTCCAGCCTCTGCAAAGAGAAGACCTTTCAGGTCACAGCGATGCCTTTCAGGCTCCCACTGCCCAGCCATTTCCCTTCCGTCCTGGGAGCCTCGATGGACTTCCTAACTGGTTCTGAAGATTCTTGCCACTTAGAAGTTGGCCCCTCATCTCCGGTTATCAAATAGGAATGGTATCTGCTCTGTTTTGTTGCCCTGCCCCCAGCCCTCCTATCTCTACCACAGAGAGCCACGCCCACTGTAAGCACAGTAATCCCACCACGTCCATATGAAGGGTGTGGTCTGTGACTCAGGATCTTTCTTCATGGCCTTCAGAAGCCGCCTTCCTGGCAGCTAATGGGAGTGTTAACAGCAGTGAAAGCTGTCAACTTCATAGCCGGTCAAAGGTCATCATGGGCAATACTCACCTAATTTAGGATTAGACCCATGGGTCCCGTTGGAGTCTGTGAGCTGTTTAAGTGACTGGAGCCGGGGGATGCAGAAGCGGCCACAGCCTGACTTGCAGCACTTTTCCCCGGGTTGACAGTTCTCATCCACCATGCAGTTGACAATACACAGGCCCACCAGGATTCTGGGACAATGGCCATCCCGCCCTGTGGAGAACACCAGAACAAGGAAAGACAGGGAGCTGGCTCCTCTCTTCCCAAATTTCCACCTACAACTTTTAGATTCAAGGCCCAGGTGAACCAACCCCGACTCCCAACTAGGTGTGGCTGGAAGCAGGGAAGCTGGAGGATGGAGACACTACACAACCAAACACCTCTGACATAGGATTTACAAAGCTCCCAAAGCCCACTTTTAGGGGCTGGTAGAATGCAGACATGCCAGTAGAGGCAAGAGTGGAAAAAGAAGGTCCTGCTTTCCCTCACGACGGAATTCCATGTCATTGCCTCATCTGCCACCCTAGAAGTTTTATGTCCCTGCTTTGTGCCACCCTAATTCTGTGTAAGTCTTCTTTCATCTAAGTTTGTCTGTGTGTGTGCGTATGTGTGTGGTGTGAGTCATGTGTGTATGGTATGTGGATCCATGTGTGTGCTTGTGGTATATGCATAGTGTGTGTGGTGTATTTATTTGGTATATGTAGTATGTGTTGTGTGTGTGGTGTGTGAGTAGTGTATTATGTGTGTGAAGATGTGTATGTATGGGGTGTGTGTGTGTGTACATGTATGTATGTGATGTGTGTGTGTGTGTGTACTTGTCATAGTATCATTTCTCAAGGGTACAAGAACGGTACAGATTCAGGAGGAAGACTCCTTTAATATTCAACTTCCTCTTTTCCCAGATCAGCAATATGCAGTATGATACTTGCTTTCAGTGTTGGGGGGCAGCAGTCACAACTCGCAGCTCGCCTGGACTACCAAGGCATACAACTGACACTCTACAGTGGGTTATGTGTATTGCAAAGGTAGAAGGGTTTTGTGGGTTGAGAGTTGTGCTGGCTAGTTTTATGACAACTTGATAGAAGCTAGAATTTTCTGAAAGGAGGAAACCTTAACTGAGAAATGTCTCCATAAGATCTGGCTGGAAGGTGTTGTCCTAATTAGTGATTGATGTGGAAAGGCCCAGCCCATTCTGGGTGGTACCATCCCTGGGCTGGCAGTCTGGGTTCTATAATAAAGCAGGCTGAGCTGGGCATGGTGGTGCATGCACTCGGGAGGCAGAGGCAGGCAGATCTCTGTAAATTGGCGGCCACCCTGGTCTATAGAGCAAGTTCTAGGACAGTCAGGACTACACGGAGAAATCCAGCCTTGAAGAACAAAATAAAACAAAACAAAATAAAATAGGGGCTGGTGAGATGGCTCAGTGGTTAAGAGCACTGACTGCTCCTCCAGAGGACCCGGGTTCAATTCCCAGCACCCACATGGCAGCTCGCAGCTGTCTGTAACTCAGTTCAAGAGAATCTGACATCGTTATACCAATGCGCATGAAATAAAGTCAAATAAAATTTAAAAAGAAAAAGGAAATAGCAGACCGAGAAAACCATGGGGATCAAGTCAAGGAGCAGCACCCTTCATGGCCTCTGCATCAGCTTCTGCCTCCAGGATCCTGCCTTGTTTGAAGTCCTGCCCTGACTTCCTTCCTTGATGGACTACAATGTGGAACTGTAAACCAAAGAAACCCTTTCCTCCCCAATTTGTTTTTGGCCATGGTGTTTCATCACAGCAACAGTAACTAAGACAAGATTATTAAATAGACTTTCAACTTACAAGATTTGCCATTTCCCATGAATTTGTCAGGTCAGGCCAGTCAAGGGGCATCTGTAACTCACTTGTCTTCCCTAACAAGCTACATGTATGTTCAGACAAAGGCGTGGACATTGCCTGGGGACATAAACAAACTAATGGTCTGGGAATGTAGCTCAGCAAATACACGGTGTTTGCTCAACATCTGAGAAGGCCTGGGTTCAGTCCCCAGCAGTGCATAAACTGGATGTGGTGGCTCATGCCTGGGACCTCTGCAAGCAGGTGATACAAAGAGGAAGGTCAGAAGTTCAAGGTCATCTTGAGCTACAGGGAAAGTTCAGTCAGCCTGGGTTACACCAGACCCTGTCTGAAAAACAAAAACAAAAAAACAGAGGTTGAAAGAGAGAAGGGGGAGGAAGGGAGGAAGGAAAGGAGAAGAGAGAGACAGAGACAGAAACTCAGAGAGAGAGAGAGAGAGAGAGAGAGAAAGAGAGAGAGAGAGAGATCTGAGAGCAGTAATAGTATCTCAGACCTGTAAAACCAGCTCGTGGGGATTAAGCCAGGGTTCTGAGTTTAAGGCCAGCCTGGACTACATAATGAGACCCTATCTCAAAAACAAACAAAAATTGATCCAAACAACCAGTGATATTGGGCAACTTTACTGGACAGAGGAAGCAGGCCCCAAAAGAGGGGATTATTTATCCCAGTCACAAAGCATACCCACAGCAGAGCCCAGAGGGAAGCTTTGTTACCACACCTCCCTCCTCTAGCTCTTTCCATGCCAGCGTTAACCTTTAACCCTAGAAGGAAGGGTTCCATTGGCATGGAGACCAAGGGATGTAAAGATGACAATAGGCTCCCCCAGGAAAGCATCCACAGGAAGCTCCTCCAAGCTTACCTGGTACCCAATGGGCACTTGTGGCTCTCCTCCCAAAGAACCAACATACCTCCCTGGATGTCTCCTCGGCAGGCATGGCCACAGCCAGTGCTGCAGCACTTGTATCCCTGGGGACAAGATGTGTCCCCGTCACACAGCTCCTCGCATGGAAGAGGGTCAGCAGGACATCCACCAACTAATTCTGCCACAGAATCAAAGAATTGAAACTCAGAGGTGCTCAAGCCAGGAACATAAACTATATCTTTCAGTGGGTGCAAATAGAGATTTTTAATATTCTACATCCATTCCTTGTCTTCTGGCCATGAGCCATACTGGTTTTGGTGCTTGCAGTATGGAAAAACATTGATCAGCTCTTATCCACTGTAGCAAACATATGAATTACGAACCTCACGCTCACTCTCCCTTCTTTCATACTGTGACAGACATACAGTGCTTGGCACCAATCAACTATATCTCCTGGGATTTGTGCCCTGGTGAAGTCCCTTTCCACACTGACTTGGGCTTCACCCTATGACTTATCTTTACCACAGGGGCATTAGCAAGCCTAATGGAAGCAGAGACTTAAGAGCACCTGCCTGCAGGAGCCTGTCCTCTTGGAATGCCCCTCTCAGAAGCCAGCCAGGGTGCGACAAAGCAGCTTGAGCTACCCTGTGGTGCAATGAGATGCACTGTGGACAGGGAACACAAGAGAAATACATTCCCAGGGGGCCAAAGAGGAAGTTCAGTTGGTAAAATGTTTGCCATGCTTTCCTGAATTTGATCCCCAGCAATGGGGTGGTGGCGCCAGCAGTGCAATGGTGGAGATAGGAAGACACCGAGAACTCACAGGCCGGTCAGCTGAGCCTAGTCAGCAAGTGAGACCCTGACTCAAAAAACCCAAGGTGGACAGCTCCTGAGGACTCACCTTCCATGTTGACTTCCGGCCTCCACATGCATGTGCACATACACACAGATATGCAGAAATACACAAATTAGTTGATTAATTCATTAAGATAAATATGCTGGGCAGTGGTGGCACACACCTTAAATCCCAACAGAGGCAGAGGCAGGTGAATCTCTGAGATCAAGGACAGCCTGGTCTACAGAGTGAGTTCCAGTACAGGCAGGGATACAATCAATCAATCAATCAATCAATCAATCAATCAATAAATGTAAATAAGAAATATCAACCCAGACATTCTATTGAGCTAGCAGTTGCACGCATGAATGACCTCAGCTATACTGCATGGGGAGATGAACTACCCAGCAGAGCCTGGGCCACCCTCATGGATGTGATGAAGAATAAACCATTGTCTCAGGTCACTGTGTCTGGGGACAGTTTGTTATACTGTAAATGAGGGTCATTCTTAAAACCTCAGGTCTGGTCTGAGAAGCAATGAATTTGGTCCAAACGAATCACTTCCTCCATATTCTCTTGAACTAGAGGTGACCACAAACTAAGAAGTTTCTGTATCCTTTATTAACAATTTAATTTTATTTTATGTGTATTGGTGTTTTGCCTACATGAATGTTTGTGTAAGGCTGTCAGATCCCCTGGAACTAGAGTTACAGATAGTTATGAACAGCCTTGCGGGTGCTGGGAATTGAACCCGCATCCTCTGGAAGAGCAGCCAGTGTTCTTAACCTCTGAGCCATCTCTCCAGTCCCTGCTTTTGTATTCTTGATGCAAACTGCCACTTCGCTTCTTTCTTTCAGAGACATACATGCTGTAGAGATGAAAGGAAGCCTTCTATGAAGTAGGAAGTCACTAGCATGAGTTCAAAGTCAAGGACTGGCAAGGGGAGAGGGAGATGCTTTCTTCTTGGTAGCATCATTGAGTTGCCATAGCAGCTCTGACACCCACCTCAGAATTCTTGTAAAGTGGGAACAGTGAATCACTATTCTGTAGATGTTCTGTTGTCCATGGCTGAAGACATTCTAGATGCACCCTTCATCACTGCTGAGAATCCAGAGAAGAGTAAGCCAGCAGCTAAGGACAAAACTCAGGCCTGGCTTGCAATGAATTGCATTCTAATACGCCATCCCTAAAAGATGCAGGCAACTTGGCCCCAGGAGCAGGCACACCCAAAGAAGACTACATCCAAGCCAAACTAAACTCACCATGAATCATTGCCATTCTTTAAATGCGGGAGAGAGGTGATGAGCAATTAGAAGTTTTGTAGAAAACCAAAATATGCCTAGCCCAGAGCCTCGAAAGCAGCAGGCTATGCATGACGGCACATGGCTGGCTCCAGAGAGTCTGCCGAGATGGAGAGAGCAAGCGCTGGACCCCAAAGATGAGTCATAATAGTCTCATGTCCTGGGATTGTCCCGCACAGGAATGTTGTGTTGTTATGATGTCATATCAAAACTACATACCCTGATTTTTTTTTAATTTGGAAAACAAGGTTACTAGAACTACCGGAGGTATCTCACTACACCTACTCATCATCTACTTGACAAACACTGCAATACACTTGACAAAAGTAAAATTTCCTCCACTATTGAGAGAACTGTATATGGAAAACACCCTAGAGGGAAATTCCACGGTCACCAACTTCTCATAGAGTTGAACAATGAACCTAAAAAGAGGGACACCATACCTACCACGTGTCACCGTTCTAATGAGCTTGGCTATGATGGGATGAAGACCAGGAGACTCCGCTCCTTCCTGCTCTGCAGACTTAGTAGAGACCTTACCTCTGCTCTCCCCTAGCCCAGCTTCCCTTGAGCCCCTAGAGTTTTGGAAAATTTCAGAAGCAAGGAACAGACCCCTTGGGAGGCAGGCTGGGGTCAGAGGGCATCCCCTTTGATCACTGCTCAGCACTGCCATCCTCCTTCATAGCTCAAATCCATGTCAAATAATAATTCCTGTCAGTTCAAACACATGAATGTAATGGGACGTCACTTCTGTGGGATGGCCATCGCTATACATGTTGTTTTTATTGGTTGATGAATAAAACTGTTTCGGTCAATAGCTTAGCAGAATAAAACTAGACCAAAACAAAGATACAGAGGAGAACAGGCAGAGTTGAGGCGATGCCATGTAGCCACCAAAAGGATAAAGAGGTCCAAACATTAGCGGCAAGCCACAAACCTCATGATAAAATATAAACTAAAAGAAATGAGTTAATTTTTAGTTACAGCTAACCACAAAGAGGCCTGAGCCATCAGTTTTAACTGATATTAAGCCTCTGAGAGGTTATTCAGGAACAGACGGGTGAGAGAAACCGGTCCAGTGGGGCTGGGCGAGACAGAGAAGAAACCTCCAGTCACACTTCACCACCTCTAAGTCAGACAATGCCGTCCTCAATTTTTTTTTTAATTTTATGTTCATTGGTGTTTTGCCTGCATGGATGTCTGTGTGAGGGTGTCAGAAGCCCTGGAATTGGAGCTACAGAGAGGTGTAAGCTGCCCTGCGGGTGCTGGGAACTGCACTCAGGACCTCTACAAGAGCAGGATGTGCTCTTAACCACTGTGCCATTTCCCTGAGCCCCATACTTTCATATCCCTTAGTTAGTTAGTTAGTTAGTTAGTTAGTTAGGTGTATGGGTGTTTGTCTACATGTATGTCTGCATGTATGCCTGATGCCCAAAGAGGCCAGAAGAGAGTACTGGATCCCTTCTGGGGTTGTTATGCACTGCCATGTGGGTATTGGGTATCAAACCTGTGTCATCTGGAAGAGCAGCCAGTGCTCTTAACAGCTGGGCCATCTCTCCAACCCCGCCATCCTTATTTTTAAGCTAGACACTGCTTGTACTCCCTCATACTCTCCTGAAACCAAGTTCCTGAGAAGTTCTAAGCACCCATCCTTATCCTGCCCCCAGGAGCCTTGTAAAACATGGTCTTTGTTAGTCGGGCGATGGTGGCACATGCCTTTAATTCCAGCACTCAGGAGGCAGAGGCGGGTGGATCTCTGTGAGTTCGAGGCTAGCCTGGTCTACAAGAGCTAGTTCCAGAACGAGCTCCAAAGCTACAGAGAAACCCTGCCTTGGGAAAAAAAAAATGGTCCCTGTGATGATGCCTTTGGACAGGATGCCCTGCCCTCGATGTCTTGGTTCTGCTAACCTGCGTGAACTCAGCCATTACAAAGTGTGGGGCCCAGTAAGCTCACAACTAATTATGCTACCATGGATCCTGACAAGAAACAAGACTGGTAGCTAGAACTGGGATGATCACCCCACCCCCTATCTGCACCTCTCCCAACACCCTACCAATCCCCAAAAAAGCAGGGACGCTGTAGTCAGTAAATAGGCTTCACGCCTCCTGCATCCGCCCAGGGCTTTGCCTCCTTGGGCCCCTCTGTTAAAGAGCATCACTGCCACCTGTCTGTCACAGGCTGCTAACGTCACACCGTCTCTAACGCCCTTTCCCTCGGTGGCCACAGTCTTTTATATCTTTACCTGGTCCTGTCAACTGCCTTCAAGTCTCTGCTCTTCCGTGTTTGTATTATGGTGAGTTCTTTGGCCTAAACCAGGATCACCGTCAGCCAGTCGGCCATGACAGCTTCTCGCCTGGTCCTCCATCGTCTCCACCTGGCCCTCATCCATTCTTCACGCAACAGAACAGCCTTTCCAAAATGAACACTGGAATAGGCCTCTCCCTCATTTAGACTCCCCTCAATAATCTTTTCTTGGCTTTTTGAGACAAGTTTCATGCAGCCTAGACTGCCTTAAACTCACCCCACAGCCGAGAATGGCCTTGAACTCCTGATCCTCCTGCTTCTGCCTTCCCAGTGCTGGGATTGTGGTCATTTCCCACACGCAGGGCTTAGGGACTTCTTTACAAATGCTGTTTAATTTGTATTGCTGTGGGTGTGACATGTGTAACTGTGAGTCACAGGGTGTCTGTACTGGTCTGAGAACAACTTCTGTGGTCACTCCTCTCCTTCCCTAGGTTGAACTTGGATCCTCAGATTTGTGTGGCCTTCACCCACTAAGACAACTCAGTGCCTCGAATTACTTCCTTCTGCACACAGAATAAAATCTGCAAAAGGATCCCAAAGCTGTCCTAGCCGGACCGTGGTGGCGCACACCTTTAATCCCAGCACTTGGGAGGCAGAGGCAGGCGGATCTCTGTGAGTTCGAGGCCAGCCTGGTCTACAAGAGCTAGTTCCAGGACAGGAACCAAAAAGCTACAGAGAAACCCTGTCTTGAAAATCCAAAAAAAAAAAAAAAAAAAAAGAAAAGAAATGGTTTGTAGTCAAAGCTGTCCTAACTCCGAGTTTTGCCACCTCCCAACCTCACCTGGAACTACCCTCTGATTTTCTCCAATCACAATGGACTCTTTTCCCTTTCTTAGGAACAAAACTTTCCCCTCCCTCAGAGCCTCTGTCTTTGCCACTCCCTCTTCAAAACACTCCCCAAAAGGTGGGGACCTTGTTCACCATAGATACCCATATGCCAGGTACGGCTGACTCTCCACACGGAGTGTAAATGAGTGATTGATGAGTAAGTAGGCGGGGAAAAATGCAGGTGACTGGAGAGGGAAACAGACCAGACTGGGGCTGGACTAACTGTAGGAGGCCCTGAGCATTGCCTGGCCCGTATAATGCAGACTCTCCAAACGCATTTCTTCCAAACTATGTCATCACTCTGTGAAGATGACAAGGGGCAGACAGAGATGAACACATTTGCCCAAGTCCACTGAGCAAACAGGAGACTCACCACCTTCTCCCTGAGAGCCCAGTCCAGTGTCTCCTGTGCCTCCGGCAAGCTGACTGGGACTCACCTTTGCCAAAATAGACCAACTCTGCTACAGTGTACCGGTGATGACGTCAAAGGTTACGTTTTTCACAGCTCAGGAAGGAGAGCTTCCTGGGAATCAGTCTCATTAAGAGCAACCCTTCTCGCGGGGCACTGATGGCACTTGTCTTTAATCCTAGCACTCGGGAGGCAGAGACAGGAAGATCTCTGTGAGTTGCAGTTCCAGGACAGCCAAGGCTACGTAGAGAAACTCTGTCTCGGAGGGGGGGACAGGGGGGACCTTCTCTACAGCAGGAGCTAAAACAGTAACTCTGCCAACTACTTCTGGTCCACCATCTCCACCAGGTCTTGCTCAGCCTGTGGGCTCTGAGGGATCTGTGGTCTACTTCCAGCCTGCCTGTCTAACCCCAAGGGAAAAGGAAGTCCTACCTCTAATGGCCAAAGGCCAAAGTGGCTCACAAAGGTACCACACCTAGGAACCAGCCTCACCCTCAACCCCCACAGTTCAGACGTCAGCGGCCAACACTGAGAAGATTGTATGAGGCCTGACAAGCTGACAGTAGGTGACTTGCTCACAACAGATTCCCAGGTTTGGTCCCAGAGTCCTGACAAGGACTGCACTGTCCTCTCCTGTGAGCAGTCTGTCCGTGATGGCTGTCCGAACCAGGTACAGATCGCCCCACTGGGTACTGGGAAGGAATTTGCTACCAGGGAGACATGGTTGAAAGGAAAGATTACATGTACGGTGGAGTTTTAGGGTCTCAGAGAGGGGGTGATCAGCAGGGTGGGAAAGGGGGACTGTTTGCACTCCTGGGCCAGCTGTAGTGTCAAGTAGGCCTAAAATGTAGCCCAGACCCAGTCCCCCTAGAAGCCTAAAGAATCTAATGTATACTCCTGAAGGACTAACACACCCTTCAACACATTATAGTAACTCTCCAGGCTCTTTCCACCTTCCAGGGAAACAGAAAGTACAGAGGCTTGCCTGGGGAAACGCTCTTCTCGGACAACCCAAATCTACACTCGCAACTTAACACACTGTGTTCTCAGGTGAGAGACTGACACCAGCTTCTACAGACAACGGGACATCATCCAGGAGTCACAAGCTCCAGGCCAGACTGAGCGAAACAGGCTCTGTCTGCCAAAGAGGAAAGGACATAAAGGAAAGAAGAAAAAGAGCCAGGGTTTTGGTGGTACATGCCTGAAATCCCAGGACTCAGGAGGTGGAGGCAGGAAGACCAGGGGTTCAAGGCCAGCCTTGGCTATACAGAGTATTGGAGGCCAACCTGGGCTACCTGTCTTGAAAATAATGACCTCATTTCAGAAAACAGAAAATAAACCACCAAGAATAAATGTATCAAGTATTTTAAATCTATAAAATACCCTAAAGTCTGAGCAACAGGCAGATATAAAGTTGTATATCATATCTGGGTTAGTGCTCCAAAAGTCAGTGTATATATCTAAAGTCACTCCAAGAAAAAGAATTTGGAGAATAAAGAGAGACAGGAAATGTGGCCATAGAGAATATTGAAGAGTATAAATAAGCCAAAGTCACCATGAAAAATCTAAACTAGCAGGAAAATAAGAAGTAAGTTCTGCGCAGATGACACCACCAACTTCGCCATCAACTTCACCATCACCATCGTCTTCATCTTCTTCTTAGATTCTTTCTCTCCTTTTTGGTTTTTTTTTGGGGGGGGGGGTTGGCTTTTGGTGGTGGTGGTGTTGGGTTTGGTTTTTGTTTTTTCTTTTTTGTTTGTTTTTTGTTTTGTGTTGTTTGAGACAGGGTTTCTCTGTGTAGCCCTGGCTTTCCTGGGACTCGCTCTGCAGACCAGGCTGGCTGCAAACTCAAAGAGATCTGCTTGCCTCTGCCTTCTGAGCGCTGGGATTAATGGCGTGCATCACCACTGCCCTGTGACACCTCCAACTTCTAATAACTTTTGGTGATTCTTAAAGAAATGGTAAAGGAAGCATGACCCAACTAGAAATCTGTGTCCCCTTTCTTCACTCCCACTGACACCTCCCTAGTGTCAAAGGTCTCTGTCTTCTATTGGCATTACCCTCCCATCTCTGACCCTAACCATGCATGAGTCTTGTCTTCCAAAGACCTTTACATAGGATTCTCTTCAATATCCAACCACACCCATGTCCTGGCCAGTTAGTTTCAACAACTTTTCCCAGTGGCCGCTCAAATGCCACTGCCCTAGACATACTTTCCTTAGCCGCCCAACCCAGCGTGAGTGCCCATCTTCTCTCTCAGCGTCCATCAATGCCCCTCTGTTGTCCTTATGACTGCTCAAAATCACGTATTTATTTGCTTGCTTTGTCCAGCACAGTGTATCCAGAGCTCATCATTGGATACAGCAAACAGTAAAGATCCAGTAAAAGTTTGTGGAGCAAAAATAAACATGGAAGTAGAGAATTAGGTCATGATGACCCTGTAAGAGGGAGAAGGATCTCTTTCCAAAGCCTTCCTAATAACTGCAGAAGAAAAGAAAATCTGCCTCAACTAGCATCAGGACACTAGGCCGCATGTGTGCAGAGGGAGCAGAGTGTCTCAGAAGCAGGCATGTAGGGGAGTGTGTGTTGTCTTCTGCAGACGTCGAGATTCAATTCTGCTGCCTCTCTGCAGATTCTTCGGGTAGATTGTAGTGGAGAATCTCTCATCTGACTGTGGGAATTGGGAATTAGTCAGCAGCTTCCTAATAGGTCTCCACAGAAAAACTGTGGCCTTGCCTCTTGGCATCCTGCTCTGCTTGGCTAGGACTAAACCAGTAAGCACTTGTGACTTGGGTCTCTGTGTATCTTTGCTCAGTTCTCAGAATAGAGCGGCATTTGTATTGTTTCTCAAAGTAAACTAAAACCAATCATCAGGGAATAATTTGGTACCTTGGCACCAGATGGTGTGTGTATGTTTGACAGAGGAGCAAGTTAATCTGCCCATGAAGCACGAAGAAGAGGCTTCTTACCCAATTTCTGTTTGAAGAGTGGGACCACACATCTCTTGTTGCAGCCAAATGCACAGCATCTCTTGGCGCTGGATATGCCTTATGTGTGGTGCACAAGTTAGAACAGAATGGCCCCTGAATAACTTTGGGACTACCTCTTTTCCTCTCTGTTTCAAAAACAGACACACGGGAGCTGGAGAGATGGCTCATGGGTAAGAGCGCTTATTGTTCCTACAGAGGACCAGGGTTCAGTCCCCAAATCGGCTGTAACTCTGGTTCCAGAGGATCTGATGCCCTCTTCTGGTGTAAGAGGGTATTCACACACCTGTGGTGCACATAAACTTGAACAAGCGCACACACATATAGATCAAAATAAAATGTTTTTTCAAAGGCATGCGCTGAGGAGATAGTTGGTCAGTAAAGCACTTTCTGGATAAGCATAAAAAACTGAGTTTGGATCCCCAGCACCCACGTTAAAAATAATAATAACACTCAGGAGACAGGAGGATCTCTGTGAGTTAGAGCCCAGCCTAGTGTACAGAGGGAGTTTCAGGACAATCAGAGCTATCACACAGAGAAATTCTGTCTCAAAAA